>NC_090833.1:4211875-4812500 GCF_028021215.1 Eschrichtius robustus | reverse complement strand
ACTCAGACAGAGGAAGTGACTTTCCCGGAGACCCAGGCCAGGGAGCGGCCGCTGGGTCACGGCCGGCGTCTGGGTGACCTGGGGACTACCTTCTCCCGTTCTGGGCCGCCCAGCTGTGCTCCGGGCCCTCTGTGCTCCATCGTCCTGGGGCAACATCTGTGATGCAGCTTCTAGCCGTGCCCATCCCCCAGCCTCGTCTGCCCTCCCTCAGCCACACCCTCCGGGCCAGCCACCGCCGCCTCTTTGTGGTCCATGGCTCTCAACGCTACCGTACATTCGGGTTCCCAGCCCTGGCAATTCCGATTGAAGGGAGTGGGGTGTGTGCTTTCCGGCACAGAGTTCACCCTCCAAACAGCCCCGTGCTCCTGGCGAGCAGGCGAGTCCTCTGAGCACGGGCGTAGCCCCTCCCCGCGCCCCCAGGGCCCTGCACACAGGGGGTCCTACTGCAGCTGACACGGGGCTGGCTCCGATGAGCTCCGCGTGGTCCCGTGGTTCGGACACACGTGACAGTCTCCCCTCCTGGATCAGTCAGGGTGACTAGGGTCTAAGCAACAGAAAGTGACTCTGGCTAATATCAGGAAGAATCAAGAAGGATTTGTGGAAGGAAATGGGGCTCACAGAATCCAAAGCAGCAGTAAACGTCTCACACCCACCAGGACGGCAATGATCAAAAAGCCAGAATACAGCAGGTGTGGTGAGGGTGTGGACAACCATGAACCCTTGTGCGCGCGCTGCTGGTGGGAATGTAAAATGGTGCAGCCGCTGTGGAGGGGTCCTCAAAAAATTAAACGTAGAATTGCCATTTGATCCAGTCATTCCATCCTGGGTATATTCTCAAAAGAATCGAAAACAGGGACTTGAACAGATATTTGTACACCCGTGTTCACAGCAGCACTATTCACAACAGCCAAGAGGCGGACACAACGTAAATGTCCCCTGACGGATGATAGATAAACAAAACGCGGTCCATCCACACAATGGAATGTTACTCAGTCTTAAAAAGGAAGGAAATCCCAACACAAGCTGCAACGTGCATGAACCTTAAAGACATTATGTAAGTGAAATAAGCCAGACACAAAAGGACAAATACTGTAAGATTTCACTGATGTGGGGTACCGAGAGTGGCCCAATTCTCAGAGACAGGAAGTAGAATGGTGGGTGCAGGGGCTGGGGGGAGGGGGATGGGGAATTAGTGTTTCATGGGGGCAGAGTTTCAGTTTGGGAAGATGGAAAGTTCTGTGGATGTATCGTGGTGACGGTTGCACAGCACCGTGAATGTACTTAATGCCACTGAACTGTGCACTTAAAAATGGTTAAAATTGGGCTTCCCTGGTGGCGCAGTGGTTAAGAATCCGCCTGCCAATGCAGGGGACACGGGCTCGATCCCTGGTCTGGGGAGATCCCACATGCCGCGGAGCAACTGAGCCCGTGCACCACAACTACTGAGCCTACGCTCTAGAGCCCACGAGCCACACCTACTGAAGCCCGTGTGCCACAACTGCTGAAGCCTGTGTGCCTAGAGCCCGTGCTCTGCAACAAGAGAAGCCACTGCAATGAGAAGCCCGCGCACCCCAACGAAGAGTAGCCCCCGCTCGACGCAACTAGAGAAAGCCCACACGCAGCGACGAAAACCCAACACAGCCAAAAATAAATAAATAAAATAGGGGGCTTCCCTGGTGGCGCAGTGGTTGAGAATCCGCCTGCCGATGCAGGGGACACGGGTTCGAGCCCTGTTCTGGGAAGATCCCACATGCCGCGGAGCAACTAGGCCCGTGAGCCACAACTACTGAGCCTGCGCGTCTGGAGCCTGTGCTCCGCAACAAGAGAGGCCGCGATAGTGAGAGGCCCGCGCACCGCGATGAAGAGTGGCCCCCGCTCTCCGCAACTGGAGAAAGCCCTCGCACAGAAACGAAGACCCAACACGGCCAAAAAAAAAAAAAAAAAAAAAAAAAAAAAAAAAAAAATAAACAAATAATTTTTAAAAAAATTAAAAAAAATAAAAAATAAAAAAATAAATAAAATAAAATAATTTAAAAAACATTTAAACAATGGTTAAAACGGTAAATCTCATGTTATGTATATTTTGCTACAATAAGAAAAATTAAACTGAAAAATACAAAGCAAAGGTGAAGAAGTCGGTGGTGGAAAGGGCGGGTGGGAGGCAGCTCGGGGGCGAGGGGAACAAGAGCGAGGCCAGGCTCTTCTTGGCTCTGAGGGAGAAGAGGCTCCAACCGGCGTCCAGCCCTCGGATCACTCGGCTCAGGGGTCAGCATCCCAGGGAGCGGGGCTCAGCTGGCTTGGTCAGAGTCTTGTGTCCATCCCTTGTTCAGGGGAAGGGGGCGCCTCCAACGACAGCCCTTCCAAGGCAGCATACGTGTGTCTGGCCTGGGTTGGGGGCTCCCAAAGTCACCTCGGAGCGCTGCCTCCAAATAAGGTGGGACGGACGCTGGGCCAGCAGAAACGAGCAGGGCTGTGCCAGGAGAGGACGAGCAGCGCTTGGAAGCCTGCCGACCGTCACCGCAGACTCTGAACTCGGGGACACCAGCTGTGGCTCCAGGGACGTGTGCAAGGCCAGCTGCACGAGTTGCCTGGGAGCTGGAGCTGGGTGAACTGCTGGTTGGACCTCCTATTTGGCCGCCTCTGCCTGCTGTACGGAAACTGAGACACTTCTCCTCTGCTCACTCTGTGAGTGGGAATAGGGAGCTCCAATCAGATAGACCCAACCTCATCCAACAATCAACCAGTCGCTTTGGGCAAACGAACTTTCCGAGTCCCACACGGCCCTACTCCTTCCCAACCTGGCTGCTTGTGGTGCAGGAAATGGGATGGCGGCTGAGGGCAGGGGTCTGTGGGCGCACAGCAGCTCCATCCTCGCCCCTCTCTGCTGGGAGTGGCTGCCCAGGAGCCCTCAGGACTGAGCACTGCTGGTGAGGCTTCAGGTAATGTCCCGGCGGTCCCTCTTGCCTGGGCCCTGAGGTGCTTGCTCTCGCTGGCCTGGTCGCCCTTCCCAGCCCCTCTGTGTCTCCCCCGTGTGCTCCAAGTGACCCCTGGCCTCTTATCAACCACCGCAGCCTCGGCTGCAGGGTCCTCAGCGCTTTGCGAGCTGGTCCCACAGACTCTCAGCTGCTTCCAGGCATGTGGGGTCGCTGCAACCCATCCAGGCCGTAGGGGAGCTGCAGGTTTCCCAGGTTGGCTGCGGGCAGCCTGGGAAGTGATCTTTTCCCAGAGTCTCAAATGTGAACTTGGACAGAAACCTCCCTGCTCCCAGTTTTCCTCTGGACCAATGTAGCAGCCCTTTGGGCCAAAGTCTGGAGAGGGGGCACGGGGACACATGCGCTCCCCTCCTACCTCTCCTCTGCGTTTCTCCACTTCCTGCCCTTCCCTGTCTACTTGGAACTTCCTCTAGTTTGCATGGGCAGGAAGGGCTGGGCTTCAGGTTTCCCACTTCCTCTCCATCAAGAGAGCATGCGGGGATGGATTGGTAATGTCTGCCACGGACAAGGCAGTGAGGAGGCAGGTCTGTGTGCTACTCATTTGCCACCTGGGGCTTATCCACGTCTGGCTCTGAGACATGTCTGGCCATGTCTAGCAAATGTTGGGTGGGACCGAGGACCCCTGAGTGAGAAGCTGTCCTCTGGGGAGAGGGCGTTGGGTGACTAGCCTGATGGAGCAACAAACCTCAGTGTCCCCCGGTGGAGACACCATTCTGAATTGGACAGTTACTTGAGTTTACCCCAGGCCTACCTCCTCAAAGATTCACACCCATGTCCAGAGGACGGGGAGGATATGGTTGAAAACGGAAAGATGCCACTGAGATCTCTCTAACAGAACGTAACAGAAAGCGAGGAGATCCTGCTGAGCTTGGAGGGTAGAAAACTCGGGAAGCCCCACCAAGAAGCTCCCCCTGATGATGCTTCCCCACCAGGTTTCAGGACTGCCTCCCTTTTGCTGGGAAGACAATGATCATCAATTTCTGCATGTTCCTTTTGATGGCTGCCCTGAGGATGCCGGTTTCAGCATTCTGGCTCCTCCAAGGGAGGACTAAGTGATATTGGTTTCTAGACGTGGCGTTCACTCCTGCCAGCAAAATCATCCATCACTGTGTGCAAACGGCTTGCCTCCTAAAGGCCACATTATGAGAAGATGCCAATAAGCGTATTTACATTTGCCGTTGCTCCATCAGGGCAGCCATGCAGGAGCATCTGCTGAGTCCGGACTTTCGTCCACATCCCCATCTGCTCCTCCAGCCCGCTTCATCAGTTGTAGATTGAGTCCATCTTGGGTAACCAATTGCTGGTGGGTTGCTGGGCATTTTCTTTTCCTTTTAATTTTCTGTATCAGGTGTAATTAAACCAAGGTGTGCCTGACCCTGTCAAATCATATCAAAGCAGGTCTCCCTGCTGCAGGAGGAAAAACATCAGCATAAATTACTGATTAATCTTCATTCAAACTAATCTATCAATGACTTTCTCGGGCTCGGTGGACCTGGGGAGCCCTTAGATATTTCAATGCAAACAACATTTTAAAGCTTCATTTCAAAGATGTCTGAGACTCATTCAATAGCAGTCAATTGCTTCAGCAGCAGTGGGGGGCTGCCCCTGAAATGCTGAAGTGCACTCACTCACTTTGGCCCCAGTTCAGCAGTGCCCGTGATGTGTCCTGTCTAGTCAGGGAGTTCCATCTGGTTCCTGCTCTAGGAAGGGGGCAGCTCACGGCTCAGTGGGGGGGAAGAAGGGGACAAAGATAAGACACATGCACAGAACATGCAGATATAATTTGTTGAGTGCTATGATAGGGGTATTATGGAGTAATATTGATAATCACACAGAAACCTACTGTGATCATATGGAGATCTAATGCTTAAACTGATTTGGGGAAGATACCAGGAATAGCTTTATGCAGATAAATTTGAAAAGTGAACGAAATAGACAAAATATTTTAAAAACACAACTTATCAAAACTATCACAAGAAAAATACCTATCTATTAAAGAAATTAAATCCAAAATTAAAACTATCTGACAAAGAAATTTCCGTATGGCTTCACTGGTGAATTCTACTAAACATTTAAGGAAGAAATAAGCCCAATTTTACACAAAATCTCCCAGAGAGTACAGAAAGAAGGGATACTTCCAAGTCATTTTATGAGGCTAGCATAACCTTAATACTAAATCCTGACAAGGACATTACAATGAAGGAATATTATGGATCAATTATTTTCAAGGAAATAGAGGCAAAAATGCTTAACAAAATATTACCATATCAAATAAAACAATATCAAAACCAAGTGGAATTTATTTTAGGAATGCAAGGTTGGCTTAACATTCAAAAATCAATCATAATATAATAAAGGAAAAAAATACATGATCATCTTCATTGATGCTAAAAAATTATTTGATGGAATTCGATACCACCCATGAAAAGAAAGCTCTTAGCAAACTAGAAATAGAAGAGGACGTCCTTAACTTGATAAATGATATATATGAAAAATCTACAGCAAACAGCATACTTAATGGTAGATCACAGAAACTTCCACTTCCCCTAACCCCAATCCTGAGACTGGAAGTGAAACAAGGTTTCCCATTACTATCACTTTTATTCTACATTGTACTGGCAATTCTAAACAATGCAGTAAAACAAGAAAAAAAAAAAATATAAGGAGTGAAGGAAAAAAATGCACACTTGTCATTAGTTATAGATGATATCACCATATACATTGAAATTCCAACAGAATTTACAACAAACTACCAGAATTCATAAGTGAATTTAGCAAGATTCTGGAAGCAATGTCAGAATACTCACTTTCCTTATTCTAGAAACAAACAAAAAAGAAGTGAAATGGAAAATAACATTTACCATAAAATAAAAAATAAAATACTCAGGAATCAATCTATGGAAAGACATACAAGACCTGCCACTACAAGCCTGTAGTCTATTTAACAGCATTGTACTGATGCCCATTTCCTGGTTTGGATATTGTAGTGTAATTATGTAAGATGTCACCATTGTGGGAATCTCGGGGGAAGGGTACACAGGACTCTCTCTGCTATTTCTGCAACTTCCTGTGAGTCATCATGATTTCAAAATAAAAAGTCTTTAAAAAGTGTACACCTTTTGATTTAGTAATCCTGTTTTTGTGATTCCAGCCTAAGAAAAAATTAAAACGTACTCAAAGGTTTAAAGGATACTATATTTTTGTGCTAGGACTGCCATAACAAAAAACCATAGACTGGGTGGCTTTAATAACACAAATTCATTTTCTCACAGTTCTGGAGGCCAGAAGTCCAAGATCAAGGTGTGGGCAGGATTGGTATCTTCTGAGGCCTCTATCCTTGGCTTGCAGACGGCCACTTCCTTGCTGTGTCCTCACATGGCCCTCCATCAGTCTGTGTTGTTTGTGTCCCAATCTCCTCTTTATAAGGACAGCACTTATATTGACTTAGAGCCCATCCATGTGATCTCATTTCACCTAATTACCTCTTTAAAGGCCCTGTCTCCAAATAGCCACATGCTGAGGAACTGAGGGTTAGGATTTCAACACATGAATTTGGGGAGGGGGGGACATAATTCAGCCCACATTATCTTATCCGAGCATTGTCTCTAGTAATGAAAAACTGAAAACAACCTATGTGTCCGCTAATGGGGGATTGGTGGAGTGAACTGGGGGGGCACGCATGTGATGGAACACTAGGTAGTTATTTGAAAAGACAGAAACGTATGCTTATTAATGTTTAAAGACGCTCACACGATGCTCGTGAGTAAAAGAGGCAGTTACACTATGGCATATAGTATAGTATAACCTGATATTTGTTAAGAAAAAAATCTGTATCTATATCTCGAAGGGTTTGTATCCCCATAGTAACTGTGCTGCTTTCTGAGTGTCGTGCTTATGAGGAATTTTTATTTCTTCTTTGTGATATTTTCTATTTCTTGCCTTTAAAAATAATGAACGGGGCTTCCCTGGTGGCGCAGTGGTTGAGAATCTGCCTGCCAATGCAGGGGACACGGGTTCGAGCCCTGGTCCGGGAAGATCCCACATGCTGCGGAGCAACTGGGCCCGTGAGCCACAACTACTGAGCCTGCGCGTCTGGAGCCTGCGCTCCGCGACAAGAGAGGCCGCGATAATGAGAGGCCAGCGCACCGCGATGAAGAGTGGCCCCCGCTTGCCACAACTAGAGAAAGCCCTCGCACAGAAGCGAAGACCCAACACAGCCATAAACAAACAAACAAACAAACAAACAAATAAATAAATAAATAAAATTAAAAAAAATAATGAACATGTATTATTTATGTAATAACTTTTTAAAAACTTATTAAAGAAGAACTTTATAGCACATTTTATTGCCCTGGGAATTCACTAGAGAAAATCACGAAGAGAAATTCCAACAACTGACAGTGTTCTTATTTGTAAGCAATAGAACTAGTTTCTAGCTGATTTAAGCAGAACACGGATTCATTAGAAGGGTGCAGGGCTCACAGACTCTCCGGAAGAGGCCGAGGACCCAGCTCAGAGTCCCTGAAGCCAGGAGGGAAGAACCAAAGCCAAAAGGATGGGTTAGTGAAGACGCCGCACTGCCGCTGGGCACAAGATGCCCTGGGCGCTCTGACTACCGCTGCCCCCGGGGCGCCATCACCTGTCACCAGGACTGATTCCGCAAGGTCCTCACCGCTCGCCTCTGGTCAAGGTCGGGGTGGGTGCCGCTGATGGGCTGAGTCTGGGGCACATCCGCCGTGTTCAGCTTTCACAGTAGAAGGGGGAGGCCTCCGCAGACCCAGGAAGGCATTTCAGGTGTTGGTGACCAAACAGAATGGCATCCTCGGTCCTTATGAACCAAGAACAGGGTCAGCAAACTATGGCCCGTGGGCCGAATCCAGCCCAAAGCCTGTTTTTGTATAGCTCGTGAGCTAAGAATTGCTTTACATTTTTACATACAGTAGTAAAAAAACAATTAAAAGAAAAATAGTATTTCTGGACATGTGACAATGTAATGAAAGGATAATTTCAGTGTCTATAAAGTTTTATTGGCACACGGCCACATCACATACTGTCCATGGCTGCTTTTGCACGACGATGGCAACTTCAACAGGGATGAGCAAAGTTGTAAATATCTACAATCAGGCTCTTTACAGAAAGTTTGCTGACCCCTGACCCAGAACGATGATTCCCTCCAGCCACAACCACACCTTGTTCGTTGTTCTCGTTCGTAAGGACCAAGGGATCTTCTGGGGCTCATGCCCAGGCAGGATGTAAGACGGCTTCTCAGAGACGGGCGCCGGGTCCTCACGTTGAGCTGCTTTGAGCATGTCTCAGGTGTGTCTCCTGGCCTCTGCTTCTCATCCTGCATCTCATCAGAGCTCCTGCTACCCACCTGCTTCTTTACTGTCTTCTCTAGAGCTTTTCTCTGTAGCTCTGGGTTTTTGCTTTCTCGCAGTTTCTGATTCCTCATCGTCCCAGCTTGCTCCTGGCCCTTTCCAGGCCCTCGCTCCACCTCATGACCCTCTCTCCCTGCATCTTCTCAGCTCGGCTCTCTGGTTGGTCCAGCCTATCTAGGCAAAGCTTCTTACACCAGGTCCCCTTGTGGGCCAGTGACCAGTAAGGGTCTAGCCACTCTTGGTCCCCTCAGCATGGCCGGGGCGGGGGAGCCATGAGATACACGGCATGGACACATGCAGCTGCCCACGCACAGGGAGATGTTTCCCTTTGAAGATGCTGGGGGGTTGGCAGATAGCACCATGTCCAAGGAAACCATGGAGTGATGCAGACCAGCGATGCAAATCCTGCACACGTTGCGATGCATTCAGAGGCATGGAGGAGGGCCACGCAGGGCTGCTGAGAGTGTGCCAGGCACCCTTTCCACGTACTGGGCCATTTACTCATAAAACCTTGAGAGGGAGACCAGTGGGCTGGCTAAGCCTGTCTCCCTTTCCTCCCAGGCACATAGCTGGACGACATTTCCTAGCTTCCTTTGCAGTTTGGTGGAGCCACGTGCTGAATTCAGGCCATGGAACATGCGTGGAAGTGGTAGATGCCACTTCCAGGGCTGGCTCATAAAATCCTCCTGTGTCAACTCCCTGCTTTCTCTTTGCCAGCATCTGCCAGCTGGACGTTGACACCAGGGCAACCTTGGAAGCTACATGTAGAAAATGCCAGAGTGCCTTTAAGCTTGGGTCTCTGAGTCACTGTATGGAGTGGAGACCCTCCTGGTCTGGGTCCCTGAGTCACTGTTTGGAACAGAGCTCTTCCTGGCTGCTGACTGCACTTTTCACGAATGTAGTAGATTAAAGATGGTCACAAATTCTGTGAACTTTTCCCATTGAAAGGAGGGGGTCTATATTCCCTCCCCTGAAATGAGTGGGCCTGCTAACTGCTTCAACCAACAGAATACAGTGGAAATGACACCATGTCTATTTCTGGCTCCAATCCTGTTTCTTGGAGCACAGGCTCTCGGGGCTGAGCTGCTGTGTGAAGAGGGTCTACCCTGCTGGAGAGACCACAGGGAGAGGCCCCAAGACCATAAGGAGAGGCCCAGAGACTACTACATGGAGAGGGAGAGGACCAGTAGAGGCCAGCCTTCCGGCGTCTATGCCAAGGCACCAGATGGCTGGCAAGTGAAGCCACCTTGGACCCTCCAGACAAGCTCGGCCACCAGTGATCTCAGTCAATGCCACACGGAACACAAGCTCACCCAGCCAAGCTTTGCCTGAATCCCTGGCCCCCGAAATCATGAGATTTAATAAAATGGTTGCTGTTGTAAGCCACAGTTTTCAAAGTAGTTTTTTGGTTTTTTTTTTTTTAAATAAAGTGGTAGATAACTACAACTATGAATGAGAAATAAATTTCTGTTATGTTACGTCATTGACATTTTGGGGTTTGTGTGGGTGCTGGTGTTCCCTTAACTAATTTGGGAGATGCTATTATCAGGCCCACATTCCAGGTGAGGCACAGGATGTGTTTGCCCAAGCTGATGGATAGGTGGTAAGCGGCACAGCGGGGCAGCGGCTCCGGACCGGCTGATCTGGGCTGGCTCAGTTGGCCGACTCTGCTCCTGGCTGATCTGGCTGGGCTTGACTGCTGGGTAGATCCAGGTCTGCTCTATCCGTGTTCATTCTGGGGCAGCTCTTTGCAAGGTGCGTCACCCGAACGCAAGAGGCAAGCCCTGCTGCGCAAGCACAACGCTAGCCGGTGCTTGTGGTGAATCTGCTTATCTTCACGGGCCCAAGCCGGTCCCAAGGCCATGCCCAGGGTCAAGGGGTGGAGGAAGTCCACTTCGCCCACTGGGAGGCCACAGCAAGGGGTGAGGACGCACTGCTGTAGGGAGGAGAGGATCGGGACCAGTAATTCAATGCATCCCAGGAGGCTGAAGTCCGGCTGGACGGGAAGACGAGGAGGAGGCGACTTTAGCCTAAAGGAAACACGGCCTGGAGCGCCTAGGCTTAATACTTCAGTCCTTGTGCGACAGCCTCAGCCCTTCTTGGGTATTTTGTCCTCTGTCCACATTTTGACATTGAGAGTTCTTGTCCCCTGGGGGAGGTGAGCTGTGGGTCCTCTCCCCAGTCCCTGGGGGCTCTGGACCACCCTTCTTCCCAAGCCCCTGGGCCGGGCGGCCCTCTTCTCCCCCTCGGCTTGTTCTGTCCCCCTTGCAGGTGTGAGCAGCCTTTGGTCGCCGAAGATTTCCAGTCCCGCCAGACTGACCCTCCCCATTGCAGGCCCACTGGCCTGGGGGCAGATGAAGGGTGCCCCCCCCCCCCACCCCCGCCCTCTCCCTGCACAGAGCAGAATCGATACAAACTATCCACGCAGCTGGCAGTCTTGTCAGAGGGAGCCTGGCGAGAAACTCGGGCTCCACCGGGAGAGGCAGCCCTTAAAGACGAAGGTATTTTCAGCCGGAAATTTTATGAGAAGAAAGGCTGTGTCAGGCCTGAGAGGGCCTGTCGTCCATCGCGGCCGAGGCTCCTCTGGAAAGAGGGGAGAAGCCCCACGCAGGCTTGAAGAGCCCCTGCTCCTGGGGGTGGTGTCCCCTCCCAGAGCTTCTGAAGACCATGCGAAAGCGCTTGGTGACTAAGGGATTCGCAATTCCCGACCTTCAGCTTTCCAAAGTGTGAGAGTGAACCTTTCTGCTCAATAGCTGTGTTTTCTCTTTAGTGGGAAATGATCCAAAGTGTCTGGGGCCCTTCTCTCATCCCAGAGTTGTGGAACCTTCTGGGTCCTGGCCCCCGTTGATGGAGGTTGTAGACCTTCCCCCCCATCTCGTGCAAGTTTGCCAATGAAGTCAACTTGTCTGTCATGGGGCCCTGGAGCTGGGAGAGACCCCTGGGGTCCACGGATCCCCGATTCAGATGGCCTCCCTACTCTACGGGGCACTGGACACGGGGCTTCCCTGCTACCCTACCTCTCTCCTAGGGTAGGGGGAAGGCAGGGCTTTTTGAATTCCAGCTGTGGGACTCGGCCTCTGGTAGGAGGTGCTGGGTGAGCCAGGCTCTCAGTGATGGCAGCTCCTGTCCCAGTTTTCTGGACCAGCCTGAAGGTTTCCCACGGATGCTCGCAACCCCAGCGCCTCTTGCTCAAAATCCACCTGTACTTCCAGGCTCATTTCAAACGCCACCACCTCCAGGAAGCCCTCCTGGATACCCAGGACCCTTTTCTCAATTCCCCGTAGCCTTTGTCTGTTCTTTCCTGAGGGCCTTGTGACCACCCCCCCCACCCCCCCCACCCCCCCCCCCCGGACTGCATGCATCCAGAGGGAAGGGCCCGAGCCCCAGAAGTGGCAAAGCTTTGGCGCACACAGCTCTGGGGTGAAACCCTACCTCCTCTACCTTATAGCTTGTGACCTAGGGCAAGTCCCTTATCTGCTGGTGGGCAGTGAGACTGTGGGCAGGGGGAAGGTTCCCCTAGAGAGGGAAGGGGGAAGCTGGTGGGCAGCCGAGCCCAGGATCCCGCCCTGACCCAGGCTGGAGCTGAGCTTGGGGAGGAGGGACAGGTACAGCTTTGGGGTGCCTGCCCCCCACTTCTAGTTCCCCATGGATGGTGCTTCTGGTGATGACACCTCACTGGAAGTTGTCAGGCCCCGGTGTCGCTGTGTCTCATTTCCTTCACACCCTCGACCTGCGACCTCAGAGGTCGTATCACTGCCCTCCCCCTCACCACCCCCCTCCCTGTACTAGCCAGCCGAGGACTAGGGGGCGGTTCCGTTATGAACACTGGCCTTGAAAGGGGAAACACATTCACACTGAAAAACACATTCATGACAAATTCCGGCTTTTATTACAACTAACGATCCGGGGGCCAAAACAGGTCTGCAGTTTCACTTCCTATTCCCCCCACTTTCTCTTCTTTAGGAAACAGCACGCCCACACCTCTCAAACGCCTGGGTCCTCTGGAGGTTTGGGATGGAGCCAGTCCCGAACTCACTGAAGCATTGTCCCAGCTCACTGCGTAAAATGCGGCTGATTTTGCTAAGGACAGACCTACCCTTTTCTCTCCCTCTGAAGGATGTTCCATGTTTCAGCCTGGAAACCAAACATGTGGCTGGGCTAAGAATCCACGCGCTTTGCTTTAAACTGATCCCAAATTACTGTCAGAGCCACGACCAGCAGTAACAACAACACAACGGCAGCAGCTGACTTCTACCTAACATGTTTGTTGAACCTGCACAAAATCGAGGTATCGTTCCTGTCAAAGCGGCCTCCAGACCGTGCTTGTTTGCCTCTCTCAAGAGGGAACTTCCTACCGCGAGCCACTGAGTTTAGAGGATTCCAGGCGCGTGCGCCCGGCGTCTTCCGGGGGTGCTGGCAGATGCTGCATCGCTTTTGCTTTCAGACAGCAGGGCTCCTGGTCGCAACAGCCTAAATGGACTTCGGCATCTCATACAGGAAAGGGTGGGACTGGAGGGATGTCGGAAGCTTCCAGAATCAATAGGAGAAGCAGAGAACGGCAGGAGCCGAGGCTGGCGGGGCAGCTGGAACCACAGCCGGGCAGGCTGCTGCCGCTGCCGGCACCTGGGCTGGCACCAAGGCCACCGGATGGGCACTCAACTGTCCCTGAATCTTCATTCCATTCTCCCAGAATCCGAAGCCTCCGACTGGCCGAGCCAGGCCCATGCCCGGCCCAGCTGTTAGTGGGGCGGGAGGTGGGGAAGAGGGGGCGGGAGGTGACAGGAAGAGCCGGCGTCCTTCTAGGACTCACACGCTGGGAACCCCGAGCAGGATGGGTGAACTCGGGCTCCCAGGCAACTACTGGCCTCACCACAGCCCAGGCCAGAGGGTCAAGTCGGACCAAGTTTTACGTGACACCCTTCTCCCCAGACACAGCCTCCTTCCATCACTAGAACAATACACATGCTGAAATAAGCAGCCGGTTATCTGGAGGGGCAGGAGAAGAGCCTGTCAATGTGCTGCCTGCCCCGGCTGCCCTGGGGGTTTCGTCTCAGGATTGTTTCTCATGGTTTCGGCCTCATGTTTCCCAGTGGTCGCAGCAAACCCAACATCTTGGTACGAAGGAGGGCCTGAATGACTGCCTCTCGCTCCTTCTAGAGGTCTGGAACCAAGAGAGAAGATAAAGACCCATGTGACATCTGTCCTAGAAGTCACCCAGCAGGGAGGAGCCAAGGTCCCAGCTTCACTGTAGAATGAAGACGTGGCACAGGAAGAAAGGTGGAATCACCGGCTGGCCAGCCTGTGGAGAGGGAAACCCAGAACATGATAACCCCTTTCCCAGGAGGGAGCCAGGCAGTCAGACAGAGCATGGTGTCTGCTCCTTAGGATGAGGAGGGGCCGGTCACCTCAATTTCATCTTTAGAATCCTACTATTCAGCCTGAGAGGCAGTGCGATGGTGGTTATGAACTTGGGCCCTGCAGCCAGGAAGATGTCCGGCAGCATGCAAGCTGTGTAACCTTGGGCAAGTGACTTAACCTCTCTGAGCCTGCTGCCTCATCTGCAAAAGCACCTCAGGGTTCTGTTCTGATGGCAGAGTTGGATCACGCAGACAAAAAGGGCCTGTGGCGGACATGGAAAGGCGCTGCCCGTGTCATCTTCAGGAAGGACCTGCTGCCCAGCTGCTGCAGTGTGGTCACCAGAAGGGCCCGGCTCTCAGCTCCTTCAGGGGGGCCTGGGCTGCAGAGACCTGCCTCTCCACCCCAGGCTGTGTTCTTGGGGACAGTCGGCATCCAGTGACTGAGAGAGGCAGGCGTACAGGTCTGGCTGTTTGGGACCAGCGTGGGAACCTTGGAAAGACAGTGCTCGTCTGAGCTGCCCCCGGGCTGGCTGAGTCCTCACGGGGCCAGGGCCACCATTCAGCCACTCCCTCCGCCCAATCCTGCTTCTGTTCTCTCCCCTTCGCGGGTGCTGATCGCTAAGAAGCATCTTGCATCCATCTCAGATCCTGCTTCCAGAACCCAAGCCACAGTAGGGCTTTGCACCGTGCCAGGCACACGGCGAGCCTCCCTGAGTGTCCTATTAGTCCTGTCACATCACCATCACCACCACCACCATCATCAATCATCAGCCTCGTCATCATGCCTACCCCAATCCAAGTATCAGGTTGAAAGACAAGTAGATAAGTTCAAAATTGGGTGGAAATGAGAAACCAGTGGCCAAAACAAAGTGAAATGTCCAAAGAGCAGGCAAAACGTCCTGTCCAGGAGAGGGGCTTGGAGCACCTGCCCTCAAAGTGGCTGAGACTCTTAATAGCCCGGGAGCCAGAATTTAGAAATGCATGTAAATCGAGGTAAGAGAAAGGAAATCCAAGAAGTGGTTTAAAAACAGGGGGTGCTGTCATTGGTCACATGTCTGGCTTCTGATGTTTTAACTTGGGGTGCTGGCCACGTCTGCAGACCGAGCTGTTCTAAGCCCAAATGCCAGCCGCTTGCTGGCACCCTTGTCTGTGTCACCGCCCATCCAAGTTCACGGGTGGCAGGTGACAACGTCTCATACTCCTCGGCATGTACAACTGCGTGAATCAGGGCTTGGGGGAGTCGGAACTTGGACTAGAATATCTTGGTATTTAATAACAGCGAGAAAGGATGTGGATGGGGAAATCAAAGGACTTTGCCGCTAAATGCCTGAAAAAGCTATTTTAAGTGGAGCTGATGTTTAAGTAAATTCCACTCAGCCCTCCCATTAACCGCTTGAAATTGGTTGGGAAAGATTTTGCTCGGTGATGGTCAGAGAACCATCCGTGGAGCTGGAGGGCAGCGGCGGCTCCGGCTGCACCTGGGGGAGAATTAGCTCAAGGCGGAGATGCTGGCCCCCTTGGGCCTCTCCAGGGAGCTGGGCAGCACCTGCTCGGGTCCACACTGACCACATCACTCAAGGCCACGCTTAGGAACAAACTCTCTGTCCCTGTCTGAATCCCTCCACACCTGGCACCAGTCACCCGCCAGAGGAGCACAGGGACAGATGGGGGATTTTACAGGGTGGACACTCAGGCTAGAGTGAGAGGCGAACTCAGGGCTCCCTCATTCAGTCAGTAAGTCTCCGGATGAGGTGCTGGGACACACAGGGACTCAGTCCCTGCCTTTCACTCCAGGGGACACAGGACACTGCTGGGAGGTCCTGCACGAGGGGCGTTGGGGTGTTGCATATATGCATTTTTCTGAGCCACTCGAAGGTAAGCTGAAGACATTCTAACCTGCTCCCCTCAATACATCAGACCGTGTCTCCTAAGAACAGGCTATATTCCATCATCAGCCCCCAGAAAACGGACGCTGATGCCATGTGATCTTCTGTGCAGCCTCCGCTCTGATTTCTCCAGCACCTGGGACCACATCTCGGGCCGCCCTCCCCGGCACCTGAGTATTGACTGCTCCCTTCCTTCACTCCACAAACATTTACTGAGCGTTACTACTTGCCAGGCCCTGTTCTAGGTGCAGGCGACGCAGAGTGAACAAGAGGATCCAGGTCCCTGCCCCTGGTGTGGGGGGCACCCGCTAGTCAGGGAGAGAAAGTCAGCAGGAAGTGAGCAAAGCAATTCTGGAGACTGACACGGGCAGTGAAGCACATAAACTGAGTGACAGATTTGGAGGCAACTTCTGGGCTGGGACTTGGATGACAAGCAGGGACAGCCATGCCTCTTTGTATCGGGGCTCCAGACCGCTCGTTCATTCATTCACTCACTCACTGTCTAGGGAGCGAAGGCACCCCTGGTGCCCAGCGCTGCCCCAGGAGCTAGGGACGAGGCAGGTGTCTTCTCCCATGCCTGACCCGGGTGTGTGAGGGCAGATCACTTGGCTCTTAGCTCCCAGGTCTCCAGGTGGAAAGGAAGTGAACTCCAGGAGCTGCACTTAAGGAACTGTCTATCGTGAGGAGCTCCCTCCTTCCTGGATGACGAGACCAGGACTTGGAGCCAATGCAGTGAC
Source organism: Eschrichtius robustus (assembly GCF_028021215.1). NCBI lineage: Eukaryota > Metazoa > Chordata > Mammalia > Artiodactyla > Eschrichtiidae > Eschrichtius > Eschrichtius robustus. The sequence continues at coordinate 4,796,149 of NC_090833.1, read as the reverse complement.
AGGCTGAGACTTTTTTGCAGGGGGGATTATGTTTGCATGTCCACTTGTGTCCAGAGGGCACAGCGTGATAATCTGAATATGTCCACTAAGTGTGTGGCACGTCTTCCGATGGTGGAGCTTAATTCCGCTTCCCCTGACTTAGTGACTCACTTCTAACAAAGAGAAAACAAGCAGAAGAGATGGCACGGGAGGCGAGGTCATAAGAGGCACTGCGGGTTACTGCTTGCTCTCTCTCTCGGTCCCTTGCTCTGAGGTGGTTCGCTACCATGCAGGCAGCACCCTTAAGAAGCCCTGGGGAGGTGCCCATCTGGCAAGGAACTGGGGCCCGAGTGGCATCTAAATCGAGGACGTGGTTTCTTTTAAGTTCATCTTCTTGATTATCCAAAACACCCACGAAACAAGGGCAGGGCCAGGTAGAGGCTAGCGGTGGGCAGGATGTGGAAAAATCCTCTGCTGGTGGCGAAACGTAAGCGAGGAACACGGTACAAGGTGAGGAAGAGAAGTGAGGACCCGGAGTTAGAAAATTAAAGTTGTTTGCTGTTACTTGAAGGCTTAATCAGCTGATCGATACCGTTCACAGGGCAGAGGGAGTTGCAGGAGTAGCGAGTCGACATGAAAAATGCATGAGGGGCCGGGGGCCTGGGAGGAGAGAATGAAAGAGCCAGCCTGTTCTGTTTGTCCAACACTGGCCAAGAAATTAAATCGGAGAGGAGGAGACGGGGCGCCACGGGGCTGCTGCAACTCAGAACACGCGTGTGCAGCCACTTGTTCTTCACGAGGCCGAAACATGCTAATTAAATGGCTTTTCTTGACTGAAGATGGATTCAATAACCTTTAGCAGTGTTAAACACCAGCCGAAACCGAAATCGTGTGGGTCTCCGAAGAGGCAATAGGGGTGTTAACGATCTTGAGAAAGGCAGCCAACAGGCCACAGGAGAAGGCGAGCTCTCAGCACTGGCGGGGCCTTGGGTGTAGCTGTGACGAACACCACATTCAGGAACAAAACACGGCAATTAACTGGAACTCTCAATTAGCTCCCCCACAAGGTGAGAGAGAAAGAGGAAAACAGGCTCCTACTGAGGACTGTTTTAAAAACCCAACTTCACCAGTTGTCCTTGTGCCCATTAGGATCAAACTCAGCCGTAAGTGAAAGGACATCCAGAACAATGGTGCCTTAAACAAGACATTCTAGTCTTCTCCTACATGAAAGAAGAGCAGGGATGGATGTCAGAGTTACCAGAGAGCCAGGCTCCTTCTATCCTGCTGCTGTGGCATCCTCAGCACTTGGCTTCTACCTCATGGTCCAGCTTGGCTGCCTGAGGCCAGCCATCATGTCCACACTTCCACCATTGGGAAGGAAGAAGGGGCAGAAAAGGCCTCCCTCCTCTCACCCCCCATTTAAGAACCCCCTCCAGCAGTTGGACATCATCTGACTCACATCTCAATGGCCATTTAACTGTAAAGCAGCTGGGATATGAAGTCTTTATCCCAGGCTCAAATTGGGAGCCTTATTAGGAAGGGAAGAACGGAAGTGTGGCTACTGGGGAAGGCAAATAGCAGACTCTGGCCATGTCCTGAAGTCAGAATACATTCAGCCCGAATCAAAACGATGTCTCGCGTCAAAACAAGACATTGACCTTGAGTGCAATGCAAGAGAAGGGGAGATCGACAAAGGCGGAGCATAAGCTCCCTCGGAAGGGGGAAAATGTAATGCGACAGAATGTTAAAAGGACACAGAATTAGTCATGTAAACTCTGACATTTAAGTCATGATGCTATTCATGCTGTATAGTACAGAAAAGGTAAACTTTATCCAGACAGAAAACAAAACCTACCTGACCATATCCAGGTATTCAGCTCTCCAGCTGGCCCTCAGCACGCTGGTATTTTAGTCCCACTTAAGGCACGGCAAGGTCCCCAGTCTGGACCCTGGGCTCCATGGCATGAGAAAGATCTGCAGAGTTAATCTTCTTGATCCTCACAGTTAACCATGAAACAAGCCATGAAAAAAGAAAACCCTAGGTTCCTAATATATACCTACTAATGTGCTTACAATCTATCAGGCTAACAGTCAGACACTGATCAAATACGTCCATGAACAAACAGACCGTTTCCCACGCAGTCAGGGCCAAGAAAGCCAGTAAGAGGGGGTGTGTTAGGACCGGATTAGGCTGTGAGGGATGGAAGACACGTGTAACTGCGGCTGAAGCAGATGTTTACTTCTCTCTCGACCTCTAGGGCTGGGGGTGGCAGAGGGCTGGCACGGAGCCCCGCGGTGCATCTGTTCTAACTTGCTCTGCACGAGCAGCCTCCTTGGTCCCAGAGGGCGGCTCCTCGTCCCACAGCACGAACGGGAGACAGAAGGGCGGCCCCCATTCTGGTTTTTAAACAAGTTCACACACTCTTGACGCACCTCTTATCTAGAGGTGGGGATTAAGGAGGCCACTGGTGAGGGCTGAAAGGGGAGTGAGGAGAGAAGGGGACCCTTGTCAGGCAGTGGTGGGGAGTTTGGCAACGCTGTCTCTGGGGTCAAGTGCGAGCCAGGAAACCTGCCCAATGGACTCAACCATCCTCTTAAGGACACTTCCAGGCTCCCTGTTAAAGAAGCTGCCTTGCTTCTTACGGGCTAAAAGGAAACTTCTCAGTTTCTAAATTTAAAGGAAATATAAAGGAGCCATAACTTGCTGGGTTTGAAAATAAGACTGTTTCTCATTCCTAGCCTCTCCAGATGCTGGCGGGGCGGGAGAGGGGTGCGGGGGGGGGGGGGGGGGCGGGGGTGGGGTGGGTGGGTGGGGTGGGGTGGGGGGAATCTCAAATTAAAAAATGGCCTCTGGGCAAAGATCAAACCAGGAAAGGCTTGTGCGATACCTCAGAGACGCCTAGAGCAGGGCCTCACTGGTGCCAGTCACCAATTTACCGCCTTTCAGCTGCAAATTCACCCTTCATTGCCTGATCTATGCAATGGATCTGGGCCCTTTGAAGACTTCTTCTTTGCCTGCTGGCACCATGTTAAGCACTGACCGCACACATTGCAGGAAAAGGGATCTTCCCCTTCCCCACCCTGGCCCAAGCTGTACAGGAGTGAGCTAGGTTCCTGCAGGGGGCCCTCCAGCTCCTGCTTCCAGCAGCTTCTCAACCCTCTCTGTTCAAGTTCCATGGAAACCAGTGGTACTTTTCTCTTAGCACCCCAGCAAGACATAATCGTGTGTCTTTGGCCGGCTTAGATCACGTGCCCACCCCTGAACCAATCACAGTAGGGCTGTGTGTGTTGGGTGAATCTGATACTAAGACTGGCCAGGACTTCCTTCCCCTGGAGTGGGGGTGGGGAGGGGCAGACTGATGAGAGACAATCTAATTGAAGCACGTGGATTGGTGGGAGGCGTCAGGGGTTGGTTCCCCAGAGGCAAGGCGAGCTCCTGTTTTATCCCAAGAAGGGTGACACCACCATGGTGTCTGGACTCTTGTGGTCACGTGCTCCCCATGCACAAATGCGGCTCGTGGTAGGACAGCATCCCTGACATGCACTTGGCTGCCTGGGGCACTCAGTCATCAGGCTGTGGCTCCTGAGAACCCACAGCCTCTATGCAGTGAGGTGCTGAACTTGGAAATGCTCAGGCCCAGGTACAAGATTCAGCAATGAAACACCTTCACTGTGGGCATCTGAACTAGACTCATCTTATCCCACTCGCCTCACATCATGGGTATTTATATTCTGAGAAAGGAGGCAGCTGTAGGGCCGCCCTTGTCCCTTGTCACCTTCAGCCCTTCCCCTGCAGTCCAGGTACGGCACTCCCTGCCCTGAGCAGATGGCCTGGCCTGGGGTCCCTCACCGAGGCTGAAAACAGTGTCACAATTCACCCATTTACAGGTTGTCCAGGCCCCTGTGTGTCAGGCCCACGGCTAGGACTGGCTCACACAGTATTCAGTGTCTCTTGCTGGTATGATCTCATAACCATCCTTCGGCTATGGCCCCTAAGTTCTAAAAAGTTTTAGAACTACCTGCCTGCTTCCTAATTAGATCCCTACTCTTTCACGCTCAGAAGTTTTCTTGAACTTTGCTGGTTTGCAAACTAATGGAAAGAAACAGGTAGGAGAGCAAATTAACTATGGCCTTTTGGCGATCATTAATATGACCAACTACCCTTTGTGAATGAAAGGCCAGTATGTATTAGCTTTAGGGGCATCGAGTGCAAAGTCAAATATCAAAAGGCCACGGCAAGAAAGGGACTCGATTCTAATCAAGGCAGGGAGATGCGGCACGTTTCACAGAAATGCAGACAGGATCGGGAAACGGGGCGGTGTCCCGAGACCCTGACATTCTCTTCTGAGTACTTCCGCTTTCCAAATGGCATTTTAAATCTCTTGTGCTTAAAGGATGATCTTGATGCACAGCTGAGGCTGCTTCACAGAGGCGAAGCCCTCCCTTGGGGTTGCCGCCTACCCTCTCTGATTCCTTGCTCTGAATATTTTCTTCAGAGCGAGCAAAGAGAGACGAATGGGTGTCACCAAGGCCATGGCAGAAGATGGAACAGGCCCACCTGGGTGACCACTGCCCCAGAACAAACTCACTGTGCCTGCAATGGATGTCACTGACAAAGCTGTCTTCACTGTCGGGCCCTTTCTCGTTTGCCATGTGAACTGCATCCCTGGCACCTAGCACCTGCACACAGTAGGTGCACAATAAATATTTGGTGTGATCACTCACAGGACTTCCGCACTGGATGGCCAGAGTCACTGGCCCAATTCACAGATGAAGTACCCACACTCAGAGGGATCAAGTGACGGCCCGTGGTCACCTACTTAGGAGCAGAGCAGACACCTGAGCCTGGCTTTCTTATTCCTTTCCACTTTTGGCAAATATTATTAAGCACTTACTGTGTGCAAGGGGACAGGGCAGTGCCCCAGACAGACACGGTTCCTTCTTCATGGAGCGGACCCTCTTGTAGGGGGTGTGGACAAGATAAACAAACAACTAATGTCCAGTGCAGTGGGCGCTCTGAAGAACAGCAGAGGAAAGGGGCAGGAAGGCACGGAATGCCCACGCTTTTAGCGAACGGCCAGGAAGGCCTGTCTGATAAGGTTGCTCCTCCTGGGAGAACAAGAGAACAGCCTGAGCCGGCACTCTGTGTGCCCTCTTCTAATTGAAGTGAAAGATGACTCGGACTCAAGCTAAGGTAGGAACAGGAGAAACGGTAACCTCTACCGTCTAACAAGAACTTACTGTCCGTGGCATTGTTTCCAGTGTATCTGTATGATGTTTGGGGTAAATGACGCTAGCAGCTATTATAAAAAAGAACACCCCAAATCTCAGTGATGTAACGCAATAAAAGCTTTAAAAGTTTACTTCTCTCACACAAAATCCACCGCAGACGCTCCTGGCTGGGTGGCTCACTGGGGCAGCTCGCCTCCAGGCAGTGACTCAGGGATCCAGAACCCTCCCGTCATCTAACCCTACTACTGTGTCGCTGCTGACGGTGCCCCAGGAAAGGAAGAGAGAGCACGGGAAATGCGCGTCTTCTTTTAGCTGCCTCTTCTCCTCACCTCCACGGCCCCATTTAGATGCAAGGGGCCCAGGAAATTGTTTGGCTGGGTGTTTAAGAAGAGGAAATAGGTTGGGTGAGCATACGATTAACAACAATTAAAAAAAAAAAAAAGAGCAAACCATGGGGCTTTCTGGAGGCAGGATGTCTGGGCAGACAACAACCCCGAGAGCAGGAGGTGGGAACATCTGGCGCTTCCTGAAAAGGATTCCACGTTGGAGGCTCTTTCCACGCCCCAGCCCGGTGCCCCTCCCCGTGCCATGTTTGAGGATGGTGTCCTCCCAGAGGAAGGTGACAGCTAGCATGAGGCTGGGGTGATGACAGCCCCTGTCCTGAGTGTGGGCTCCCAGGAGCCTGTGGGGGAGGGACCCTCACCCTAACCCTAACTCTGGGCGTCCTTGGGCATGTGCGGTCCTGCGTGGGAGGGATGGGTGCTGAGGGCATCGCGGGAAAGGGGTGGGCGATCTGCTGAGGCAGACAGCTCCTGCACCCAGCACATCTCTGTGCCCCCTCCGTCCCCTTCCCACGACAGAGCCATCAGTGCACGGTTTGGGTGTCTCGGCAGTCTGGAGGGTGGGAGCTGTGATGGGGGTGGGCGTCACCCCCAGGAAGCTCTCCCATATTCACCTAGCAACCTCACACAGGCCTGGTTAAGTGCTAGGGACTCGGCCCCCAGCTGCCCATCCGACCGCAGGATGCTGCCTGACTGCCATCCCATGACAGGGAGGACGAGAACCCCTGATATTAGATCACTCCTGGCAGAGGGGCTGCATCAGAGCCCTGCTCTCCGGGGCCCAGGCCGAGCGGTACACACAAGTCTGTCACTGCCAACGCTTTCTTTTAATACGCTGTGCTGTAGCGGGATCTATTTCATTTTGACACTGCAGTTCAAGTGTTTTCCCGAGAAGAGTTTTGGGGATGTGGAAATCACGTTGACCGAGGGAGTTTCGTTCTGGTCCTCACGCTGTCACTGACCTGCTGGGTGAGTGAGGAACAGGGCTGCAGGCCTTGGACGCCCTGAGTGACTGTCTAATAGACGGGCTGAACGAGAAGGCAGCTAAGGTCCCTGCTGGGAGAGGGGGAGAGACAGAGACAGAGGCAGAGACAGAGAGAGATGGAAGGGTGGGGGGGACCTCCAGAGAGAGAGAGAGAGAGAGGGAGGGAGAGAGAAGGGTGGGGGAGGGGAGGCGGGGAGGGGGGAGGGGGGAGGGAAGGGCGAGCAACAATGTTCATTACAGCACAACAACAATCTGAAACCCAGCAGGTTAGACTCAACACCAAAAGCACAACCCATGATCAAAAAATCTGATAAATTGGACCTCATCAAAACTGAATATATCTGCTTTGCAAAAGACCCCATTAAGAGGATGAAAAGACAAGTGACAGTTGGGAGAAAATATGTGCAAATCACATGCCTGCCAAGGATTCATATGTAGAATATATAAAGAACTCTCAAAACTCAGCATTTAAAAACAATCTAATTGGAAAGTGGGCAAAAGACATGCACAGACATTTCACCTAAGACAATATCCAGATGGTAAAGAAGCACATGAAAAGCTGCTCAACATCATTAGCCATTGGAGGAATGCAAATAAAAAACACAATGAGGTATCACTCCACACCTATCAGAATGGTCAAAATAAGAAACAGTGACACTACCAAATGCTGGTAAAGATGTGGAGAAACCAGATTACTCATACACTGCTGGTGTGAATGTAATATGATACAGTTTGGCATTTCCTTTTAAAACTAAAAATGGACTTAATATATGACCCAGCAATTGTACTCATGGGCATATATATTCCACAGAAATGAAAACTTACTTTCATGCAGAAATTTGTACACCAGTGTCCATAGCGGCTTTATTGATAATGGCCACAAACTGGAAACAACCAAACGTCCTCCAGTGGATAAGTGGTTAAACAAGGTGTGGAAACCACTGGAATATTACTCAGCAACTAAAGGGAATGGATTACTGATACACACAGCAACTTGGAAGAGCCTCAGGGAAATTATGCTGAGTGAAAAAAGCCAACCTCAAAAGGATACATACGGCAGGATTCCATGTATATAACATTCATGAAATAAAATTATTCTGGAGACGGAGAACAGCTTACGGGGTGGCCAGGGGTTAGGGATGGGGAAGGAGGTGTGTGTCGTTTGAAAACGGTAGCATGAGGGAGTCTTGCAGGGAGGGTACGGTTAGATATCTTGATGGTGGTGGTGGTTCCATGAAGCTACACACATGATAAAACTGCATGGAGCTACACGCAGACACACAATCACACAGACACATAAATGAGTGCACGTGTAGCTGGCGAAATCCAAGCGAGCTCTATGCATCGTACCAATGTCAACTTCGTGGTTTGAACATTGTATTGATACTACAGTCGTGCAAGACGCTGACACTGGGGGAGGCCGGTGAAGGGTACACAGGACCTCCCTATACATGCCTTGGTAACTTCTTGTGAATCCAGAATTATTTCAAAATAAAAACCTAAACATCCAGGAGAGATTCATTGCCTAAATTATGGTCATCAAAGCGTGGAAGGCCACTGTCACACAAAACCCAAGGACGGATGAAACAAGGAACACAAAACCCTCAGGGCAGTGTCACTGCTCACGCTCCTGACACAGGAGGACACGCTGTTCGGCGGAGGCTGCTCCCTTCTCTTCCAGAACAAGGGTTTCCGCCGGACCCACAGGTGCCCAGCTAGAGACTGCACCCTCCCAGCAGCCCTTGCAGCCAGGTCTGCCATGTGACTAAGTTCTTGCTAATGAAGCTCAAGAGGACCTGATCCATGCCAGTGCTGGGTCTGGTCTTACAACACCTGTGCGTTTTTGCCTTTTTGTAAACTCGGAAGGTGCCTGTGACTCAGCTTCCACCGTGCAGACCATGTCCTAGGTCACGTGGGTGAGAGGATGGAGGAACAGGATCCCCGAGTGACCACGTGGAGGAGAGCAGCCCTGGGATCTGAAGCACTCCCTTCCTCTGGGGCGCTGAAGTGGAAGAGAAGTAAGTGTCTATATTCTTTAAGCCACTGTTTTGGGGCCTCTGTGTTGGAGTAACTTAGCCTTTGCTAAATGGAAAAAGGCAGGTTTCAAAAGAGTACACGGTATGATCTGCTTTTTTACAAAAAATGTGCACGCGCCAACACGTCCATAGGAAGGTCTGGAAAGGTATACGCCAAAGTGCTCTGGTCATTGTCTCTTGCTAGTGGGAATGATGGGTATTATCTTCTTCGCTTGTCCACATTACCTAATTTTCTATAAAAGGAACACACGTGTATTCCTTCTGGAATTAAGAAAGTGAGCCTACGATCGAGACGACGGCCAAGAATTAGACAAGGGTGAGTAATGCGTTAAGTAACGATCCACCCCACAGAGTGGGGGGCTGGTGGAGCTTGCTGGCGGCCCAGGCTGGCTCTCAAGCTCATGGCCTCTTACTGTCCTCCACCCTCCCCTCATCGCCCCCCTCGTCCCCTACCTTCCCCGTACCTTCTTGGCCAGAGGGACACTTCACTCTTTTGTCTCCATCAAGCTGGGGGACCCACGATGCAGACGAAGCCCACTGGTGGCGGACCCACCTGTTCAGGTAGCACCCAGCCACTGCTCCCACTGTCCCCGAGGACAGCCAACGTGCAGCTGAAACTTCAAACTCAATTAGCACAGAGACAGGCTGAAGCTGTTCTTGAGTAACTAATCATCTGAAAGCTGCCAAGACGACGCCCTACCTGGGACGTGCCTGTGAACTTGAAGGTTTACCTCTTCGAGTACTAATAATAGGGAGCGGTCAACCAGCAGTTTAAAATGCAACTTGGGAGTGATGTTTTGCGGTTCCTTCCATGAATTCAAGGAGCCGGGGTGGGGATGAGAATGGGGGAAGGATGGCAGAGATGGGGAGAAAAACCTGCCTGTCCTAGAAAGTGGAGCCTAATTATTCCCCGAGCAGACCAGCTGGAGGACAGGCTTGTCCACGAACGCCCTGCACAGGCTCACCTCTGATGCACATATGGCGTGGCCTTGAATGAGCTCTGTCTGCGGTGGACCAGCCCTGCCGGCTGCACCCCAAGAAGCAGCTGGAGTGGAACTGGCCCACCCTTCCCTGTCGAAGGCAGGACAGTGAGTGGAAGGCCCCCCCCCCCCCCGCTCAACTTCGGCACGCCAGTGGGGATGTGGACGCTGCGAGGCACCGACGAGCAAGGTGGGTCGTCAGATTTTGTCCTCTATCTACAGACCCGACGGCCCCAAGACGCCTCCCGTCGAGTCGGCGGGGGTTCGGGATCTTGTGAGAATCCTGGCGGCTGAAGTCGCCATCCCTTCTCCTCCTCCCAGCTCGGGTGACCTTAAAAGGCTCTCGATTTAGCATCAGGCCCACACTCTGACACTCTAAATGCGATGGAGAGTTTGCACATTAACACTGAAAGATCATCATTTTGTGCCTGCAGCTTTCCGTCAGGAGTGTGAGGTGTAAAAACATCACTCGATACCAAAAGGCCAATTCCCAATTTGGTGCAGGAAAAAAAAATCTGGACAACCTTTTACGGCCCTCCTCATCCCATTCTGTCAGGTCCTAATGGGCGCCCTGCTGATTAACAGTAACCTGGCCGGCAGAAAGCACGGGGTAAATGCATTCGCTGCTTATCCTGGCAGAGAAGCATCTGTAAGACAGAGGTTTCCAAGTTCGGGCCGAGCGCTTCTCGGGCAATTCTTGACACAACACACCCGGCAGAGCAGGGACTGGTCAGTCCCTTTGCTTCTGGGCAGGAAGCTTTGCTGTTGAGTAGCCACGGAGCTCGAGGACGCGGGCAGCGGGATACCCAGGCCTGCAGGCCTCGAGCGCACAGCAGGGAGAACAGCACGAACCCACCTGGGAGTAAAGCAGACAACATATGGAAAGCACGGGGCACAGAGGAGATGCTGAACTGTCCGGGTGGTAATTAAGTCACCTAAAATACCTCGTCGTTCTGGCCTGGAGCTCACCCGTGCACAGTCTCAGGAATGCGGGGCTGGCACACCCGTTGATGGCCATGCTCCTTTCTGTAAGGGGTACCAAAGGATGGTTCCAGACCCAGTGGCTATGCCCGCAGCAGCATTAGGTCCCAGCTTCCTCCCAATACGCATCGTGGAACGGATCCCAACCCACCTCCAGCCTCTACTTTTGCCCACTTCAGGTCAACGTGTTCTCTAGATTTGAACGGTTGACACACAAAGCCAGGCTCTCTCATGGGTCTCTGTTAGGCACCAAGCGTTCGGGGACCTGGCGAACAAGCCCCTCACCCTCCGGCCCCTCTCACCTTTCCAGAGCCCAGCCCCCTCCCTTTCAGCTTCCCCCACTCGGCACTGAAGAAGGAGAAGGTCAAAGGGGGGGAACGCCCTAAAGGTTGACTAGCCCGACCCTTATATTTTTGCCCCTTTTAATGAGGGAAAGTTAAAAAAAAAATAGAAGAGTAGCACGCATCACCCACCTATCCAATGTCCAGCCTCAGTAATTATCTGCTCATGGCCAATCATGTTTCGTCTACGAGCCCACCCCCGCCCCCTCCAACTCTCCTGCCTCGCCATCACTGGGCCATCAGCCTGGGCGTCTTGCGGGAGAGGGGGCGGGGTCACATAGAGGACGAGCGACTTGTCTGAGTACTACAGCTGGGGGCAGGAGGCCGGAGTTGAGGCCCAGGCACGCCCTTCGCACTTTTTGCTGTTGCTACACTCTACCTGTGCTATCATTTATTTATTTTTATTTTTTATTGAAGTATAGTTGATTTACAATGCTGTGTTAGTTTCCGGTGTGTGCTATTATTTAGTATTTTTCTTTAATGGTCTCACTTTTTCGCCTAAGTGCCTTAGTTTAACATGGAAGCTTCTTATTATGCCTGTAAATGGGGAACAGGCATCAGTGGCCACAGAGAGCAGGTATCACTGAAAATGATGCAGAGAGGATAGGAATGATGTCACTCAGTCTAAGTAGAAACCACTGCCCGCCCACGGCTCTGAACCCAAGGTCTGCTCTCTCTCCATTGGAAACAGAGCTCGGCGGGAGGTGGAGGGATCTTTGGGACCAACGAGGACGCTCTCAGATTTGCTGCAAACACTTAAAATCCAAATAGCTCTCTTACAATGTGGTGTACTGTTACCACAATCCCATCAAGCATCAGAGGGCTGGTTTCCTCATACGTGGACCTCCCTGACTTGCACTGTCAGCCGGCTGGCAGTCGGGATGTACCCGTCGTCAGCACATGCGCCAACTCACCTTGTCGTCACTTCACACGAGCTCTGAGTACCCATATGTCCTGCACGGGGTCAGTCTACTTGCCATTGAAATGCCTTCCAAAAGATGTACAGCCATGCGACAAAATGTTATCATACACCCAATGTCCTCAATTCGGGATTTGCTTGCAACAAACAAGTGCCTTACAAGACCAAAGAAAGGAAGATACCCGCTAGTCAGTGCAGCTGTGTTATGCTCTGTTACCGGGAGCCCTGGGAAGGGATCGCCTGTCACATGTTAAGACAGTAAGACTTGAGGCAGGAGAGACCGCAAACCCCCTTGGAAGACATGAAAGGAATTTCAGGGCAATGAAAGGCTGGTGTGACTGATTCATGTGTCACACAGGATTATCATTAAAGCCTGTGCCATCGTTTAATTGGCAGCATGCTTTTCTTAGGGGATCATGAAATAACGGTGCATCTTACAAGTGATGGCATCTTAAATGTGATAAACCCTGGTATTTAACCTAAAATCACCCGCTGTGTGGAAGCGTTCCCGCGCTACACCACACTGCCACTCACACTGCTGCCCCAAACTGGCCCCTGAAAGCACCGCCATCTCCTAGAGAGACCAATGGTTCTCAGACTCGGGCCCATATCAGCCACCTGCGGGGCTTGTTAACAACGAGGTTGCCAGACCCACCCCCCAGAGTCACTGATTCAGCCGTCCCGGGGTGGGGCCCAAGGATCTGTGTTCCTAATAAGCTCCCATGATGCCACAGCTACTGGACCATACTTGGAGTGGCACTGTCCTATCGCTTCCCCCATCACTAAACCCCCTTTATCCTCTGGTTCTTTTTAGCCTGGCAGGGGTAGGTGTGGAGGGCCTGGGTGGTACCAGAACCCAGATGGGAGTCACCCATTCTTCTGGACATCTTGGAAGGCAGCATCTCTCCGGCACTGTTCACCGCAAAGAGGACATTACTTGTCACCTAGGCTGGGCCTGCGGAAAGCTCTGGGGACTCCCCTTTCCTTCTCAAGACCTTCAGCAGGGCAACACTTCTTCATATAAACAGGTTATGGCTTCAAATGTTAGGGGCGAGGCCCTGAATAAACTCAGCAGACTGGGCTGGAATCTGTTCGCGGTAACATTTAGGACAAAACGAGACAAACAAGCCAGGCACGCCTGTCCCGCCCGCTCACACGTGTTCTGGCTGGTAACACAGGCAGAGTCCCTTCCCTTTGGTATATGTGTGTGTGAATGGTTTAGTAAAATGAAACATCTGTGCACTTTTTCCCTCAAAAAGAACAATCCATTTTTCAAGCCGCTGAAACGTCTTTGAAATGGAATATTTGCCAACACTTCCCTCTCTCCCGAAAGCAAGAAACAGCGAAATGTGTCCTCAAAAAGAACTATTTCAAGCGCAGACATTACTAAGTTATTTTTCCTTCAAAAGGCCCAGATCTGCTCACATGTGCACGGAACCGAACGTAAAAGGTACTTTAAGAAACCGGAGACAAAGCCTTGTCCTGGGTACAAAAGGTTTATTCCTTATAAAAATAAGTTATGGAACAAACCAAAAAACTCAGCACGACACAAAGGCTCATTCCAACTATAAAATGACTTAGAACGTGGATCCAGGCGGGCCAATGGACTGGCATTGCGAACATTCACGGGAGAACATGCGGCCTAACTTCCGTATAGTGAGTCCTAAGACGGTCCCCTTGCCTTCCACGCGCCAGCTCAGGTGTACAACAGTCCCATTAACGGAGACTGAGTCTGCTCTTCAAGAAGCTCGGCCTTAGCGCACGACGTGCTGTTTGGCGGAAGCGAGCGGGCGGCGCTACTGCTATCCGGGCCGCGAAGACACGTCTGAGCCATCACTATGACTGAGGGCTTGTCTGGGAAGGTGCCGGATGGGGGTCTGCGGGCTGGCCCGGGGCGGGGGCAGAGTCACTGCCGGCAGGTGTCGTGGAAGGCTTCGAGGGTTCGGAAATCCCTCCACGTCGGGGGAAGGCCATCTTGCAGAAACTTCCCGCAGCGCTGGCACGGGGCCTGGAACAGCTTTATGTAACTTCTTAACCAGGTCTAAAAAGAGAAGTGAGGAGAGAAATGACAGAAATGGGATCCGGGTGCTTCCGATGTCATCCTTCCTGTCAAGCCTAATGATCACCAGGATAGAGAGCTTGAGTTGCCTGTGACCCCAAGAGGTGCCCTGCGATTTTACAGAAAGCTCTGTGCCGAATCCACAAGGTCACAGCACTGCTGATTCTCAGTTCTGGTGCCCTGGGCCCCTCCCAACTAAGGGAGTTTTAAAATAGAAATCCCTACTCTCAGGCAGGCAGCGCTCCCGGAGGCGCAGCCGTGAACTACGGCGCAGCCTCGCGGCCCGGCGGGGGCAGAACCACGTTTCATCTGAGTCCGGAACATCAGCATTGATCCTGTCCTTGTTCACCACCCAGAGGTGGCCCCAGACACGTGCGGAGAGAGGGTGAGTGGAGAATTCCCCACTAAGGTCGACGTGCCTTCTTTCTAATCTGATTTCAGAGGGCACCACTCACTGTCACAGCGTGGCCCGACACACCTGGGGGGAGGGCAGGGACAACTTGGTGCCACCAAATAACATAATACACGGCAAGTACGCACCGGAGGGGTTCAGAGTGCAGAGGTCCTTCGGGCATCATACATAAGGATGAGACTCTCATAACTCAATTCTCAAACTCAAGGAGACTCACAACCGTACCAATCCAAGCCCACGGCAACAGGCCAGCGAGTGAGGCGAGCTCCCACTGTGATGGGGGTGTGTGAATCTCGTCATTTAACATCCTCCTGAATCAGGCAAGAGGAAACTGCTCTTTGGAGAGGTCGGCCGAGGGGACGGATACAAACCCTTCTGCTTCGGCACAGCTGCCTTCCTGGTGGCAGACCGTGGCTCACCCACGCTGTCCCCCTTCCAAAGGCTAGGGTTCGAAGTTTTGGCAATAAACGTGAGGATGTCAGTGGATCATTCAGTCAAACTATTTATTCTTCCCAAACCCCAAAGTCAGTTACCAAAGGGGAACTGGGCATTACGACGTGTTAGGTGAAAGAGCGAGTCTTTCTATCCATCCAAAGAGGAAGCGCTCGCTAGAGACTGCCAACTGAAGTTGTTCTCTCTACACGAGAGAACCTCTGTGCGGCGGCTCCGCTGAGCCTGCTTCTTCAGCCTCCCCAGCGTGTGAGCCGATCAGTGAGTCGGGCTGTATTTTCTGAGCAAGGAACTACAGGCTCCTGGAAGCCTAACTGTGGCAGCAAACGTGGCGAGGTGGATCGGACGAGCAGAACTCCGCCTGGCTGTTGGCACGGAGCAGGACTGGCTAATGGGCCCATTTTCTGAGCATGTCCTCTAACGGGCAGCCTTACTGGCCGGAGTTAAGATGGGAGCGTCAGCGGCAGTGAGAGGTGGAGCCTAGCGACGCGAGAGCACGAAGCCCTGTGAGCGTGGCGCGGAAACAGCCGGCCACGTCTGCCAGGATACGGTGGGGCCAGGTGTTGGCCCTGCTGAGACCGACTGGCGGGCATGCGATCAATCAATGAATTGGCTCCAGGGCTGGGAGCGGGGGGCAGAGGGGAGTCCTGACGTGCAGGACCGATCTCCAGCACGTGAATATTCTGGTTCGAGGTCAAGTCACCGACGGCCGAACAACTAGCTCGAGGAATTCTGAACGTTAAACGGGAGCTGGCGGGAGCCGACCCCAGCACACCGGGGGATGGCTGTTTCTGGGTCCCTCCCCATCCTGAGCTCTGACCTGGGAATCTAAGGAGTAGGGGTCTTGGAAGAACGGTGTCACTGTACCTGCTCAGCGCCAAGCACAGGGCCCGGCACAGATCAGGAGCTCGATAAATACCTACTGACTAAATCAACGTTGGAAACTGCGCTGGAAGGTCACTTCTGAAACCACCATGTGTTCGGCAATGATAGGAAAGAAACACCAGCTAATTAAGCAGGACATGGTTTCTCCCAGATCTCTTCCCAGTTGAAAGGAAGTATCATTTCCAAACTGCACCGTCTCCCCCCTGCGAGGCCCTGGCGAGCTAAAGACGGTCCAGCTACCTTCCGAGCTGCCTGTTCTCACTTGAGGAGCCCAGGCTCAAGGGGGAGACTTGACTCCTTAAGCCACTTACCATGAAGGATCGGACCACGACGTCAGGCATCTGGGGCAGCTGGTAGTGGAGCAGGGCGGTGGTGGCATGGTCCGTCACCTGGGAACCAAGGACAATGCCTGGGTTAGAGCTACTCGGAACCAGCACAGAGAAAACAAGATGAAGGCGCTCTTTTTATACGACGTCTCGTGGAGGAAAAGACATCTAATAAAATCTGAAGTTTGAAAATTAGTTAGCAAAGTTGGGGGCAGGGAAGGGGAGGGGAGGTGCGTTGTAAGCAGACGGGACACAGGTATTCAGGCCCGGAAGCAAGCGAAGTGTGGAACCTTCCAGCAACTCCAGACAGGCTGCAGCACCTGAGAGAGGCGTGGCCAGAGGTCAGTGGAGGGGTAAAGAGATGGCAGATCACAGCGGGCTTTATAAGCCCCGCCACTGCGTGAAACACTGCCTGGACGCAGAGGCTCGTTTCCAACTGTCCACGTTCGACTTCATCTTTACCCGGGAACAGTTTTCCTGCCAGCGTAACTGGGCTTTCTACTTCCTTTAATTCCCATTCTGGCTCATAATTTGTAGCCATACATATTCTGTGATTGCGACCCTGATCGTTGTCTGATGATCTTTCCCTGAGGCCTCACAGATCCTACCGTTACCTTTCTGAAAAGCCGTGCCACTCCCAGTGTGGTGCCCTGTCTGACCAGCTCCCTGAAAGCTGTGGTCTAGTGGGCCATACCGACTGACCCATAACTCCCCCAGCAGGGCCAAGGGCATGACTGCTTTAAGTTCACTAGAGGCATCTGGGGACCAGATACAACATGCACTAGGTTTAAGTCCCAGCTCTGTCTGCTGACCTGATCCAACTACTCAATCCCTCTGGGTCTCAGTGTCCCTCCTGAAAAGCAAAGGGTTCGTCTAAGATCCCCTGTAGTTCTGATATTTGATGACACCATGGATTGCTAATGCCTGCCATCCATCAGCAAATTAATAGATTATTCCTAATTTGATAGTCGTGTTCAAACTCATGGTTTATTTGGTTGTCTTCATTAGGGGGTCTTGCCATTACAAATGTTGTGGTCAAAAAGCAAAATGAAACAAAAAACCCCCCGATAAAATGATTAACTTTGTGAACAAGAGTGAACACGGTGTGCTGACGGGCCTCGGCAGCAGTTAAGCAAACTGACCAGGTGGAAACCAGCAGGGCTGGTCCAGGTCCCGCACGGGGAGTCGCAAATGATCCAGAAATTAGTCCAGCTGTGTGTCCACACCCAAGGCCAGAGAGGCTACACCCTGAAGAGTGAGGATGCAGGCTCCCCAGTTCACCGAACCGCTAAGATGCGATCTCCCCTGGGATAAGATGGTCACGCACGTGAAGTGCTTACCCTCCAGCCGTGCCTCAGGCCCGCCTGCCCCCTCTCTTCTGCTCTCCCCGGCCCCTGGACTGGCCCTCTTTCCTTCTGGACTTTCGTGGCCTGCCTGGCGGCTGGTGACCCCCGCTAGACTATCAGCTCTGTGCAGGCAGGGGTCACACTCATCCAGTTCGTGCTGTGTCCCCAAGGCCTAGAATATCACCTGACATCTAGCAGGTGCTCAATACATATTCGTTGAATAAAGAAATAAACTTTAAAATGGCCACTCATCAAAGGCCACATACCGGAAACACCTGTACTGGCTTCATTGCAAATACAGCAATGGTTCACATATCCAACATTGCTGAGAAATTCTTACCCAAATGACTTTCAAGATAAATGGCACTTATTCCTTCAAGTGCAAAGACTGTTTTTATTTTAAGCGTTTTTGACAGACAGCTTTCTAAAATGAGCAATGCTTTAAAAAAAAAAAAAAACAGTAGAATGATAACTTGGCAAAATGGCGGGTAGTGATTGGCAGGGTGAAATGAACGGCTACAAAATGCAGCAAAGCAAACCGGGCCCCGATGACACCTGCTTAAAGCTTGGTTCTTACCCATCAAGATGCCTTGCTAAAAAAAAAAAAAAAAACAAAAAAAAAACAAAAAAAAAAACCCATACAAGTGCCATTTATAGGCTGATTAAGACATTCCTTACAATCACATTTGCCATTACAAAAGAAGCAAAGTTTCCGGAGAATTCCTTCTCCTGCCCCTACTGTTTATTTTACAAGCCTCTTAGAAGCCCCACCCGGCATACAAGCACGCAGAGCAGGTGTGTCGTGTGTCCGATGTCCCCCAGCTGCGGGTGTGCTCCTTTCCCAAGATGCAGAGGATCCGTCTCCAGTCCCTGGATGAGTCTAGATCCGTCCATTTTGGCACCTCGGGCACCTGGCCTGGGGCCCGATTTCCCAAACAGACGGATCACCCAGAGGCCACGTCCCAGGCTGGGAGGCTTTGTTTGACTGCATGTTTTCTTTGCTTTCCTTTTTACAATTTTTAGCAAGGATGACCAACATTTAAAATTCAGAAAAGGTCCCCTAACTTGGATCCTCGGCTTCTCAACACATTGGAAGATCTGGGGGGCAGTAACAGTGCACCTGCCTGATGGGTTGCTAATGAAGATTAAATCAGTCCAACCATATATGATGGGCCCTGTGACTGTGAGCTGGCCCTGCCCACTGGCCCCCACAGATCCAAGAGGCCACCATCAGCGGGAGCTAAGGAGGGGCAGTGCCTCTGGGCAGGGCAGGTACCTGCAGTTTGCTTGGTGTGCCCGGTCTCACACCCGGCCCGCTTCCCTGGTGCTACCTGCCTGGCCCCTGTGGCCTTTGGATTTTAGGGCCTTTACCCAAACAGTGCCAAGCATCTCTGCCCCTCATCCTCCTGTTCGCTGGGTGCCTGGCCTGGCAAACCTGTGCTCATCTACCCCTCCCTTCCTTAGCTGACCTCTGGACTTGACCTCTTCTGGCTGAGTTTTGATGACTGCACGGTGCCAAGCCAGGCAAGGCATCATGCTGATTACAGGGACATCTAAGGCGCTCTTTCAGACCTGTTCCTCCTGTGTTTGTTTTCAGTAATGACCGGCCATCCACCCAGCAGCCTAAGCTGGAAACCTGGGCTTTTCCTCCCACTTGTACTCAAGCAGCCTCTTGCATTACAGCTCATTTATCTGGAATCCCTCTACTTTTTCCCAGTCCACTGGCTAAGCTTCCGCCTCTTCCTGTCGGGATGACCAGAAGAGCCCCAGCTGGTTTCCTCTGGCTGTGGCACCCAGAGGGGGCGTTCTGTGGCAAGGGGTCAAGTCTGTGGCTCTGGAGGTGCAAACTCTGGCTCCATCAAGAACAAGACTGTTAACTTTAAACTCTGGCAAATTAGGTGGCAGCCTTGAGATGAGTGGTCGGTCATGAGATGGTCTCCCACCGCCCCACACACACACTTGCTCTCTTTCTGGGCTCTGTTCTGTCCCACTGTTCTGTCCAGCAGTGCCACCTTGGGCAAGTTACTTCATCTTTCTTAGCTGCAGTTTTCCCATCCGGAACAGGGGGATAATAACAAACATTACCCATCACCTGGGGTAATTGTGAGGATTAAATAAAATAACGTGTGCATGCTGTTCAATAAATGTTAGTGATTATTATTACTAAGCTCTAAATCTAACTATGTCACTTCCCCACTGAAAACCCTTTCAGAGCATGTGAACGCACTTAGGATAGAATCCAGAAGTGCAAACGTGCAGGACCTGGTCCGGCCTCCTCTCCCTGCACCCTCCCACTTCTGAGAAGGTTTCAGCTCCCCGTGCTCCGTCTCCTCCTCCCTCGGAGCCCTCCCTCCTCTCCTCCCCTCCCTCTCTCCTGCTTGGCTCCTCTTCCTCTTTCTGGGCCTGGTCTAGATGCTTGTGCTTCCCGACCGGGTCATGTCCCTTTACTCAGATCTCGCCTTTCACAGCATTCCTCACAACTGAGCTTGTACAATTATTTCTTTTTTGCAGTTTTGGTTTAGTGTCAGCTTCCCTAACTTGGCTGTGAACTCTGAGAGGCCGGACACCATGTCTGCCTAGTGCCTGACACAAAGGTTTTCGAGTCGTGTGTTGACTGAACGGATGATCCCTTCTGTCTCTGAGACGTCCAGGGAGACTGGCTCACGTGAGGTTTGAGGATAGAGACAAGGGGCTTAACGGGGTTGGGAGGGGGGGACAGGAGCTAAGGACTCCGGACCCTGGTCTACCCTTACTCTGCTGGGAATCTTGACTTTCCATCTGCTGGGAGTTGCTGGGGTTCACTGGCCGGTTCTTCCCTCCTTCCCGGCACGGGGGAACTTTCCGGTCTCTCCTGGAGTTGGGCCACGGGGTTATTAGTTCTGACCAAAGCATCAGGAAGCGGAAGGGGCGTGTGCTGCTTCCACGGGGGGGGGGGGAGACGGTGAAGAGCAGGTGTGGGCTCTCCAGGACGCCCCTCCCCCTGCAATGCTGGGAGCCACACCCTCAGACGGCGGATCTGCAAGGCGGCGGAGCCTCCGTTAAGTCGGGTCCCAGAGCGGTTGCGTGGAGCCCAGCCCTCCGACAGCTCAGGACGGGTGTGTGGCGGGAGCAAGAAATAAACTTTTATTGTTCGAACAGGAAAAACTATGAGGTCTGTTTGTTACAGCAGGCTTCTCTCTCCTCTTCAGACTGAAATACTGTACCCTCCTTGGACTATTCGTTTCCCGTCTAAAAGGTGAGCCATGGCCTTTGCCAGGTCCACGAGTCCCGTAAGTGGCGGCACACTCAAGTTCAAGCTGCGACCTAGGAAACCTCCAGAAGGGGGCCGCTTGAAATGTGGTTCACGGACCAGTGGCGGCAGCATCACCTAAGAACGTGCTGGAAACGTGAGTTCTTGGGCCCCAGTGTAGACCTAGAATCAGAATCTCTGGGTTGGGGCCCAGAAATCAAGCCGGCCTCTCCAGCTATTCTTAGCGATGCTAAAATGCAGAAAGGTGCAACTGTTACTTAGCACCCAAATCCCCTGGGGATCCTGCTACTGAGCAGCTGCGAAGTTCGCAGGTAGGTGTGGGGTGGAGCTGAGACCGGGCATTTCCAACAGACCCCCAGGCCTGCCCCTGCTGCGGCTGAGGGGCCAGGCCGCTCAGGGGGCTGAGTATTCTGGGCCCTACGGGGAAAAGGCATTTCATTCTGGGGCATGACACAAAGGACTACAAACCCAAAGGAGAGCCTGTCTTTTTCATGAATCACAATGAGCGATACTACCCAAATTTCCTAACGGTGCCGAGGAAGGAGGGGTCGGGCGTGGTAGTGGTGAAGTATTTCCAAAGTGAAATATTTTCACAGTGGGTGGCGGTGGATCGGTAGGGTTTTCCTTCCTTCTGAAAGGTGCTCTTTCAGGACTGCGGGATAATTTTATTAACCTATGGTAGCCACATTAATGAGAGCTCATGACGTATGTGTCCTGCTCATTCAACCCCCACAGCGGGGGCTCCCCTGGGTCCATTTCAGAGACGAGGAAATGGGGACTTACAGAGCTCGGGAAGATGGCCCAGGCCACACAGCTGGCGAGGGGCAACGGCTGCGAGGGGCAATGGGTACGTGGGCCCAGACCCTGCAGGCCCGAGCCTACACCACCTCCCTCCTAAGACACCCTGGCCAGCTCTCCGGGTTGCTGATAAAGGCACACGTCCCAGGGGCCCCGGTGTCATCTGCCCACCACCTCCCAGCCCGGCAGGCAAAGGCTACGGCAAGCCAGAGGCCCACTGCCAGGCGCAGGTTAGACCTGCAAATGTGGCTGGTGGGTTAACAGGCTTCTCAAGAGCAGAACAAACTGAATTAACTAGAAAACGTCCTTCTCCAGAAACGGCTGGAGTCGCGCACCAAAGCTCTGTTTTGGCATCTGGCTCCCAGGCAGGGCACCGAATCAGTTTTTACATTACTGGGCCGGCAATCTGGCCAAATTCAGCCTCTTTTTTCAAAAGGCCCAGTATATTCTCTTAATTGCCAAATGGTGGCAGCTTTTTCTAGTGCTGGCATGATCGTTTAATTTCTTCAACTTCCCATCACCAATTACAGAAATATTTTAATAGAAGGAAACAAAGCTAATTTGCTATTACGTTTTCCCTCCCTCCCTCCCAAACTTCCCCGACTGGTTTTCAGGTTCCCGTGGCTGAACTCCAAAGCAGCAGGTACGACACGGTTGTCAGATGTTGGAGAAATTCACGTGCAATGATCTTCCTTTTTGTCAAAGCATTCCACCTTCGATATTTTTTTGCTTCCCGCTTTTCAACAACAAAGTTGTTTTTTTTGCTCAGCATCCAAGATGTGGGAAAAAAACAGGCCTGGGGCAACAACAAAAAATTGCTATTAACTAATTTAAATCGACTCTGGACCAGTCCAGCCTCGGTTCGGGTCCCATTGTGATGCTGAGCTAATGAGATTCCCCTGGGAGATGAAAGCCACCCTGTCTGGCAGCGGAGGCCACAGAAGGGCACTAATGCTCCCGAGAGAAAGGGAGGCCATTCATCCACCAGTGAGTGCTGGTTTGAAAAGAGCTCGGAAAAGATCAAAGCAGATGGCGAACCCAAGGAAAGAGGGAGGAGAAGACATGAAAGTAACAGTCAGCCAGGGAGATAGGGGATGCGGCAAAGAGGAGTGGGGTGGGGGGGGGGAGAGGCCGGGGGCGGAGACTGTGCTGAAACCAGCAAGGGCGGAAGAGGACGCGCAGGGAAAAACAGAGCGACTCCAAGGAGTATGCAGACACTGGGGACTTCGCCAAGAAATGTCCCGTTTCGTCTCAAGGCAAAGAAAAACTGCAGATGCTCTGGCTTAGTCTGGGGTGGGCACCTCCTCCCCCTCAACCCCATCTCAAGGCTGGACTGCAGGTGATTTATTTACCTAGAGTAGGGTGGCATTTCTATTGCTGCCAACACACCCACTTTGCTTTATGAAGCTTACTTTCAGTTTTCTCCTCCACCAACCAGGGCTTACTGAAATTCCCTCTCCCCCAGGCTCAAAGAGGCAGAGAAAGAAGGTCTTCCAGCACCCGAACTGATGGGGAGCTCAGCTCAGCCAGGGAGAAAGGGATCTTTCAAGAGACCTTGGAATAGCTGCCAGTCAACGCACTGAAGAAGGAGACTCCAGTCAAAACAAGTCTCCCAAAGCACCTCTACCATATTGTGTGCAAAGAGCTTCTGACGTCTAGAGGGTCCTTTGGAGATCAGGAGTTATTTTAGCTGAACCCTAAGTGGAACTGCCTGCACTAACGGCAGGTTTGCAAGTCGACGTCTACTGAGCACCAGCTCCGAGCAAGGGCTGGTCTACATCACACGGCCCGGTGAGGAGCCTGGGCTTTGGGGCCAGACTGCACAGATTTGGATCTTGTCTGTCACTTAAGAGCCGGGTGACCTTGGACAAAGATTAAATGGGTCAGTGCAGGGAAAGTGCTTGAACAGCACTTGACAAATGGCAAACACCAACCAAATGGGAGTCATCCTATCTTTTCCTCACCATCCCCACGACCTTGGGATGGCACTACAAATGGAAGACAATTTCCATTCCAAGTGAGGGAGCAAAGTAACAGGGTGGTTAAGTGACCTACCCAAGCCAAGCAGCAGAGCAGGGCCCTAGGCCTTCGGGGGACAGAGGCTGTGGGAGTGTGTGGAAAGGGGGCACATGAGGCCATCTCCTCCCTACTAGGGAACGGACCCCAAGACTCTCAGGGTAGAGGTGGGACTCGGTCCCAAGTCCGTTTGCTTACACCTCAGCTCTTACCACTTCCACAGCTGTCCCTCTGCCTCACTACCAAAAGCTTCTGCCCATCTTAATCAACCACCTACCCTGAACCCAGCACCTACCCTGAACAAATCCCAACACAGGACCCTCAAGAAGATCTCAAGTCTGAATGAGTCTCTCTGCCTTGCAGAATGAAGGGGGGAAACAGGGCAAATGAAAGCCGGCAGTGTTAAGTCAGGTGGGCAGGCATACTAACCAAGGAAAATCAAAAGTACAGCCTAAGGAGGGGGGGGTGTGCTAAGAAAAGGGGGAACTCCCGCTGCTGTAGTGATGGCTTTGGCGTACAGAGCCCCCTCTTCTTCCCACCTGTGCCCTCCTTGAGCCGTGAGGGCAAAGAGAACGGGTTCAAGTCCAGCAAGACTATTTTCTGCAGAAGGTCAGCCCCTCAGAGCCTGGGTTTTATGGCGGCCAGACAGACTCTGTTCTTTATCCATAAGGGAAGAACAAAGGACAGAGTGGTGATACACAGAAAGGGTCAGTGAGACGCAGGGATGGGACCAAAACTCTCCTAATATATTATCATCCCCCAGCAGTTTCCTCTTTTATTTTTTATTTATTTGTTTTTTTATAATAACATTTGTTTTATTCTCAAGGCTCAACCAGACAGTTTTGTGGTAAGATTCAAGAGCCTGTAAGGTTTTGACTGGCTTGTGGCCAGGCTTACTTCAGGACAGTTATACTTAAACTCCAGCTGGCTGCCTGGACTCCCTCAACTGGTTCCAAATATCTTTTGTATAATGGACCTTAACCTGTCAAAACATAAATGCAGAATGTATTGCAATGGCATGAAGGACTGGTCACATTAAATATGAAATTATTAATTGGTAAAGTGGAGAAGAGATAATAGGACCTAGGACTTCTGTAAATCAAGTTTCATACTATATGGGCACATAAAAAAAAACTGAACCACATTACTCAAGATACGCAACTGTGGAGACTACATGACATTCTAAAGTGTGTAAGTGCTCACCTGATCCTGACATTTTTGGGGGTCCCATTATATAAACATTTTAAGATATTTGTGTAGCTTACTGTGGAAATTTTAGAAACCAGTGGTTTCCACTTGCTATACGATACTACCTAGCTTAGATAAATCTTCATTTTAAAATGATAAAACTCCCGCCAGTGTATATATGGGATGTGTGGGGTTACAGGGTGGTAGTTCCATAAAGTGCACTGAGTTTCAGGGGCAAATAATGATAGAAACGAAATGTTACAATTTGTTCCATCTTCATGATTACAGGCATTACAGGGCAGGGTGGGTAAAGGAGGCAAATAAAGTGAACTCTTTTCTCCCCCCATTTAACCAGATGCAGCATTTTGGCACTTTTATGATACACAGGTTGACTTAATTCATTTACTTAAGTTGAAAGCTGGCAACAGCAAATCTTTGCAATTTAGGATCCTCCTGCACAGCCACTCCAAGGATCTTAACTGCTGAACTACACCATGAGCTCTGAGATGGTGTTCACAGTGTTCTTGAAGCTTTCACATCTTAATATGAGATCCGACACCTCTTCTTAAGGCAGGGAGCTGTTAAAAGCTGTCTTCCTCCTGGCTAACCCATTCCACCAGCAATCTTAACAGTTAAGTTACTATATAAAAATAAAACTGTGCTCCCAAGCATTGATCGAAACCGTTGTGCTGGGAACCCTTTCCAAAGCATTATCTCCCTGAGAGAAAAGAGAGATCCTCACCAGTTGTTTCCATGAACAACAACCCCAGTACAGTGTACAAGTAATGCCCTTCGAAGCATAACTCAGGCAACCTTGGTCATCCTGACAAGTTTATCAGCATTTACATACAAGATATATTTAAAACCGATCCCAGACCAAGTATTGCAACCATAATCCCATTATTTAGCACACTGAGTTTCTGCTGATGCCAAAGCCAGAAATTTCAAAGCAAAGAGTGATTTTTTTCATCATCTTTTACAAATGAGAGAAAAATATCAAGAAGGAGGACAGGAAACTCCTCTCTCCTAAATTCATCAAATTGATGCTATCTTCACAGCTTTAACTGACACGATCCAGAGTCCTCAATTTCCTGATTTGAGGAGTCCATTTTCAAGGTGACTGTCAAGGTCAAGAAGAGCTTTCAGGCTTTTCTTTGCCATGGCCCATGAACTCCAGTCCTTCAATAGGAATCTCCTTCTCATTTATTGCTTTCTGAACACACTGCTGGTAGCGCTTGAAGAGGTCGGTGCACGGGTCCCCGGAGCAGTCCCCCTTGAGGAATTTCTCGGCAAACCAACGACTGAAGCACTGGTCGTACTCACGCTTCATGTCGGTGCAAGCCTCCCCCACGCTGTTCATGGCGCCAGCGGTCAGTTTCCTCTTTTAAAAAGCAAGAATGTGTTGTATTTCTTGGTGGCCCGGGGACTGTCCTCGGGGATTCCTGAGTCCACCAAGGTTGTAGGCATCGTCCTGACTCTGTGCGGGCTTCCAGGCTGGAGGGGAGAGCTTGCAGTGCAGCAGAAGTGAGGCGTACAGACTCTGGAGGCGGGCTGCCGGGCACCACCCACCAGCGTCTGGAAGGCTGTCTAGGCTGGGGGCCAGGACCTGTGCTGTTAAAAAGCGCCCCCGGGGGATTCTGATGTCAGCAGTGTTGGGGAACCACAGGTGAACGGGCCGCTGCAGGTCTCTGCCCACTTCCCACCACCAGGGGGCAGGACTGCAGCCACGCAGCGCGGGGTGGGAGCTGAGCCTGGACACTGGCTCCAGCAGCTAGGTGGCGCTCTTCCCAATGCAACGGACTAACGGCACTGAGTACATTATCTTACCTGCCAGCACGCAGCCCACGAAGCCCAAGCCCTCCCCGGCTGAGCTAGGAGAGCTGGGGCCTCTGCCTATTAAAAGTATGTCCCGCAAGATTAATAAATAGGAAAAGCTAAGTACAAGTGTTTAGAAGTTGCTTATTTAAGAGAGAAGTCTGGTAGAGACCCAGCTCTGGCTCTCCTCCAGTCAATACCTGCTTCCACATACTATGAAGAGGAGCTTCTCTCTGGCCTGTATTAATGTGAACGAAAGGCAGCGAGGTGGGAAAGAAGACCCGGAGCTGTCGGGAGGCCGGGGTTCAGTCCTGGGTTCATCACTAATTATCTGGGTGACCTTGGCCGCATCACTCCCCCCGCTGGCCCTTGGTAAAAGGGCAGGAGGCTGCGATCATTGGGCGCCTCAAGGTCTAGGTTTTCGGTGGACGCCACTGCAGGGCCTGACTGCACGCCCCCAGGGTACCTCAGTGCCGAGCTCCACCCTCAGGCCAACCAGCGTCAAGTGAAAGCCCTTTGTTCTTTTAAAAAGGACACGCTGATCCCAGCAGGGGGCAGGGGCACCAGGTTCCTGCCCCCCTCCACCTGTTGCCCTGATGTGATGTCACGCGGTCCTCAATTTCTGGGCCAGTTACCAAGAGCTCAGAACCAGGGAGACGACCAGCACAGCACTATTCTCGGGAACCTCTTCCCATCTCGATGGGTTTCAAAGAGACTCTGGAGCACAAACTAACAGGCAGCAAAGCCAAACGTCTGTTACTTAGTCGTACACACGCTGGTCCTGCAACTCAAAGAAATAAAAATAAACTTTCATCTGCTGGATATGCTTTAACGCTATACAAGGAGATTAATCCAAGAATTTGGGTCTCTACTCCGGGTTTTGCCAAAGACAGACCCACCCTTAACGAGAGGGACACTAGGAATCTCTCCAAAGGAGAAAATTCTTTGTGGGTCTGGGAGCCAAAGATGTGAACCTAGTGTGTTAAATGTTTCAGGAGACGGCAACCCAGCCAGCAATGCTGCCCCAGGATGAGCACTGGTTTCATGAAGAATATTTAAAACAGTCCCAGAAGTGCTCATTTCATAAAAAGAGGAACCACGATTATTTCAAAACTGAAGGCTATGAAGCCAGTCCTCAAAGTGCTGGGGGCAGTGGGGGAGCAGCGCAGAGACTGGCTTCTAAAAGTGGGAAAGAAGTCCAGGAGAGCGGAAGCATGGGGGTTTAGCTTTTATTATGCAGCTGGAGTCTCTAATCTGTACCCTGGATTTGTGTGCCACGGGTTCGGCGGGCTGAGAGGCCCAAGGAGGAAGCATCACGGTCCAGGGGGACTAGGGATTTACTTAGACAGGATCGATAACCTCCTTCTCTGCTGATGAAGGAGTCATCTGCATGGGCTCTGAAGGGCTTGTGACTGCCCACCGGAGCCTGGCAGGGCTGCTCGGGATGAGACCAGGGGCAGGGCTGTCGGGATGAGACCAGGGGCAGGGCTGTCGGGGCTGGAACTGGGGAGGGGAAGACAGACACCGCTGCTCCATCCTGCTTCGAACCCCTCGTCACAGCTCTGAGATCAAGCGCTATCTGAGAAGGACGGTATCTTGTCTGTAAAGTACAGAACATGGCCTGTGGCACAGAACAGGGCCTCCATAAAGGAGTTTTTTGTTTGGCGTGAGGGGTTCCAACCCGACCCTCTTCAAAGTCCCAGCCAAGATGCCACTGATGCCCCAAAGGGAAGCCCCTCAACTCCCAAGACCCTTGAGAGCAGATTGGGCGGATCCTCCAGAGGCAGATGTGCCTCTCCCAGCACCCTGCAGCCACACCTGCAGGATCCTTCCCAACACCGCGGCACAGCGTATGCGGTCCTCGATGGCCTGGGACCTGGGTCCCAGCCTTGTCTCCCTCGAGCCCCACATCACACACCAGCGATACCGGCTGCTTTAGCAATCCCTCCTCCCAGACCTGCTTCCCTGACTCTGCTCAGCCCTCAAGCCTGGAAATGCCCCGCCCCTGGCTAAGTCCTTCTCTCCCCTGGAGATCTAGGCCAGGGGCCTCCCCTCCCACCCTGGGCTCTCCTGTACCCCCAGCAGCACCCCGTGGACCCTCCGGTCCTGCGCTTGCCCGACCTGTGACCAGAACACCCGCCTCGCCCCAGGCTGTGCTCTGCACTGGCTCCACTCACCCGGTAGGACCCCAAGTGAAGGAGAGATGAAGTAGGCAAGATGCTATTGATTTATTTTTGGCCGGTGGGGTTAGGGGAGCAGAATAAAAGGGAGAGTTCAGGGGTGGGAAAAGCTGAGGCCATGGGGCAGCGTGGGGAGGAGGGCCTGGATGACCAGGGAAACCTTAGGGTGCACCTGAGGGAGCTCTCCAGGGTCCTGACCAAATTTAAGCTTCTGCCAAAGGCCTTGTGCCGGGCCGAGAGGAGCCACTCACAAAAGGTCCTTCACGTTTCCCAGGATTAAGGAATTAAGGCTCTTTGTTTAGGTGAACAAAAAAAAGTTCAATGCTTTCCAGATGGTAAAATGCCAGATTCTGCTGCTGGCTGCCAGGAAAGTCCAAGCCCAAAGATACCTGAATTGTTCTGTACCCACTTGGTGTGATGTTATTTTCTGCAGGAACAGCCTTGCAGTTAGAGAAACACATCCAAAGACATCTGGGCTCCCAAGGAAATACAGACAATACCACCTACTGCCCCATCAAAACTGAGGCAACTGCAGGAAACAGAACAGGTACCGTGGAGCGGGAGCGAGCCCTGCCCGGGAGACGGCTCTGCTGCTGTGGCGCTGGGTGCCTTTGCCCAGCCCCTGCTGGGTGGGGACAGGCCAGGGTGGAACACATCGATCTCACGTGCCTTCTGTGGGTCACCAGAAGTGCCACTGGCCCTCTCAGGACACGAGGGACTGTTCCAGGTCCTGGGACCGTGACTGTACGTCAGCGTGTCAGGGCTGCCCACAGGGCACTGCTGGGGGTGGCTGTTAATTTGGGGTGCCAATTCCATGAGGCAGGTCCTCTTATGATCTCTGTTTACAGATGAGGGAACTGAGGCAAGTGAGGCCACACCGAGAGCAGCGGTCAGCGGGGGTCTGAACATGGGGCAGCCCAGCTCCCAGCCACTGCCAGACCGCTCACTGGGAGGAACGTGACAGGAGGCCGGCCAGGACGGGGGAAGGGAGGGGGCTGGGTCGCACGGCGGGGCAGACAGGCATGCTGCCAGGAAGGTGCCCTCAGTGGCGGGCGGTCTGTGGGGTGGTGGGAGGGGGCCCGGGAGGGCAGGAGGCCGGGCTTCCCAGAAGCAGCTGCTGGGTTCTGACCCGGGCACAAGAGTCTCAGGCAACCCCTCGGGAAGAATGAAGGCGAGTGCTCTGCGCCTCCCTGATGGCAGAGAACCACAGACCGCTTCCAGCGGCGGGTGTGTGGGCGTTCCGGCTCCACTCTCACCGTCAAACTGGGTCGTGAGGCTCTTGGTCATCACCACCCTCAGCAGCGGTAGAGGGAGCCCTGCAGAGGGAAGGTGCTGGGGTATCATAAGGGGAAAACAAATGATCAAATCTACCCCAGGTTTCGGAGCTTGTGAATATTCAAACACTGCCCTTAGGAGACAAGGTGGTGATAAAGGCTCTTCAGCTGCAGCGTGAGCGGAGTGATTCCCCCCACCCCACCCCCCCGCTCCGCCCTTCTCAGCCCCCAGAGACCTGGGCTAACCCTTCACAACGTCCCCTCCCCTCTTCCTTCTGCCGACCCAGCCCGGTCAGTATGGTCTGGCTCTCAGCTCAGGAAGGGGCTGCTCTCCGGGATAACCCTAGAACTGTCCGTCGCCTCTCCTGTCCTGAAGCTTGTCGACAGCCCAATGCTTGGCTCCTGCAGGGTTGCCACCCGTGCACCCCCTGCCCCGCCACTCACTGAGACCACGGACGGGAACCTCTCTTCCTTCGTGAAGCTGCCCCCCCACCCTGCCACCGGTCAAAGTTGCTCCTTTGGCTTTCTGATTGGGGCTGCCAAGACACACGTGTGAGGCAGCAACAGAACACACAGAAACAGGACGCCAAGGCCACCATATCCGGTCCATCATACACAGGCTCTCCTCTTGGAGAAAGCTGGGACAGCATTTGAGAGAAAAGGGGACCACGAGAGCAACGGGATCCAGAAAAAGCAAAGGGCCCTCCTACGACATGAGACCCCCTTTTGGAGGCTGAGGGGTCCCCTCTAGGCGCAGGGGCCTCTGCTGACGGCCTCACCTGGGCAGGGCGCCCGCCCAGGGCAAGGACAGAGATGTGGCCCGCTGCCTTCGGGCTCTCATCACAACCACAGCCTCTTCTGGGGCCTTATCTGTGCTGTTGGAAGAGGGGCTTCTGGAAGGAAATGGAAGCGAGCTGGGAGGAAGAAATTTGAGATGTTCTAGAGCATGAGATTGAGAAGAACTGAACGCCTGCTGACTGAGCCCCTCTGGTGACGCGCGACGCTACAGCAGGTACAGACACACAGCCACGTGGGGACAGCTCCCCTTCCTGGGGCGTGGAACGAGCAACAAGTTAGGTCTGCCACATACTATTTGGGTAGGCACTCAATTTATGCCAGGTACTCAATGTCTCCAACATTTCAGAGAATTGGTCCTTCTAGGGCTCACGCAATCTTGTCTACTGACAAGCGCCGGGTGGCCGCTCGATAAAGTCTGCCCCACAGAGGCCAGTGTTTGTATGGAAGCATGAACGAGGGAGTGAACAAATGAACGAATGAGCAAACGCAGGAATGAAGAAGCAGTGGCGGCCTGCTCAGAACATTACCCACCACCTGGCCACGGCTAAGCTCTGCACGGGACTGAAAGGGTTACTTTTCCCTCTGCTGCCTCTAGAATAATGACTGTGGACGAAGAACCGGACATCTGCGGCTACGACTTTTGTGCTTTGCCTCCAAGTGAAAGAGCTGCGACGCAGGTGCCAGTCCCTCCGACACCATCTCTCTCGTCCCCGCCTGCCCACCTGGGGCTGCACACACACTCCAGCTCTTTCTTTGGCCTCCCCGCCAAGATTTAACGCGGTAAGTAGCTGCAGAGTTGCTCTCGCTCTTCCGAAGTTACTGGATGAAAATGCCCACCGTTTTGAAGTTAGGAGGTTAAAGATCAAAACAGTGAGTACCCCTGCAGAGTTTAAATGTCAGAAAAATATGAACACGCTTGAAACCTTTCCCGGCTCTTTGTGATTCTGCCCTTTTAGCCGGTCCCCCTTATTCCGAAGTTCCATCCTCTGAGTCTGCTCTGCGGGAGGCTTGCTGGCTATAAAAAGCTCCTTTGCCCTAGGACCAAGTGCAGAGAGCCTCCGGGACACCGTGGTAAATGATGGGCGCCTGTGGGCAGCCGCGGCTCCACGGCCAGCTGTCCCCAGCCCTCCACCGCTGGGGAAGGGGGCTAATGAGGAAGAGGGAAAGGGCTTGCTGAGAGCCCCCGTAACAGACAAAAGGCGGGTCGCATTTAGCTTCATGTGGTAGCATCTGCCACGGGACCTCGTGTGCTTGTCCTTAACCTGGGGAGCCAGGCACAGCCCGAGGAGAATTTGACAGGTGCGTGTTTCCATTCTCTCAGCGCCTGATGCTCTTTTCCGATAAATGAAATAGGCGAGGGTAAGCTTGGCTTGGCTCTGCGAGGCAGTGTCCCCTCCCACCCCCGGCTTTGTCACCTTGAGGGAAAGACCTGGGAGGGCTTCCCGCCTTCCCATCAGGCCTCTCTCTGCGGTGGCCACCGCTGCTACTTGTGGGCAGGAAAACACACACAACACACAGTAACTGCAACCGCATAATGAGCGCCAAGGAAAGGAAGCGCTGGGGCCCTACCTACACCAGAGCAATGCAGGGAGACAGCTGCCCCAGCGCTGCTCACAGAGCCACGGTGGTAGCCAGCGTCCCCACCTCGGAGCTGGGGCTGGGGCACAGTTCCGGCGTCTACCCACACGGTTAGGACACTTGGGAACCGTTTCCTGCCCGAGAATGACCTCTTATCGGTGACCAAGGGTCCTCCTTGACCTCGTACTTCCCCAGTCACTTTTACTCCTGTTCCAGGTTGAGTCTTTCTGGATCAGGTTGACAACTGAGCCTCCCCCGGCCGGGTTACTTGGATGGGTGTAAGCAGGTTGATGACGGGCAGAAGGGGACGTTTACCACTGTGCTCTCAAGCAGTGTCTTTCTGGGAAATGCTACAAGCAACATCAATCAGGACACCTCAAATTTAAGCGGGTGGACTGGAAGAAAATAGAATTCGAAGCAAAAGCTGACACTAAAAAGCAGAGTCTGGAACTGTGGCCACCTCATCTTTTCTTTTGGCATTTTGAGTTTGAAATGTTAAACATCATTGTCACTGTCAACTGGACCAGGCCTTCAGAATCTGCAAGGAACACGGCGGTCCCAGCTTTGCTTTCAGGGCACAGTCTGGCTGTGGAACAGGGAGGGCTGCCCTCTGACCCACAACATGGCCTGAAACTAACACAATGAAATAAGCCCAGTGAGGTCACGCCCCATCGTGATTCCACGTTCCACATTCCTCATCCTCTTTACCAACATATTCCGCAAGAACAAGATCCCAAGCCCCTTCGAAGCAACGATGATTAGTTGGAAAGCTTTACTGATAAAGGATTAAACTGAATTCTGTACTACACTATTTTCCAATATAGTCCTTAATTTGACAGCAAATAGACAGTGTTTCAGCAGGGAAGAGCACGGACTCCGTAATCCACTAATTCTTACCTGCCCCTGAAAAAGGAAAAGAACCTCAACGTCATCTGCCTTTTGTTCTCACCAGAAAGCACTATCTACTGTCTCCAAATTATGGTTCTTTAATCTAGTACAGGTCAGTCTCAGAGGTCAAGTCCATTTAGTTAAAAAATAGGTGAGGGGAGGGATGATAAAGGAACCTCAGAAAGGGCTCTGCATAAATACGGATAACATGCCATTCACCAGTTGAGATGAAATTCCCATCTCTACAAATTCATCCATTTTTACTGCTTCAAACATGTTACATAAACTACGAGGAGGGAATTGGCGGGTGCTCCTAAATCTCCCCAACTAACCAATATCAAATTTTAAACACTGCTGCACTGTGCGTTTGTAGTTTTAAACAAATATAAAGAGTGCTTGGCAGGTTATTTTTAGGCGTGGTAGAATAAAAATATAGCACTTTCTCTCCAAATCTATGCTTCACCAAATCTGTGTTTCACACATTTTAGAACTTCCTAATAAACTTTCTGCTTGCATTCAAAAATACTTAATACTACACAGAACATTAAAAAATATATTTGCCAAGGCAAGCCTGGGCAAGGCTCTCCCTCATAAAGGGTATCTAAATGGAAATTGGACATTGTTAAAATCCCAGGTTATGGGTCTGTGATGCTCGGGGCCCCTGAAGTCATTGCCCGCCTTTTGTGGAGCCAGAAAGTAACTCACTGAAATACCACAGAGGATACTAAGATAAACCAGGTTAAAAAAAACCAAACAA
Organism: Eschrichtius robustus; assembly: GCF_028021215.1. Lineage (NCBI taxonomy): Eukaryota > Metazoa > Chordata > Mammalia > Artiodactyla > Eschrichtiidae > Eschrichtius > Eschrichtius robustus. The sequence continues at coordinate 4,762,335 of NC_090833.1, read as the reverse complement.
ACCAAAACTGTTTTAACGCTCTTCACTGGGAAAGCGAAACAAGATGCAGATACCGAGCAGTGTTCTTCCTCCTCAGAACGCTTTTCAGCCAGCTGCTGGGGGAAAATAAGAGCTGTCGGCAGGGACAAAGTTAGCAACTAAGGCCGAGGTTTTATGCAAGCTGAACAGGTAAAGGCCTTGGGTATGGTCACCTAGATAAGAAGGCCAAGGTTAAAACGTCATTGCCTACACTAAAGCCCACACGTGACTACGCACTTTTTTTTTTTTTTTTTGGGGGGTGCTGCGTTGGGTCTTCCATCGCTGTGCGTGGGCTTTCTCTAGTTGTGGCGAGCAGGGGCTGCTCTTCGTTGCGGTGCGCGGGCTTCTCCTTGCGGTGGCTTCCCTTGCTGCGGAGCGCAGGCTTCAGTAGTTGTGGCTCGTGGGCTCAGTAGTTGTGGCGTGCAAACTCTAGAGCGCAGCCTCAGTAGTTGTGGCACACGGGCTTAGTGGCTCCGCGGCATGTGGGATCTTCCCGGACCAGGGCTCGAACCCGTGTCCCCTGCACTGGCAGGCAGACTCGCAACTACTGCACCACGGGGGAAGCCCGTGACTATGTACTTCTTTCCCTTAGGCTCTGGCCCAGGGAGGGAGCCTGTTTTTTGCTTTCTGCATCCAGGTAGCTCAGCTGGGTGAAGGATTTGGACTGTCAGAAGAGCCAACACTATGAGTCTCTTTTTGAAATGATTTTTACATTTTGGATTAGTTTCAGATTTACAGAAAAGTTGCAAACATGGTACACATAGTTCTCACATACCCCTCACCCAGTTTCCCCACTGTTAACATCTTTCATTATTGGGTACGTTCATCAAGAACTAAGAAACCAACGTTGGTTACTTATTATTGACTCAAGTCCACACTTTATTTGGATTTCACCAGTTTTTCCATTAATATGCTCTTTCTGGTTCAGAATCTAATCCAGGGTAGATTTAGTGCATTTAGTTGTGATAAGATCATGACATTTTCATGCTTACGAAGGCTCCCTAAGTGTGTGGTGTTACGCGTCAGACCGCTCCCCAACCCTGGACATCTGTCCTTTGCTTCCCCCTTTCACTGTAAAGGGGTCCAGGGAGCAACGTGAATTGAGGTACATTAGACACCAATAGAGGGCTGGCCCCTTACGCTCCTTTGATACGAAAGCCCAACGCTCACTGCTTAACGGGGATGGGGTTTCCTGTTGGGTGATGACAATGTTTGGGACCTGGATAGAGGTGGCGGCTGCACAACACTGTGAAAGTCTAAGAGCTACGGAATTGTTCACTTTAAAATGGTTATGTTACGTGAATTTCACCTCAACTGAAAAAAACCCACCTTCCTATGCTAAGCTACCCGGCACACCCTGGACACAGTTTTTACTCAAGTGGGGATAACTCGGGCCCAGTTTTCAAAATCACATCCTTCCTCCACATTAACCCCTCCACTGGCTTCTCACTGAATTGACAGTAAAATCCAAATTCTGCACCGGGACCTAAAGGCACCTGCCGGCCCGGCCCTGCCTCGCGTGCCTTCCCCACCACCCTCTGCCTGCTCCCATCACACGGGTCCCAGCAGTGCTGGACCGTGCCAAGTCCCTCCTCCACACCAGCTTTCAGGGCTGCTGCTTCCACTGTCTGGGACCCTCTATCCCGTGGCCCTTCACGTGGCTGGCTCCTTCTCCTGCTTCCCGTCTCAGTTTAAATTTTGCTGCATAAAGGCCTCCTGAGACCACCCCGATGTGAAGGAGGTCCCTCCTGTCCTCGACCACAGCCCCCGGTAATGACCTGGAGTTCTCTTATTGATTCTGCTTCCTTGTTTGTCTTGTTTCCCCTGTATTCCTAGCACCTAGCATAATACCTGCCCACGGCAAAGGGGCTCAATAAATAATTGCCGTTGAACGTGAGGAGGCAATGAGTGCATTTACAACCAACTCTATTATTTGCACTGCTGGATGGAAGCGGACACAGAGGACGGAGAGCACAGAAGAAAGTGGCTGGTGCCCTGCAGGGGACCTGGCCTGAGGGCCATGGGAGAAGCCTTCAGAAGCCCCAGGTATTGAGCTGGGCCAGGGAAGGGACCCTTCCACCACTGGGAGCTGGGAAATGGACTTTCTCTGGTCACATTTCACTTTTTCTGACATTTCCCAGAAAGTATTTCTTGGGGAAGCACAACACCTGAAAAAGATGCCACTGTAATACAGAGTGGGGGTGGGGTAGGGCCAGCCTGCATTCCTCAGCCCATCCTTAAGGCACTTGTGTAGATTACTGGGCTGTGAGAAACTGAATTTAAAAACTGTGGGTTGAGTCTGAAGCAACTCAAAAGCCTCTGATTTTTTTTAAAGGTGTAATTTATATATAGTCAAATTTGCCCTTTGTAGGCATATAGTTCGTTCTGTGAGTTTTGAAACATACAGTTGTGTAATCACCATAATTAAGACACAATATTTTCATCACCCAAACATGTTCCCTTATAGCTCTTTGGGGACAATCTCCTTCCCTCACTCCTAACCCCTGGCAACCACTGATAAGATTTCTGTCCCTAATGTTTTCTTTTCCAGAACATCACATAAATGGAAACATACAGTGAGCAGCCTTTTGTGTCTGGCTCTTTTCACTTTTTAAAAAGCCTCTGATTTAAGACCAATGTTTACACCTCGAAGTATTCATATTTCCCTTAGTGCCTCTTGAGGAAGAAGCAAAAAGTACAACTTACCTTCTGGAATACTTGATAGTTGGATTTGGACCATATATCAAGCTGTGGGGGGAAGAGATAAAATATCAGCATCAATTTTAGAATTTTGGACTCCAAGAAATGATATTGTAACTACTGTTATTAAGCTTGAAAAAAAAAACATGATTATAGAAAAACAGAATCTTGGGGTTGAAAGGATCCTAAATGTCGAGCCTGAATTTCTTCTTTATCAACCTGTGGTGATTTGAGAAGACGATAAGAAGAGATATAAGAAGTCAACCTGAGGCACCTGCTGCGTCCACAGCCCCATGAGCTGAGCCCCTCGCTCACTTCTCTAACTTTGACCACTGCCACGGTTCTCTTGCGTCACCCAACATGCCAAGGTCAGTCCTGCCTCAGGACCTTTGCACCTGCTGTGCTCTTCGCCTGGATTGCTTTTCCCACAAACCCTCCCATGGCTCCTCCTTCACTTCCTTTGGCTCCAACATCACCTTGTCAGAGAGGCATCTCCCAGTTACTCTGTCTAAAATATTCCCATACCTGTTGTCTTGCTTCTCTTTATCCTTTCAAAAATTAAAAATCTTCATAGCTCTTAAGACTAACTGAAGCTTTTCTTTCTTTTGTTTACGTTGTCCTAGCACAGGACCTACCATGTTACAGGCATGCGTGGAGGAAAACAGCCCCCCGCTGTTGAACACCTGTTCCACGCCAGGCAGGCACTGGTCCTTCCACATGCACTCTCCCACTCACTCCCCAGAACAAGCCTGTGTGGCTGGTCCCATTAGCAACCTTCCTTCCCAGATGACGAGACAATGGTTCGGAGCCATTCAATTGCCCATGGTAATCTGGAGAAGCTTCTTACGGATGGTCTCGCTTGGTGGTGCTCAAACCTGGGTGGCATCAGAAGCCCCTGGGGGAATTTCTTTTGTTTTTTAATATACAGATTCCTTGGTCCCTCCCCTGGAATGTCGGAATTAGTAGGTCTGGAGTGGGCCCGAGAATATGTTCATTTGTTCGTTTGTTTTCGCAGCGCTCCGCAGGTTCACTGTGATGGCTGGCCAGGTCAGGAGCCCTGGACCCCTTGGTCAAGGAAACAGAGGTCTGAGATGAAATGTGGGCAGAGTTCAGAGTCCAGTCCTCTTCTGGCCACACTTGGTCCTACACAGGGTAATCCGTGGCTCAGCCTAACCAAAACCACTCTGGTTTGACAGGTTGTATGAGAAATCAAATCAGTGCCTTCTCACTGTTTTCAAGAGGTTAGAATAAACGGAGTATGGCAAAAATAGAACTACCCCCAACACAGTGCAGGAGACAGCACAAGGACAGTGGAGATTAAAAGAGGGGCCATCACTAGGTCCCAAGGGTGCTAACAAGTCAACGTTAATATACGAGTTCAAGAGTTGAGCAAACTGAAACCCCTGGTCAATGGGCCTCTTGAAACCTGCCTTTGGGGTTGGCCAGTGGTCAAGGTGGAAAGCCGAGACACGGCTACCTAAGCCTGTGTGCTGTGTGATGACTTTGAAGCGTCTGGGAGCATGACGAGCCGTCAGATGGGAAGACTCCCCTAGGAAGACCGGAAGTGAAGCGCTGCACCCGACGTGGGACAATTCGGGGTTCTGTTTCTGTTCTGAGGGCTTTCTGAAAACTGCCCTTGGCAATGAAAGGCTGGGCTGGGAACAGGCATGCGTGCAGTTCTCCTGGCTTCTTCCTGTTCATAAGTGGAGGAATCTGGGGGCCCCCCCTGGACTCGGCAGGGCTCCTGCTGCAGAGGGTAAGTTTAGCGGATCCAAGTCCAGGAACGATAGCGGAGGAACTGTGATTGAACATTTATTTGAACCTGTCTGCCTCCCCCCCAACCCCACTGCTGAACCATCTCCTTCCTGGATTTCCACAAAAGCCCCCACTTGACTCCTCTCCTACTCTGGCTAAACTGCTCTCCAGAAGGATGGTGTCAATTTTTAGTCACTGCCCCCCAACTTAGGCCAATTGATGGAGTGAGAATTCTAAAAATCTTAAGGCATTAGATTTTTATTTTGACAGGTTAGCAATTTGCAGGGGAAAAAGTGACATGTTACCTCCAGATAACTCGGAAGGAAACCTCAAAAGAAACATATGAAGTTAATGCCCTACATTATCAATTCTGTTGAAGAAAACTGTTGGGCAGCTGGTCATATTTGGGAGGATGAGTCAGGTTTACATCATGATCTTAGTGCCGCGGTTTAGCCCAGGGCTTAACAAATGTAGCATTTAAAGACTATTCAGACATGGCGGAAGGAATAAGAACAACTTTTTGTATCTTTTAGCTTTACCAAATCACTGCCAAGATGACAGAGAGATGCCAAAGATTTTAAATCTAAATTATTGGAGAAGTCACATCAATATCTGAACTAATATAGTTCTCTTTCCATTTTCAGCCCACAGCTGTTTCTTCTGAAGTTCTCTGCTGTTTATCCTTCCTGCCTGTTCACATCATACACAGGCTGACATACACACAGGGCCATGGAAAAAGAGAAAAGAATCTGCATATAGAGTGAAAAGTTCATTTTAATTTAAAAGAGAAAATTACATACATATAAAAAAAACCTTCAGTATCTGCAAACTGTTTTAAATAAAAAAATCATCCGGAGAGAAATACGCACAGGTTTAATGAAGAGATGGACTCTCTAGCCTGATTGTGTCTTCTCAAAACACACAGCGCTCATTCCAAGCGAGGGTGTTGCTCTTTCTGAAGGCGGTTGAAAAATATTATTCAGGACCCTAGGGACCAGTTCTGACCACCTGGGATAGAAGGATGCTAGACAATACGCCCTGCTTCCCAGGCGCACAGGGGTGAGAAAGGGGTCCGATGACAGCAGCTTCCCCTTTTGCTGTGAAGGCACAGCAGGCAGTCTGTACTTGATTTTCTGCTAGATTTATGCCAAAGAAAGCCATTTAAGCAGGTGTTCTAGAGTTGGTGCCCTGCCTCTCCTCAGGGCCAGGAAGATTTCAGAAATTCATCTCAGGGAGCCGGGACTGATGCAAGTGAATATTTATTAGCTTCAGCTTATTTGCTGCAAAGGAGGGCACGGCTACCAATTTTTTGCTGGCTGCAATATTCAAAAAGGAGCATTCTGGAAGCTACAAACTTTCAGCCCTATGAACGAGAAATTATGCTGAACTATAGTGTCAGGGAAAAGAAACTAAGCGTCCCCCAGTACTCTGGGCAAGCATTAGAAAGATCTTAAAATGGAAAAGCCAACCACCTTATGGTAATTGGGGTTGAATCTGCAGTCTTAGGAGCAGCCTGTGGGACTCTGGGGATTAGAATGAGTATCTTAGGGGTGGGAATGTGGTCTCTTTTCAGGTAAAATGGAAACAAACCCCACAGATGACCAACTGCTTCAGCACAGATTCATCGGCTCTCAGGTGACACGTCAGACATCAAAGGTCCTCTTGATGCACAGGAAGAACTGGTGATAACAGCGACAGTCAAATTCACTCACCGAAATGAAAAACCCGAATGTCCCCAAATCAGCGGGCAAAGGAATGCTGACTATGACGCCCATCGGCATCTCCGGCACAGCCAGAGAGGGCAGGTACCATCTGCACATGACCGTGTGTTCAGCCTGCGCTGGACCTGCGTCATCTTTCTAGTGTCTCCCAGCAATCGCACGAGAATGATAAAATTATGTCCAATTCACAGATGAGGAAACTGAGGCCCAAAGACGTTAAGCAGCTTGTCCAAAATCACAGCGTTAACATGTGGTAGAGAATTCAAAACCAGGTCTGTCTCCAGAGGCCCAGCTCTTAACCTGGGAGGAAGATGGCCCTGTACCTAGAATTCAGAGTGAATGCTGACTCACAGCGCCCCCTAAGCTGTCAGAGCTCAAAGTGGTGGTGGGACACTCTTGCAAAGTTCAAGATGACAAGTTCAGGCCTTTCAGGCCTGCTGATGTGACAAACATCGCCACTAAAATTCCTTTAGCAGCAAGTGAAAATTACGGCAGCTTATCAGAAAGTTATCAATTCTTCATTTCAAAAAACAGTACAATGAAACTATAAATTATCTAAAGTCAACACTTCCAAATAAAACTCATAAGCCTCACAGGCACTTCAACGTCTAAAGCTTTTATTTATTAGTAGCTTCATCTTGCAAGGTCAACAGGTGATGTGTCAGTAGAGGTAGGGTGCTATAAACCAGCAATGGTGATGGATTTCTCCATGGTCATCCAAGTTTTCAAAACCACAAACTTCTATTTGGTCATCTGCTTAAGTCTGCCCACCCTCCCCTGGAGAATAAAAAAGTGAACAAGTTTTACAGGTCTGTTCTTCTTCAACTTTTCACTTTCAATCAGGACATGCACTTGTTACTAAAAAACTGCTGAAAGCACAATTTCAGGGCATCCTCTGCATATGAATTAAACCGGATTCCCCTTCCCCAGCTTTCACTCTTCCCCCGTAAGTAACAAGAGGCCATTTTTCTGAAGGTCGTCTGAACAATTTCAAAGGCTACAACAAATCAAAATGTTCCCTGCATCTAATATCAAACGGGGCTGATGCCAACACTTATTAGAGGAATCAGATTCACGCTTCCCCCAACCCCCTCGACCCAAACACACACACACACACACACACACACACACACACACACACAACTCTGAAGTGGGAAGAATGCGGGGATCAGAAATTACCCTGGAGACAGCTCTGGCTGTCTTTGAAGGTTCCCTTTGATACCACCATTTCTTTTCCTCTCTTGTGCTAGGAGGCTAAAAGCTGCCTTTTTTTTATTGATATGGGATAATTAATGAAGCTATAGCATTAACATAACCCAAATCCCCTAATAAGATAAATTCAACCGAGACACTTATATTTTTTCAGCTAAGTCTGCCTGGTGTAAAGTCAGGACAACGGCCAGGTATTCAACATGCTGAGTCATGGCTCTTTGCTCCTCCCCAACGACAATGAAGTGTAGGGCGGTAAGTCTTAACAGCATTTTTATATTTTGCTCGAGGAATTAGTCTGCTGGTGCTTGGCATCAAAAATATGCATCACAGGTAAAGACACAGGATGATCAGGGTAGAGGTAGTGGCTGTTAGTGCAAAGTGAGAGATAGGCTTGCTGGGATTCTAATGCGGGGAAAACCTGCCAGAGCTGGAAATCGGGGTGGCGTGGGGCCACTCTTGTAACAACAGGGCTAAGAACCGTTTCAGAAGCTGGTTGCTTTGGGTTTGGAAGAACACAGACAACTGCAGAGGCAGGAGGAATTCGCAGCTCAGACCCCTAAGCAGAGGCAAGGCTTTCCAAGCCACACCTAGTGCATCAGGGCAGTATCCACCCCCAGGCAAGCGCTTAGGCACCAAAACTCAGCAAATGCAGGGCTGCACCTCTGGAACAGCAAAACTGCAGGCAACGATTTGTTCTTAGACCACACCTCAAGCTCCGACGGCTCCTTCCAAACGCTGCATTTTATTTGGGATGTGCCAGACGGTTCAACACATTAACTGCACTAATGCTTATATGTATATAAATATATAAGTTCATATATACCAGTATCAGTGCTAAAAAGAGAACACTAATAATGGCTGCACAACTTTATTTTTATCATTTGTAAGGTACTCTGAAAAAAAGGGGTGAATCGAATTGGCTGGGCTTAGATTCTGGGCAAGCTTCTCTGCCAAATGCGGTAAATGTGCCTTTAAAACAACAAGTGGACTCAGTCCTCCTAACCGTGCTCTTCCTGCTTTTAGGGTCCCTGCTTATCTCTAGGCCAATGTATGCAGTTGTAAAAGGGAGCAAGAGGCCTCCGGTACCGCCTTTGTGATATGACTCAGAATTCAGGCTCCCAGACACACACTCACTTTCCTTCTGGTGAACAAAGAACCCGTGCTAATCCCTCATTAGGGAACCACGACCCGTGTGCACGTGCGTGCTTCCTTTATTCTTTATTTACGACTTCACTCCCTGTTGCTTCGTCTAGTGCCCGGCTCTCATTTCTTTTTTTCTTCCGGCTCTCATTTCTGATTCTCCATTCTTCCGTCCCACCTAAAGCATTTTCACATCCCCAGGAGGCTTTTTCATTACCTCCTCCCACACATTATTATTCTACTGTGTTTTAGGCACTGAGGTATATCCACAGGAGGGAGAGAGTCTCGGGACAGAGCCTGGACCCTCGAGGAGCCCCTGGCAGACGGAGGTTTGGGATCTGGCTCGGTGAGTGACCGTAGGCAAGTCATTTTACCATGCTAGGTCTCAGTTTCCTTGTCTGGAAGATGAGTCTAACAGTGGTACCTACGGTTGCATAACCACTGGAGGCAAGGTCTGCTTCGCACAATGCCTACCAGACCAAACATGGAGGACGCTAGTGTGTTCATTAACTGCAAGACAGACATGCAACAAATAATCAGGACGGACTAATCCTAGTACTAGAGAAAGACTGTTCAAAATGCCACGGAGGTTCGAGTGGATGACGATCACTTGTACTGAGTAGAGGCAAACCCAGGCCTGCCATCTCCAGAGCCCGTGCTCACAGAAGAGGCCTCTGGGAAAACAGGGGCTGGATGAGAAGGGACAGGGCACTCAGCCAGTGTAAAGCCAGTAAGCTCGCCAGGTGGACGGGAGGGGGCAAGCGTCTCAGGTCCAGGGCACAGAGCACAGGTGCAAGTGTGTGAAAGAATCTGGCACGTTCTGGGAGCCACAAGTAGCACAAAAGGCTGGAAAGTAAAAGACGAAATGGATGTAGAGAGTGACGGCAGATGAGGTCGCAAAGGCGGGCAGAGGCCAGATCACTAGGCATTTCTATGCCTTGCTAAGGGGTCTGGATTTTATTCTACAAGCCAGAGTTTTCAGAAGTGTGTTTTGCCAAACACCAGTGTCACAATATGCTCCAAGAATAAAGGAAGAAAAAAAATGGATGGTCAAATTAGTTAGGAAAAGACTGCATACTATGTACCCCTCTTGGGAGATTCATAGGCAGTTAGGCAAACTAAGTGTTTAAGAATTTCCACAGTAAAGAAAGAATCCTACTGAACTTTCTCTAACCCAGGGTTTCTCAAACTTTTTTGATCAGGGACTGCTTTGTGCCTAACATCTACTAATATCCCACTTTCCTGCTTTGGGCAACGGGGACATGGCAGAAAGCAAGAAATCACCCCCTTGGCTGTGTATTTCAGGAAGACAGCTCTGGAGGCCAAGCGAAGGACGGACGGCGGAGGGAAGCAGGACTGCAGACTGGAAGTGAGGAGGCTGGTGCAGCGACTCAGCGGAGAGATAAGGAGAAGCGAGGAGGAGAGAAGACGGATGGGAGGGGCCCAGCTGGAGGGATAAAGAGGGAGACTCGCCAGAACCCACCAACAGACTCCATATGGAGACAGCGGAAGGGAGGCCTGAGCAGTGAGGTGGAGCAGTCACCCTGGCTAAGGACCAGCTGAGAGAAGCTGAGGTTGGTTTTGGACAGGCTCAACTCGAGGTCCGTCTGGGGAGGAGAGGTCTGACCTCGACACAAATCAGGAGTGAGCCCTGTGCGGGGGGACACGTGCAACCACAGGGGTACGTGTAAGAATGGCCAAGGGGGCATGAGAGGAGGGGGAAGAGAACCCCCAGTAATCTGGGAGTCAAGGGGGTAGACGGGAGGAAAGGAACTACCAATAGCAGCTGAGGAGGAGTAATCAGAGAGAAACTCTAGAAGAATACACGTGAGACTATTTTCTAATTCCCTTGTTTTAAGTGCAGAATAAAAATAATACTAATCATTTACTGACTATTAACTAGGTGGCAAACCGCTTGTGTTATTTTGGACACTTTCAGTATGGGGCAGTTAAATAAATATCATGTTCAAGATTGATATTGACATTGCAAAGTAGGTAAAATCTCCACTCCTTATAATCTACATTCAGAGTATGCTTCACTTGCATCCTGAATTTGGTATCTCTTATAGCACGGTCATTATTAGTACCTAGCTTTTATGTATTTATTCTTTATATCCCCAAGTCACTTGTAAGTCCCTGGAGACCAAGGGCGTGTTTCACAGCAGGGGTGACTATAAAGTTGTAAATCTTGAACAGAGGCAACAAGAACCCTGTCTCTAGATGACCACTGACTCGGGCTCTTGGCGAGGGTCTCCACCGCCCCAGCCTTGCCTCTGCTGCTGCGAAGGAGTTTGGAATTTCTCGTTTAGAATCGCCATCCGAGTTTCTGAGTCACAAACACAACAGATCACATTTGCCCCAATTATTTATTTTATCCTCCACACTTGCTCCAAAGACATTTTGGTTTTTCCAAAAAGAAAAAGGAAAGCTTCCCTGGAGGAATGTTCTTCTCTCAATGGGGAGATTTATGAGAACTCTGCAGGGCCCTGGGAGTAAGAGTAGCTTCCCATGGTGACAACACTCAAGTGGAATGTGGAAATTCGAAATGCTGGGTTACTTGTTCAAAATACAAACCCACTTTACGAACCCAAAATACTGACCCACTTTACGGGTCACACCTTTTATATTACACACTGTTATGTGCTAAGCTACACTGGTCACCCGTTTTTGGAGAACATTCTATCCTCATTATAACGTGGCCGTTGGGTGGTAAGTGCTGGTACTAACAAACTTTTAAATTTTAATGGGATTCATGAAGAGAAGGGAAAGCTCCAGGGAGAGGTGAAGATGGAGGCTTAGTGTCAGGAAGTGACCAGGGTGTATCTGGGTGGGTATCTCTGGCAGAATGCTCATTACGCTCTGGAAGCAAACACAAATGAAGGCTGTCGACTCTCATTAGCATCCTCTGGTGCTCTCTGTATCTCCATATGGAGAGTGTGCAGTCAAGAGAAATTAGGGGTTCACGTGGGTGAACTTCCCATGAAACAAATCACTCATGGAAATAACTCATCTTTTTTCAATTGTAGTATTCAATATGCACTGCTATGGATAACCAACTTCTGGGGGCTACTTGCTAGTTTCAGGGAAAATGATCATTATCAGGTTGTGTGCCAAATTAACTTGAATTTTCCTCATGGTTCTAGGAAAAGCAAAATGCTGAACCCTGGGCTATTGATGTGCTGCGCGACTAGGCAAAAAAAAAAGAAGGGAAAGAAAAGAAAGGAAGAAAGAAATCCATTTCCTCAGAAGACACATTTAATGAGGCAACTGGGGGGGTCTAAGGTGATAAATTAGAAATTCAACTAAGGGTAACAGGCTTAAAGGAAAAAGCAGAAGCTTGATGAAAAATGCAAGGGGAGAGAGAGAAATGTTTTTTTTGTAAAGTGTTCAGCTTCATACTGATAAATCTATGCTTGTTGATCACTTTAGCTATGATTGCTAGTGTTTAATGTCATTCATCTGGGACTCTATTACATTTGTTCTGGGATACAGAAAATAAAGGAAAAAACAAAAGACTCCAGAGTGCCTACCTTGCCATCTTCTGTGTAGACGTTTTCATTATATCCCTTTACTATCGTTCGATCAATGAATAGGCTCCGCATGACGACAATCACTTTCAACACCTTTCCCAAGGTCACCTGTCAAAACACACGTGTACAAACATGAATGCTTACACTGGAACATGCAAACCACACGAATTGGGCAAGACAATGAGAAGGAGAAAGGATCACCTCTCCTCCTGTTCCTGAGAGATGCACCAGTGGACACTCGGAGGAAAGGCGTGGTGGTCACGCCTTGTGCCAGCCTCCTAAGGCATTTAAGATGGCACAGGTCCCAATTCATCTAACTACTCTGAATTTATTTATAATATTGGCTTATAAACTCTCAGGATAATTTCCAAATGTTCACTATCTGCTGGATAAAGTAAGTTTCCCTTTTTTTTTTTTCCTGTCTTAAGATTACCTTCTTCAAAGACTTCTGGCCTTCTAGGAGTTAGTGAGCACATTTGTTTTCATATTATGTCATGAGCCTATGTACACCCATGGACTATGTAAAGAGTACAATAGAGGGATGAAAGGCAGGCACCAGATACCCCCTGGTTGAACTTTTTTTTTTTTTTTAATATTTATTTATTTGGCTGTGTGGGATCTTCGTTGCGGCACGAGGGATCTTTTTTAGTTGCGGCATGTGGGATCTAGTCCCCTGACCAGGGATCGAACCCGGGTCCCCTGCACTGGGGGCACAGAGTCTTAGCCACTGTACCACCAGGGAAATCCCTGAACTATCTAATTTTAACAGCTAGTAAAAAGTGGAGCAGTTCTGAAGGTAAATGAAAAGTAGCTGAATTTTATCTCCAAAAAGGAACATGGTCCTGTAAATACATCTAAGTGCTTTTACTCTCTTAGAACCTAAGCACATGTTATAGATTAAAAAAAAAAAACAAAGAACAAAAAACAAAAACCTAAAAAAAGTGCAGTTTCATACATGCCAGGGAAAAAGTGACCTGCTGGGCTTGCCGAATAGGCTCAGGCTTCAGAATAGAAACAGCGCCTTCTTTTCTTTTAGGGGCTCAAGAAACCCTTCTGATGAGTTTGTCAAGCCTCCTCTTTCATTTCCTAGATGAGACCCTAAAAGCAGACTCGGCAAAGGACCCAACCCAAGGCCCACTGTCTGGGTTGGTCCATGAGGCTCTGACATCACAGAATTGGCTAAAAGGAGTCCTGCTGGGCTCAGACAAGAGTCTCCGCCCCAAGCAGCAACCCGGATCCTGCAACTCCAGCAGCAGGCCGTTTCTCGGGACGCCACCTTCAACCATCCTTTCCTTACTTCCTCATTCCTTGCAGCTCTTAGCCTACTGTTCAAAACAACAACGGTCTTCTCTTCTTGATCAGTCCTGGGTGTCAGTGAACATTACTAATACCTAGTTCCTTCAATAACGTCTAGTGCTGAGTTGATCTCTATTTCTATATGCCCCAAATAGTACAGAATATAAACGGGGTAAGAAAAAGATGTGACACGTTTATTTACATTTAAGAGAATGTTAAAAGCACCTTATTTCTGGATAGTACTTTTAAATATTGCTATACCATGTAACATTTAATGGGTCATTTCTTGCATAACTGGAAATCACTCTTTAAGGATGCCAATAAACCAGCAAGGTAGGAACAGAAACTCTGCCTCTAGTTTACATGCAGTCTTGGAAGGAAGCAAGGGAGGGAGAGGAATCCAGCTATAGTTTTGGCAGTCATAAGCACTGAAATTAATAGCCTCTCGCTGGGCTAGAGTGAAGGTCCAACGTACCCCCTCCAACAGTGCCACCATTTTCTAACGTATTTTAACTCTCTTTGCTAAAAAGCGTAGATAACTAAGCAATTGTTTCCTTAAAAGGAACGAAATCTAGCTGACTTTAACTGATAAATTCCCTTAGTAATTTCTCAAGCTTCTTAAAATGAAATTAAAAAAAAAAAACACACTAAAGATACTAGAAATGTTATATTTAATTTTTTTGCTTTTATAAGTGATTTTTGGTATTTTAAAATCAACTAATAGTAAAATAGTTAATAAACGCTTATTATGGAACAATCTAAAATTAGAGAAAAAAGGAATAAAATAATTGTTTATAGACTTTCCATCCAAAGATAATCACCACTTTAACATTTTGGGGTACTTTCTTTTAATCTTTTTACTATCAAAGATGCATGGTTTTTGAATTTTTCACATGTTTATAATTGAAACTAAACATATAATTTCAAGTCAAAATTTTATTTAAAATTATGAGGTAAGTAAGCATCGCTCCATACTGCTGTGTAGTCTTCAAAACTGGCATTACACGTGGCCTGGCATTCTATTGAGTGGCTATACTATAATTTCTTTAACCATTCTCCTATTGCTGGGCATTAGTTGCTTCCAAATTTTCCCTGATATTAACATTAGGCTGCAATGTGCCCTTTTGTTCACCAAATTTTTGCTGCATTTGGTATTATTTCCTGAGGATAGATTGGTAGCATTGTAATTACTGGGGCAAACAGTACAAATATTTTAAGGCTTTTGATACAATTTACCACAAGGGTTAAGAACACTCTTGTCAGCACTCCACTCTTATCAGCAATGGGTGCTATTAAATCAAAACAAAACAAAATAAAATCCACCCCCTCCCAGAAGTACCGACTTAATTACCTTCTTTAAACCTTTTATTATGGAAGACTTAAAAAAACATATACAGAAGTAAATGAAATAGTATAAAGAACCTCCATGGACCCATCCCAATGTCAACAGCTACAAGTCTCGGCAGATCTTTGTTTTACCTACACCCTCACCTACTTTTCCCTTCCTGAATTATTTTGAAACAAATAACAGCCATGGTATCATTTTATCCGTAAATATTTCAGTCTGTATCTCTAAAAGGGCTCTGAAAACAAAAAATCATACCCATGCTGCCACGCCACATCTAAAACAACAACAGGAATCCTCTAGTGTTATCAAGCCTGCAGTTCAGTCAGTGTTCATTTCCAACAGTCTCATAAATGCCACCTTAAAAAAAAACTTTGCTTGTATCAGGATCTGAGTATGGTCCACACAGTGGAACTGGCTGACCTATCTCATAAGTCTCTCCTAGACTCAAGGTATCCCTCTCTCTATCCCCTCTCCCCATTCTATTTGCTGAAGAAACTGGGTCATTTTTTCTATAGAGTCTTCCACAGTCTGGCTTTTGCGGATGGCGTCCCGGTGGTGTACATGTTACTCCTTGCTCTGTACTTCCTGTAAATTGGTAATTAGATGAGATTCAGGCTTGATTTCTTTTCTTTTTTTTTTTTGGCAAGACTACTTCACAGGGGTGTCACAGACTACCAACAGGAGGCATGTGAGGTTGGGTGTCTCAGTTTGTGATGCTGGCAGCAGATGACTCATTAAATTCACCAGGGGTTACAGACGGTTGTATTCCAATGAGATCAACAGCCTTCATTTATTAGCTGGAACACTTCTATAGAGAAAAGCCTCCCCTATCTACTAACTGGTTACCCAGTGGTAGAATTTATTATATATGTGAGAGAGGATAAATGCTCAATTCTTTCCATTTATTTGCCAGCTTTCTTTTTTTAAACTTTTAATTTTATGTTGGAGTATAGTTGATTGACAATGTTGTGTTACTTTCAGGTGTACAGCAAAGTGATTCGGTTATACACATACCAGTTTTCAAACAATGCACTGTTTCACTAGTTTACTTCCACTGTAGATGGCTTAGTTTTTTTCCCTTAACATTATTAGAAACTCAAAGAGTGAAACGTATTTGATATATTTTTGTCTGACGCAATTATTCTTCTTATGGGTGCTCGAACTGTGCTGTCTGTGGCTGGTGGGCATCTTTTTGAGGCTGAATCCTTTCGTCGTAACCCTAGTCTCTGTGACGGCTTCCTTGCTGTCTGGTATATGATACCCCGGGCCTGTCCTGTACGGTTCCCACCTGAGGTCATGAATCAGCCATCTCCTCAAGCAACTCTGGTTCTTTCCAGTGGGAAATGGTATTTCAAGACCGCAACCAGAGCAAGGGGCAAATCATTTTTTGATAGGTTAAATTTTTTCTTTTTCATTCTATGAATCTGGATTAGGATAGTCTTTCCTTTCCCCCTTGTTTTCTCATCCTACATTCATGTATTGAGGTTTAAGTATTTCATCTTCTTTTCTAATAAAAAAGTAAGATACTCCGCAGTCATACGGCCCCCCCCACTCCTGCCCCCCCAACTCATACTTCGCACCTCCGCCCCCCACCCTCAGCCCGCCATCCCTCCCCCCACCCTCCTGCCCGCTTTGCCCTGGAGCCCTGGGACAGGCTGGGTCTCCAATGCCCCGCCTCGTGCGCTGCGGCTTCACGCTCTCAGGGAAGGGGCACGAGCCGGGAAGGCTCACCAAGAGCATTCCTCCGGCTTGTGTCTGTCCCGGGCGGTGCTGGTTTATGGACACCCAGTGCTATGACGTCTGGCTCTGGTTTACTTCTATTATCTCTTGGACCCGTCAAGGTCTATGAAGTTTGTCAATTCTTATTTTTTATAGAGCCAGAAAGGACCCTGGTACTCAACTAGATTGCAAATGCATAGATTCCTGGCTTTTTGAATTTTTAACATGGTCATAATGAAACTGCATACACAATTTTGAAGCTTAACGTTTCGAGGCTCTGGAATCAGGCGCATTTGGAAGCGGGTCTCGGCTCTGCTATTGGACAGCTTGGCCCAGTTACCTACCTTCTCTGAACATCCCTTTACTCCATCCAATGGAGATAATGACAGCAGCGCCATCTCAGAAATGGCCGCGGGGAGTCAAGGAGACAATGCACCTGATAAGGGGTGTGGCACAGGGCCTGAGGGGCAGCTGTTGCTACTTAGCCCAACACCTTGTCCGGACCTCACAGAGGCGAAATGACTTGAAGCCAGCTAACATCAAAGCTGGAACCAGAGGGCTGCTGCCTCCAGTCCAGTGAAACTGCCACCTATGCTAATCTGCCTTTCTGCTGTCACACCTGGGGCTAAATGGACACTGCAGAGGGTGGGTGACAGTTGTGCAGGCCCTGAAGTATGAACAAAAATGTGCTCCTGTTGAATGACTGCTGAGAGTCTGCAAGCCTGAGGTGCAGGCGGAGTGGGGAAGGTACGAAGCTGCCATGTAGGCTGATCTTGCTGACTCCCAAAAGAGGCCATTTACTGTGAAGGTCAAGTCCACTGGGACTCTGTGCCACACCTGTCACTTACAGGCAGGGTGACCGAGGGCAAGTCGAGCCACCTCTCGTGCCTGCTCACACAGCTGCAAAGTGCGGAGGGGCCCGCTGAGGAATTAAACGCAATGATCCATGGGAGACACGTGGCCGTGGGCGTGGCGCACCACACAGCTCACCGGCCATCAGCCTTCGTTCTCCTCGGAGGTGGTGCGGGGGAGAGGGTCCTATGAGCCCTTCAAGCCCTGCCCTCAAGATGGAGCTTCGTGCGTGTTCTCTAATGTTCTTAGGGTGTTCTATAGGGTGCTCACACGTCACCCTATAATGATTCAGATTCTTATGTGTCTGGACTGTGCCGGTTGCTAACGTATCTGGATGCAGCAGGTTGCAATGACCTTGGAGTTTTGGTAGACTGATACGGCGGTGCAGCATATACAGGCCAACAGACACCGTTCTACAAACTAGCCAATGCTGGCCATGGCTGGAGCAAAATGCCCAGAGACGGGACTACAGGTCGGTGCCTGGCAACTGCTATGGGATCCCACAAATAAAGCTAATGCATCTGGTAATGAAGTGGGCTTGCCGTTGCCAAGGTAACCCTTCTTCTACACTGAGCAGGTCCCTCACTACTTCTGCGTCTGTCCCCGTGTGTTCAGATGGCAAGTTGTGAAGAGTCTAGGGGTGCACTGTGCTTCCCCAACGGGAACCAAGGTGCGCTTGGAAAAGAAGCCGCTGGGCTGGACCACCCAGCCGGCCGTCACCCTTCCAGGAAGTGCCCTTAGAGATGCTGTCACAGCCCATCCCCTTGCGGGGGCTGCGTCAGTGGTCTTCTCTATCTGTTCTACGGCAGTCGCCTACCAAGCTGTATGGCATTGGGAGAATTTCTAGTTCACTGTGGCGAGGGAAGTCACAAAGTGGGAGGCAAGTTGAGGAGAATAGCAAAGATATTTCGTTCTGCTCTGCCGCTGACTGCTATCCAACGCAAACGTTAACAAATCTGGTAGCTGAGACGTTATCTACACTGGCAGACCGGGTGAGCTTGGAAGGTGGGAGAAGCTGATCGCTTGCAACCTCACTCCCCTGGGCTTGTGCAGGGAGAAGGCACCCTGAGGCTGAGCAGTAGCTGTGTCCAGGATGCAGCGGAGGCGAGCTGACCAGCGGCTTATTCGCACGAGGAACCTGGACTGGACACAGCCCCCCCGGCCCGGCATAAAGCACGTGTGTGGGAGGTGAAGTGGGGAGCACAATATTTGTCACTCAGACAAAGGCTGCATGGATGAGCCCTGCTTTGGGGGCAGGGATACAGTTTTAAAAAACAAAAGAAGCCAACCATACATACATGTGTCCACAAATGTTATTTTCCAGGTACAAACAAGGTAAAAGTTTACTGTGTAGGTGTCCTTAAGGGGTCTGCTGTGCTTGAAATGATGTTTTTCAAAGTGTAGTTAGAAAGGGGTGGGGAGGGAGGGAGAGAGGGGCAGACAGGCACCTACAGGAGGTTCAGGAACAGTTTTTCTTCAGTACAGAACCAAGAACCTTCCTCTTTGTACTAATGACAAAGAAAGATGAGGATAAAGTGAATGATCCCCATAAGCATTTATTTATTGAATATATAAGTGGATGTATTATGCGAAGCACTGCGCAAGGACACTACTTCAGAGAATCATGTAACTTTAGAGCTGGCAAGTTTTAAAAAGTCATTTTCTCCAACTCCCCCATTTTCAAAGGGGTAAACTGAAGCCTAGAGAGGTTAAGAAGTATCAAATATGGCTCCTACCTTGAAGGAGCTGATAAAACTGACATATGCCTGAACTAACTGGAGGGCGGTACACGGCGCTTTACCACATGGGGCTCACCGTGTACTTGAGAAGTTTTGGGGAGAAGAGTGCTGCGTCACTGAGCTGCCGGAACACGCCTGGCTGGGCGCCTGTCCGTTTTACCCCGCGTTTTGAAAGGTGGAGTTGGTGGTATAGACGAGCACTCCCCAGACGATGTCTCATGAAACATTCCTCCAAGAGATGTTCTTACATGTGACCTGGAAAAAACGTTCCCCCAAGCTTTTCCCTGATGCCTGGGGGTCTTCCCCCGAGTAATGCGGACACCCCCTTGGCTCTACGACAAGGACTGGGGCGCGCCCACGGGGCCGTAGTTTCCTCCTCTACCTAAGAACCCTGCCGTACAGCCCAGGCAGGTGTCTCAGTCTCATTCTGAATAGAAGGAAGCTGAGGTTTAGCAAGCTTTGAGGGCAAGGTCACTGCTGTTCTGCGCAGGGCCGGGCGCCTGTCTCTTGCTGTTTCCCCTTCTCATGCCTGGTCCATGACCCCGCAGCAGCGGCTCTAAATCACAAGACACGGCGACCACGGAGCCTTGGACCACCTAATCCTCGAACTGCCTGCCGTATTTTCTGGAACTCTGGTAAGTGGCTCAAAACCGTGCTTCACAAGGCTCCTGGCTTCCCTCCCAAATGGCTTTATACTCACACTCCTGACCTCATCTATAAGATGCCACTAAAACACTTGCTTTGTCTAACTTTAGCGGTTTTTTTTTTTTTTTTTTTTAAAGTGAGCGCTCTGAATCCTGCACAGCTGCTAGGCATGTGCAGCCCTGACAGAATCCTGCTGGGGCGGAACGGTTCTCCTGACAGCAGGTCTCGCAAAGCTGCAGCAGCAAGAAGGACTGGGACCCGGAGGTACAGAGGGAAACTGGCTGCTGCTTCTTTCTAGGAAAACTGTAAAACCGGAAACAGCCAAGAGAAAACGGAGACAGACCAACCCGGAAAGGCTGAAACGCTGGCCAAGCTGAGGCAGAGAAGATAAACCTGCTGTCGTGGCTGGAAGAGGAGGTCCCTAGTACGAGGCGCTGGCCGGACAGTAACCCAGTCGTGACAAGAAAACGGGCCACGTGACTTGGAAACCAAGAGGTCAGACGGAGGGAGCACCAGCGATAAAACTGATATTCCTCTACGCCGAAGGTCACTGGGCCATGTGACTTGGAAACCAAGAGGTCAGACGGAGGGAGCATCAAAGATAAAACTGATATTCCTCTACGCCGAAGGTCACTTGATTTTTGCTCAATGGGGTGGCTCAGTTATGCCTCTGATGATGAAATGCAATGCCACGTAGTGTGATACAAGAAAGAGAAAATCAAACTGGAAAGCGACTCCCATGGACGGGCTAGATTTGAGATGTGAAGTTGTTACAGCCTCAAGAGGTAAATTATATCTTCCCTTTTGACAAAGACCTAGGAAAAATAAGGCAGATAACCTGACTTTAGGTTCTGTCTACCAACAAGTTAGAAAATCAACTTGCCAGCAAGGCAAGCAAGCATGGGAGTTTCGTTTAAGGACTCTGGGGGAAGAAAAGACCTGAGTTTAGATTTCAGCTCTGCCCCCTCCTGGCTATGTGACTTGAGGCAAGTTACCTGGCCTATGAAGCCCCAGCTTTCTTGCCTGTAGGACCCAGCATAAGGCTGCTGTGAGGAGGAAATGACACCAGACTTGTGAAGGGCTTAGCATTGTGATTCAGACTTGGCCAGTATGCCATCCGTGGTCATGCTGGGTGACTCCCTCCTTGCCCTTGTCATGGGGCACAGGCGGCATGGGGAGGGGGCGAGGGCCAGGGCTTTGGAGCCTGAGAGACCCAAGTTCAAATTCTGCCCCTGCCATGTACAAAGCAGCGTGGCTCTGGGAAAACCAACTCACGTGAGCTCTGGCTTCCTCGTCTCTGAGGTGGAACCCTTTATAAGGACTGGGCATCCACTGCTATTAAGTGTCCAGGGGAGTCACTACTGTCACTCGCTACGTGGTAGCAATTGCTGTATCACTGTGGTAATCCTTTTTAACAGTTACGAAGCACCCTGCCTAATAAGATAGGTTCATTTTTCTTTAGGTGGCTTATTCCCTTGATGAGTACATTTGAATCATTTCCTAAGGAGCCATCAGTGTTAACAATCTGGGCACTTCTGATCTTCCTGAACCCATTCCTCTCTTCAAAAGTCACAACTGCCCTGGTGGGAGTGGAGTTTCATCAGAGACGTCTTACTCATTCTCCAAGTTCGTTTTCATGACAAGGAAGGATTAAGAAATAAGTTTCCATTTCATACGATAAATAACAACTTCCTCACAGCCTTCCTCTCTCATCTGGTTTCATGTTCCCCTCAACGACAACAAAATTCACACACAATGTAAAGAAGCAAAAAGACAACAGAGAAAAACTGTGCTTCCTGACCTTGGTTTCTGGCTACCTTACAGGGTTTCCCTTGCAGTGTCATGAAAAATCCCCCAAACCGTCAAAATAGAATTTAGTTCATTTTCATTTATAAAACATACATTCAAATATATAACATAAACCCCTCTGGGAAAAAGGAGAATACGACGCCTGTATAAAAATAGGGCATCAAGATTCCAAAAAGATGTTGTGAGAATGAAGTGGGATACGGGTTAGCTGACAAAAGGAGAAGCTGACTGTTGTTTTCTCCAATATGCTGAAAACGTCAAGTTTCTACTAAGGGATGTGATGTGGAATCCCCGTCAGCACACACACCCTTTACTTGTCCCCTGCCCTGAACACGGCAGCAAGGAAGCCACCACACTCAACGTTCCCGTCTTGCAGGACATGCCTGCTGCCCGGGAAGCAGCTATTTTCTGTCCTGGGCGGAACCAGTTGGCCCAGGGGTAGGAACTGGGTCTGGTACAGAAGGTTCTCCCCATACTGGCTAGGCCACGTAAACTGCCTCCTTCCAGAATCTGGCCTGGAGAACATGGAGAAGACTGGGAACCCAAAATAGCACTCCTCAGAGAAGGAGGCCATGTAGCAAGAGAGGGTGGAGGAATGAAGTGCTGGGGAAAGGAGGAGGGGAGACAGACAGACAGACGGACAGACGGATGCCCTGGAACCTGGAGCTGCGTTGAACTGCAGATGGCTCTCCAGTTCTCCCCCTCCTTCCACCCAACAGTTACTTGTTAATGCATGTCATGTGCAGGCTAGGCATTAGGTACACAGAGATAAACGCAAGAGACCTTCAGAGCGCTAACAGTCCTGGTGCAGGAGACAGGCAACAAATAAGTATATAAATAAAAATGTATAATTTGCCAAGAGTTTTAAAGGAAATAAACAAAAAGGGAAGAGCTCAAAGAAGAGAGATTATTCAGGCAATACCTATGTGCGAAAAAAATGACATTTAGATCAGATGATTCAATTACTCGTTTGTTCACTGAATTCACTCCAGTATTTCTTGGACACTCACTATTGTACCAAGCATCGGCCTAAGGATTAGAGATGGAGCAGTGAACAAAACATCTCATAAGGGTGCATTCTTGGTGGCGGGGGCGGGGGGCGGGATGAACAGACAATAGAGAAACAAAAATATATCATCTGTGTGGGGCTAGGAAGGCAATAAAGCTGGGTGAGGGGGTAGGTTCACATGCGGTAGAAACCTACTACATAAGGTGAAGCTAGGCTGTGCAGGGTGCTGGGGCAGCGGGCCCGGCCATGGGAGGAGCCTGGCAGAGGCCTGGGCGGGAAAGACCCGAGGAAGAAGGAGGAGGCCGGTGGGGCGGGCAGCAGAGCGGCAGGCGCCGGGCAAGGGCAGGCCGGGGTGCTCGTGAAGGGCAGAGGCTCTGACAAGAGGTTAGTTGCATCTGGGGTGAAGTGGAAGCCGCTGCAGGGTTTTCAGCAGAGAAATGACTGTGTGCTTTGATGTGTGCTTTAAAGAAACATGTCCTTGGCTGCTTGGTGGAGAGATCAAGAGAAGAAACAGGGAGACCACGAGAGGACGATGACAGCTTTGACTGGGGCTGTGGCAGCAGAGGAGGTGAGACGCCAGTAGATTTCAGATAGAACGAAGATGGAATTGAAGACAGGATTTGCTGATAGATGGGCTGTGAAGTGAGAGAAAGGGGGGAACTAAGGAAGCTTGTAGGTTTCTGGCTTGAGCACCAATTAGATGGTTTTGCTATTTACTGAGATAAGATGCGGAAGCAAAGGGGTAAAACAGGGGGCAGGGAAAATCACTTCTCTTTTATGAAGTTTAAGGCACTTCCGAAATGTCTCAGTGGAGAGATGTTAAATGGGCAATTTGGAGACTGGGCCTCACGGCTGAGGTCTGGGCTAGACAGTTCAAGTTTATGAATGATCTTATCACGCCCTGATTTTCAGGGTAGTCTGGGTGAATTCAGATGACCTGAAACTTCACCCTAAACCCACGCAACCGAGTAGCATTATCTGGGCTCTGAGGAGCTCAGGGGTGTCCTTCCCGGAAAAAGGCGGGTCTGTGGACTTCAACAGGAACCATCCCACTGACCGGGCGATTCACGTCCAGGCGAAGGTGATCCCCACAGAGATCTGCCACTTGCCACCTGCATTAGAATGGGACCACGGTGCCCTCTGGCAAATGTGGCCCCATTACACCTCGACTTCTGTCGATACCCTGTTAGGCAGCACTTGGCTTTTTAATATTTCGACTGTAGGCTATGTGCCAACTTGACCTTGACGTAGAAAATTTTCATTCAAATCAATACATGGCCAAGGTCACTTTAAAATCCAATTAATATGAATGGGAAAATATGTCCCACAGTTCTGTGAGCTGAAAATGGAACACTTGCAAGTTAACAGCAACAAAAGACACAGCCACACAAGCCTGTCTGGGTCCTTCTGTGTTTGATAATGCAGCTAGCTGTGTCCTTAAATACAGGCAGGTCTTAGAACACCGAAAAACTTTACATGTTTTTGGCTTCTGTTTAGGGGAGCTTAAAATTAAACTGTAGGTTCTTTTGAAGAAAAATATAAAATGTACTGAAAACTGTGAATTCCTACACCTGACTTTAAATAAATTAAACCCTGGACTTCAACTCACCCAGGAATCCCTAGAGAAATCTAAGGCTTTAATAGAGTTTGAATAGTGGCAATTTGCATTTATGTAGAACACCTTCACAAAACTGCTTGCAATGGCAACCATAACATAAGGGGAAACTGAGGCAGATATTTCCAAGACCTACTCCTACTAGCAAAGGCAACCAGGGCTACAGGTCGCTTCCTCCTCAGATTTACCACCTCTGTCCCCACATTTACTCCTTAGTGATTTTAGAGAATTGCTTCCTCTATACCAAGAATCAGAGAATCATGCAACAAATGATGAGGACATTATGGTGACTGGGCTCTTCTAGGTTGTTCTCTCTTCCTTCAGCTTCATTGCTCTCCCAGCTGGAATCCCAGCTTTCCTACCCTTAAACCAGGTTAGAATAGAATATAAATCAAGCATCCATCTAAAAAGATAAAATTGCTTTGTAACTTTGAGGAACGACTGCAGATTATGTAAAATTGGAATAAAATATTATGGATGCCAGTGAAATATCATAAACCTATTTCTCAATTTATTTTATATTTGGCTATTTAAAAAAAAAAAAAAAAAAAAAAAAGGCTGCTGAAGGGATTGGAGCTGAGCCGTATGAGGAAAGGCCCACTTTGGGTGGCCTTTTCAGCATCCCAGGGAATCCTCATGGGTTTGAGGTGCGGATGTCCTGCAACATGGGGCTGAAAAGAAAGCTTCAACCTGAACGCTGCCGGCTAAGGTCACGAGACAGTCGTGTGAGGGCGTGTGTTCACCTCTCCAGATTACACTGCGGCAGCAAATGAAAAGCAGCCCAAGTCTCTGCAGCCAAAGGACAAGCTGCTGCCTGGCATAACGTCTGTTCTGTCCTCCCCTCGTGGACTGGTTCAAAGGATCGTTTCGCACTCTCCTTCATTCGAAAATAATACAAACCAGCAGACTTCCCATCCATCCCTCCCTCTCCCCACCAAACGCCAGTTACCTCATCTGTTGCTAGCATTAATGCTCTTCACACACTCATTCTTCTTTAATGATGCCTGTTTGTAAATAGCAAGATGGGATGCAATTAAACCATGAGAGGCTAAATAAACACACATGCTAATTAGGATCTTTACAAGAGATTTTTTTTTTTTTCATGTATAGACTGGAATTTACCTTTCATTAATCTAACTTAATTGCAATAGTGCACCAATAAAGAGTCAACACAAATAAAGTGCTCTAAATAATCTCCCCATATTAAGGGTGAGCAAGTGATCCTTCCTTTGGGTAACAAGCCCTGTTCTGCAGAAGGAGGGAATGAAATGGGAAAACAGCACTGCTAAGCATCAGGAGAAGGACTTCGGCAGTAAGACAGGTATCGCACCACTGTCACGATGCTGGCGCTTCAGATGCCTGAAGTTAATGAGGTCAAGGTCATAGGTTCACACTGCTGCCTTCACCCCTCATGAGTCGACTAGCTTTGCTCAGTTCGGAGGTAGCAGACATCACCCCTCAACATTTGTCAGCTTTCTGTCACTGGTTCCAAGAGAGAAAGAGTAAAGGTTTGGATCAATCAGTTCAAATCCATTCCCACCCCTAGAATAACAACGCCCAGAAACATTTGCTCTGTGGCAAGGCAGTACACGGCAGAGATTTCCGCATGAAAGGGACGTCTGTTAAGTGCAGGAAGAGAAAAGTTCTGGTGTTTTAACCTTTGATTCTAGAAGGTGTGAAGGATTATATACATTTGGCAACTAAACTGAACTGAAACAGAATACGATGGTGTAGCAACATTAGACGTCTTTTTTGCAAAGGCCTCGGAGTACCAACAATTTATTCATTCAGCAAATATTGACTGAAGCCCTCCAGGTAGCAGGCGCTGGCTGGATCAGGCTCAGGAAACTGCTTTAGGAACAATGTCACTCGCTCCAGAACTCTTTTCACCTTTTACGTATTTTCTTTGTCCTTCCCTGATCACTGCTGCTAAGTCATGTATCACCTTCCTCTCTGTCAAGTACAGACATGCACGGATGCACAGAGGCCCCAGCTTCCCTCCTGCTCCCTAACTGGGCCAGGGGTGCCACTGGCCTGGAGACTGCAACTCTGAAAAAAGCCAGGTCCTGAGAGGCCCAGAGGGGCAAGATGGCTGAGGCGACTGCCCTGAGGACCTGGGACTCTACATTCAGCTACATGCCCAAGGCAGCCTCAGCCAGGTTCCCCAGTGCCTGATTTTAAACTTGGGATGTCCTCCATGACAACATTTCCCAAACTGTCTTCCATGAGAAGGGGTCTGTGGCCAAATATGTCGGGGACACTGTGTAGACATCCTCTTCCTCTTGCAGATCCACAGTGTACAAGGGCATATTAAAGGCTCTGGAAAGGACTGCAGTGAAGGAACCTGCTTAGCTAGCTTTGTTTAACCAGTGAGGACTTCTGAAACTTACTGTGCACACCACCCTCCTTAAGAATTCGTGTTGCAAGAAATCCACTTTGGGAAACACTGTTATATTACCACCAGGAAAGAAATACCCTGCCTATTCAACCAGTCCCCAGCAGCCTGGATCCTATTCTTCCAGTTTGATACTACACCTCAGCTCACTCCCTGCCTGCCTCCCTCCCCGCAGGTAGAAGCCACCACGGCATCGCCGACCCCAGAGCCTGGAACCCACAGGACCTGGGCTCACTGCGCACCAGACCAACAGAGGCCCCGATGATGGAAAACGGCTCCCTGACAGACTGTGGATACAAATGTATCAACCCTAAGATGTTTAATTGCTCCCAGTTCAAGAACTTTCAAAGATTCACTCAAATTCACTTTTATGGTTACATTGTAAGTCTCTGAAAATCCTACTCTTGTAACAGCAGTACTGACAGCCCTCACTTAATCACTCTGGTAGATCATATATAAAAACAAAACAGAGCTAAAAAAATTCGTGCCATGTTAGCGAGCAGATGTCTAGCCCATTTGCAATTAATACGACCCACTTCCATACAATCAGACTGCTTAAAATTCCTGGAACAAGATGCAAAAGTTAAGATGCAAATGTTCTGATTTTAATGAGAATGAATGGAAGCTATAAAACCCACTCTCCCTTTGAGGGTAGGTACAATCTACATATAAGTCTCAACTGCACACAAATTTATCAACAAAACAATCATTTGATAAAGCTCGTGTGAAAGAAGAAAACAGAACTGGGAAAGTCAGGAGTATATTTGGAAAGCATTTCCTACCAAGATTAAATGTTATCAAAGCCATTATTCTTTTAAGGAGTTTTCAAGAAAACTTGACTCATTTCAGTACATTTCCCCCAGTTACCCACACGTACTAGGAGATTCTTGCACTTCTTTGAGTCCATGAGACCTTGTCAGTGGACAGTGTAGAAGGTGACAGAAAAGACCATGACTTTGGTGCTTCCTGGATCACCCTTCAAATCCCAGCTCCATCATTTCATATGACCTTGAGTGAGTTAGTTACCCTTCTGAGCCTCAGTGTTCTGTCTATAAGATGGTGATAACATCTTGTCTTGGTGTGAATATCAAATCAACAGGGGTGTATTAAAGAGCCAAACAGAGTTCCAAGCACATGGCAGGCATATGAAGTGGCAGCAGTTATTAGAACTATTATACTCACGGTGGCAGGGGCATACTTGTCTAGGATCTAAAGACAAGTCTCACCTTTCACTTTTATTTCTCCCTGCTTGGAAGGCCCTCCTGTCGGCTTACCAAAACCTTACCCCTTCCTCGATGGTCCAGTTCGGAAGTCTCTCCTGCAGTCTGTATTTTCACTGGGCAGCAGTGGGTTTCTCAAGGTGTGGATCCCACAACTCCATTTGAATCAGACACCCCACCCCTGGTCACCCTATTGGCTCTGGGCCGGAACTGACATTTCCAAAAAGCACCAGAGCCTAGCCAGTCTCTGAACGCTGGGGAGACGCCTAACTCGGGCAATGCTCAGTCGGCCTCTGTTGAATTAAACAGCAAAAACCAAGAACTTGAACTCTCACAGCACTTACTTGTGCCCCTTGTCTTCATTCATTCGTTCCACAGCTATGAAGGGAGTGTCTCCTCTGTGCCAGGCACAGTTCTAAGCCTGGAAAGTTGACAAGGACCAAGAAAGAACCGGATGACATATTTTCCTGGGGGAACTCACAGTTTCGTGGGGTATTCGCTCCAGGAGGAGAGTAGAAGGGCAGGGGCCAGGCACAAACACTCCTTTTATCTTTCGTGACTGGCACAAGCCCTGTGGAAACCAGACACTCAGAAACTATTTGATGACAACCGTGAACAAAAGCAACAGGGTAAGGCTTCAAAGGCACAGTAAAATTCTTAGAGATTTGGTAGTGGTTTGGAAACATCCAGAAATGACAGGGCATGCAGTAAAGCAGAAAGAACGTGTACTTTGGAGGTAAACTGACAGAGTTTAAACCTCAGCTTTGCTACTTATTTGCTATGTGCTTCGGGTAACTTATCTTGCCTCTCTCTGTGCCTTACCTACCTCATAGGGCTGATGGGAGATTACACTGCAAACAGCACATATGTTCACTGAATAAATGTTTACGGGGCACTCAGCATGTGCCAGGCACTGTTCTAGGCACTGCGGATACAGCAGTGAACAAAACAAAGTCCCTGCCTTCAAAGAGCTCGCCTTGTGGAGGGTGGAGATTGACAGTAAGGTAATACATAACGTGCCATATGGTGAAAATGCTATAAAGAAAACAAAGCAGGGTAAGGGACAGAATGGCAAGGGGTGGGGTAGGGTGCTATTTTAAATAGCGCCGTCAGGGGAGACCTAGAAGCTCTCAGGAAGTGAAGGAGAGAGCCAGGGGCAGAGGGCACAGTTGGTGCCAAGGCCCCGAGGCCGGAGCAGGCCTGATGTGCTCTGGGAGCAGTGAGGAGGCCAGTGTGGCCGGAGTGGATTGAGCCAGGGCGCAGTGGTGGGAGACGGGGTCGGGGAGCAAGGGGACCGTGTAGGGCCTGAGAGATCGTGGTAAAGATACCTCTAGGTGCGATGGGAAGCTGGTAGAGTCTTCTAGGCAGAAGAGTGACATTTCAAAAGTAGTGTTCTAGCTGCAAAGTGATTACAGTGTGTGAAAGGCTACAGAGGTGCAAGGGTGGGAGGACGCTGCAATCAGCCAGGTGAGAAGGGACAGCAGCTTGAACTGGGGTGTCGGGTGGAGTGGGTGAGACGTGAGTAGATTCTGGATGTATTTCTTTCCTTTTTTTTTTTCCTGACTCTTTTTTTTTAAATTGAAGTATAACTGATTTACAGTGTTGTGCCAGTCTCTGCTGCACAGCAAAGTGACTCAGTTACACACATACAGACATTCTTTTTTATATTCTTTTCCATTAGGATTCTGGATGTATTTCTAAGGAAGAAGCCGCAGAATTTACCAATGGATTGGCTGTGAGAGAAAGGAGAGGCAGAGGCCACACCAAGACTTCTGGTCCGGCAACAGGACGAATGGAGTCGTCATTTACTAACACGGGGACCACTGCCCACGCGCAAGCGGCAACGTCAACCGGCACCTGGGCCTGAAGTCTGGGGAGAGACCTGGGTGAGGATGTAAACCTGGGCTTCAGCAGCAACTATTTAAAACATATTTAAAATCCTGGGCTGGATGAGATCACCTAGGGAGTACGGACAGAGAAGGGACCAGACCCAAGAACTAAGCTCGGGACACGCCAATGTTTTGGGAAGAGGAAGAGGAATCTATAGAGAAGACTGAGAAGGAACAGCCAGGGAAGTGGGGGAAGATCCTGAATAAGTAGCAGCTAATATTATGAATGTTAACTTTAAGGCAAAACCCAACAGAGCCCCTACTTCAAAATTCTGTTTGACAATCCTCACATCTCTGTAGTTGAACAAAATGGAGAAAAAACGGATGCCCTATAAAATAAGCATGATCACCGAGTAGTCACCTTAAAAGCAGACACAGAGACATTCACTATGTAATTTTAACTAAAAATATAATTCAAGAATGAGGAGAAAAAGCAAGGTGAGAATTCTCATCTATGTTTAAAAAACAGGTCCCACATTATTACAAAGGGTTTTTGAACAGAAACGAAGAAATTTTTCTTATGTTCACAATGTTTATGATCAACAGTCAACATGGTAAGTAAGCCATGAACAAGGCCCATACAATTTCATGACCTTCAACAAATGTCTAGCAGAAATCACTGCAATCCCCCCCTCCCCCCCCACGCCCTGCCCCCATCCTGGCCGGCTGAGCTCACCAGCGGCTGGCCTGGCTCCAAGGGTTAAGTAACCAGGTGATCTTCACAACAACCCCACGAGAGAGGACCCTGATCAGCTCCGTTTTACACGGGAGGAAATGACGGCACAGAGACATTAGGTGACTGCTCAACATCACATGGCTAGAATCGGCCGAGCAAGGAACTGACCCCCAGTCGCCTGGCTCCAGGTTTGCTTAGGAGCTGGGCTGATTATGATGGTGATGAGAATGAGGACAGTCACTACTCCTGTAACTACATACAGCACAATCAGTTAAATTAATTTTAATTAAAATTCAATATAAGATCATTTACATAATTAATAATACTATAGACCATATTAGTATAAACTCATGCTCATCTTTTAATTCAATTGCCAACCGAAATGGATGGTGTATGTCACTTTTATTAGAATCGAGCAACTGTTTTGTCTCAATGCACAGACACAATGAAAAGATTAAATGGAGGAAAAATCAACTGTGTAGATTGGGATTAGGGAATAAAATAAAATACCAAGATAAACTGCTTTTAAAATCAGTTGAAGATTTAATGCAGCTCCGGAAAGTTTCGATTATTTACACGCTTGGTCTATGCAGTGTAAATCTGGGCTAATGAGATTCAATTGCTGTGTATAAATCTGAAGCAGGACAACCCGACTGTCTAAAGAAAATAGCAGCTTGGACTCCTGTGTTAATCTCTTCGAAACAAAGATTATGATTCGGGAAGAGTACCATTTTTGCTTCACGTTATTGATTGCAGGGGGTATTGACAGAAATGGCTCCATTTGGTCAAATATAAGCTCTGAGACAAGTTGCCAGGGAGTCAAAGAATCTACTGATCAGTATTACTGTTCTTCGAATAACAAGACCAACAGTGACAATTTATTTATTTATTTATTTATTTATAATTTTACTTATTTATTTATTTTTGGCTGCATTGGGTCTTTGCTGCTGCACGCAGGCTTTCTCTAGTTGCGGTGAGCGGGGGCTACTCTTCGTTGCGGTGTGCGGGCTTCCCATCGCAGTGGCTTCTCTTGTTGCAGAGCATGGGCTCTACGTGCACGGGCTTCAGTAGTTGTGGCACGTGGACTCAGTAGTTGTGGCTCACGAGCTCTAGAGTGCAGTCTCAGTAGTTGTGGCGCACGGGCTTAGTTGCTCCGCGGCATGTGGGATCTTCCCAGACCAGGGCTCGAACCTGTGTCCCCTGCATTGGCAGGCAGATTCTTAACCACTGCGCCACGAGGGAAGCCCAACAACAACAATTTACATTGTCTCTTTGCCCTATGGAAATTATGAAGCCCCAAGAGAACCCTTCTTCTTTGTAAAGTCCCCCGTGTCTAGTACCAAGGGCTAAGCAGTGCTACGCACGGGGGTGGATCGCAATAGATGCTCACAGGTACCCGGCCGGGTGGAGCACTTCCCCTAGGCTCTTCATAAAGGCTTTGTGCGCTGTGGCACACGATTGTAGGTACTGTCAAACGCATCTTAAAGCAAAGTGATCCACTTAATAAGATCAGTGCAGGACACTGCTGCACTCTTTTTAACACACGCATAAACAGGACTTCAGGAGCACAAAGGATGGAACTATCTCGGCCTGAAGAAGTAAGGGTGGGCTTTTTTTTTTTTTTTTTTTACTAATTTTTGGCCATGGTATTCTATCTATCTATCTATCTATCTATCTATCTATCTATCTATCTATCTATTTATTTATTTATTTATTGGCTGTGTTGTCTCTTCGTTTCTGTGGGAGGGCTTTCTCTAGTTGCGGCGAGTGGGGGCCACTCTTCATCGCGGTGCGCGGGCCTCTCACTATCGCGGCCTCTCTTGTTGCGGAGCACAGGCTCCAGATGCACAGGCTCAGTATTTGTGGCTCACGGGCCCAGTTGCTCCGCGGCATGTGGGATCTTCCCAGACCAGGGCTCGAACCCGTGTCCCCTGCATTGGCAGGCAGATTCTCAACCACTGCGCCACCAGGGAAGCCCAAGGGTGGGCTTCTTGAAAGGTAACATTAGATCCCAATCTCAAAGAAGGCACAGCAGTTTTGCCAGAAGGGGCAGGAGTTGGACAAGGACACCATAGAGGGAAAAGCAGGCACAAAGCATAGAAGCAAACAGGCACTGAATGTTTGGGGAATCTTGTGGTTTCTAAGGAGCCCCTGGAAACGAGGAGGTATTTTCGCTTGTCGCATTGAGTGTGGAGAGCCACTGGCATTTAGCATTCTGGGGTCAGGGATACTAATCCTTCTGTAAGACACCACCAGCTCCATACAAGGAGCGACTGTCCCATTCAAAATGCCAGTAGTGCCTTCACTGAGAAACACGAGAGGGTACCCAAGTGGTGGGGGGAGATAGTAAGAGCGGAAGAGGTTGGAAAGGAAAACCGAGGCCGGGTTATAAAGACCGCCCACATACGCTTCCCTAAGGAGGAGGGCTTTACCCTGCAAGCAAAGGAGTAGGAGACTGGCTTGCAGAGACCTGCCCTTTGGAATGAGCACTAAGTATGGAAGATGGAGTGGAGGCAGAGCGTCCAGAAACAAGGAGACCAGGGGATCAGCTAGGTGGCTGCAGCAAGAATTCCGGCAACAGGAGATGAGAGCGGGGAGGTGGGCGGGGGGCCGACTGGGAGGTGGGAGGCAGGATGGACAGTGCGTCGGGGAGAGTGTGCAGGTGGCATTTTGTGTGTACGGGGACGGCTCACTGCTGAAGCTTTCAATTTGGGGTCATCTTTCACATAGTATTTGATCAATACAATTCTTGTATCTGCTACAAAAATGAAGATAAGTGATGGAGCAGAGAGCTACCAAATTGGGAGCAGGTATAAGACAAGAAGCCTGGAACTCAGGTACCCTGGAAACAGACCCAACACTTTCGCCATTGAATAAAACTGAATTAAGCCACACACACAAAAAAGATAGTTGTGGTTTTACTACTACTTTTTAAGGTAACTGTGCATTTACTCAACCCCTTTTTCTGAATTTTGAAAACAGTTTTACCCTGCCTCAGAAAGGCAAATGCCACAGGTTTCCACCAGACATTAATTTCATCAATCAATTAATAATATGTAAAACTAAAACCCAATAGTTGAAACTCCTTTGGAGTTCGAATAGCTTTCTCCAACATTTAAATTCACTATTATAAATGCTAGCCTAATGAAATATACCTGGTAGAGTTGGTGGAACGTGCTTCCCAAGTTTGGGGGGATAAATGCAATTGAGACGTGTTGAGGAAAACTAGAGGTCTGAAACATGGGCTTCCAAGGCATCATTAGAAATGACAGACCCCAGGAATTATTGGCATATTAGAATCGGGGGGGTGGGGGCGGTTCTGGGATGCCTAACTAGGTTATCCTTAAGTTAGACTAAAAATTTTTAGGGAATCTCAGGGACACTATCAATTACCACTGAGCCCTAAACACACATTCATGTTAACAGATGTAAGTGTCCCACTGCCTCTGGGAGCAACTGTCTTGAACCAATACGTAAAGAAACTGAAGAAACAACATATACCTTAGTAAATGGTATTTGTAAAAAAGGAAAGGGGGGGGGGGAAGGAAGGGAGGGAAGGGGGGGGAAAGGGAGGGGGAAGGGAGGGAGGAGAAACGAAGAGGGGAGGGGAGGAGAGGGGAGGGAAGGGAGAAGAGTATAAACTATTCCTTGAAATTAGTTCTAAGGAAAAAAAAATGCTTTTGTCAGAATATAAAAACGATGTAACTAAAACAAAAATTATTTATGCTTTAGTTGTCATTAAACTGAAAAACACCTTTAATGCCAAGCATTTTGGGTAAGCTGCTCCACTCTGGTACCTTCCTTCGCATGGCCATTCTCTTTAAGAGCAGTGTCTCTAGCACTGTGCTTTAACCTGGAAGCCACCAGAAATACAGGTGGAAATGAAGTACAGCTCTTAAAATATACTGAATATGAAACAAGAATATGGACCAGAGCCTCCCATCAAGCCTCTTAGATAGCCTCAACCACCAGAGGGCAGACAACAGAAGCAAGAAAAACTACAATCCTGCAGCCTGTGGACCAAAAACCACAGTTACAGAAAGATAGAGAAGATGAAAAGGCAGAGGGCTATGTACCAGATGAAGGAACAAGAAAAAACCCCAGAAAAACAACTAAATGAAGTGGAGATAGGCAACCTTCCAGAAAAAGAATTCAGAATAATGATAGTGAAGATGATCCAGGACCTCGGAATAAGAATGGAGGCAAAGATTGAGAAGATGCAAGAAATGATTAACAAAGACCTAGAAGAATTAAAGAACAAACAAACAGAGATGACCAATACAATAACTGAAATGAAAACTACACTAGAAGGAATCAATAGCAGAATAACTGAGGCAGAAGAACGGATAAGTGACCTGGAAGACAGAATGGTGGAATTCACTGCCGCGGAACAGACTAAAGAAAAGAGAATGAAAAGAAATGAAGACAGCCTAAGAGACCTCTGGGACAACATTGAACGCAACAACATTCGCATTATAGGGGTCCCAGAAGGAGAAGAGAGAGAGAAAGGACCAGAGAAAATATTTGAAGAGATTATAGTCGAAAACTTCCCTAACATGGGAAAGGAAATAGCCACCCAAGTCCAGGAAGCGCAGAGAGTCCCATACAGAATAAACCCAAGGAGAAACACGCCGAGACACATAGTAATCAAAGTGGCAAAAATTAAAGACAAAGAAAAATTATTGAAAGCAGCAAGGGAAAAACGACAAATAACATACAAGGGAACTCCCATAAGGTTAACAGCTGATTTCTCAGCAGAAACTCTGCAAGCCAGAAGGGAGTGGCATGATATACTTAAAGTGATGAAAGGGAAGAACCTACAACCAAGATTACTCTACCCGGCAAGGATCTCATTTAGATTTGATGGAGAAATCAAAAGCTTTACAGACAAGCAAAAGCTACGAGAATTCACACACCCAAACCAGCTCTACAACAAATGCTAAAGGAACTTCTCTAAGTGGGAAACACAAGAGAAGAAAAGGACCTACAAAAACAAACCCAAAACAATTAAGAAAATGGTCATAGGAACATACATATCGATAATTACCTTAAACGTGAATGGATTCAATGCCCCAACCAAAAGACATAGACTGGCTGAATGGATACAAAAACAAGACCCATATATATGCTGTCTACAAGAGACCCACTTCAGACCTAGGGACACATACAGACTGAAAGTGAGGGGATGGAAAAAGATATTCCATGCAAATGGAAATCAAAAGAAAGCTGGAGTAGCTATACTCATATCAGATAAAATAGACTTTAAAATAAAGAATGTTACAAGAGACAAGGAAGGACACTACATAATGATCCAGGGATCAATCCAAGAAGAAGATATAACAATTATAAATATATATGCGCCCAACATAGGAGCACCTCAATACATAAGGCAACTGCTAACAGCTATAAAAGAGGAAATCGACAGTAACACAATAATAGTGGGGGACTTTAACACTTCACTTACACCAATGGACAGATCATCCAAAATGAAAATAAATAAGGAAACAGAAGCTTTAAATGACACAATAGACCAGATAGATTTAATTGATATATATATAGGACATTCCATCCAAAAACAGCAGATTACACGTTCTTCTCAAGTGCGCACGGAACATTCTCCAGGATAGATCACATCTTGGGTCACAAATCAAGCCTCAGTAAATTTAAGAAAATTGAAATCATATCAAGCATCTTTTCTGACCACAACGCTATGAGATTAGAAATGAATTACAGGGAAAAAAACGTAAAAAAGACAAACACATGGAGGCTAAACAATACGTTACTAAATAACCAAGAGATCACTGAAGAAATCAAAGAGGAAATCAAAAAAATACCTAGAGACAAATGACAATGAAAACACGACGACCCAAAACCTGTGGGATGCAGCAAAAGCGGTTCTAAGAGGGAAGTTTATAGCTATACAAGCCTACCTAAAGAAACAAGAAAAATCTCAAGTAAACAATCTAACCTTACACCTAAAGAAACTAGAGAAAGAAGAACAAACAAAACCCAAAGTTAGCAGAAGGAAAGAAATCATAAAGATCAGAGCAGAAATAAATGAAATAGAAACAAAGAAAACAATAGCAAAGATCAATAAAACTAAAAGTTGGTTCTTTGAGAAGATAAACAAAATTGATAAGCCATTAGCCAGACTCATCAAGAAAAAGAGGGAGAGGACTCAAATCAATAAAATCAGAAATGAAAAAGGAGAAGTTACAACAGACACCGCAGAAATACAAAGCATCCTAAGAGACTACTACAAGCAACTTTATGCCAATAAAATGGACAACCTGGAAGAAATGGACAAATTCTTAGAAAGGTATAACCTTCCAAGACTGAACCAGGAAGAAACAGAAAATATGAACAGACCAATCACAAGTAATGAAATTGAAACTGTGATTAAAAATCTTCCAACAAACAAAAGTCCAGGACCAGATGGCTTCACAGGTGAATTCTATCAAACATTTAGAGAAGAGCTAACACCCATCCTTCTCAAACTCTTCCAAAAAATTGCAGAGGAAGGAACACTCCCAAACTCATTCTATGAGGCCACCATCACCCTGATACCAAAACCAGACAGAGACACTACAAAAAAAGAAAATTACAGACCAATATCACTGATGAATATAGATGCAAAAATCCTCAACAAAATACTAGCAAACAGGATCCAACAACACCTTAAAAGGATCATACACCACGATCAAGTGGGATTTATCCCAGGGATGCAAGGATTCTTCAATATACGCAAATCAATCAATGTGATACACCATATTAACAAATTGAAGAATAAAAACCATATGATCATCTCAATAGATGCAGAAAAAGCTTTTGACAAAATTCAACACCCATTTCTGATAAAAACTCTCCAGAAAGTGGGCATAGAGGGAACCTACCTCAACATAATAAAGGCCATATATGACAAACCCACAGCAAACATCATTCTCAATGGCGAAAAACTGAAAGCATTTCCTCTAAGATCAGGAACGAGACAAGGATGTCCACTCTCACCACTATTATTCAACATAGTTCTGGAAGTCCTAGCCACGGCAATCAGAGAAGAAAAAGAAATAAAAGGAATACAAATTGGAAAAGAAGAAGTAAAACTGTCACTGTTGGCGGATGACATGATACTATACATAGAGAATCCTAAAACTGCCACCAGAAAACTGCTAGAGCTAATTAATGAATATGGTAAAGTTGCAGGATACAAAATTAATGCACAGAAATCTCTTGCATTCCTATACACTAATGATGAAAAATCTGAAAGAGCAATTATGGAAACACTCCCATTTACCATTGCAACAAAAAGAATAAAATACCTAGGAATAAACCTACCTAGGGAGACAAAAGACCTGTATGCAGAAAACTATAAGACACTGATGAAAGAAATTAAAGATGATACCAACAGATGGAGAGATATACCATGTTCTTGGATTGGAAGAATCAACATTGTGAAAATGAGTATACTACCCAAAGCAATCTACAGATTCAATGCAATCCCTGTCAAATTACTAATGGCATTTTTTACGGAGCTAGAACAAATCATCTTAAAATTTGTATGGAGACACAAAAGACCCCGAATAGCCAGAGCAGTCTTGAGGGGAAAAAATGGAGCTGGAGGAATCAGACTCCCTGACTTCAGACTATACTACAAAGCTACAGTAATCAAGACAATATGGTACTGGCACAAAAACAGAAACATAGATCAATGGAACAAGATAGAAAGCCCAGAGATTAACCCACGCACCTATGGTCAACTAATCTATGACAAAGGAGGCAAAGATATACAATGGAGAAAAGACAGTCTCTTCAATAAGTGGTGCTGGGAAAACTGGACAGCTACATGGAAAAGAATGAAATTAGAATACTCCCTAACACCATACACAAAAATAAACTCAAAATGGATTAGAGACCTAAATATAAGACTGGACACTATCAAACTCTTAGAGGAAAACATAGGAAGAACACTCTTTGACATAAATCACAGCAAGATCTTTTTTGATCCACCTCCTAGAGTAATGGAAATAAAAACAAAAATAAACAAGTGGGACCTAATGAAACTTCAAAGCTTTTGCACAGCAAAGGAAACCATAAACAAGACGAAAAGACAACCCTCAGAATGGGAGAAAATATTTGCAAATGAATCAACGGACAAAGGATTAATCTCCAAAATATATAAACAGCTCATTCAGCTCAATATCAAAGAAACAAACACCCCAATCCAAAAATGGGCAGAAGACCTAAATAGACATTTCTCCAAAGAAGACATACAGACGGTCACGAAGCACATGAAAAGATGCTCAACATCACTAATTATTAGAGAAATGCAAATCAAAGCTACAATGAGGTATCACCTCACTCCTGTTAGAATGGGCATCATCAGAAAATCTACAAACAACAAATGCTGGAGAGGGTGTGGAGAAAAGGGAACCCTCTTGCACTGTTGGTGGGAATGTAAATTGATACAGCCACTATGGAGAACAATATGGAGGTCCCTTAAAAAACTAAAAATAGAATTACCATATGACCCAGCAATCCCACTACTGGGCATATACCCAGAGAAAACCGTAATTCAAAAAGACACATGCACCCGAATGTTCATTGCAGCACTATTTACAATAGCCAGGTCATGGAAGCAACCTAAATGCCCATCAGCAGACGAATGGATAAAGAAGTTGTGGTACATATATACAATGGAATATTACTCAGCCATAAAAGGGAACGAAATTGAGTCATTTGTTGAGACGTGGATGGATCTAGAGACTGTCATACAGAGTGAAGTAAGTCAGAAAGAGAAAAACAAATATCGTATATTAATGCATGTATGTGGAACCTAGAAAATGGTACAGATGAGCCAGTTTGCAGGGCAGAAGTTGAGACACAGATGTAGAGAATGGACATATGGACACCAAGGGGGGAAAACTGCGGTGAGGTGGGGATGGTGGTGTGCTGAATTGGGCGATTGGGATTGACATGTATACAGTGATGTGTATAAAATTGATGCCTAATAAGAACCTGCAGTATAAAAAAACAAACAAAACAACTAATAAAAAAAATAAATAAATAAAATAAAAAAATAAATAAAAATAGCAAATATTCTGCAGCCACCTAAAAGCTAATATTTCACAAGCTCTTCATTAGGTACACGTATACATTTAAACTAGGATTTTAATAGCTAGGATTGACGTTATGATAGGGGAAAAAAACTGAATTTCATTTAAAGACAAATTTTGTGTGTGTGTGTGTGTGTGTGTGTGTGTGTTGTCTTATGGCCCTATGGCTTTCTTCTGCTAACCATAGGACGTAATTTGTCTTGGTAGTCGTCGTTCACTTTTTACTAGGTCTAGAATAAGAATATGTTGTGCATGATTGAGCAATGCTATTATCCTAAACCAATAAATAAGTTTCAATATGCTAAAAAAAAAAAAAAAAAACAAGAATATGAAGATTAGAGGCTGAATCAGCAGGTAACCAGAGAGCCTCCCTGAGAAAGGACTTAGAGCTCCACCAGGGTTTAAGACCAGTGTCCTTAACCTTCTCTGGGAATTAACCACCCTTTCTAATGGGAGCCACATACCCTTCCCTCAGAAAAAGGCACGTAAGTGTATCTACACACAGGGGTTCAGAGATTTCCTGAAGCCCATCCATTACCTTCTAGGAGTTCACGGACCAGCTTAAGATCCCTGGGATTACGACAAGGGCTAGTTTCAGAAAATTAAGTCAGAACAGGAGAGGGAACCCCACAAAAAATGCCATCTGTATATCTGAATGGAACACCGTATCTACACACACTTAAAATCACAAGCCTTCAGAAGATAAAGCCAAGCATGACTTTGGTGTACATATTCAGACGGAAGCACTGCAAATATTTTGCCTAAGAAACCTCAGATTCCAGTGGGCCCTGAAAAATTATTGAGCCCGTGACCCCCTCTCTGCGCCCCTAGTGTAGTCTCCCCTTCTCGGTTTGCTGGGTCCCGAGTTCATCTCTGGCACCACAGGGGCTGGATACTCCAAGGGCAAGGAGCACCCTGAGGAAGCAGGAACAACATGCTTCAGGGCTGGGAATGAATGAAATGACACCTGGGCAGCTTCAAGTAATTTTTTATTTTAATGGGTGAAAGTCTGAGCTCTCGAGTCACACAGACTGGGGCCTGAACTGTCACTTACGATTGGGGTTATCCTTCCGCTGTGTGACCCTGATCCTCTGCAAGTCCCAGCTTATTAACCTGGAAACGGGATAAAGTCACCTACCTCCTGGGGTCCCGGGCAGAACTAGTGAGGCGGGGTGTGTAAAGACCTGAGCTTGGTGTCTGGTACAGAGAGAGCACTGACTAAGCAAAGACACTTACTGAGGAATCGGTAAGATCAGGCCCGTATTTCTGTTCCCAGTGAATTTTATACTTAAGAGGACAGATTTTGTTTTATAAAATTTAATCCTAAGAATAATGCATGGTTACAATAAAAGAAATCAAATAATATTTAAGTGTTTCAAGTAGAAAGTTAAAGAACTAACTCCTCTCCCCCTCCCCCCATGAGATAACCACTACTCTACCAGGAGGGTGAAGACAGCCCCTCTGGACTGTTTACAAATGAAGTTACAAATAGGTGCATGTCCCTTTCCCTCAAAGCCAGGATTGCACAGTCTCTACTCCAGGCTCACATCCCCTAACAGCTCATCTCAGGATTTTAAAAAATCTTTTAATCCAGTTTCTTTATATATACACACATCAATATGAATGAATATTCATTCAACACATAATTACTGAGCACCTACTATGTTGCCAGGCACTGGTCTAGGGGTTTGGGACACATCAACGAACAAACAGACAAGATCTCACTCTTGTGGAGCTTACAGTCTTTCTGGAGGAACCAGATAAGAGACAATAAGCATAGAGAATTCCCTGGTGGTCCAATGGTTAGGGCTCTGCGCTTTCACTGCCGAGGGCCTGGGTTCAGTTCCTGGTCATGGAACTAAGATCCCACAAGCTGCGAGACTCATGTAACAGACAAGAACATCACGTACTATCTTAGAAAGTGAAAAGTACTTTTTAAAAAAAATAAAGGACATTCAGGCAGATCCGGGGCAGGGGGTAGTTACACATACTGGTCAGGAGAGGTCTTACGGAGAAGGGATACAAGAGCAAGTCTCGAAGGATATGAGGAATGAGGCCTGCAGACGTCTAAGGGCAAAGGCCCCGAAGCAGGAGGGGGGCCAGCGGGGATGGGCGACTGAAGGTGGAGTCATGGCAGACGAGGAGCCTTAGGAGGACTGGGGCTTCTACCGCAGTGAAATGGGAGCCACCGCAGGTTCTGAGCACAGAAGACACGCTTCTTGAGCTTCCCTTTAGAAGACTCTCTGGCTCTGTGTGCAGAGCAGACAGGGGATGGGGGGAGACCAGTCAGGAGACTGCTGTACTGACCCCGGTGAGCGGTAATGGAGGCGTGGACAGGGGTGGTGGCAGTGGAGGAGGTGGAGACAACGGTCACATTCTGGACCAGACATAATGTCATGTAATGGAAAAATCTAAACATGCTCGCTTAAAAATGTTAACTTCTTATTTTGAAATAATTTTGAACGATTTCAGACTTACAGGCCCTATATGTTAGCATTACGCTGCATGAGCTTGGGCCTGGGTCCTTATATCTGCCCTCTCTCTACACACACACACACACACACACACACACACACACGTGTGCACACCCACACTCATACTGTCGGTCATCAACCCTTCACCCATTAATTTTAGCATTCATTGGTGATTCTCGATTCTTACGTAAAACAATCATTACTACGGTGGCTGCCAAACTTTCTAATTCTTTCTGCATCTATTAGTTCACATTCTACTGTAAGGAACGGTTTTCCCATAGCTATTTTTATGTTATACTGATACCTCCCATTTCTTTCTTTCTTCTTTTATTTATTTCAATCAGTATGGACACGTGGATTACGATGGTTTCTGTGGGTTGTAATCCATTACTATCACATTTATCTTGGTGCTCAATGGTCCCAGGCTTGGCTGACAGGAGCCAAACTGGCTTCTGTGTCCATTGCACACACCCCCATCATTCTGTGAGCACTTCCCTTGCTTTGGCCTGAGAAGATGTTCCAGGTTCACCTTGTACTTTCTCTGCCCCTGCTCTGGAACCAGCCATTTCTCCAAGAAGCCTAGTTCTTCTTAGTGAGAATGATGTCTAAAAACAAAGATGGGGACAAGAGACGCACTCATTGTTCCTGGAGTCTCACTGCTTGTAGACCATCTCAGCAGACGGAGTTGGGACATGTGCGCACATGGGTATGTGTATACACACTTGTATCTATTTCTATATCTACCTGCATATACATATCAAAAACAATTAGCTCACACTGATACTGCCAGTTTCAATCCAACACCAAGGGTTTATTCTAGCCTTTTCCTTCTTTTTGGTAATGTCCCTCTTCAAAAGGGAGAAACGTGGTTCCCATTATCAATTTATTTCCTTATTTCCTCAATCCTAGAATACATATAAAGCGGTTTCAGAATTGTTAACCCATACCTTCTATGAAAAACTGGCAAACTACCAAGAGGTTAAATATTTATTCACAGGTATAACAATCCTTAGCCCAAGGATCTAGAGTCACAAAGCTGTGTTCAAAGGTTACTAGGGTTAGCTCTCCATCCCTTCCCCAAAGTGTGGTTACATTATTCATTTGAAATACAGTTAGGTTTAT
This sequence comes from Eschrichtius robustus, assembly GCF_028021215.1. Taxonomy (NCBI): domain Eukaryota; kingdom Metazoa; phylum Chordata; class Mammalia; order Artiodactyla; family Eschrichtiidae; genus Eschrichtius; species Eschrichtius robustus. Next base: position 4,719,338 of record NC_090833.1, on the reverse strand, counting down.
TTATTTCTGTTTGCATTCCTTTTAAAAAAAATCCACTCTAGTCGACTGTATTTATTTTTTGCATACATGAAACATTACCATGGTTCTAAAAGTCAAAACTAAACAAAAAGATATTCTCAGAGACACATCCCCCTCCCTATACACATCCATCCTACCCTATTACCACCTACCTCCCTCTAACCAATTTCTTTGTTTCAGGTTTCATCTTTTCTGTGTGTTTCCTCTACAAATGAGAAGATAACAGATATTCTTTATCTCCTTTCTTACAAAAGAGGAAGCATATTAAGGATACTCTTACACTTTGGTCTTTTTTCTCTTAACAATGTATCCTAGAAATCACTTCAAATGAGTCATAGAGGTCTTTCTCATTCTTTTCTAAAGATGAAAAAAAGCAGTGGTGTGGCTCCACTCACTGTGTGGCTGTATCATACTTTATTCAATCACTCTCCTCTGCACAGGCACTGAGGTTATTTCCAGTATTTTGCAATTACAAACAAGCTGTAATTAATAATCCTGTGCATATGCATTTTCATATTGTTGGAGGTGTGTCTTCAGGGTAAATTCCTAGAAGTAGTACTGCTGGGTCAGAAGGTAAATGCATACAGAGCTTTACCAGACGCTGCCCAAGTCCCTGCAAAATGGTCGCACCAATTTGCATTCCCACTAGCAATGTATGATGGTGGCTGTTTCCTTACAGGCTCACCAACAGAATGTGTTGTTATAGTTTTTAACTTTTGCAAATCTGGTAGGTGAGAAATGGCACCTCGGTGCAGTTTTAATTTGCATTTCTCTAATTATGGGTACGGTTGAACATCTTTTCGTATGTTGGAGTACCACTTTTGTATCTTTTCAGAGGGTTAATTGCCTGCCTCTTTTCCTCATTTTCTATTCTATTTTTGGTCTTTTTACCCTTTTTAAGAGTTACAAAATGATCTTAGGTATACTAGCCCTGTATCTGTGATACACGTTGCAAACATTTTCTCCCAGCGTGTCGGCTGTCTTCTGACTTTGTGATGTTTTTTTTTTTTGCCACCTAAATTGTTTCCTTTTCATGGTATAGAGGCCCTGTTGATTTTAGATCCTACCTTTATCACACGTAAATTTTTAAATGTAATTGAGTCTACTTCTAGTCTATTTTATTCTACTAGCCTATTTGTCCACCCACGAGCCAGCACCACACAGTTTTAATTATAGAGGCTTTAGAGTATGTTTCAATGTCCGACAGGGCAAGATCTCCTGGGAGCTTTTCTTTTTTGGTTTCCTATCCTTTCTGCGTGTTTCTTTTCCAAATGAACTTTAATATCAGCTAAAATGAACTCTTTTAATGAATGTATTATATTTGTTCACATTTATTGATAAGACTGATACATGTGGTCTCAACTTGGTCACGTGACTGTATAGTTGTTATGTGCATCATATTTCCAATGCTTCTTTCTCTAAGTGACGTTTTCTTTGCTTGCTCACTCGTTTATTGGTTGATTGATTAACTGTATTTAGGAAGGTTTATATTTTTGTTCTCATGCTTACCTTTGAACTTATACATTTTAATGCCCTTAGACTCCCATTTTCTTAGATACCGTTTTAGCATTTTGTTCGTCAATTTTTAATGGAACCCTTTAAATCTTACCTATTACGTATATAAACATCAATGAGCTCATTCTACTTTCATCTTCACCTATCCCTTCCCCCATTTTTTGTCTAGATCATTTTTACTGTGTTAGAACACATAACGTTTGTATATTACTTTACCCTCATCACCACCTTTGGTTTAGTCTTAGATCAGCAATTAAAAACACTGTATGCTCACTATGAGTCCTTAGGCTGAAGTTTCCCCACTCATCTCTTTGTTGCATGAATCTCATTCTCCAGTAGACTCCTCAACATGGGCTGATGGGTAGAGAATTCTTGCATGTTTAAAATGCTTTTTCTCTGATACTTGAAAGACATATATACCTTTGATTCATACTTTCTTTGAAAATGCTCCTCCATCATTGCCTTGCTTTATACATGGTTTTTGAGCCGATGCCAGTCTAATTCTTTTGCCTTGTAAGTCATTTGAGTTTTTGCTTGGAAGCCTTGAGGATCTTTTTCTTCATCTCTGAAGTCAGATAGCATTATCAGAATACATCTTAGACTTGACTGTTGCTGGTCAGTTTTCCCAAGTACCCAGTGAGATCTTTCAATGTGCAAATTTAGACCTTTCATTCGCAGGAACTCTTCTTAGATTACAGTTTTACGTATTGGTTCTGTTCCATTATTTTGTTCTCCTTCTTCATGGCCTCCAATTGTATATGTGTTGTCCCTTCTCTGTCTGTGCCTCACTTCAACCACTTCCTCTCTGAACCTTTCTACTTCTTTCTTCATCTGATTTTCACTCTCTTGGTTGCTTCTTAGCCTTTCTTCAGTGCCCTTTATTAAGTGTCATTTGAATCTATTTTTCCTTGAGCATCTTGAAATTTAGTCTTAATTTGAGATAATTTTATCATTTTTTCCTGAGTACAGTAAATCCTTTTCATTTCTTCATCTTTTTGCCAGTTTCTGTTTTTAATCTCTGAATTCCTGACTTAAGGATTTGTCTTTTCACCTCTCCAAATGCTGGAGGGTATTAAAATCAGTTTGGAGTGCTGTCTGTGTTAAATAGCTTTCTTCTGCTCTGTGGTTTTTGCTTCCTTGGTGGTGGGGGCTGTGTGTGTGGGGGGGGGGATTTCTTTAGTTGAAGTGTTTATCCCTTCAACATTTTATTATGAAAAATTTCGAACATCTAAAAAGTTGAAAGAGTTGTCGGGTGAACACCTGTATTCTCGTGAGCTAGATTCCATAACTGTTATCATTTTGTTCTATTGCTTTATCACATATATATTCATCTATCTGTCCATTCATTCATCTTATTTTTTGGAAGAGTTTGAAAGTTGCAGACATTAGTATATTTCATCCCTAAACACAAAGGCAAGCATATCATTAAGCAGTTTAATGTTTGTTAAAAAAATGTTTTTTGAGGTAAAATTTGCCTCCAATAAAGTACATAAATCTTTAGAATGTACCATTCTCGGAATTTTGGCAACTGCATACAACCATATAAGCCACACCTCTGTCAAAATGCAGAACCCTTCCACCACCGCACAATGTTTCCTCATGCCCTTCCCAACCCATGCCTGCTCTAACTCTCCCAGGGGAAGTGCTGTTCTGATTTTTATTCACCCTAGTTTTGGCCCATTCTAAAACGTCATGTAATGCAATCAGACAGTATGTACTCTTTTGTATGATGCATTTTTCCCTCAGCAAAGGTTAACAGTGGGTGTGCAAGTGATAGCTCATTAGGATTTGTTTGTGTTTTACTCACACATAATTCGGAGTGTGGGTGTTCTTGGTCTCTTAGCTGTGTTTAATGTATGGTTTTTGTAGTTTTATTTGTTCTTCTTTTTCCATATTGTTCGGAGAATATGTGGAGAGACTTGAATTTAAATAACCATTCATAACATTTCTGAGTGTGAACATTTTCAAGCATAAAGGAAGACAGATTGCTTAATAACCACCCAAATTTAAAAATTATCAAAATTTTGCCATACCTGCTTTATTTATCTCTCTGTTTTCTTTGTTGAAGTATTTTTAAAGCAAACCTCATACATCATGTCGTTTGAGCTCTACATAATGAAGCATGTGCCTCTAATAAATAGATCTTTTGTTTTATAACCATGAGGACGTTATTAATCCTAACAAAATTACCAACAATTCCTTGGTATCCTCTGAAATTTAGACCATGTACAGCTCCTTTGGATTGCTTAGAAAACATTCTTTTACAGCTGTTTTTTTGAATCAGGATCCAGACAAGGTCCACACATTACATACTGCTGTTAAGCCTTTTAAGCACTCCATCCTCTCCATTTTCCCCACATTAAGTTAGTTGTCCTGTAGAATGTCCCATATTCCCTTGACTTTTACTTTTTTGACCTTTTTTTAAACCTCAAAGTTTTTAATCACTAATAAATCTCCATTCATATCATTGCCATTGCAACAAACATTTCTAGAACCACTTTTTGAAATTTAGTTTGATAAACTGTTCTGAATAGTCTTATCAGTTAACATACTTCTTAAAGCAGCAGTTCTCAAACATTTCGGTCTCAGGACCTTTCTACACTCTTAAAAATTATTGAGGACCTCAAGCAACTTTTGTTTCTGTAGAATACAGTTGTCAATATTTACCATATTAGAAATAAAACAGAAATGTTTAAAACACAAGACGACAGGAGCCAACAGGTGCCCACATGATGATGTCATCCCTCACGATGTAGCCTCTGGAAAACTCCACTGTGAACTTGTGAACGAACAAAAGTGACAAAGGAAAGCGATGTCTGAGTATCACCATAAAAACAGTTTTGACTCTGTGGACCTCCTGAATGGGTCTCTGTAACCCCTTGTTGCCAAACCATAATTTGAGAACTGCTGTCGTAAAGAATGGGTCTGATTTTTGGAAATAAATGTCCTTTGGAACCAGGTTTGGTAAAACCAATTTTTTATGTGTCAAAAGTGAAGCAGCACTATAAAAACTGACTTTTCTTATAAATCTTATAAAATGGCATTTTTCCAAAAAAAGCATCTAACAAAGAATTCCGATAATATCCCGTGCTGTGACAAAAAATGGGTACGCTATGTTAAAACATGGGTACAGATTCATAAAGTGATTGCTGTAGCATCACAGAATTTTAGCACTGGATGGTCTCAAGAAATTTCTGAAGGACAACCGAAGTTATTTCTGTCTTTGTATGTTTGGGAAAAACCTCTTTTACTACTTCAGAATTGTTAGTGGGGTGTAAATTGGTGCAACTGTTTAGGACAACATTTGGCATTTTCATGGGAAGTTGGATATTTGCATGCCCTAAACCAGGGCTTCTCAACTTTAGCACTTTAATTTGGGGCTGGACAATCCTCTGAAGTGAGACTGTCCTGCTCATTGCAGGACGTTTAGCGGCATCTCTGGTCTCTACCCACTAGATGCCAGCGATACCCCTCCCCCCATGTTGTGACAATTAAAAATGTTTCTAGACATCACCAAATGTCCCTTGGGAGGCAAAACAATCACCCCTAGTCGAGAACCACTTCCCTAAACTAAGCATTCTTCTCCTGGGAGTCGCTCTAAGAAAAACCTTAGCCCATGGGTCCCAAGGAACACGAACAAGAATGTTCAAAGCAGATTCTTCATAATACAAAAACAAACAAAAAAAAATAAACAGATCAATGACCACTGACAGAAAAATGGATAACTAAATTAGGATATATTTATATAATGGAATATTTCATATCAGCAAAATGAATAAGCTATTGTAGCTAAACCAACAATTTGAGTAAAATTTAGTTAAAAAAAAAAAAAATGTCGAGTGAAAAAAATTAAGTCCCTGAAGACAACATGTGATACCTTTTAAAAATCATTAAGATAAACAGGCAAGATTAAAGAACACACTATACATATGTATTTGTGTTAAGCCCTCCCTCAAAAAAGGAAAGAGAATGACCCACAAAGGGAGGGATAACAGTTCCTACAGGACAGGGGCCGGGGACACTCACAGGGTGTAAGGTTGCAGATAACGTTCTAGCTCTCGGGCTGGGGGGTAGGTTCACAAATGTTCACTCTATTATTAAATAAATAAATACGAAAGGGCCATGACATGTCATCAATGATGACAGTGTGATGATCAAGCAAGGCTTATGATCGATTTAACCTGAAGTTAAAATTTTAAAAATCAGGGCTTCCCTGGTGGCGCAGTGGTTGAGAATCTGCCTGCTAATGCAGGGGACACGGGTTCGAAGCCTGGTCTGGGAAGATCCCACGTGCCGCGGAGCAACTAGGCCCGTGAGCCACAACTATTGAGCCTGCGCGTCTGGAGCCTGTGCTCCGCAACAAGAGAGGCTGTGATAGTGAGAGGCCTGCGCACCGCGATGAAGAATGGCCCCCGCTTGCCGCAACTGGAGAAAGCCCTCGCACAGAAACGAAGACCCAGCACAGCCAAAAATAAATAAATAAAAATAAATTTAAAAAAAAAAAAGAAAAAAGTCAAAGAAACAGATCCAACACGGAATCACAATTGGCTCTTCCCTGTTACACATGTGCTTTCTTAAGGGTTCTTCCTTTAAAAAAAAAAAAAAAAAAAAAAAAAAAAAATTTTAAAAATCAAATGCCCAGCCCTACCCACAGTCTGTGAGGCCCAGAGCCTGGTCCCTGCCTGTTTTGTTTCGGAAGTCTCACCTCCTCCCTCTCTTCCCTCGCTCCCTGCGCTCCAGCCAGCCTAGCCTCCTGGGTGTGATCTGCACACAAACTGGCCCGGGCTCGGGTCTTTGATGCCGCGCTGCCTCTCATGGCCCCGGCTCCAGGCTCGCCCCACTTCCCGCAGGTCTCTGCTCACAGAGGGGTTCCCTGAGCCCCAGCTCCCCGCACCAGGCCCTCCCCTCTCCAGCCCCTGTCCGGCTCTGCCCCCACCCCCACCCCCCATCATATTATGCAACGTCTGGCTGGTCTCCCGTCCGTGAGTACGGGACGCAGGCTCCGTGAGTACACGGACTGTGGTCAGTGCTGAACAGCGCCCAGCGCTATGCCCTCCTCTCCTGGTGCTCAGTGTTTACTGAATAAATATACGATTGCTTTAGCAACCCAGCTCACAGAAGGGCCTGATGCTTGATCTGAGACGTATCAAAAAGGCCCACCTTCGTTGGAACTCCAAGGGCACAATGGTTTAACATTATGCTTTTTGAAACGTGCTGCATAGATGACTCGAGACTCGGGTGGGAGATGTGGCTTTGGGGCTCTACCCCAGAGCTGCTGAATCAGAACTTCTGGGCTGCCTGCCAGGAATGTGCATTTTCCACAAACTACACTGGTGATTCTTGGGCCTACTAAAGTTTGAGAACTACTGAACCCAGCAGAGAAATCAAGGCCCAAAACAGTTAAGCACTTTAGCTGTTCAACAGTCTTCCTACCTCGGAGAGCTTGGGATGGAGTGAAATGAGATAATGTGTCCAAACGGTTTAAAACAGATGTGTCATTCAAAAACAAGGCACGAATATGTTAAAGAAACTGAGGGTTGGCGAAAAGTATATTAAAGAGATTGATAAATGAGTTGTATCTGTTGTAAACCATATAACGTATAAAGAAAGATTAATTTATAAAGTATTAAGGTACGTTTCAAATATCATGGTTGAAGTTTCATCTTTTTCTTCTTCTCTTACATTTTCATACCTCGTGGATCAGTAAAAAACTGTGGATTAATAGTTTAAATGCCGAAAGCAGCCAGCTGCTTGCTCTAGTCTGACTCAGTTAAGCTCTTACAATATTTTGACTGTTTGAAGAAAATTAATAATGGGATGTAAGGCGGTAGATTAACTGAAACTAAATATCAACACAGCTAGGTTTATTTTTGGATGACTGAGCTCATCTCTTCAAAGAACGGAAACAGGATTTATTTTATCATGAGTTATTAACTTACACAACACCAAAACGGCCCCCGACCAGCACGGAGAGAGCCAGCCGGAGTGTAGTTAAGGATTACGTAAGAGGCTGAAAGTTCAGATTTCATATTAGCCAGGACTTGGCCTGTCCAGGCTCCAGTCGATGACCCAAGGCTCACAAAGATGCCAGGAGAAGTTAAGGTGATAACCGCCCTGAGAGTTCTGGAAGCAGGCTAGTTTCCTCTCCCCTGAGTAGCAGGTCCCCATTGCAGCCGTGGGGAGAAACCGGTACATCCGGAAGAGAAAGATGCTTTTCTGTGTCATTCATGTATTCACTCAGCAAACACTGACTGAGCCCCGATCTGTCCTCCCTTCCCTCCTCCTGAGCCTGCGCTCCCTGTGGGTCCACAAGCAGGAAGCGGATACAACGCCTGGGCCTCCAGGTCAAGCACAGAGCCCAGGCCGGAGGTGACTGCTCCTACGTCTGATGGGCTCTGAAGCCCGATGTCTCCAGGCCAACAAGGAAAGGCAGGTTTAGCTTTTAGAGGAGCAAAATTGACCCCAAATCGCCTTAAAAGGTGCCAATTCGATATATAGTCCTCATTTTTTCCTTTCCCCTCTACATTGTGAAGAAGCTGTTGGTGACAGGCTGAGGCTCCCAGGTACAGATCTTCGTACATCTAAGGCACCCTGCTGCTTCTTGGCAGGGATTGCTTGGTGAAGGAGGAAACCAAAATGGGATCACCAAACCTGCCCTGTGTTCACAGAATGCTCTGGAGTTCAATGACGTTATGCCATTTTTCCATGTGTGTGCACAAAAAATCCAAAAACCCCTCTGTGCTCACACACCAAAACCAGAAGAGATCTACAGTGACAACAAAATCAGTGGAACATGCTGACCGTGGATGCCAGGCCATGTTAACCAGAGCTGTTTCTGGACCCCTCTGTACACCAGTGTGGGCACCAGGCCACTACATTTCACAATTCAAGTGACTCTTGGAAAAAGCTGTCCGGGGCTTCCCTGGTGGCGCAGTAGTTAAGAATCCGCCTGCCAATGCAAGGGACATGGGTTCGAGCCCTGGTCTGGGAAGATCCCACATGCCGCGGAGCAACTAAGCCCGTGCGCCATGACCACTGAGCCTGCGCTCTAGAACGTACGAGCCACAGCTACTGAAGCCCGTGTGCCTACAGCCCGTGCTCCGCAACAAAAGAAGCCACCGCAATGAGAAGCCCACGCACCACAACGAAGAGTAGCCCCCACTCGCCACAACTAGAGAAAGCCCCCATACAGCAACAAAGATCCAACGCAGCCAAAAATAAAAATAAATAAAATAAATAAGTCTATTTAAAAAAAAAAAAGAAAGAAAGGAAAAGCTGTCTGCTCCACTGCTCCCAACACTGCCTTTCCTCCGCTGCCTCCGTGGCTTGGGCGAAAGCTTAAAAATATATCCTGGTATATGTGCAAGAATGATCATGCCACCATTATTTAAAAAGCAAAGCCGGAAACAACCCAAACACACATTGACAGGAGAAAGAATAAAGTGTGTACGGTCACAGAATGAACTATTACATAACCATGAAGATGATCAAATTATCAGATACAACTACCAACATGGCTACATCTTAGAAACAATCACACAATATGACACTGTTCTTATAAAGTTCAAAATTCAACAAAACTCAATGATACATTTCTTAGGGATACATGTCCATGTGGTAAACTCATACTTAAAAAACAAAGAGAAGGGGATGATTAACAGGACGGTGGTGATTTTGGGGGGAGAGGCAAGGACTGGGGAGAAGCACGCATTGGTTATCTTCTGCTTCTTAGATTGGGTAGTGAGCTCATGTGTTTATCATTACACTTTTAAACTGACATACACATTACATATATTCCTTTGTATACATCGAACTACACAATTAAAAGAAAACAAGAAAAAATTACCCGCCTGGTGTCTGATCACCCAAATCTTACTCACCAGCACCACGAAGTATAATCAGAGACAGGAGGGAGGAGGAAGCACCCTGGAGGCCTGGAAGCCGTGTCCTGGCTGCGCGAGCCTGGAGAAACCACTACCCCCACTACCTCAGTTTCCTCACTTGTAAAATGAAACCCATGGGCGCTGCCTACCTTGAGGGCCACTATGAGGAGGGAGATGAGTGCTAGGTGAACCACGAGGCTCCGCGTGGTACAGGGGGGCAGGGGACGTTCACTCTGTCATACGGATTGCTTTCTCGGCCCTGCCTCTCTTCCCCTGAGGAATGACCTCCTCCACTCCACATGCTTCTCGGGGGCTGCCAAGGCAGGACCTACCCCCCAGCGGGAGGGACAACTTCAGGTTAGGCCAGCGGGAGTGTTTCCCCTGGGATATATGAGCACAGGCGCAGGATGAAAGGATGAAAGGCAGTTGAGGTCAAACCACTTGGGCCACAGAGTCCAAAAGGGACGCTGTCCTGCTCCTGACACCCCTGGAGTGAACCTGGTTTTTGTCCCTCCTGGCAGGGCAGCTCTATCTTCATGTCTGTGAACATCCAGCATCATTAAAAAGCAAAACAAAGACAAAAGCCAACCCTTTTCTTGCTTAAGTTCATCAGAGCAGGTTTCTGTCGCCCGCACTCACGGAAGCCTGGCTGACTCAGGAGGAAATGCTGCTTTATTACAAAGCACGGGTGCACTTCAGGCTTCGGCCAAGCAGGCAGAGGGACATGTCAGCAGAGAGAGATGTCAGCAGAGACTGCCCACGTGCGTCCTGCTTCAGAGGCCTAGTTGGTCTCCCCATCAGTCTCACTTGCCTCTCAAAGCTTTCAGGGTGCACCACCTCCCAGATTCACACAATTCATTTCAGAAGGATCTCCAGAAAACAAGTTTCACTCCTGCCTGGACCTCGTGCAGTGGCGCCCCACTGCCTACAGCACGGGTCTCACGCTGTCTCCACCGGTCACGGGGAACAGGTGACTAGCGAGGGGAGGAGGGGAGGTGGCAGCTGCCGGTCCCGCTCTCCGCCCAGGTGAAAATTCCCTTCGACCTCAGAGAAGATGTGTGTGGTGACAGCAAGTGGCCTAGGAATCTGCAGTCTAATAAAATACCATCTTTTAAAAGTAAAAGCCAAATAAAGCCATGATGTTGAAAGTATGATTATCCACCTGGCAATTTAATTCCGAATCAGATCACCCACTGCTCTGCCTATAAACAGACACCACCTTGTGTGAATTCCCATGTCACCTAAGGAAGATGACAGCTTGCTGGCCAGATGCACAGTGGTCTGAATTAGCCACTCATGGCAGTGAAAACGGTGTGTATAAAAGCGAACTGTGTCCTTGATCGAGCCCCTAAACTCTCACCAGTCTATTAAAACAGAAGCTCAGTGAGAAAGCAGATGAGGCTGACAGGTCGCTGTGAAATAAAAGCCCACTTTCTCAGGTGGAAGTAACTCTAATATCTCAGACCTGTTTGCCTAGAATCTTGTTCTCCCTGCTCATTCCTGTCAATGCCAAATCCCTACCTTCATCAGGAGATGGAGGCTCAAGGACCCAGAAATAATTTGAGCAAACCTATCTCACCGCGGACACTTTCACTTTTATCTTCATTAACTCTTTGGTCCCTGTCAAGTATCCTGGAAGTGGGATTTATGTTTCAGCTGCTGGGTCTAGAGGATCTTAACATTTAGACAATTTGCACGTTTAACCGGGGCAGAAAATATTGCATGCTTTTCCAGACGTATACAAATTGTTTTCTTTTTCTAGCAAAAGAACACTGTGTTATCTCATTCGCTGTATTTTTTAACTGAAAGAATTTTAAAGACAAGTAGCGTGTTACCCAGATGAACGTCACTAATTTTGCCTCACACGTGAAATCCCGCCCAATTAACAATCCCACGTCTTTTCCTTTCTTAAGAGAAAAACACACATGCACACACAATAAGCCTGCTCTCTTCAGGTGGGTGGACTGAGTGAATAGTCACTCGTCCTGGGTGACTACCTATTTATAAGAGTTTACAACGGTAAAACGCTGAAGTCCGGGGACTTCACACCAGGCCTCAGAGCAGCAGTGCTAGTGAGACGTAAAAAAACGCTCAGTCCTGAAGCTCGCCTTCCTGATGTCCATCAAAAACCATCACTCTTAAAACCAGTTAATTCTCCTTTTCTGTAAAACGTGGAGGCTCCTCAAAATCTGTGCTCGAGGAAGGGTTCCCCAAGCATGTGTATTAGTACCCAGAGTGCCAGAAGAGCACCTCGTCACTGCAGTCTCTGTGCCTTTCTAATTGCTACTATAATTCAGCATTTCTGTTCTACCGTATTTCCCAAACACACCTGTCTTTGGTGAATTTATGTGAATACAAACATCAGTGATGAGGTCAGGAGGCCAACTTGCTCAGAGCAAACCCACATCAGAAACAACAAAATCAGTGGTTAAGAATCCACCTTCCAACGTAGGGGACGTGGGTTCAAGCCCTGGTCGGGGAACTAAGACCCCACATGCCACAGGGTAACTAAGCCTGTGTGCCTTAACTACTGAGCCCGCGCGCCGCAACTAGAGAGGAGCCTGTGTGCCGCAGCTAAGACCCGACACAGCCAAAAACAAACAAATAAATAAATAAATATTAAAAAGAAAAAGAAAAAGAAAAAAGAAACAACAAAATCGGAAACCATCAGTGACAAGCACTCAGACACTTTCTTCAAATACGGAATGGATTTTATAAATGATTTCCCACAGCAGGATCCAATAGGCGAGCATTCCTATTGTCTTTGGGACACTGTAAGACAGGTTCACCAAAACACCATGAACTGACTCACAGGGGACAGGGTCTCACACTGTATTTCCCGTCTGGGTAACTCTTCGATGGGCTCTGCGATTTCATTCAAAAGCACGTAGAACGTACTACAGAATGCTGGTAAAGCAAAATAACGCTGTTCACCATCAAACTGGGATTTAATTTCCATTCTAGAGCTCCGACCACACAGAAACAGGTTAACCTGGAGGCCAATGTCCTTGCACGTGTCCTTACAAACAGGTCAGGCAGAACTTACGAGAAGCATGGCGGACGTCCCATTGGGTCTGGATAAGTGGATGGACATTTCAGGGAACATCCTGTCAATGCGGCTAATCACGTCGTCAACATATCTGAGAGGGAGAAAGACACACAGGTGTAAGAGCTGGAGCCCCAGTCACAGAAATACAAACCTACAGTACGCTTTTCTTCTCAATTTAATTTTTCAGTAGTGAAATATGTTTTTAGAAAGGCAGATGGGATTTATAAGCTTTTTTAGGAAAAATACTACTCCCCTGTTCCCCCTCTTGCTTTTTAGTGATTTAGTGACCATCCGTTTTTTTAGTGATTTCTGTTGGTATTTACCTCTGTATTTCCACATGATGTGTTTTTAATGCCAGTTCTTGGTTTTTCATTTTAAGGTGTGACCTCGTGGCTTTCTCCTATAGACTAGAATTTAGTTCTGCCACCTTCCTGGCCGCTGGGCTCCAATTACAGGGCCCCTCCCTCTGTCCTTCTGGTCTAGGGATGGAAGCAGCTTCCTGTTTTGCTCACCTCTGTTTGCCTCCCTGTTTCCTCTTTGGCTTCTCATCTCAATCACCTCAATAATCAAGTCTCTGGATTAAATTCCTTCTGTTTTAAATACCTGAAGTCACTCCTGTTTTTCTGGTTTGAGTCTAACTAATTCAAACGACCTCACAATTTTTGCTTAAATCAGTATTTATTGTTTACATTCTAAAATCTCTGCTATATATATATTTTTAATAGCTGAGCTGCATAGTGTCTCGTGAGTATATTTATTTACTTGTACAGTTTTTTGTTTCACTGGATTTTCACTTGATTCGTTTTCTGTGTACCTATTACAATTTTTTCCCTCAAACTCTCTACCTGACTAAAACTTCTCTGACTACGGTCAAACATATCAGACATATCAGTTTCCATTTTTTTTCTTGGAAACATCCCTCTGAAAGGCAGTCCTCTGTTCTTCTGGCCCGAACGGAAGCTGTGTCTATTACGATTTAATGATCATTGAGATAACTGACATTAAGCACTTAGCATGGCATAAACTTAGGGCTCAAAATCTATAAATACTCTTCCTGGTATATCATGGGCATCGTGGGCACAGCCTGCAAAACTGTCCTCTCTTAGCAGGAAGAATCCCTCCCACCCGCAATACCCCAGTGGAAGCTCGCTGAGAAAACACCAACCCACAGCATCAACAGAGCTGGGTCTGGCTCAGATCCTCTGAGCATAAAATCACAGCAGCATTTGTGCTCACCGCCCAATCACACGGACACAAAGGGGACGTAGAATACAGTAGCTGAGATGCAAAACTATCTGTTAAGGATTTTTACATTGGATTTCGTATCTGTTGGATATGACAAATTAAATTACACGTCCATTAGATCAGGGACATATAAAAGCTATGTTCTCTTGGGGGAAGAGGGAGATTCGCTCTCCACTCACAACATGAACAGATTTTAGTTTGAAACCTGGGGCTCATGAGAGAGAGCAGACAACACAACGCCAATTGCTATAAAGTGAACATCTGGGCTTCCCTGGTGGCGCAGTGGTTGAGAATCTGCCTGCTAACGCAGGGGACACGGGTTCGAGGCCTGGTCTGGGAGGATCCCACATGCCGTGGAGCAACTAGGCCCGTGAGCCGCAACTACTGAGCCTGCGTGTCTGGAGCCTGTGCTCCGCAAGAAGAGAGGCCGCGATAGTGAGAGGCCTGCGTACCGCGATGAAGAGTGGCCCCCGCTCGCCACAACTAGAGAAAGCCCTCGCACAGAAACGAAGACCCAACACAGCCAAAAATAAATAAATGAAATAAAAATAAATTAAAAAAAAAAAACCAACACAGTTCGAGTACTTTCTTAAAAAAAAAAAAAGTGAACATCAACATATGAGCTATGGAAGTCAATAATCTTGCTGATTAACCTATCAGGTTTTCCCTAGGGAACGTTATATGCAGTTTTAAACTTCAAGTTGAAAAAGGAAGGGGGAAAACTCTAGAAGGCCCAGTGGTGAGTAACAATGACAGGAAGACCAGAGCAGAGACAAGTGAGCAGAGGTGGAGGTGTGCTGAAGGCTACTTGCTCCTGCAGAAAAGAGGGCTGCCTGCGGGGAGACTCGGGTATTCTTCAAGTGTGCAAATGGCTTTTAAAACTCGGCACCAAAGAGCCATCTTCCATCTCGAGAAAGGACCACAAGGTGAGGATGTGGCATTAAAAAGAGAACTAGCTTAGAAAGAAAAGAGGTATAAGAGGTACTGCTTAAAGGCAAGGCTCCATTCTGCTGATTCTGAAAATGGTTTAGAAAACAAGCTTTCCTGGATGGCTAAGAGCCAGACTGACTAAGACATCACGCATCATCTCCCACGGTCCCTTCTAGATTTACAGCTTCACGATACACAACCTTGGCTCTAAGCTTAAACGCTACAAAAGAGGCGAAGAGATGAGGAAAGGAGGAAATTAACTCATTTTTCACGACTGCCTACTGTCCTTGGGATGGTGGAAGACAGGTGGCAACATTCATGTCAAAAGTTCACACCAGGTCACTGGAGACATTTCTGCACTTACAGACTGCTTTGCTAACTCTTTGTGTGCGATTTAAACCCAGTTACTTCAGACTCAGCAGGAAGCAGAAATCCGCTCTCCTGTGAGGATGGAGGTCATTGCTAAGTATATGCTAATGGGGAGGGGGACAGGCAATGTCTTCTGGACGGATCCTCAATCGATAGCCATTACAGCTCTGGACAGTAGAATGCAAATGAATATGCAGAACTTCAGCACAAAGTTAACATCATAATTTGCTCTCCCTTGTACCTTTCACCTTGAAGGTTTTCAAAATACTTTCTAGAAAACTTGTCTCTCTAGTAGGCTAGGAATTTAGGCGGATAGGTAGGTTAGGTGATGATTCCAGAAACCAAGTTCAGTGTGTAGATTTCCAGGATTGTATGCCAACTACTTGACTTTGCTTGCTTTTAGCAGGGTCCAGAGTTCTAAAGGGGCAGACAACAAATGTTCCTTGACATTCCTGGAATCCTCTGTATACGAGCTCTTTACTTGTAAAGGGAGGCAGTGGCAGGAGAAAAGAGTCCCAGAAGAAACATCTGATGCGGACATGGGAAAGTAGAGAGGTCTGGGGCAGTATTTTTTGTTCCCTCCCCAACCAGTGATCTCAGATAAAGCTCAGCAGGTTCAATCCAAAGATTTTATTAAGCAAAAATGCATTTCAAGGAGACTGATCTTCATTCCCACATCTAACATAAAGGGGATGCAAATTTCCTTTTTACAGGTGACATTATGTATTTGCCAAAAAAGAGAAAGAAAGTCAGCTGCACCTTTCGCTGAGGAAAACAATGTCGAAATCCTAGAAGCAAAAAATCAAAACATTTCATTTTCAAATAGACCCAACCTTCAAAACGCAAATGCACCACTAGTGACTTGACAGAAATAAGGGAAGCCTGGAACGGCAAATTGAAAAGCTGGAGCCGAGATGACATTTTCTTTCTGCAGAGGGTGGGGGCTGGCACGGGAGGGGCTCCTGGCTTCCTCTGTGTGCCCCGCCAGCCCTGCCAGCACGTGCAGAGCTCAGAGCGCGGGCCCAGGACAGGTAGAACAGCGCGGCTCCCCTCCCACACGCCACCATCTGCTGCACTCGGCTCGGCGGCAGCATCGAATTACTTTAATTTTTACCTTCGGAATATAGGCAAACAAGCACTAACACAGCAGTGGTGACGAGTTTACACTTGAGCAGACGCGGTGCAGAACGACATTAATTTAGTGCCAAATTGAGCAGTGAGTCACAATTTGCACATATCTGTCAACCTGTTAACAGGGTAATAACTTGGAAAGATTGCTGTTCCTATGTACATTACAGAGGCCTTGCGAAAACGGAGAGCTGCTTGGTCCTCCTTGAAGCACTAAGCCGATCCGCTGGCTGGCCGGTCCAAGAACCAGGCTTTTAGAAACACAAACTCCTAGAAATCACAGGTTCAGATCAAGGTGTGATTCATAGTTTCAATACTTTCAGGTAGAAAATGAACTTTTAAGCAATTAGAGAATTCCATCTCCCTGTCCTGCTCCTCAGTTACAGTCAGACTCTCGATGGTTTCTGATCCAATTTCCCCGGTGCATCCGACGGCTCCTTCTCAGGCTTTCCAAAGGCTTCCTTAGTACCAAGCCTCAGTCTCAACTATTCCAACATCTCTGCTGCATCAGAAACAATCATGCCTTTCTCAGAATCCTAACATTCGTCTCTGAAGCCCTATAAACCTTGTTCTCCTCCGATTTTCTACAAGTAGCTTGGCCTCCTCCTTTAAATGTCCTTAATCAGAGAACTAAAGAACACCGGGATCTCAGAGGCCCTCTTACTCAATGTCCCCATCAATCTAGGGACTTAACAGTATCTCCAAGAGGTGGTCTGCTTAAATAAACAACCCTGTAGCACACCTTATAAGACAGCCCCATGCACTGCTGGACCACCAGGCTGCTTCCAACCCACTGACCAGTATCTCCCTCCACCCAATTACCTCCTTCAGCCTTGTGAAATCACACACAAATATTTCCTCTGAAACCTAAAGGCTTTCTGCAAATGTGTAAAAGACTATTGGGTTTTCCGATTTATCAGTGTTTTTAAATGTTTCTTGGGTCACAGATCCCTTTCAGAATGCACTAAAAACTAAAATACATGTCTGCACAAAATTTTACATGTAATTTTCTGCAGTTTACAGGTCCCTTAGAGTCCATTCATGGACCCCAAGTTCAGAATAACTGCTCCGGACCTGTTCTAGAATGAAGGTATCTGGTTTTCTTCTTTAGTCCTTTCTGGATGGAAAACTGTATTTTTCAATAAGGCTATCTTCATTTTAGAAATATATACATATATTTTGCAGCCTAGAAGTGAACACAACTGAAGCGGTAGTACAGGGGGTACAATGGATCTCATAGCTCTGATTATCTTAAAATCATGCTTCCATGTCGGAGTCCAAGGTTAGTGTTTGTTTTTAAACTACTGTCTCTCACTGCTAATCTTTCCAACAAAGTCAAGGACCTACTTCCATGACCGTAGAGGTCAACTGATAGTAAGTAACCCTTTCTGCCTTCTACAGTCACATCACCTGTGCTTTACAGAAGCTCCCTGCTTGTAAAAAGAGGGAGCTCCCCGCTTTCTGCATCACTGCTTAAGGCACAGCTCGGTGGTGAACTTAACCTCAAGTCCTTGGAGGGCCAACGAGGCCCGGAGGTCCAGCTGCTGCTCTGCTCTGGCCTCGCCCCATCTCCTCCCCCCACGTCCAGAGCAGGCTTGCACTACCTTGCACGCTGTGCTGTGCAGGTTCTACATTCTCCGCCTGGAGGGTTCCTCTCGTAACTCCTCCCACCCCCATGCCCAGGTCAGCCCTGTGCATGCTTCAAGTCTTTGGGTTCCAGCTTAAATGACACTTCCTCAGGGGAACCTTCTCTGACACTGCCCCCGGCACCCCCACCAGTCAGTGCACCCTTCATCTCTCCTCTTACGGCACTTTTCTTTTAAAAATAAATCTTTATTGGAGTGTAACTGCTTCACAATACTGTGTTAGTTTCTGCTGTACAACAAAGTGAATCAGCCATATGCATACACATGTCCCCATATCCCCTCCCTCTTGAGCCTCCCTCCCACCCTCCCTATCCCACCCCTCTAGGTCATCGCAAAGCACTGAGCTGATCTCCCTGTGCTATGCAGCTGCTTCCCACCAGCCAACTATTTCACATTTGGTAGTGTATATATGTCGATGCTACTCTCACTTTGCCCCGGCTTCCCCCTCCCACCCCATGCCCTCAAGTCTATTCTCTATGTCTACGTCTTTATTCCTGCCCTGCCACTAGGTTCATCAGTACCATTTTTTTTTTAGATTCCGTATATATGCGTTAGCATACGGTATTTGTTTTTCTCTTTCTGACTTACTTCACTCTGTATGACAGACTCTAGGTTCATCCACCTCACTACAAATAACTCAGTTTCGTTTCTTTTTATGGCTGAGTAATATTCCATTGTATATATGTGCTACATCTTCTTTATCCAATCATCTGTCAATGGACACTTAGGTTGCTTCCATGACCTGGCTATTGTAAATAGAGCTGCAATGAACACTGTGGTACATGTCTCTTTTTGAATTATGGTTTTCTCAGGGTATATGCCCAGCAGTGGGATTGCTGGGTCATATGGTAGTTCTATTTTTACACTTTTTAATTCTGTGTCTCCCGTCCCAGTTGTAATTAAGCAATTTTTCCGAGTGATTACTTAAGGTCTATCTCCTCAACAGGTCTCTCCAGGGGATTGCATGACCGCCTTCTTCAAGGCTGAATCCCAGCACCTGGCCACGGTGCCTGGTACCCACCAGACACTCCTTAAATACTTGCCGAAGGAGCAGACAGGACATTAAAAGTAAGCTAGGCAGACGCCAGTTAGGCAGTTATGAAACGACTACAATGCAAAGTTCTCTTTAGCAGGTGAAGAAGATGTGACGTGCTGAGTTCACTACATTAGCCATCAAAAGTCATTAACAACGACAACCACAGAGCCCCTCAGGACAAACCTCAAAGAAGGCAGCAGAGAGTCTTCAAAGTCTTAAAGCTTAATATGCAGCTGCAGAATCCCTGCATCTGTTTCAGGAGAAGCTTGATGCTTCTAAGGAGCAAGAGCCTTCTGAAGGCGTGCACTGCGTTATTGACATGCCAGTTTTCAAATGCTGCTTTTAATGAACTAATTAATTCTGCAAAAACATTAGTACAAAGATGTGTGCTATCAAATCAGGATTACAATACCAAAAGGATAACAAAACAGAATGTGGAAGACATTTCTAAAGATATCGGTTTTGCGAAACATTAGTTGTCTCCCCTACACACTGAAATATATTGCAGAGTATCTGTTATTAAAGCCTTAAAATAACTTGCTGGACAGATGGCTTAGTTCTCTAAAGTCTGACCCCTCCTCAAAAGAAAAAAAGAAAACAAAAAAACCCCAGCAAACCTGGACTCTAGCCAGTGATCCCGTGTTAGTGAGATGTTTAGCAGCTCAGACCAGATTTAAATAGCATTTACCCCACACAGTGTGTACAATACATGCTGTTCATTTTCTCCACCCATACAAAATCTGAAAGTTAGGAATGCATATATTAATAAACCACCTTTCTGGGGAAAGGGTAATGCCCAGGAGATAACAAAAAAAAAAAAAAAAAAAAAAAAAAGGGAGTAATTTGCACCATCTGAAAATGATTTAAGATTTTCCTCCACACCTGTCCAGAAGGATGAGACCAAGAGGACTTTGCCAGTGGGGGGAAACAGAAGGGGGTTTGTCTAATTACTTCTTGAGAATGAGACTGCCTGAAACTCCAACTATCAATCTCAATGTGCTGAAGAAAGAGGATTGGAAACCTAGGTCAAACTTGCTCACTTCCTCCACTTTGGTCAAATTTCTCAGGTTTGTAAAATATTTGTATCATCACGTAGGGCAAAGATGTTTAGTTACTCTCTAACTGTACGTAAAAAAGCAAGACTAGATGAGTGACAGACAGAAAGAGGAGCTAAGATTCCTCCACCGTCTCTCACCACACTCCCTCCCTTGCCACCTCTACCCAGCTAGCTACCTACCTACTGTTATTCTCTTTCAAGAAAAGACACTCAACACTTCAAAATCTCTTTATGGAAACTCAACACCTAAGCAGACATGGCTGTCAAGAGTAGGAAGACCTGCTTCCTCAGAGTGGAACTGCAGCCAGGCCACAGAAGTAGAAGGGGACCTTTCCCCTCTTCTCTCCTGAGTAGCTTATGAACTTTGAACTACGTGAATGTGTTACCTGAACAAATTTGGGAGAACCACCTGGGCAAGCAAACAAAAGCTACCTCCATTTCTATAAGTTGAAATAAATGCACAAACACTCACCATATACTGAAATACAGAAACTAACCTTCCTTCTTCCATTGGGTGTCAAGCAGCCCAGTAAGCCCTGAGTATGTATGAACTGAAACACGTGGCAAATACCATCATGAAGACAGAATTCTTCTTATATACGATTTAGCATGATTTAGAGAGGTAAAGAATTCAGTTTGTAAACTATCCCTATTATCTATTAACAAATATTTATTGAGTGCCTATAGTTGTCAATCATTACTGTGTTCAGGGAGTGATCTTAAGTACTAAGGATTAAAAAAAAAAAAATTGTATTAGCTGGCTCACAGCAGGCTTTCTCTGGAAGGACAGGTCCAGTCCGTGCTTTCTGCTGAGAGTCAGGTTGAGCAGGAAAGCAGGCCTCGCTTTCCAGTTTTCAAAGCACTTTTGTATTCTTTATCTCATTCGATCTCTCACCAACTCTGTAAAATAAGAAGGGCAAGTGCAAAACTCCTACTTTATAAATGACAGAAAAAAGGAGGTTAAGTGACCTGCCCGAGGTAACAGCACAGCTAAATGGCAGAGCTGGGCCCAGAACTGACGTCTCTGATCCCCATTCCAGGGCTTTCCTGCACATCACACTGCTTTTATAGGTCTGTGAGGATTGCACGGAAAAAGCAGATTGCCTTTTTGTCATTCCCCGGACTTTATAAGACAACTGAGAAAGTTTTGAGTAGCATATTGACAAAGTGGAATCAATGCATGATTTTCTCTCTTCCCAGTCTTTCAGTAAATATCCACTCGGTGCCTAACTGAGCCCAGGGACACAGTGATGCTCAGGTGGTCTCCGCCCTCAGGGGGTTCACACTTCATTTGGTTACAAGCCATTTTCCTTCAAGATCACAGGCTTATTTCCAGGAAAAAACAGGACAACTAAGTTAAATTTCCTTCCATTCCCCAGTTGGGAGAAAATTAAAGCGCAAAGTTGGTAGGTTACAGGAAGGGGTGAAAAGTGAATACTTATTTTGCATTTTACTTTACATTAATAACTAAAAGGTAGACGTTTTTCTCAAAGTCTGTTCTTCTTGCATTAAAAATTTATTCAGGGGGACTTCCCTACAGTGGATAAGTGGATAAGACTCTGCACTTCCAATGCAGGGGGTCTGGCTTTGAGCCCTGGTCAGGGAACTAGATCCCACATGCGTGCCGCAACTAAGAGTTCGCATGCCACAACTAAAGAGCCTACGTGCCACAACTAAGGAGCCTGCCTGCTGCAACTAAGGATCCCTCGAGCTGCAAGTAAGGAGCCCGCCTGCCGCAACCAAGAGCTGGTGCAACCAAATAAATAAATAAATATTTTTAAAAAAATTATTCAGATATTGGTGGGTCCCAGCTTTCCCTAAAATGCTGAAAAACAATGTATTAAGCTTGGGAAAGAATTATGATTTCACTCAACATCTACCTCCTCTGCAAGCCCTTCCATGTTACAGAGAGGGAAAAAAACCCCAAACAAACAGAACACCCATATCGAACTTTCCAGCAAGACCAATTTACAATAGTTGTTAAATCAGTCTCCTCTGTCAGATCTGCGAAAATGACCCTCAGAGCTCACAGCCCGCTCCCTTTCATGCTCGGTTCCTGTAACCACACTCTCCCCGCACCCCTCAGGGGAAGGGCTGGCCTGGGCTACTGCACTAGTCCCTGTGTTTTCCCACACCTGCCTGCACCTCTGGAAACAGGCCCTTTAGAAAAGACTCCTCAAACTGGAAACCGTCCCTTTGCTGGAGGCGCCTCCCGGAACTCTAAAAGGTTCCCCTCAGATAAATCCTATGACGTTCCAACCAACCCTGCAACTCTCCCGCTAGAACAAGGAATCGGAAAAATAAATTCAAAAACAGTTCAACTAATTGAGAACAGTAGTGACACAACTATTCTAAATCGGTAATGAAGTAAAACTTTACATACACTCTGCTTAGCACTTTAATTCAACATCATTCGTTTAACAAGTGTTTCCCGGAGTGTTTTGACTGTGGATGTGACTACTTCTGAAATTCATGGCATTTAAACAGAATAATGGGATCATAATGAAAGTATCTGCCCTCACTGAGAAACTGTTACCCAGTCTTCTCCTCCTCTCACTGCCCCTTTCTCCTTAAAGGGACCACGCCCCTCCACGTTGCAGGCACAAACCGTCCCTTCTCAGACCACTGCCAAGTGCTAGTTTGCTTTTCCCTCTAAGTTCGCTGTCCAATTCACATTTGCCCCAGACCAACAATTTCCGAAGTGTGACATGAAACTCACAGAGTGGTATGTGAGGTGGTGTTAGGTGATCTATGGATGAACACTTTCAACGTATACAGAAAAGTACATAAGTAGCAAATAAAACCTGTGATCTCATAGATATTACTTCTTAGAATGGGGCTAAGTCTTAAAAATGAGTTTATTTAAAGAAAAAAATTACGCAAATAATATAACAGCTGCCCAAAGATTATGGCAAAAATCCTAAAGGTGGTTGAAAATGACTGAGTGTAGAAACGCCCTTCAAATAAGGCAGGTAATTAAACAGCTTTGTTTCAAAAAGGTTTTGCTTGTCTTTGTAGATTGCAGGTTTTTTCCATTCTTAATGAATCTTCACTTTTAGACCTTAAAAAAAGAAAGTTTTCACCCATACATCTGGAGCTATTGAAAAGAGGAGATATAGCTAAGCATCCTAGGAGGGGGTAGGTGTTTAGGTCAGCAATACTGGGAGGCAAGGGCTGTGGCTGATCCATCACCCTGGGAGCTGACTACACTAGAAAGTGCGTCTGGGAATCTGCTACATGAGTACGGGACCAGGGCCTCCTTAACAGAAAATAAAACGGCTTCCACTCGGGCACCAGCATGCATGGCCACTGGCTCCGAAATTCCTTTTGCCACCCTCGAAGGAGTTAAAAATTGTACCAGAACATATTTCTCCCAGTGGAGCGAAATCTAGGATTCTACCAGTGGCAGGTAAATGATGCTTACGGCACCCTGAACAAACTCTCAGAGGGCGCCCCCTACAGGTTTACGGTGGCCTCACCAAACCGGAGCCAACTCAACATTTACCACATTGCCATAAGCCGAGAAATCTTGCGGCAGTCTTTCAAATCCTGGCACAAGCTTTTACACTGCACATCAGAGGAGAAATAAAGTTAATCAATCTGACCCTCTTGCTCACCGCTCGCCCCCCTGAGTCCTGCCTGCTTGTTCCTCTCCCACAGCACTCCCATTCCAAGGAAACTTTCCTCTGCCCAGGGAAAGGGGAAAACTTCAGAGGAACAAAGCCCATCATTTACAACAAGGAAGGTCATAAGAATGATTTGAAAAAACAAACAAACAAACAAAAAGCTTGGAAGGGTGACTTCATCCAGAAAATGTTCCTCAAAACAGTCAATAACAGGCCTCTCTCAGTAATGAACACAACAAGCAGATAAAAATCAGTAAGAATAAAGATTTGAACAATACGCTCTACTAACTTGACCCAAATGACCTATATATTCTATGTCCCCAAACAGTAGAATACACACACTTTTCAAGTGCAAATGGAACATTCATCAAGACAGACTACAAGCTGGGTCTTAAAACAAGTCTCAAAATTTTGCAGAATGTGTTCTCTGACCACCACTGAGGTTAAAAATCAATTTAAAAAAATATATCAGGAAAACTACCCCTGATATTTAGAAATTAAACAACATACTTCTAAGTAACTCATGAGACAAAAAAGAAATCACAAGGGAAATTAGAAAATATCTTGAACTGAATGATCATAAAAATATATTGAAATTTGTGGGATGCAGCTAAAGCCAGGCTTGGAGGGAAATTTATAGTTTAAAAGACCTTAAATAAAAAAAGAAAAATGACTAAAAGATCAAAGATCTAAGCTTTCATTTTAAGAACTTAGAAAAAGAAAAGCAAATGAAACCTAAAGTAAGAAGGAAGGAAGTAATATTTGTAAATGAGTGAAATACAAAACAGATTTAAAAATAGAGAAAATCACTGAAATCAAGAGCAGATAATTTGGAAAATAAATAAAATTGAGAAATTTCTAGCTAGACTGATCAAAGAAAAAGAAACAGAAGACACAATTTACCAATATCAGGAATGAACAAGAAAACATCACTCATTCTAGAGACATTAAAAGGATAATAAAAGAATATTACAAACAACTTTATGCAAATAAATTCGACAAGTTAGATGAAATGAACAGTCTTTGAAAGATATAAATTATATAACTGATATAAGAAGAAATAAAAATCTAAATTGCCCTATATTTTTTTTTTATTTTTTAAATTTGTTATCAAAAGTCTCCCCATACAGAAAACTCCAGGCCCACATGGATTCATTGGTTAATTCTAACAAAAATTTAGGGAAGCAACAATACCAATCTTAAGGAAACGCTTTCAGGAAACAGAGGAAGAAGGAACATTCTCAACTGATTTGATGGGGCCAGAATACCCTCATACTGAAACTAGACAAAAGCACATTGCAAATAGAGAAAACTACAGACTATATGCCTCATAAACAAAGACACAAAGTTCCTTAACAAAATATTAGCAAATAGAATCCAGCAATACATAAAAAAGATAATACGTCATGATCAAGTGATTTCTAGACAGGCAAAGTTGAATTAACATTGAAAAATCACCCCATGTTGTGGTATATACATAAAATGGAATATCATTCGGCATAAAAGGGTGCATTTTGTGTAAATTATACTTCATTAAGGCTGATCTTTTAAAATGTTTAGAATATGTGTTGAATTCTCTGCACTACTGTCAAATATCAATGGGGTGAGAGTCAAATTAAGTCATTTTAGATAAGTCTTAGGGAGACAAGGAGAGAGACTGGATCCCCTGGGGACTCCAGGTGATGAGAACTTGGTTTGCTGCACTGAGTCTGTGTGAGTGTTGGGACGACCAAGAGCAGCCCTGTAGCCCTGGACCAGGCGAGGGGCAGGGGCAGCACGTGGCGTCACAGTCTTCAAAGGCTCAGGAGCAAAGCTGAGTTTCACCATCATCACTGTCTTCTCATCAGAGCCTGGGACCAGTCCTTACAACTTCGGTGTAAATGGACATGAATCCATAGAAAGTACAGCCTTCACATACCAAACACGCCCACAGCAGCAGAATTTCAGCAGGGCAACCTCATACCGTGATGCTCTTTTGGCCTCTGTATTTGCCCACCTGGATCATTAAGCATTTCACATGCATTTAAATATAGAAAACATTTTGGATATGTTTACACTTGTACATTACTACTAAAGCAAGAGATTTCCCTCAAAACGATTTTTGGATACTTTCTTTTCAGATGGAAAGGGAACAACAAATATTTTAAGAAGGCAGTACTGTAGTTCAGATCATAAGATCGCGAGTCGCATTGGATGGGTTCAAGTTCTAGCTCTACTAAGTGAGGCAAGTTACTGGGCTTCAACCCTCATCTTGAAACGAGGATAACAACAGTATCTTTCATAAGGTGGCTTTAAAGACTAAACGAGAACTTAGCACATTTCCTAGTATAACGAACACACACATACATACATACAGAGTAACAGTAGGTTATATGATGATAAGTCAGTACATTAAACTCTCGCCCCGAATCCTAGTAACTGGGTCCTTTTGCCACTGTTTTCTCCATCACCCCATCTTAGCCCAAAGTGTGTAGGGCAGTGTGCGTAGCTGAGAGAATCCTGGATTAAGTGTAGAAAGATCTGGGCTCTATCCTGGTTCTCCTGCTCACTCACAGGGCCACAGTGGGCAAATCATCTAGCCCTTCCAGCTTTGGTTTCCTCTTCTTTGGACTAGATGATCTCTAAAGGTCCTTCCAGCTCTGGTCAATTCAACATACACTCCCTAAGAGCTTACTATATGCACAAAGAAGCAATTATACAGTTTCTAAAGACTACCCATCTTCAAATGGTACATATGGTAATTATTCTAGAAAATTCAATCAATCAGAACACCCCATTCCTTAACCTTTGTGAATAACTGAAATCTACTGTACTTTAGTAAAATTCATCAGTGTTTTAACAGCAGGACTATTTCAAGTATATAGTCCTGGCATAAAACACATTGCCTTTGTCACTGTCTAGTGGGGCCCATTGCTAGAAATGTCTGAAGAAACATATAACTAGAAAGGATTCCTGCAACCAAGTCTTAGGACTAAAGATGAGTGTCTTAACAAGAACCCCAGGAAACAGCAATTCTGTAATCAAGGAAATTTACAGGAAGGATTCGACCCACTGGAGTTCACACATGAATATTTACTGTGGCTGAATAGTATGTTCAGAGGGCATGTGTAATTAACGGGCACACGATGAATACATCTTTCACCTGAGGATCTGAGAATAAAATAGATAAAATCAAATATTTACTTGAATGCTAATGACTTTAGGAATAGAAGTCAGGAACATAAGCATCCAGGTCCTTAAATTCTTAAATTTCAGACACCCACTCTTGTAAACAGAAGATCTGCTACAACAAACAGATGCAGCCGTAACTCAGATTTGGTTATGTTATATCAATCACTCCATGTAATGCTCCAAATATCACCATATACACCTACCCTATGAAGGCTTTAACTCAGTTCTGACCCGTGAAGGGGTGTGTGTGTGTGCAGGTGTGCACGTGCATTGGGGACGCAGCTCATAGTGATGAAATGTCCGTTTCTCCTGCTCGGATCCCTCAGTTGTCCTCGACACGGAGGACTCAGTGAATCACCCTGTGAATGAGTCGACAACACAATGGTGTCCAAATCAAACGCTTGGAATTGTGTTAATCCGGAGGATTACGTGTAAAAGGAGAGAGAATCATTCCATTTTGGTAAAAAAAGGTGTAGTACCAACGTGAACAATAACAAAGGGATGACAAATTGGAGGGTATGCTTAGAAGATGAACACACCAAGTAATCCTTTTTGGAAACAAGGTGTACAAAGACTTAACAACCAGGGGAGAGAGTCTGTCTCTAACAGAGAGGAGATGATACAGTTACTCCTGAAACGTACAAGTGGAAGTTGCTGAGTGAAGACAGATCAATTATTCTTGGTCGATGAGAATGATAAGGGAGAGTTCCAGCAGGGAACACTGAGAGGTTAAATATCAGGCAAAACTTTACAAGTGGAAGGATTGCTAGCAGAGTAGAGAGGCTGCCAGGAGGCAAGGAAATGACCGCCTGTAGAGGCATTCAGGGTTAAACTTGACACCTGCCTAATTATGCCTGGAATTATTCCTGCCACAGTTCAGGAGAACAGCAGAAATGTGCCATCAGAGAGGTCTGTTCTGATCTAAAGGAGGATGAAAACACGGAGGTTAAACTCCTGCTTTTCAACACTTTTAACCCTCTGGTATAAGTGAGGGTTTTGCCCACTGGGCAAAACTCTTGACATTTAAACCCATCACAAGCCTGTTAAAATGGCCTGCATATGCTGCAGCGGGCAAGAAATCAAGATAATGGCGACTTGTTTCGGAGAAAAGAAAGGCAGCCGTCTGGGAGGTCGCTCTGGGTGATACACACCACACCCAGAGAACAGTGCTTCTTCCCTGCCTGCAATGCTCTCTGACATTTTTCAGTCTTAATTCAAAGCTTTCTTTGTTGAGTTCCAAACGGGCATATTATTCGTTGTTAAACAGTGTAAAGCGTTTAAGCTTGATTAGCATTACTCAGAAACTTTTCATCATTTTCAGGAAGGTTCTAAGGGCCTGCTGACAGCTCTGGGGAACAAGACTTTTTTCAGATTTCCACTGTCAATGATGACTGACCATTGGCCTCTGCATTCCCAGGCCTAATGAAGGCAGCAGGGTACAGGACAGAACTCGCACCTTCATTAACTAGCTGAGGGACCCCGTGCTGGGGAAAGACCTAAGCTAGCGGAGCCCACGCATGCCCTCTGGGACCCAAACGCTCTAAGGCTAAAAGGCTTTTTGCTCACTCTCTGAGATGACAGCGCATACAGTGTCACTCCCAGCGCTTTTTTCCCTCCATGAGAAGGACTTTAGTGAATCTGCCATTTTTGGAAATACAGTCCAAGAGTTGACAGAGTTAAGAATCATAATAATAGCCCCCCCCCCCCGCAAAGAATCGTACAATTCTGGAGCTGGAATGCAACTGAGAGGACGGCTAGTCCAAATTCTTTACTCTTTGGAAGTGAAACTGGGGCACAGAGGCTGGCGGGCTTGGGTAAAGCCTTCTAGCTGGTTGTAAGCAAAGCTGGGATTAGAATGCAGACCTTCTGAATCTCTTCCGGTCCTAGATGTGTGGCTGCTAATAAACGTTATGAACCAGTAAACTCTTCCAAAAGACAGATTTAAGAGCCTCTTAGAGTCACGTGTAAAAAAGTTGTCATTGTATTTTTCCACTGCAGTTTTTACAATATTCTTATCCACTCTCATTTTTCCAACAACGCATTCTGGTCATAGTTTAAATGTACTTGAAATTATGCCACACGGTTTGGAGAAATCTTCTCGATCTATTTTCAAGCACAGACTTTGGAGAAATAATGAGTTTGTGTTAAATGCACGCTTGGACGTACTCGACTCAATCCAGGCGGGGTGTTGCCCCATGCTCAATTAACATCTGCTTTAGTATTTTCTGAAAAACTTTTGGAAAAAAAATCATAATCCAGTTACACGCATTTTCAGCACTCTTCCCTTCAGTGAAGAGGTAAAGCTGGATGAAGAATAGAGTAAAATGGTTTCATTTTATGTGGATTTCAAGTAACGGGCTAATGATTTTCATTCTGCAGATGTGGATGGCACTTCGGCATTGATTCGAACATGCTGGATTCATCTGTTTTGGTTTGTGAGAAAGTTTCTACTCTAAGGATAAAACTTTAAAAAACTGAACATATATTTCAAAAACCTGTGCTGCACTGACCAGCAAAACATTGAAGCATCATGTTCAACGAGACCATTTTCAAGCCATACATCACTTTCTGTTTGGGTCCGACTCAACTGTTTCAAAGTTCATTTTTACAGTGTTCAGGGATAATAACAACCGTTATCATTCACAGGAGCCATCATGTCCAGTCAATTTCTACAGAGAGTAAATGGAATTTTTCCAAATAGATCAAGTTTTAGTGGAGAGAACAAAGACCCCCCCGGGGTTAGTATTTCTGAAACAAAATGGCCAGAAACTAAGTTTAGATAATTTCAGGGTATATTTTTCAAGTGTGACTGGCTCAAAATGGGAGGGCCGCCACCTTAAACATGACATTTTTTAAAGCCCCCAGAAGCAGCAAGCAGAAAAAGAAGATGGGAACAACCAAGATTCCTGTATCATGGCAAAAGTATTTCTGATACCAATAGCTGTAAGGGGCAGGACTCAATCCCTACAGCCTGGCCTCATTCGTCTACCACTACCGGACGATGGGCTCTTCCTTGTTAGCAAAGGTTTCAGAGGCCTCACGCCTATGTCTTTGGATGCCTGAATTTAATTTTATCCATTTTTATGACTATCTTTTTAAAAGACAGATATATTTATTCCTAACAAGAAAACAAATTTATTTTATTAACGTTATAGGCATCAACCCAAGCCCTTGTGCTTTATATTTAAAGTTGTTTTTTTTTTTTTTTTTTCCTGTTTCTTCTCCTGTTATGTAAGCATTGGCTCCTGGCTGTTGTTAGTGTATGTGCTGCATGTTTCCAAATGCGTTACCCTGACAACCCAAAGAAAATGGGCTTTGCAAGAGGGTCTCTCACAGTCTGGGAAACTGACAACAGCAACATCAGTGAGGCCCTCGCTCGTGCTTCTTGGTTCTTGACTATGTAACGATTTGTTATGGGGGCCAGAAACTGAACAGTGACTAAGTGAGTGTGCCCTTACACGATGCTGGTGACCCACCTGGCATTAAGTCCCTCCGGTCTGACTGTGAGGCAATGGAGAAGGCAGCAGAGATGCTGAAAGGGGTAAACACATGGGCTCTGGGGAACTTGGGCAAGTAAGTAAACACTCTCAGCCTCAGTTTCCTCAACTAAAAAATGATGGTAATGGTTGCACTTAGCTCAGAAGGTTGTTAGGATTAAATAAGGTGTTAAGTACTTAGAACAGTGCCTGAAACCGGGTAATTACTCAAAAAACAACAGCTGCCTGAGGTGGTGGTAGTGGCGGTGGTGATGTGTGACTGTGAGGCAGTATCCCGGCTCATCTGCGCCTTTGTTAATTCCTTCAGTGCCAAGATGGTCAACGAAAATTTCATCCACGGAGACAAATCACTTTGGCCCCTTGTCAGGCCTACAAATAAAGCACCATGGTGATTTTTAATGATGTAAGAACAAGAGGAAGAAGAGGGGAGTTGGTGGTGGTGGTGGGGGGGGGGGAGATTTTGGTCTTGTGATGTTGGTACCTAACCCCTGCCCCAATCTCTCTTATTTAAACCTTGAACCAAGGATGTGCAATTCTTATAAGACGGCGGTCTGTTTTAGAAAGTGGACAGCATAAGGTTTAAGCACAAGGGATCAAACTGGTCTGCTCTGATGGAGGTCTTTCGACACAAGGACATATTAACCATATTTCACGCTTTCCTACAGCACTATGCTAATGCACGTTCA
This sequence comes from Eschrichtius robustus, assembly GCF_028021215.1. Classification (NCBI taxonomy): domain Eukaryota; kingdom Metazoa; phylum Chordata; class Mammalia; order Artiodactyla; family Eschrichtiidae; genus Eschrichtius; species Eschrichtius robustus. The sequence continues at coordinate 4,688,482 of NC_090833.1, read as the reverse complement.
ATGTTACATTCTAAAATACCTCAACCCCTCCAGCAATTCCATTCTCAGTTCTTATTTTAAACTCACTGTATTTATGTGACTGTACCTTTCTCAGGAAAGGTTTTTTAAAAGTGAAAGTATATAAACTTAGAGATATCATGTATGCATTACGAATTTTATTTACCTCGATCTATATCATTTATAGGTGTTTTCACTTAATGTAAAAAAGGTTTGGGAAGGTGAAAAAATTCAGATCCCTTAATCTTTTCTTTTGCAAATAAATTATTCATGAAGCTCTCTCCCTCATTCCCAAATGGTTAGGTTTAAACAATTGCTTAAAGTGCTGTTTTTAACTGAAGAACACATTATTCATAAAGCCTGCAGCCCAGGAAACACTTACTTGCTAACTGGTCATTTTCATCTGATCAATGACTTCACAGTGATGAAACAGACCACAGTGGAATATGCTTCCAGCACGAGGCCAGTGGCATTAAGAGCCTGCCTCTCATAAACAAAGCAAATTGGTTAATGGTCATTTTATGGTCCACTTATTACCCTGAAAATCTATCACAGTGTGGCTTAGTCAACCTTATCTGAAATGATTTGGGGGTACTAAGCACAGTGGGAACCTTCCTGTAACAGGTCAATGGATCAATTTATTTATTTCCAATTTGTTCTTTTCAAGTTGAAAAACCACTGAAGACTCTGCAAGCAATCAGCTCAATAACCACGGGGTGAGGCGGTCACACTAGATCTGGTGGTCTCGGCCCTTCTCTGGCATCTACGGTTCCCGGGTCAGTGCTCTGGCTCACAGGCGGCCCCGGAGCAGAGCCCAGCAAAGACATAGAGCCTGGCTTTGTCTCCGTGGGGTCTATGTGTCCACCAAAATCTTGGGCTATCTTATGTTCAAAAGTATCGCCGGGACTTCCCTGGGGGTGCGGTGGTTAAGAATCCGCCTGCCAACGCAGGGGACACGGGTTCGAGCCCTGGTCCGGGAAGATCCCACATGCCGCGGAGCAACTAAGCCCGTGCGCCACAACTACTGAGCCTGCGCTCTAGAGCCCGCGAGCCACAACTACTGAAGCCCACGTGCCACAACTACTGAAGCCCGCGCGCCTAGAGCCCGTGCTCCACAACAAGAGAAGCCAGCGAGATGAGAAGCCCACACACCGCAACGAAGAGTAGCCCCTGCTTGCCGCAACTAGAGAAAGCCTGAGCGAAGCAACGAAGTCTCAACGCAGCCAAAAGTGAATAAATAAATAAATTTATTAAAAAAAAAAAAAAAGTATCGCCGGGCTTCACTTTTCCTTAAACACAAACCCAAAGTTAAGAAACAGTTCAAACAACACAAAATAAAGGATTTCATTTAAATAACACCTAGGCCACTCTCATTTTTCGATATTCTCAAATTTCTCATAAAAAAATGCCACTAATTTTAGATGTCACCACCCCTCCTCCCAGAAAAACTGGGGGAATTCTCTTTTTAAATTACTGTCTTTCAAACATTAACGCTCTAGTGCAGAGTAACCAAGCATCAGCAAGACAGCGGGTGATAATCAGAGATTCAGGAGTCTTTAATGATTCTTGGTAACCACGGGTATCTACAGGTGCAATATGGTTCTGTCACCTGAGATTAAGAGTGCATTCCTGCTAATCCCAAACTCAACATTTTAAGGACCGGGCAGGAGGAAGTTTTCTTTTTGCTGAATTTCAAGTCACTTGCAATAGGGCTAAAAACTCAATGTTGTCCCTAACGTGAAGGAAGAACGACTTCTACAGTTTCTGAGGATTCTTTTGCTCTTCTAGTACCATTTCCAGGGACACGGTTGAAAGGAAGAAGTTGGAGTCTTTGTGTCAGTCACCATACTGCTGCTGGGCAACACGGGACAGCGGACAAGAACCTGGACTCTGGACACCGACTGCCCTAGTTCAAACCCTCGCTCTGGCACTCACTAGCTTTGTGACCTGGGCTGAGCCACCTAACTTCTCTGTGCCTCAGTTTCCTCATGTGTTAAGGAAACATAATAGCACCAACCTCACAGGGATTTTGGAAGGATTGAATGGCTTAATAAATGCAGAGTCCAGGGCTTCCCTGGTGGCGCAGTGGTTGAGAATCTGCCTGCCAATGCAGGGGACACGGGTTCGAGCCCTGGTCTGGGAGGATCCCACATACCATGGAGCAACTGGGCCTGTGAGCCACGATTACTGAGCCTGCGCATCTGGAGCCTGTGCTCCGCAACGAGAGAGGCCACGATAGTGAGGCCCGCGCACCGCGATGAAGAGCGGCCCCCGCTTGCCACAGCTAGAGAAAGCCCTCGCACGGAAACGAAGACCCAACACAGCCATAAATAAATAAATAAATAAATAAATAAATTTAAAAATGGTCCACATAAAAAAAAACATAAATAAATAAATAAATAAATAAATAAATAAATAAATGAATGAATGAATGAATGAATGAATGAATGCAGAGTCCTAAGACGAGAGAGCAGCGCCCAGTAAGTACTATCTGATGCTCGCTAGAACTTGACCTCTGCCACTCTTCACTAGCCGTGTGGCCCTCGTTCACGTTCTCGCATCCCAGTTTCTTCATCTGTCAAACAAGAACAATAACAGTATTCTCCTCAGAGCGTGGCTAGGTAGCACCGCAGGTAACGAGTGCCTGGCACAGGGTCTGGTACACAACACGTGCTCCATGTGCACGCTGATCACTGGCATTGTATCAGGAATCGAACACTTCTCACGTCGCACTCTACTCCATGCAAGAATCTCTGTGCTTGAATAAACAACATGCCAAAAGCTTACTCAAGATACAAACCCTGGCCATTCCAATTTGTGGGTGTTAATTCAAAAATTTCAGAAATGCCTGGTACTATTTTTGGAACTGTACACATCACCAAGAAATCTCTGTTAAATGTATCCCCCAAGACACCACTGCTGTGAATCAACAAAAAAATGCTCAATGGCTACTTGCAAATGGATAATTGTCAAATTAAACTTAAGCGCTTTTTTTTTTTTTTTAAAGGTATCACTTCTGCTTTCATTATCAGATTACATTTATAGCAGAGACTCCAACTCAGAAAACACTTGTGTCTCATGACTCTTATACTCAGGGGCTGCAATGGGTTTTAAGCTAACAGATATTTATCAGAGCTGAAAGGAACCCAACCCCCTTATCTTCTGATGGATGGAAACCTAGTGGCATTAAGCGGTAGGCCCAAGGTCACGTAATTACTAAGGGCAGAGGTAGGGCAAGGATCTTGCTTTGCTTCTGGCGCCAAGGCCGTCTTTCTTCCCACTATATTAGAAGGCTCTCCAATGCAGACATTCTATTTCCGAATTTAGAGTTTGCACTGTCTTAGACGCCAGTTACTATTCTGTCTTTAGCCACAGTATGTGTCTACACACACGGTGCAGTGAGGGACTCTATAACAGAAAGACTGAGATGTCAGTCCTCTTTGCTGGGACATGGTAAACCTAGATTTTAAAATGTTTGATGATACTTAAGTCAGTGTATATTACATTACTATTTTAATATCTTGGATTTTTTTAGTTTAAGGGGCTTTCAAAACATTTTAGAGAAATATTTTTCTTTTACTTATTTTTCATGGTAATATAATTATAGTAAAAAGGCTGTAATATAATCATAGTAAAAAGGGTTAGAGCTTTTGGGGAAAGTTTCACAATTTATAGGGTGGCCAGAGAGGGGTGGGGCCTTATGTGCCCTTGATTCATATCTACTGTCATGGGGCCACCACCATTCTAGCCCAGCGGGGATTCAGGGGCGAGTAAGACAGCCCTGACAAACAACCAGAGAATGAAGAGAAGCTTCTGTTCAGGTGGCGATGGGCGTCGTGCACGAGCTCAGAGGGGGTGAGACGGCAGCGTATGAGGGGTGGCTGCGTCGAGGGTGGTCAGCAAGGCCTCTGAGGCAACATTTGATCAGATGGAGCCAGCGTAAACGTTGGAATCTCTCTAAATCTCCTGGAAACTAGACAGAGCAACTAGAGAGCAACAGTGAGCAGTGGATGAGATCTTCAGTAAAACTTGATTTTAAAAATTCCCCACGAACCACAGAATATAGGTGGGCAGGACTGCACAGGGTCAGCAGCTGGGAGGCTGGGCGGTGGGAGGGGAAAAGGGACAACTGATTGGCCCCAGGGCCACACACCCCCAGGCCACCAGGAGACATCTCCTCCAAAAACAGGGGCCCTAACAGAGCGGGAGCCCTGAAACCTGGGGCTGGAACAGATGGCAAATTGAGCGCCTCTTCTCACTGTCTGAGTGAGGAAGATCGCAAACGCCCACGAGGGCTCCGCGAGGGCTGGAGGGTCAGCCCAGGCCGTAGAGCCATCCAGCAAACACTCCACTCAGAAAGGCAGGTCCTCCACTCCTGAGGGCGTGTGCTGGGAGTGGCAATCACACGGAGCAGGATAGGAAGGCCTGAAAGGTAGGAGGGCGGGCCGTCCAGAGCAAGGGCCCAGTAGCAAACACAGCACCTAAAGGCCGGGCCCCCAGCACCCTCGAAGGCCTGCGCGGCACAGAGCTCTGAGAGGCAGATGCCTGGGTCCTCTATGAGATGGGGAGGCCACCCGGGCCGCCACGCTCCCTCCACAGATCAGGGAAGTCCATCTCCCACCCCGGGACGCAACAGAAATGCGACCTTGCCCCACGCAATACAAGAAAAAAGAAGGTGCAACTGAACAGACCAAAAGTCCACACCATGAAAAAGTGACCACAAGCAGATAAAAACTGTAACCAATTACTTCATACGGAGCTGAAAGAAAATAAGAACACAACTAACTGACGGTTTGAAAAAACAGCACAAATCAGAACCAGACGTTCTCAGAAGTGAGACGGCCTGACAACAAGAACATATACAATGAGAACTAACAAAATTCAGGAAAATGTGAGCACTACTCTCTAGAAATCAGACCAAATTAAAAGAAACATAAGAGCAAAGAGCCATCACAGAAAGCACAGCAAGAGAAACGGAGGCGAGAGGAGACAAGTGAGGAGTAGGAGAGTCAAAGGTGCCGTGTGGACCTTGGTTGGATGCTGATAAAAAGCAAGCCAACTGTAAAAGGACATGTTCAAGACAACCGGGGAAATGTGAATATGGGCTGAGTATTACATGATGTGAGGGAATTACTGTTAACTTTAAGTGTGATAATGACATTGTGATTATGAAGTGAATGACCTTATTTTGTAGAAACAAGTATTCAGGAGTAAAATGACATGATGTCAGAGATTTGCTTTCAAACATTACAGCAGAAACAACTTTAAGAAAGCAAAAAACAAAGAAAAAAAAGATAAAGAAAATATGGCCCAATACTGGTGATTTCGGATTTAGGGGAAACTTTAATTGGTGGGGGTGCCTTCCCGCTGCTTGATCGGGGAGAGCAGAGCAGGCAGAAGGGACGGTGCTGAGGCTCAAGGCAGGAACTAGCTGGGAGATTTCCAGGAACAGGAAAGAAGCCTGTAGCGGCTGCTGCGGGGGGGAGGGGGGAGGAGTAGTGGGGAGGGAGGTCGCAGGGGAGGTCAAGGGGGAAGTGGATAGAGCTGAAGCTATGGCACTAAGCAGGGGCCACATTATGTAGGCCTTTGTAGACCGGGAGGAGGAGTTTGGAATTTGTTCTTAATGTGATGGGAAGCCACTGCAAGGTCTAATCATTAGGGACAAAATTGGATTTACGTTGGAAAAACACTGCTGTGTGTAGGGGCAAGAATGGAAGTAGGGAGACCAGTGAGAGGGGCCTGCAGGACTCCAGGTGTGAGATGGGAGCAGCTTGGACCTGGGCACATTAGTGGCGATAGAAGGGTGGGATTTGACATGCAATTTAGAGATATCGCTAGCGGACTAGACTGGGGGGAAGGAGAAGTGGAGGTGAAGAAAAGAGACGTACACTCTTGGATTCTGGTCATCATAATGATCTGTCTAATTGCAGTCTTTCCCCAGAAATGAGAAGAAAATTTCCCAGTTCTCTATGGTTATCTCTGTACCGTGCTCTATGCAAAGGGCCCTCTTTCTCTAAAAGAAAATTTCAATAGCACTGTCAGATTTAAATCACCATCAGAAGTCTGATTTACACATGCCCTGGCTCAGGCCACTCCCTACACAGATAATGAAGCCATAAACACACAGACTATGCAGGTAAGTGACAGAAGAGAGTTTACTGCAAGGCCCACTACACTCTCACTTAAAAAAAAAAAAAAACAAAAACATCCTACATTGGCAAGTGCTATCTTCCCCCCAGCCATCTTTGCTCTAGTACAGATATCTTCTAATTGGATTTGTTCCATCACAAACCTAAAGGTTTCAAATATAAGAGGTTTGAACCATCGAATATTTATTTCAGATACTTTTGGAGGAATGAATACTGAAATGATCTGTCCCTTCTCCTTACGTGGGAAATGAGGTCAAATTTCATATTCCATTTCTAATTGGAACAAGTCCTCAATACAAAATAGTGTCTTTAGGTTTACCAAAAACTGACAGTTTTAGCAGGCTATTCCTCTATCAAACACTGATTTTCAGAGATGTTGTACTGTAAACAGAGGGACAGACAGTCAAGGAGGGGTGTCTATGTAGTCAAGGGACAAAGAACAGAAATGTCTGCAAGGCAGCAAAGAACAAATGTTACTTTCAGCAATCAACTCCCCAAAAGCCAGACCCTCCTCCTGAGGGCACCAAAGTCTAAGGTGACATGACATGTCACCTGTGTGGTGAGGCCTCCTCAGCACCCAGCACTGGGCCTTGCAGACATGGGGGGCTCAGGAAACATCCACTGAAAGAATGAATGAGTGCTGTCTTTGATTCTAACGGTCCTTCTCCCCTGAACTCTCCAAGTCCCTGAGCTGAATGAAGAGAGGCTCAACTAGGAGCAATGCTCCAGAGGACACAGGTGGAGAAAACCCCTGGTGACATCACAGAAAGAACTGTCGGGCCACAAAAGCTATATAGTCTGGATGCTGGGCAGCCTACCGAGTTTGCTCCATTGGTCCTGTTCAGAAAATCAGGAACAAACTAAGCACCAACTTACAAAGGGGAGAAGTGGGAAACGTGTAATGCAATCATGGTAAGTTTTTTCAGGAGAAAGGTGGAGGAAATGGGTCACCTCCCAGCCACTGAGGAAAAAACGAGGCACTGTGGGCATGAAGGTTAAGGCCAAGAGGCTGAGCTGGATACGAGCCTCGTTATCAAGTAGCAAGTGGGCCACAGTGTCCAAAATTTTCTAGATCTTTATCAGGAAAAGAGTAAGCAGCTGCTTTATTCCAAATAAAAAGTGGGGTCCTTAAGAACACATACTTCATTTGTTTTGAAGCATTTAAAATGATCAAATTAAGCCTAAACGTATGCAGGAAGGAAGATAAGGAGTGTTCAAACACCATTTATCTAGTATCCACCTGTAAAGGAATTTTAAGAACAGCGTGTCATATCATGTCATAATATAATCAGCCAGCAAGCATTTAGAAACAAACTTCACAGCTTTAAAAAAACTGAGAATTTTTTCCAAAGAAGACACACAGATGGCCAACAGACACATGAAAAGATGCTCAACATCACTGAACATTAGGGAAATGCAAAACAAAACTATAATGAGATACCACCTCACACTTATCAGAATGATAATTATAAAAAAGACAACAAATAACAAGTGTTGGCAAGGATGTGGAGAAAAGGGAACCCTCATGTACTGTTGGTGGGGATGTAAATTGGTGCAGCCACTGTGGAAAACAGTGTAGAGGTTCCTCAAAAATCTAAAAATAGAGTTACCATATGATCCAGCAATTCCACTCCTGGGTATTTAGCCAAAGAAAACAAAAAAACACTAATTAGAGAAGATTTATGCACCCCTATGTTCGCTCCAGCATTATTAACAATAGCCAAGATATGGAAGCAACCTAACTGCCCATCAATAGATGAATGGATAAAAAGGATATGGTATGTATGTGTACACACACACACACACACACACACACACACACACACACAGGAATATTACTCAGTCATAAAAAGGAATGAAATCTTGCCATTTGTGACAACATGGATGGACCTAGAGGGTATTATGCTAAAAGAAATGTCAGACAGAGAAAGACAAATACTACATGATTTCACTTAAATGAAGAATCTAAAAAACAAAACAAATGAACAAATATAAAACAGAAACGAGTTACAGATACAGAAACAAACAGGCAGTTGCCAGAGGAAAGGGTGAGGGGAGAGGAAAGAGGTGAGGGAGATTAAGGGGTACAAACCTGCAGTTGCAAAATAAATGAGTCACAGGTATGAAATGTGCAGTGTGGGGAATACAGCCAGTAACTATGTTGTAACTTTGTATGATGACATATTGTAACTAGACTTATAGTGGTGATCATTTTGAAATGTACAGAAACATCAAATCACCATGTTGTGTAACAGGAACTAACAGTCCTGTAGGTCAATTATACTTCAAAAACAAACAAACAAACTTGCAGAAAAAGAGATCAGATTTGTGATTATCAGAGGCAGGGGGTGGGGGAAGGGAAAACTGGATGGTGGTCAAAAGGTACAAACTTCCAGTTATATAAGATAAATAAATACTAGGGATGTAATGTAAATACATTAAATACTAGGGATGTAATGTAAATGTAAACATGGTCAATATAACGAACACTGCAGTACGTTATATAGGAAAGTTGTTAAGAGAGCAAAGTCTAAGAGCTTTCATCACAAGGAGAAAAATGTTTTTCTATTTCTTTCATTTTGTATCTATATGAGATGCTGGATGCTCACTAAACTTATTGTCATAATCATTTCATGATGCATGTAAGTCAAATCATTCATGTTGTACACCTTAAACTTATGCAGTGCTGTATGTCAATTATATCTCAATAAAACTGGGAGAGAAAAAAATTGAGAATTTTCTCCCAAAACGGATTATGTACTTTTCTATATTGAAATGTATAGAAAGTCATTACTATTACAGGATTTATAAACAATTTAATATATCAATAAAAAACTGCAACTACCCAAATGCCCAGAACAAGAAGATAACTGACATTAATCACAAACCATCTTCCTGTCACCAATTCCTATCTGGAAAAATCCTCAACTCTGTCAGTATACTTTCCTGCTTCAATAGTTATCTGTCCATTCCCTCTTTCCTCCTGGTAACCCAAATCCTAACTGCGTCAGATATCATCCTGCAGGGAAGGCAGCCCCAGCCCCAGCCCCAGCCCCAGCTGGAGGGTAAATCCAGTTGAGGTAATTCTGGGTCCCTGGGCAATGACCTAGATGCCAAGGGGCATTTGAGTGATGTGCGACCTTTTGGCCAATGAGACTCGTGGGGAAATCAGCTGCAAGGCTTCTGGGAAGGGTTTCCTTTTTCTTAACAGGAGGCACCAGAATAGGCAGAACCACTTCCATCTGGCCTTTACCTTGTCAGGACCAAATGGGCTGCAGCCATCTTGCAACTGTGAAGGGGAGAGAGACTAAGAACAAAGGTCAACATGCTGAGAACAGCAGTCTGGAAAGATGATATCCACGAGCCACTAAATTACTATATTTCACTGGATTCTAAGATACATTCTTCCCCCACATTTAATCATCTCTCAAATCAGATGTCTTTTATAATCAATAGTATGTCATAGTTTAATTGGCGGAGATTTTTCTTTTTCACTGGAACGTAAAATGAGGGTACATCTTACAGCTGGTGACATCTTAGATTTGATTAAATATAGTACACCACAGCACACTCCCTATCTTTGAACTTCTTGTTATAATAAATTGTCTTGTAAATAAAATGTCCTGCTGTTTAAGTTAGTTATATGGGGGTTTCTGATACCTGTGGAGTAAGGTACCAGGCTTAACTGATATACAGTTGTCCCTTGATATCCACAGGGGATTGGTTCAGGAACCCCCTCCCTCAGATACCAGAATCTGAAGATGCTCAAGTCCCTTATATTTATATAATGATGTAGTATCTGCATATAACCTACTCACATCCTCCTGTATACTTTAAACCATCTCTAGATTACTTAATACCTAATACAATGTAAATGCTATGTATTCAATAAATAGTTGTAAATACAATGTAAATGCTTTGTTGCTTTTTGGAACTTGCTAGAATTTTTTTTCCTCTGAATATTTTCGATCCGCAGTTGGTTGAATCTGCACATGCGGAGGGCCGACTATACAGATCAAAGAGGAATAACCTGGGGCTCCCATGTGATACTGCGTCCATATACTGATTTCCACTCTTTTCCACCTGTACTACTACTAGGCTAGGTTGTTAATGACCCTAGTCAGTCAGGATGTGTGATTATATCTAACCATGTAGATAGGGTTTTTACAGTGAGAAGGGGCCTTGGAGATTGCCAAATTTAATTATTTCATCTAAAAAATGAGAAAACTCAGGCCCAACGGGAAGTGACCTGTCCAGAGATGTGGAGCCAGTCAATGGCAGAATTTGAGAGTCTTGACTGTGTGATCTGGGGTGTCCGGTACACCCACTGGGGCCTCCTTGTGCCCACATGCCCAATGGTGTAGCACAGGAGAGAAAAATGGGTTAACAGGAGAGAATGGGTTAACTCAAGCAACATAAATTCTCATCCAATTCATCTCTTGGGCACTATTTTTGCACTGGGTGCTTTCTCACCACTTCAGCTGTGTTCCCATGATCATCCTCTATTTGTCCCTTCACTAGTTAGTGCATTTGAGATCACTTCCTCAGTGCTGGTTTTCTATGTATCTCCTCCATTTCCCATCAGTTCAGAAGGGCGCCTACATTTTTTTTTTAAGAACAGCAAACCCAAAAGGCGCCAGGGAGAACTGCGTGATTCAGGCATAAAAACTTTGGTGAGAGTGGGTGACCAATGGAACCTAAGCGATTTTCTGTCTGATACGCTGGGTTCTAAGTGTAACTCTCATCTATTTTCATGCTGACCTTTAAGCCAATGTAAAAAGCCATAAAAAGAAACTTAATTACTTTGCGGTCATTCGTAAAACTTGTTTTGGTTACTGTTATTTATTTTTTATCCTTTAATATGTGAGTTGGAAAAGGTTTGCTGAATACTCAAGTAAGTTTGTATAGTATCGTGGAGCCAATATTTTTAAAAAGGAATGTATCTCCCATTTTATCACCAAATAAACAGCAAGTTAGCATCACACCTCTATTATGATAAGTTCCCCTAATTTTTAATACTGTAAGCAGTCACCCCTCTGTATTACAAAGAGTATATATAGGAATGTGGTTAGTGGGCTGTCCAGACCGTGTTACTTTTCCTTTAAGCTTGCTGGCCAACCCCATTGCTTATTCATTCCTCCAACAGACAGTGGGCAGAAGCAAAGACAAGTTCAGCTACATGCTAGTGTTGCCAGAAAAGAGTGCAGGAAAGAGTGGGACACATGAGGATGGTCATGTCCCAGGTCTCAGGACCACCAACTGTGGGTTCTTGGCTTCGTGCAGGAAAGAATTCAAGGGCTAGCCATAGTAAAGTGAAAGCAGGTTTATTTAGAGAGATACATATTCCATTGACAGAATGCGGTCCGTCTCAGAAAGTGAGAGCAGCCCTGGGAGAAACACCCTCCACAGACAGAGTGTGAGCCATCGCAGAAGGCGAGAGGCCCCGACATATAATGGGCGGTTAGTTTTTAAGGGCTGGGTAATTTCACAGGCTGAATGGGAGGATTATTCCAACTATTTTGGGGAAGGGGGCGGAGATTTCCAGGAATTGGGTCACTGCCCACTTTTTGACCTTTACGGTCAACCTCAGAACTGTCACAGCACCTGTGGGTGTGGCATTTAGCTGATGTGTTAATGAGCGTATAATGGAGCTCAAGGTCTAGTGGAAGTCGACTCGTCTGCCATCTTGGACCTAGTTGGTTCTAGCCAGCTTATGTCATGCCCTACGGCTATGTCCTTCTTTTAAAGGTTGTGCCTTGCCCCCTTCCTGTCTCACCAGAACACCAAGGAAAGAACTGACAGAGAAGAAAGGAGACTAAAACTAAAACCAATGGCTACAGGGAAGCACAAGTTTGATAAAAGTCCTGAGTTCTCATCCAGTTGCTGCTTCTAAATAAACAAGCTTCATAAAGTTTGAGCAAATGTTATCTCTCTTGGTTTCAGTTTAAAAAGTAGCTGTGTCTAGGGTCATTCATTCTTTTAACCAACATTTACCACATCCTGTACTGTCAAAAGCACTGGGGGCACAAAGATGAACATGATACAATCCCTGCCCTCAAAGAGTTCCTGGTCTAGAGAGGCAAAGAGACACATCCACATGGAACACTGGACAAGATAAGGAATGACACAGACAAGAAGCACATGGGCATGATGAGGATACACATGTCTTTGGGATCAACTGGGTGTGAAACAGGAGGGAAGGGGGCAGGGCACAACCTTTAAAAGAATGGCACAGCCACAGGACATGACATAGACTGGTTAGAACCAACTAGGTCCAAGACGGCAGAGGAGACTTCCACTAGACCTTGAGCCGCAGTATACGCTCACTGTAACACATTAGCACGCTAAATGACACACCCACAGGTGCCATGACAGTTCCGAGGTTGACCATAAAGGTCAAAAAGTGGGCAGTGACCCAATTCCTGGAAATCCCCACCCCTTCCCCAAAACAGCTGGAATCCTCCTCCGCTCATTAGCCTATGAAATTACCCACCCCTATAAAAACTGACAACCCCATACATACCCTGGGGCCTCTCTCGCCTTCTGAGATGGCCCACACTCTATCTGTGGAGCGTGTATCTCTCTAAATAAGTCCACTTCTTACCCATCACTGTGTCTCTCATTGAATTCCTTCTGCAACGAGACATCAAGAACCTGAGCTTCATTAAGTCCTGAGACCAGGTGTGTGATCTCACTTAAAAGACCATGGGTTCAAGTCCCAATCTGAGTTTCATGGTTTCAGGTGCAAGGGACAGGAACTCACTAAAACTAAAGGAAAATGAGGGAGTTCATTGGCAGGACACCCAGATGTCTCTTGCAGACACAAATAACAGGAAAGCTGCCAGTGCTCCAAGGGAGAAGGCCTAGGAGCTGAGGGGCTGCTGGGGATCTAGGCAGCATCTCTGTCTATCTCAGGGCCAACAGCTATTCCACTCAGCAGGGTCTGTGATGGAGGACTGTGGGGTGTGAGGTCGGCAGCCTGTCTAGGAAGGGGTGTGAGGGCAGAGGAATTGGTGAAGACAGAAGGTTCTATAAGGACCAGAGTGATATTACAGAGAGGAGTTAAAAGAGATCTTAGAACTATATTAGTCCAACTTCTCATAGTTAAAAGTGAAGAATCTGGGGTGAACCAAAGTCTTGTGGGCCCAAGTTCACCTGGCTAAATTGAGAGAGCCCAGAAAGGACCAGCCTCTGGTCTCTCACTAAGCCCAGGGATCTAACCACACCCCTGCTCTAAAATGCTATGATGCAAGAGATTCAGTTATTTCTCCATTATCCTAATCACTTGATGATAAGTTACGATATTAAAATCAAAGGCCAACGATTCTCAAAAGACATGAAGCCCCGAGGCTTGGTGAATACTCTGGATAGCAGAGTCCAAACCCAAAGCAATGCTAGGGAGCCAGAAATAAAAATGAACAGAATTTCTCAAGAAGCAATTTAATAAAGATGGATGCATTGGGACTGACATATATACACTATTGATACTATGCATAAAATAGATAACTAATGAGAACATACTGTACAGCACAGGGAACTACTTAATGCACTGTGGTGACCTAAATGGGAAGGAAACCCGAAAAAGAGGGGATATATGTATATGCATAGCTGATTCATTCTGCTGTACAGCAGAAACTAACACAACATTGTAAAGCAACTATACTCCAATAAAAATTAATTTAAATTAAAAAAAAATCAAAGGCCAAGAGGAAAAAAAAAGAGAAAAATGAAACAGACATGGGTTGGGGGGGGGGGCGCGGATTAGGTTATTTTATTACTGGGATGAGTGATAGGATTAATCGAATGCTAGTCCTGAAACCAAACAGTGAACAAATGTTATCACTAATCCAATCTTCCATTACTGATAGGCCTTGCCAATGGATTAAAACCAATCCTGCTGGGATAAACAAGGCAATCTAGGGAAGTGAGCAAAGAAATATCTTCAAAGTCTCTTTTCTTCCTTGATAAGCTGAACTTTTGACTAATTTGCCTCATCACTTGCTTTTTAAAAATCTGTAAATATAAACTGTTTACAGTGATTATGGAAATAGCTACCAAAAGACATCCAACCAAATAACAAATAAACACAGCAATAAACTAAACTGGCTCTGAATGTAATCTACAATGCTATTATCTAATCAGGAAAGACTAAAAAACAGATCATTATGTAAGAACACTGTAATTATAAAAGAGCCCCCACCCCCACCCCCGGCATTTGCTCTCCCAAACCCTGATCACAACACAGTTATTTCAAGATTCAACTTGCAGGAGCTCCATTTAAACGGGAAAAGAACTAATTGGGACTCTAGTAGCAGCTGTACTACTTTGATGTCAGTTGCAAGGATGAACTTGAGCAGAATTCTTTACAGCCCTGCCAAGCCAGAGTTAGGAAGGTTAACCCTTAGGCAGCTCGTTAATCCAGTCCTGGTCTCTGGAACCCTATTCAAAAGTTGCTTCTGCAGGAACACTCCACATGTGACACGTCCTCTGACTGGGGTCCCTGTGACTATCACAGAGCACTCCAGTCGCAACTGAATAAGTCAGATAAGGAAGTGACGGCTCTAGAACCCAAGGCAGTCAGGTCAAAGCCTGGTTTCTGGAAACGGAAATGTACTGAAAGATCGAAAATTTGGTTTCCATTTGCCATTACTGCTGTAGCCTTATACAGTCTCTCAGGGCCTTACTTTCCTTGACTGTAAAAGTAAGTTGGTCTGTTATGGAGCTGGATGGTGCTAATGGCTGCACAACAACGTGCAAGTACTTAACACCATTGAACTGTGCACTTACAAATGGTTAGGATGATAAATTTTAGATTATGTGAATTTTAACACGATTGAAAAGAAGAGAAAGATCCAAAGAAAGTAATTTGGTCCAGATGATTGCTAAGGAGTACTCCAGCTCCCCAAAAACCAAAATTAGGGCAATCTGATTTATCCAACCCACCCGCTACAGGCTCTCGGTGGTGCAGACCAACCTGCTCTTCTGGCTGGCCCCTGAAGAAGGCCTGTCCCCCCGCCCCTCCTCTAGTGGGGGTTCTGGAACCCACTCCACCCCTCAGCTCCCCAGTAGCCGTGGGCTGCTCTAGGTCCATAGGAAGGACCTAAGCCATCTCAAAAATGAGTGTTCCTGACCAAAAATTTTAAACTTTAATTTAAAAATAATTAGAAAAACGGTGAATTGGTTATTATTGACGGATGCTGGAGAATCAACCCTACTTTGAAAACTGATGGATATAGGGAAATCAAGCATTTACTCTGCCTGTCCTACGTAAGTTGCACCACTGGATAACCAAGCAGTTGATTGAGGGGAGTGTGCCCTTATAGAAGCACTCCAGCGAGTAGATGAACAAAGGAATGGTAGTATTAATATATTGCACTGGCCAGAAAGTTTGTTCGGGTTTTTCTCTAACATCTTATGGAAAAACCTGAATGAGCTCTTCGGCCAGCCCAATATTACCACTCTGTGCCCTAATGACTCTAGACACTGACCATAAACAGCTGCTAGCATCATCAAAAAAGAGAGACAACTAGACATTTTGTGCCCCCTGATAGAAGACAGTAGCACTGATGAAGTAGCCTTGGCAAAACAAGCGAATCAAACATGACTGACCAAGCTTCTTGATCCAACTGCCAGTCTATACAGTACATACAGAGGATAGAGAACCATGGGGATGCAATCAGCAAAACCCAGACCACGGGAAACTACAGGACAAACAAGCTGGTCTCTTCAACAACAGCAACAAAATTGTGAGAGAAGAAAGAGAAAGGAAAGAAAGGAAGAAGAGAGAGACTGGAGAAAGAACTAGTCTGTGTATGCTCGAAATTCTCCATTAAAAAAACTTTTTAAAGAATAAAACATTAACAAAATTATTGGGGAAGAATTGGTAGAGGAGAGATAATTTTTAGGGCAGTGAAACTATTCCGTGTGATACTATGATAGCAGACACATGTAATTACACATTTGTCAAAACCCATAGAATGTACAACACCGAGAGTGAACTCTTTGTAAACTATGGACTTTGGGTGATAATGACGTGTCCATCTAGTTTCTTCAATTCCAACAAATGTACCAGTCTGGAGGGGGACAGGGACTATATGGGAACTCTCTGTATTTTTTGCTCAATTTTGTTGTGAACCTAACACTGCTCTGAAAAAATTAAGTTGATTAATTTAAAATAATAATAACAATGAGAATAAGAAAAGACTGTCCCAGGCACGGTTCCCTCTACCCCCACACACCACAGTGCCAACCCTGTGCTGCAGCTTAAACGGCTGCTCTTTAAAACAATGATGGGTCTGGATGAGCCACCTCAAGGGGGGCCATTATTCAGCGCTTCATTTTCTATATAAAGAACTTCCAGCAAGGAAAATTTTATTGCTGTTTTTAATACAGCTAGATCATCTCTACCCTCTCTCCCACAATCCTTGCCCTTCATTTATACCGCAAAACTCTAAAAATTACATCAAAGAACCAACTCTTCACGCATAGAAATGAATTACGATCCTAAACTCCACAAATCCTGGATCACCGAGCTATGGCTATGCGGTGACAATCTGGGGCACAAGCTTGAACAGGAGAGTGATGCACCGCAGAGGTGACGCTGTCACCTGCATCACTTGCCTTTTTCTGTCTCCCTCCCACCCAGGGCTCGGGCCTCAGAAGCTCCCCTGGGTGGCCTCTGGCTCTCCAGTGGCAGAGGCCTGGAGGCCGTGGACACCCAATCTAGATCAAACATGGGACCCAGCACTTCCTTTTTGCCCCATCATTTTAAAGAATGACATCGGACCAACCAATGAATCAAAACAGATAAGATCCAGAGTATCTTGGTAATCGCTCATTTTAAGCAGATTAGGAAATTTAACCAATATTTGTGTATTTTCCTTCCTGCATTAGAAGCGTATGATAAATACGAGGAGATATTTGGTTTATCCAATTAAGTCGCATTACTTACTTGATACTAAAATGTAAAAACTGTTCTTTAAAAAAAACCCTGAATTTTAGTACTGAAACAAGACTGCTTAGGTAATCCTGGGCTTACTGCTATCTGCTATCCCCCGACCAGTGCCTGGGACAAAGCAGGTGCTCCACGAAGAAATGAGTGGAGCTTTCTTTTTTTTTTTTTTAATTAATTAATTAATTTATTTATGGCTGTGTTGGGTCTTCGTTTCTGTGCGAGGGCTTTCTCTAGTTGTGGCAAGTGGGGGCCACTCTTCATCGCGGTGCGTGCGCCGTGCCTCTCACTATCGCGGCCTCTCTTGTTGCGGAGCACAGGCCCAGACGCGCAGGCTCAGTAGTTGTGGCTCACGGGCCCAGTTGCTCCGCGGCATGTGGGATCTTCCCAGACCAGGGCTTGAACCCGTGTCCCCTGCACTGGCAGGCAGATTCTCAACCACTGCACCACCAGGGAAGCCCGAGTGGAGCTTTCTTAATTGATCTCCCCCGTTTGGGAAATGGGGAGGTCATGTGACACCCCCATGGAAACACATCTGCTCGGTGGCAGAGCCACTTATCCCAGAACATTCCTTACCTTCAAACAGGGTTCTTTGCACTAGACCATGTTACCTACCTCCTTGCAGAGTAGCACCTGGCCCCAGGAAGAAAGATGGATGGACAAACGGATGGATAGACAGATGGATAAAGGATAGACAGATCACAAAATCCACTCACCCACAGGACTCTATAGGATCTCTTTTTCCTTAGGCTACTTGGTCTGCCCATACTGACATTTCAATTTTTTATTGAAAACATAATAAAACTATATGGATCTCCAATTCAGAATCTCAGCTCAAACTGTAACTATTTCTTTTTCTTTTTTTCCCCAAGGGAAAGATACTCATTTATTAATTTTTTAATTTTTTTTACATTTTTTTGAATTTTATTTATTTTTTGATACAGCAGGTTCTTATTAGTCATCCATTTTATACACAGCAGTGTACACATGTCAATCCCAATCGCCCAATTCATCACACCACCACCCCCCCACCGCCGCCGCTTTCCCCCCTTGGTGTCCATACGTTTGTTCTCTACATCTGTGTCTCTATTTCTGCCCTGCAAACCGGTTCACCTGTACCATTTTTCTAGGTTCCACATATATGCGTTAATATATGATATTTATTCAAACTGTAACTCTTTCTTTAAATGACTTTTGGTCTTCAAATTGCCAAAAGTACAAATATATCACTAACAAGAAAATCACTGTTTCTTGCGGGGAGGATATAGAAAACAGCCTTTAACAAGTGGGTAGAGGGGAGGGGAGAGGAGAGAAATCGAGCTGCTGCCTAACAAGAGCCACAGCTATAAGCACTAAACTGCTTTAGAAATGAACCGGCCACCTAATTCATTAAATATCAAATGCTGGACCAGGCAAAAATTTCCTCTCATTCAGGGCACACCTGATTTTGACCCCCAAACACAGACTACTGCAATCAGCAGAAGGGCTGCACCGATTAAGAGATTCTAGCATTCGGGAGAGCTGAAAACAGACTGGCAGGTACCAGCTCTTGTACACAGTAAGCTATTCCATGTGTCTGCACTTTGTCTTTCCATAAAACACATGGGACCTTAGGGCAAAAAGGTAAGGGGTACAAAATAATACATCACTCTTCACTTACCAAGAAGAATCTGACAGGAGACAGTTCTGCTTCCCAATTAGTTCTTAAAAAAAAAAAATCAGTGCACAATACTCAATCATTTTGTGAATTTTGCTCTTCTTGGAAACTCTCTCTTTAAAACGGGTTTTGACTGTTTGGTGGAAAAGCTGTATAGAAACATTAGCGTGCCTAGTCACATTTTTTCAAAAAGGCACAAGAGATGTTGAGCTTTAACTATTACTTCACTGCTGCTAAGGAGAGCCTTCTTAGTTCAGTGAATTCTGACACTTCTTGCAGGAGAGAACAGTCAGCAAAGACACAATTTAATTCCTTGTTAGTGGAAGAAACAGTTCAATGGAGCAGATTAGGAAATAAAACCCTGGAGGAAGAGTTTCAGTCACCTAAATTTTTTGACAGAATTTGCACATTTTAAAAGCAAGGATTAAATCCCAGGTTTTCACCAGAAATCAGCAGAGCTTTCTTTTTTTTTTTTTTTTTGATTCTATTATAAATGGAATTGTCTTCTTTATTTTGTTTTCTGGTTGTTAATTGCTAGTGTATAGAAATACAACTGATTTTTGTGTATTGATCTTGCATCTTACAGCTTTGCTGAATTTATTAGCTCTAATTGCTATTAACGTGTGACCCTGGCCCTAGTCCACACACTTTGTTTCATCCCCATTTAATTGTTGAAGAGACGGAGTAGCTGGGACTTGCCCAAGGTTCTACTGCCTCTTCCAGCTGAGCTCCCACCCAGCTTAGCGCTCCAGCTCGCCCCCTTAACTGAACAGGTTCTTTTCAGTGTACTACGCACACACGAATTCCAGCAAGCGCCCTCTGCAAAGCCTCCTGCCCACCTCTTCCAACTTCCCAATCTCTACCTCCTGCTTGCCTTCTTTTAACCGTTATCACGAGCCCAGCTGGACTCCCACCCCAACCCTGGCCCTCAGCTCTAGCTGTCTGGTCGCAGAGATAACTCTCAATAAATGAAACCCCAGGACCCTTTACCCCCAACCTCCTCCCTGGAGCAGAGAACCACAGGGGGCATCCACCACCTCGGTTCCCCCCCAGCCCCTGGTAACCCTGGTCTCCAACGAGACAGCCCTGGTCTTAGGTCTCCCAGAGCTCTGCACACGCGGCCCTGGCAAGGACAGACCCTTTGCCTGCAACACACCTTCCAGGAAAGCAGGCAAATTCAGAATGCAAACCAGATTTATTTTAGGGGTTAGCTCCCCTCCCCCCCCCCCCAACTTGGAATCTGGTTTTTGTGCTCACAAAAAGGCAGCCCTAAAGGTGGGACTCCCATCTCCAGACCCAGAGAAGCTCCAGCCTAGCTTTCTTTATCAAGAGCTAAATCGGGACCAGGGTATCATTTCTCAGAGCAGCAGGGCTCCTAACTGCGACAAAGAACACCACTGAAATTGTTACCCAAAATATAAATATGATTTCAGAGCTGCTGGTGAGGACTCACATTTTGTGACTATATGAAACTTAATTTCACACCTTGTATAAACATTTGCTCATTCACAGCAATTGTTGCAAGTTCTAAGGAAAAACCACTATTTGTTTTAGCTAAATTACAATAAATCACATGCTTCTGATTTCTGCACAGGGTGAGAGCTAAAGACATTTTCCCTCAAAACTGGCATAAGACAAGCGTAAGCTCCACGGAGTCTGGGCCCATGTGCTGAAGTGAAACAAAAATACCGTCTCCGATAATGAAGAAGTCAAACACATAAGAAAATGCACAGATGATCCCAAATGCCTTTTTCTCGAGTTCGTTTACTTCAAAATGTGGCCCTTTGTGAGAAGTAATCCTAACTGATGCAAGCGGCACGGCTCTTCCTTCATCGCCTACTCCAAGGAGAAGAAATGACTGGTCCCACAGAGGAGGACCAGAGGGGACCCGCACGCATTACAGCCACCTGGGTGGTCGCAGCTGGTGTGCGGCCACAATGGCAGGAAGGCAATTTACCACGTGGACACAACCACAGAGCAAGGCTACGGCGCGAGGAAGGAGGGCTACAGCCAGCTGTGCGGGCCCAGAATCATCATACTACCACCCAAAGGCCGCAAGGGGAGCTCGGGGACAGGGGTACATTGCCAGGCAAGGAATTAACATGCTTTCAGACAAAAACTGGCCTCAGATTTCCCACCAAATCTGACCACTGATCTGTTTTCTTCCTACTTTATTTTGAAGTGGTAGGGAGGGTGAGAAAAGGGATTCTAATCGGAAAAAAAGCACGTGGGGAAAAGAGCTTACTACGCTTAGACCAAGCCCCCCATCCCACTTAGGTATGTATATGCTAGTGGCATCAGCAACAGTGGTTGACAGCAGAGAGCATTTATTCTACACTTCGTATGTCCCTCCACGTGGAGTAGTCAGCTACACGGATGGCCCCCAGTGGAACATGTCCTGGTATCTATGCCCTTGTCTTGGGCAGTCCCTTCTCCTTAAGGCTGGGATGATCTTGTGACTTGCTTTAGCCAACAAAATGTGGCTGTACTTCGATATAACTCAGTCTCAATGCCTCAAGAATGTTAACGCTTTAGAAGGAAAATTTTAAGATGTGTATGCAAAATTTAGATATAAAAGCCAACTTGCCAACTTTCTCATTTCCTAATCATTCTGTAAAACTTTTCCCTCACTAAACAGGTACTGTTAATTGCCTGGGAAGAGTCTCCTTTTATTTCAGCAGTAGTTCTTATTTCAAAGGCTGCCTGTAATGCTTTACAAAACTGGCTTTGACTTTGGTGTGAGACAAATATATGGAAGTTTATTACTACATTAAACCTAGACTTCCCTTCCAATAATTAACAATAAATATTTTTAGCATCTGAAAATGTGCCTCTCAGACAGATATGTAAATATTTAGCGCCATCCTTTTGAGACTGTTTTCATTTTCAATCATGCAGGCGTATGTAAGTGTTTTCATTAATAGCCTAATTATGTCGTGTATTTTCATTCTGCACAATATTTTGCTTCTACATTTGAAACAATTGAATTCATTTGTGCTAATAAGTGTTCTAAATGGACATTTTAATAACTGAAATCAGCACATATTGTAACCCTCAGAACAGTAGATAACACAAGGACGAATGTTTCTATCACACCAAGGCAAAACTGCCCATGATCAGTAGCTTGGCTCAAGGTCACATTTCAGTTTAAATTCCTTACATAGCTCCAGCTGATTCTGATGGGGGGGTGGGGTGGGGGGAGAGCTTACTTACCACGCTGAGACCGGTTTTTTACCTCTAGTCTCAGGAATAAGACCCAGCATCTTCACTTGCTGTTCAAGGCCCCACTTGTCTTTACAACCTTATATGAATGCTCCCCATTCTTTTGTGTTCCTCTGGCTGGAACTTTTCCCTCAGAGACCTACATGGCTAACCCTCCTGTCACGTGTGCTCGAAGGTCGCCTTCTCAAGGAAGTCTCCCCTCACCATTCCTTTAAGGCCAGCTCTCCCAGCTCTTCTAACATTCTATACATTACTTATTTATTATGGTGACTGTCTTCCACACTCTCTCTGCTAGGAATGTAGACTCCACGAGGAAAGGGGCTCTGTTTTGTTCACGGAAATATTCTGAGCACCTAGAACCATATATACATATATACACACATACATATAGCAGACACTTAGTAGCTATCTGTTTAATCAAGAATGACTTATCTGCCAGGCGCTGTTCTGTTCTAGGCACTGGGGCTACGGCAGTAAATAAGACAAACAGGGTCCCTCTTGCATAGAGATTTCAGCCAAATAATTAAAAACAAAAACAAAAAAACAAGACAATAAACCAATAGAGAACAGCAGACAGTGATGAGTACTACAAAGATAACTGAAAGGTAGTATGATAGAGAGTGACTGGGGAAGCTACTTTACACTGCAGTCAGGGAAGGCCTCTCTGAGGAGGTGACATTTCAGCTAAAAAACTGGATAAGGAGATGTCTGACTCTTGCACATGCTTGTTCTACTTTCCACATCCCCGATCCGTTGTGGGATAAGGCAAGCCACAGTCCCCTCCTTCTGCCCAGTCTCTGTTTCTCCTGGCACTTCAGTACTCTGGCCCCAGGTTTACCTGTTATGGCCTCACTGTGGACTGTACACTCTGTTGTTATGATGTTTCCCTCTGCAGCCATTTACGCCGTGTGTCTTTTATTTTATTTTATTTTTGGCCGCGTTGGGTCTTCGTTGCTGTGTGCGGGCTTTCTCTAGTTGCGATGCGCGGGGGCTACTCTTCATTGTGGTGTGCGGTCTTCTCATTGTGGTGGCTTCTCTTGTTGCAGAGCGTGGGCTCTAGCTGTGTGGGCTTAGTTGCTCTGCGGCATATGGGATCTTCCCAGACCGGGGATCGAACCCGTGTCCCCTGCATTGGCAGGCGGATTCTTAACCACTGCACCACCAGGGAAGTCCCACGCCATGTGTCTTGAACTCAACTTCCTGGCATTTCTATCACAAACTTAGTTTTCTCTTAGTTAGAAACGCAGGATCTGTCTTTGTCCAATATTCTTTGAATATTGTACATAGTAGGATTTTGGTTTGGGGGACAATCTGAGTCTTTTTACTTTAATAGGTATTTATTCTATTGGTATTTATTGACAATATAGATGTGTAGTCTAAAACTGGTCACCTTATTTTATGGTTTTAGCTATTAACGCTTTGTTGCTGTTGTTTTTATCTCTTGCTATATGGATTGTCTTTTCTGTTGCCTTGGGGTTTTTTTTTTTAAACTTTGGGTTTATTTATTTATTTATTTATGGCTGTGTTGGGTCTTCGTCTCTGTGCGAGGGCTTTCTCTAGTTGCGGCAAGCGGGGGCCACTCTCCATCGCGGTGCGCGGGCCTCTCACCGTCGCGGCCTCTCTTGTTGCGGAGCACAGGCTCCAGACGCGCAGGCTCAGTAGTTGTGGCTCACGGGCCTAGTTGCTCCGCGGCATGTGGGATCCTCCCAGACCAGGGCTCGAACCCGTGTCCCCTGCATCGGCAGGCGGATTCTCAACCACTGCGCCACCAGGGAAGCCCGCCTTGGGGGTTTATACTGCATCTTCTTTCTTTTTTTTTTTTTTCCAAGTTCTTTCTAATTTTACATCATATACTTAAACCTCTATTTCTTGATGTTTAGACATATCTCTGGCTCCCAAATAAGATGAGAAAGTACGCCTACCCAAACTCAATTCTATTTGCTCTGTGAATGTTTTCACATTCCCATGTTTTATAACATTTACTTTCTCTTTTTATTCTCGACAATTATTTGGCCTTGACTATATATTCAAAATGACCGATGGCTTTGCCATTATTCACCAGAATGTAAACGTCTATGTTCCCTGTGCCTAGAACAGGGCTTGGTACACAACAGGCGGTCGATATACATTTGCTGAATGAATGAAGGGACACAGTTGATCCCTTGACTCAACTGGATTTTTGTCATTAAGTACGTATTTGAAGAAAGGTTCATGGGCCTTCCCTAGAGTTCATGCTTTATCTCCACCTCCTTTTTTTTTTTTAAAGAACACTGTTAACACTGCTATCTTTCTATATAACAAAACCTGGCTGAATATAAAAATTCTGGGGTCAAACTCTCCACTCAAATTTTGTGGTATGCTCCACGGTCTCCTGGCATTGAATGAATGCTGTGGAAAACAATCTGAGGCAATGATTCCTGTAAAGTGTGATACTTTCTCTGGTCACCAGCTTTCAAGTAGGTTAAGACCCTTCCTTTGATTGACTGCTGCATCTTTTGAGGGTTTTAACTTCTTTTTTGTCTCTTTCATTAAGTTTTATGAGAAGAGGCCTGGTGCAGAGACCAAAAATCCAGGAAGTTTTTGAAACAAGGAATAAGCAAAGGTATAAAGATGAGAAAGAGCAGAAAGATATGGGAATGAGCAACCGTGGACATGACGTTTCCCTAAACCAGCCCCGCAGAGGAATTCACTCGGTGCGGAAGGGGTGGGGTGGGTGGGAAGGCGGACCGGCAGGAGCTGGAGCTCTTTTCCTTCATTCTAAACAGGTTCTGTCTTCAAGAAATCACCACCTCCCCCAAGTATCACACATGACGATGCACGAGATCAAAATGTTTTCCTGATGATATTAAGTCAGTCTTTTAGGTATTTCAAAGGCATTCTTATTTTCTTGCAAATTTACTCACTTTTCTATTTCCCCTTGCTTTCTGTTTACATTATCCCAACTGTCAGGAGGACAATATTTTGACACAATAGCGAGCAATTAAAATGCTACGGGCAGTCATGAAGAATTATGCATGAAACTGGTCCTCTTCCTACTGGAACAAGTACCAGAAAACCTCATCAATCTGGATTCTGCGGAGGCAGTGGGGAAAGCAGTCCGCTGGAAATCAGGACGCAGGGGACTAGCTCTGGCTCCCATCCTGGCTGTAGGTAAGTTGCCGTCCCTCCCGGGCCCTCAGAGTTCCCAGTTAAGCAATGAGAGTATATGCCGAGGTCCTGGGCAGCAAAAAACTACTGGAAAAGGTCACAGTTTGTGTCTCTTAAAACATGGACAGAATTAGTTGACTTTTAGGTTTACAATTTTTTTTTTTTTTAAATATGAGCTAGGGAAATTATTTCCGTAAATACAACAGTCACAAAGTAAAATAAAATCATGATATTAAAGGGTTAAAATTATAAGCTCTTTTTCCTTTTTAAAAATTTGTCTAGCATAGTGATTACTCGTATTTTTTTATTTTAAAAAAAGACCGAGTAAATACTGAGAAAATATCCTTTGTCAGCCACTTAGATATGCTTGTTTACACAGGAATAGTTACTAATGTATCAACTGTGATTTGTCCATTAAAGAAGCCGTTAACTTTGCAAGCCTAGTTCTGAAGGAGGATATGCACAAGTGTGGGGAGATGGGAATGGTGCTGGGTTTCTTCATATTCATCATCTCGTTCAAACTTCGTTAACAATTGCAAACGTTATCACCCCTATTTTGATAAATGATAACAAATGTTATCCCTATTTTGTGGGTGAAGAAACCAAGGCTATGGCAATTATACAAGTAGCAGGTGACTATAAGGAAAGAATATTTATAACACTTTGAAAATATTACATTATTCAGACTTCACTAATTAAGACTGAGCTTCCTCTTAGCAAAACCATGAAGCAACGAGACTGGTGTGGCTCTAATATTTTACCTGGAACTTCCCCCTCAGGACAAAAGCAGGAGCCCAGGATCTCCCTTGACCTTTCATCCCATAGAAACACGCCTGAAGAGGCCTCAGCAGTGGGTTCTGTGGCTGCAAGCTACACTCTGATATTACTCCTTTGTAGGTAATGTGGTAAAATACATAACACAAAATTTTACCGTCTTAACCGTTTCCAAGTATACAGTTCGGTGGCATTAAGTACATTCACAATGTTGTGTAACCAACTATGTTACTTTTAATTTAACTTTTTATTATGGAAGTGTTTGAACATATCCCAAAGTAGAGAGAACCATATAATAAACTCCCACGTCAGCCAGCTCTAGCAATTATCCATCCTGTTTTATTTGCCCATCCCCCATTTAACCATACTTTTTAAAAAACTAAAATAGAATAACAGCAATTCATTATCAATTCACCTATAATCTACTTCAGTACGATATGGCTGTATTTTAACACCTGCCACTAGGAAGCAACAGATTCACCTTTAAAGGAACTGAACTATGCGCGCCCTGCTCAAAACACTTTGTTCTGACCACCTGCTAGCGAAAACCCACCTTCAGCCGGCACCCTCCCGCGCCCCTGCTTTCACACAGACCCGGCAGCTCACGATCTTTTTTTTCTGGTCATGCTGCGGGTCTTGTGGGATCTTAGTTCCCTGGGGACTGAACCCGCGACCTCTGCAGTGAAAGCGTGGAGTCCTAACCACTGGACCATCAGAGAATTCCAGTTCACGATCTTTTTCCATCTCCGGTTCTCCTTAGACTGTCCTCCTCCAGCCCACCTAACGTTTCCTCCTCACACCTTCTCTGTTTAAGAAATGCTCTGCTTCCTTCAAAGTCCAGCTCCAGCCCTCTCTGCAAAGGGTCGGGGCCCTGACGGGGCTCTCCTTCCCACAGGCGAGCCCACAGATACGCTGTAATAAACACCCATGGCTCATCTCCAACAACGCAGTGATGCTCCAAGGAGTCAGGCCCTCTGGAACCTTCCTGCGCTGATGGGCATCTTCTGTTCTGTCCACGGGCCTCTTTCTGACCGATCCTGAGGCTCTTGACCTGGGGTCCTGAAATTGCACGCACCGTTTATATTGCTCGCAAGAGTATAGCTTCCACGAGACCAGGGATCTTGTCTGGTTAGGTGCCCCAGATCCCTAGCGCCTAGAACAGCAACCAATTCCACCAATGTTTACTGAGCACCCTACACATTTTCCAAAGGTGGGGAGTGTCTCTTATTCCAAAAAAGGTCCAGAACCTCCAGCCTATGTCCTTTTGGATCCATGCCTTGGTCATACAGCCCACCGGGTCATTGGTTTAAGTGTCACTTCAAGAGGGTGTGGTCTCTCGTTTCACCCTGAATTCCATGCTCTGCAGCCTGAAAGCCAGTCCTGCCTCAGGGTCCTCGGTTCCGACCAGATAGAGGATTTCCATTAGAGCAGGAGATTTGGCCAAATCTTACCTCCAGGATGACCTCCGCTCACAATAATCTCACGAAGGACTGTCTATACAAATCATCAGGGGCTGATATTCCCTTATCTGTCTCTGAACATAGTTTCACCCTTCAATCGGACTGCAAGCTCCTCATAGTCAAGGGCACATAACACTGTGCACTAATCAGACACAGGGTGGGAAATCCATAAACACTTGTGGTCAATTCATTAATCAATGCCACTGGCATTACAGGGGCAGGGAACAAT
Source organism: Eschrichtius robustus (assembly GCF_028021215.1). NCBI lineage: Eukaryota > Metazoa > Chordata > Mammalia > Artiodactyla > Eschrichtiidae > Eschrichtius > Eschrichtius robustus. Next base: position 4,660,896 of record NC_090833.1, on the reverse strand, counting down.
GAGAAACGTGGAGGTATGCTACAGAGCAGAGCGAAACGAGTGCTGTCTTTTAAATCGTAATACAGAGGCACTAAAAGAAGAGCCTCTTTTCCCTTCCAAGACAACTTGTGGCAGTCTTTCATAACCGCTACTTGTACCCAAATATCTTTACGGCAGACGCACAAAACAACAGACGCTTGCTATGTAAAAGAACAGCTGCATTTCAGAAAATGCAGGTGCCATCAGAGACCTAAGTCTGCACCTGCGGAGAGAGAACTACCCCCGAGATACCACCATTCAGAACTTACATTTTAAAGCAGAGCTGTTACTTCCACATCCTCTAACCCAGCCAGGAACCCCTTAGAAAACAGACAGGAACAACCTAAGTTTATTAGTTGCTACAGAAATCCAAAGCAACCTATTTTCTAACTCCCTATCGGAAGCAAGAAAAATACCTTTGACACTTATCCCTGCCCACACCCCACAAAGATCTGAATCAAACTTAATAAGGGTAACAGGCAAATCTCCACTGAACTCTGTAAATGATCTGTCCTCTCACAAAGCCAAGGTATTAGCAATCTAACTTCCTGTTTTATGGCAACACACTTAACAAACATAAATTAATAATTTTCAAAATCAAAACGCAATAAAACATACAACACAAAATACATAAAACGGAGTTTAATTTTTCTTTGAAGGTTCAGGAAGGAACTCAGATTTTTCAGTGTTTTGGATTAATTTAAATCAGGACATTTACTAAAAATACCTATTAGTAGAGCTTTTTATAAGTTCCCTTGGTGACCTCTGTTACGATATTTTATTATTCCTCACTGCCCAATTCCTGTGATATTACCTGGAAAGAAAGCAATGTGCTCCCACGTATACTCTGTGTGTGTGTGGGTGTGTGTGTGTCTGTACTCAACAGAAAAGATACAAGCCAACAGGAGACATCATTTTATCTGAGTTTTAAACTGATGAGAGAAACAGGAAAGGAAGGCCTTGTTACTGTTTCTATCACCATTAACAGGAATCTTTTTACTTTGTAGGACATGGATGTGGAAGACAGCTGTATGCAAACAAGGATAAAAATCTACAAACTTCCAATCTATCAATATTGTTTCTCTTTTGGTGCCCTCTCTTAAAAGGAATGCACATATTCCTAAAAGGAAAACTCTTCAGAGCCCACCTCCTCCATGAAGCCTTCAAGCCTTCTTCACTGCCCCTCACTAGAACTCCTGACCCATAATATTCATTTGGTACGTACTACTATCATCTAAATAACAATATTCATAGTAAATAAGCAACTAGCACTTAGTGAGTGGTACTATCCTATCGTCCCATTATTATTATCCCCATCAACCAATGAGAAAACTAAGGGTGAGAGAGGTTAATTAAGAAGCCCAGAGACACACAGAGAATAAACGGGAGACCTAGGGTTCAAACCCAAGCAGACTGACCCCCGAAGCTATTTTTTCAGCCTATACTTCCTTGTTTATTTTTCATATGCACTATGTTCTAAATCCCCTTGCCTGTAAATGTCTAAGAACAAGGGTTCTCTGTGTTCCTAGAGGCTACCACCATGCCTTACGTAAGTTTGCTGATAGTACATAACACAGTAGTTTAATATCAGTTCATATTCATTATAAAAAAAAAAAAAGCCAAGACTCTTCTTTTGCAAGCCCTTATTTACTATGTGGAAAGGTAACATAGGAATGCCTCGTTTTATTGTGCTTTGCTTCATTGAGCTTTGCAGATACTGCGTTTTTTACAAATTGAAGGTTTGGGACAACCCTGCATTGTCAGATGATGGTTAGCATTTTTAAGCAATAAAGTATTTTTAAATTAAGGTATGTACATTGTTTTTTTAGACATAGTGTTATTGCACATTTAATAGACTACACTATAGTGTAGAGATAACTTTTATATGCATTAGGAAACCAAAAAATACGTGTGACTTACTTTATTGTGATATTTGCTTTATGGGGGTGGTCTGGAACCAAACCCGCCGTATCTCCAAGGTATGCCTGTACAAGAAAAAGATTAATACTGGCGGTAGGGGGTAGGAACTAAGACCAGCATTCTGGATCCTAGCCATACAGTAAGGGTCTCATGGCTGAGAAAGATTACGGCAGACAGGAGACACAGCTCTCAGATCCCCTTTGGGAAGGCCTGGCCGCCTGGCTGTGGGGAATGCAGTCAGCACGCAGCCTCCGGCTGCCAGCTCGTTCAGGGTCAGTGTCAGCAAGCCACTTCTCTGTGTTAACACTAATTCCCAGAGACCTAAACCTTCCTCAGGGTCTCCCTGTTAAGAGTGGGGGGGGACTTCCCTGGTGGTCCAGGGGGTAAGACTCTGCACTCCCAATGCAGGGGGCCGGGGTTCGATCCCTGGTCGGGGAACTAGATCCCGCATGCATGCCGCAGCTGAGAGTCCGCACGCTGCAACCAAAAGATGCCGCATGCCGCAACGAAGATACCACGTGCCGCAACTAAGACCCGGCGCAGCCAAAATAAATAATTAATTAAAGAAGGAAAAAAAAAAAAAAGAGTGGGGGTCCTTGGGGTTCAGGAAGCAGATGAAGCCCTAGCCGAGGCCCGGCTTATGGCGGGTCCACCCACGGGGTCTGCGGGCGCAGCTGGCGTGCGCCCTTGAGGCCAACGTACTTGGCAGTCGGCACAACCACCACTTCAGGTCCTTGGTCTGTGGAGTTAGACCTTCCACAGTGGAGAAGGCCAAGTGGAAGTGTAATGCTGCCCTGCCCCGCCCCACCACTGTCTCCCAGCCAAGACAGTAGTAGATCAAAGAGAATATTGCACCCCACGGCAATGGCAGAGATTAGTACCATTTTGAAGGATCTCAAGGAGGCAGAGGAAGTGGTCTCCATCCTATCTGGACTGGTGTAATTTGCCAGTCTGACTCCTGCAGAAACCAGACAGATCCTGGAGGAAAACTGCAGACTACTGAGAGCTCAACCAGGAAGGTGGCCCTGATCACAGCCACTGTGTCAGATGCAGCATCTTTTCTAGAGCAGGATGATACAGTCTCTGATCATACAAAGCCATTGGTTTAGTGAATGCATTTTTTATTCCAATCAAACAAGAAGATCAGAAACGGTTCATATTCCATGGTACAGTACACATTTACAGTCTTGCCTACGGGCAAACTTCTGCCCTCTGTCATAATATAGTGGGAAGAGCCCTGGACGTCTAGACATCCCTCTGACCGTCACAGTGATCCATGACATAACGACATGATACTGATCAAGTCAGATGAGCAGCAGGTGGCCAAGTCGCTGGAGGCATTGGTAAGATACATGCTATGTCTTCCCCATCCATAAAAATGTTTAGGGATCCGGAGGCCAGGTGCATGCCAGGACGTCTCACTGAAGAGAGACAGCCCTCTGCAGATTTCTCACACACACACCCTACACATCTGCTGGGTACGCTGAGAATACAAGGCCCTGACCACTCTTTATCTGGGACCTCTCTCAAGGTTGTGTTTGCAGTGAGCAGCCTTGAGGGATAAGGTAACATCTCCCTGCAAATAAAGAGCAAACTTGCTGACAGGCTGCTATAATGCGGTGGGTTTTGCAGGCTCAGTGTCCCTTCCTGTGATGAAACCCACTGTGAGGGCAGGAATCCATCTAGGTGCACCCGAATCACCCCTTATGGGATTCAGGAAACTAAGGAGACCCTGCTGAGAGCCTGGCTACTCCTTTTCCTGGGACTTCTGTCAGCATCTATGTGACTGTGATAAGCTAACATTTTAGCTTGCAAAAAAGGAGATGCGGGGGGAGGTAAAAGTCTCAGACCTTTCACAGCTCTTGACACCTATATAAAGTAAAACATAATGATTGCATTTTGCATCTCTTATCACGAGGAAAAGAAGCACCACGTCTGGTGGGCCTCTTTGGGTGCTATCAGGCCCACCAAGTCCTCAGGTCACACAGGCCCAGCCACAATCAGCTCTGAGATGGAAGCAGGACATCCTGGACTGAGCATGAGGAGAACCAGAGGCCTTGGGCTCTAGGGCACCACCACGCTGTCTCAGCATCCCTCCCGCAGCTTGTGTCTGTTTGTATAGGGAATCCCATACAATCGACTGGAGGAGGAGGAAAAATAGTGCTAACAGGGCAGAGCTCCACGGCCACAAGGAGCACTGAAGCAGAGAGCTGGAATTCATAACACACAAATGCTGAAACCGTCCCCTTCTTCTTGCAAAGAACCAGAAGCAAGGGCTGTGTGGTCTCTGCTAGGCTCACACAGAAGACTCAATAAGCAATCAGTGAAGTATCCCATGTGGGGAGTCTCAGAACAGCAAACAGCAGTGGTGATCCTATGATACCACCCAAAAACATCACCTAAAAAAAGATGCAATTTTTTAATATCCTGTTTTTGGGTGTTTTTTTTTCTCTCTCTTCCTCCTCCACTGCCCCCCACCCCACCCCCACCCCCCCACCAAGTCAGGAGAAAGCAGGAGAATCTCAGCAGGAGGAACAAAATGGTCAAGGGTCCACTCCTGGCTCTGCTACTAATAAATCTCTGTGACTTCTTTGAGAGAAACACCTCCCTGCCTGCACCCTTAGTTTCCTGCATGGTGAAATGATGGGAGGGAAGCAGCTGCTCCCTGGCTCTTCTGGGTCTGGGTTTTCATGACACTCTAGACACGTCCCTCAACAATATCAGAGGTTCCTTAATGGGCAGGACAATGCCACATGCTGTCTAAATGCCTGCTGGATGAACTGTATTGAATTAATTGGTCTTAGGAGACTTTAAATATTTAAGTGCCCTTTGTTAAAAATAAAAAAGTGCAAAAAAAAAAAAATCTTTTAAAGGAGAGGGGAAGTTAATTTGTAAGAACCCATCCTAGCCCACCTCTCATCTGTGAAGTGAGGTTCTCTTAATGCCACACTTGGGGCCGAGGTGGGGGAGGGAGGGCGGGGCCTATCTGAACTGACAAGAGAATATGGGAGTTCTGGCCAAGAGAAGGAAAAGGGATTTGGTGCCTTTTATTTACTTAATTTCAGTTATTTTATTTTATTTTTCCCAAGGTGCCCAAGTCAACAGAAAAAAATCTAAATCTATTTTGTTATATGTCAGATAGGAAAAGAACATCCTTCTAGAGCTACTGTGCTTGGGATTTATACTGGCTTAATGATATGATAAAAATGAAATGAAATTTTATTTAAGACTGTGAGAGACTTACAAGGATATTCTCTTTGGGGCACTGAGATGTAAAGTAGGAGTAGATAAGTGGAAGGAAAAGGACCCTAGGAAACACTTCTGGGGCTGCAATGAGTGGGGCTAGGATTGGAGAGGGGACAAGTTATTGAATCTGTAGCTAAAAACCCCTAGGTTTCTTCTCTGGAGACATAAGTCCCAGCAAACCTAACTCTGTGTGTGGGGAACTGGGGATCTACCTGGGACTGTCTTTGCCTGAGCCCCCAGTACATCAGGGTGGGAGAGGTGGAGGGGGCACGAGGACGTTCTGCCCAACAATACATAATGGAGTCAGTCTGTGGGCAGGGCACACAGAGGAATCCCAAGAGGTGGTTCCGTCCTATTACAAGCGTCCACCAAGCCTTAGAGACTAGGATCTTCTGCAAGTTTGATCCCAAGCCTGGCAATGTCTCTTGTTGTGGTTATTAAACAGTAAAAAAAAAAAAAAAACAAACAAACTAGGTTTCCAGGGACAAAGATGAGAGGGGGAAGGGAGAACAACAACCTCAGAAAAAGAGCCAAAGAAAGGAGCACTGGGTCTCAGGCCCGCTATCACGGCAGCCTCCCAATCCTTTTCACATCACAGTACCCACAGATGATATCTATAGGACACAGTGATATAAGGAACTGCTCAAAGCCCCAAGCAAGTCTCCTTGAGAGCTGAAGGGATCAGTATCTCTTCACTACTCCAGGAAGTGGGCTCTGGGAGAAGAGCCAAGTAGAAGAGTGAGAGGTGGGATGGAGTAGTCCCATTCAGCAGTTCCCACTTCTCAGAGTCTTGCCTCTGCCCCTTCCTTTTAGGGGTTAATGGGTAGTGGGCCTGTTTTAGGCTGCTCTAATATGAGCCACCAACATTATATTTAAGTCCATTTATAGGGAATTTCAACTTTTCCAAGTCCACATCCTCCAGGGAGCCTTCCTGGTTCCCTTGGGTTGATTTCATATCCTTCTTTTGAACCCTAATGGCCTCTTTACTTGTCTCCCCCGGGGCACTCTTAAGTTCTTTAAAAGAAGGTTTATTCATCACTGAATATATCCAGCATCTAGCATTATGGACATCAGATTTTAATATTTAAAATTAATAAAAAGCAGGGCAGACTAAATAAATACCAATTAAAGATAAGGAATAGGGCTTCCCTGGTGGTGCAGTGGTTAAGAATCTGCCTGCCAATGCAGGGGACACAGGTTTGAGCCCTGGTCCGGGAAGATCCCACATGCCGTGGAGCAACTGAGCCCGTGTACCACAACTACCGAGACTGCGCTCTAGAGCCCGCGAGCCACAACTACTGAGCCTGTGCACCTAGAGCCCATGCTCCACAACAGGAGATGCCACCGCAATGAGAAGCCCATGCACCACAACGAAGAGTAGCCCCCACGTGCCACAGCTAGAGAAAGCCCACACGCAGCGACGAAGACCCAACGCGGCCAAAAATAAATTAATTAATTTTTAAAAGACCGATAAGGAATAGCAAGAGTCTAGACTCCAGTGGTTCAGAGACCAGTACCCCTACCGGAAAAATCAGTACAAATGAAATTAAAAACCTAGCACCCCCCAGCACCAATCAACTCCAGACCCACAGCCAGGACACAAGTACAGGAAAGAAGATGGACATGGTGAAGAAAAACCGTGACACATTCAAGTAAAACCCGCAGCGTTTGATCACCAGGTGCACCAGTCCCCGATGACCATTTCCTCTGAATTCCTCACCGCAACTGGTAGAACGATGAGCACACAGTAGGTACTTGACAGATACTCACCAATATATAATAATTTATCTATGACAGGCTCTATATTAAGGCATTTTCAAAGCCATAAAGGAAAGGAAACCTACATTTCTCAAATTTTTGCACTTCACCCAAAGAAGATATACAGATGGAAAATAAGCACATGAAAAGATGCTCAACATCATTAGTCATTAAGGAAAATGCATGTTTTAGACCACAATGAGATACCACTACATACCTATTAGAACGTCTAACATTAAAAACACTGACTACACCAAGTGTTAGTGAGGACGTGGAGCAACCGGAACTCTCATGCCCTGCTGGAAGGAATGTGAAGTGCTACAATCACTTTGGAAAACAGTTCAGCAATTTCTTAAAAAGTTAAACACACACCTACCATATGACCTAGATATTGTACTCCTGTTTACCCAACAAAAATGAAAGCATATGTTCATACAAAGACTTGTACACGAATGTTTATACTGGTTTTATTTGCAATAGTCAAAAACTGGAAACAATGAAAATGTCCAGCAACAGATAAACGAATAAACAAACTGTGGTATATCTGTTCGATGGCAATACTATTCAGCAATAAAAAGAAATGATCTGATATGTGCAACACTATAGATTAATCTCAAAATAATTATGCTGAGTAAAAAAGTCACATTGAAAAAAGAATATATACTGTATGATTCCATTTATATAAACTTCTAGAAAATGCAAACTAATCTATAGCAACTAAAAGTAGCTCAGTGGTTGTCCAGGGACGGAGGTATGGGGTGAGCAAGATTACAAAGGGGCATGAGGAGATTTGGGGGGTGATGAATATGTTGATTATCTTGATTATGATAAGTAAGGTGATGGTTTCACAGGTATGTCAAAAACTATATACCTTATATGTGTGCAATTTATTGTATTTTTTGTACATCCCAATAAAGCCATTAAAAAAAGCTATAAAGAAAAATAAGACACATCAGATCAGCAATGAACTAAATTGTGTACTTCTGACTTACAGAAATACATTTAAAAGCATCCAAAATGACAATGCAACATGCTTGGTTGTAGATACTAGTTTAACTAGAAGGACCAACCACTAGAGGACCAAAGGACCAAAATTACTTTCCATTCCAAGAAAGAGCAGAAAGATTAAAAAAAAAAGAGAGTTTCACTTAAAACCAGCGTGGGTTGGGAATGGCAATTTTTATTTTAATATAAAATAAAAATACATGGAAAGGAAAAAAAGTAAAGTATCACCAGACTGTCTTATTCTGTGGACCAAAGAGTCACAAAGCTAAATAATGCTGGTCACGGAAATAAGGTATGGATGACACCGGATACATCTGGGAGCTGATGAGGAAGCAACCAAGTTAGGAGCCATCTTTTTCTGAGTTTTAAATCCCAGCGGGTTCTCATCAGTAGCCTTGAGCGAACAGGCTCTACCAAATTTTCCCCACAACAATTATTCCCCTCATCCCATAGACGTTCTGACAAGTGTTTTCCCAGATACCTCCATCCCTGGAGTGTTCCTTGCACCCCTCCTGGAGCAGGAGTCCTGAATTTCAGGGGCAAACAGGAACCACCCTGGGAGCTGTTTAAGAATATGGATGACTGGGCCTCTCCCCACAAAGAGCTCCCTATATGATTCTAATACGCAGCCGGGGCTGGGAATCACCGCTCTGAAGGCTCCCTCATCTCTGGAGAAGCGCTGGGCCACCACATCCGGCTGGTTGGTCCCTTTACTTGGGAGCCCGTTCTAGTCCACTACTGCCCAGCTGTCAGAATGTCCCCAGAGGAACTTCCCTGGTGGCGCAGTGATTACGAATCCACCTGCCAATGCAGGGGACACGGGTTCGAGCCCTGGTCTGGGAAGATCCCACATGCTGCAGAGCAACTGTGCCACAACCCGTGCGCCACAACTACTGAAGCCCGCGCACCTAGAGCCCATGCTCCACAAGATGCCACCGCAATGAGAAGCCTGCACACAGCGACAAAGAGTAGCCCCCGCTCACCGCAACTAGAGAAAGTCCGTGCACAGCAACGAAGACCCGATGCAGCCAAAAATAAATAAATAAATAAAAATTTAAAAAGTATTTAAAAAAAAAAAAAAAAGTCCCCAGAGTGAGGACTGACCTTGAGAGCTCATCCTAAGAACCAGCAGACCCTGAGCTCAGAGCTTAATCTAGGTTGAGAAACTGCCTCCAAACAGAATGACAATGACCGGTTCCTTTACACTAAGCAAACTTGGGGAAGTGATATACCTCAAGTCTGAGGAAGCTAAAAATAAGTATAACCTGGGCTGAAAATAGGTTTTTTTAAAATTATTATTAAAAATTCCTGTGTATCTGCCATGAATGAGGACTATCAGAGTGACCGGCACCACCGGATCAAAATCCATTCTTCCCTAAAAGACTCAAGCTAAGAGACAAAGGCATTTTCTAACTCAGTCCTGTTCCCACACTACCGAGGTCACTGTACCTGTTAAAGCTTACAGAACAGTTTTCAGCACAGATAAACAGAGACACTGGCTCAGTGCTTCTTGACTGTTATAACTCTACATAGGGACTTTCTGGGCCCAAATCCACAGGTTGCTAATGGCCCACATGGCAGACAGAGAAAGAAAAAGAGCCACATCAAGAGACCACCAAAATTACTTTCCATTCCAAGAAAGAACAGAAAGATTTAAAAAAAGAGAGTTTTACTTAAAACCGGCGTGGGTTGGGAATGGCATAGTGTGAAATATTAACAATCCTGAAGCTCTCTTTGTTATGCAAAAAGGGATTTTAAAAAAAGATCCAGCTTCTATCTGATGAGTGTACTACTCAACCACCCATTTCTTTTCTTCCTTTGCCCAGGAATGGCCAGAGTGATGTAATTACCACAATAGACAGCTGTCTTCCTGGATAAAATCACCTTGTAAAGGAGAAATGCAATTAGAGGATGCAATGAAATATAATTTTTAAACTGATTTTGCAGGCTGCCGCATTCGAGTTGGTGCTTAATGGCCAGCTTCTTTATTACAGTTTCCTATTTTATGCAATTTCTCTTTGATTCAGTATCTATGGAAGACATGGAGTCTTAAAGTTTAGTCCATGTCACAAAGGGTCTGAGATAAATATAGGACAGATCAGCTGAGAAGCGAGGCCAGGACCAGAACCAGACAATAAAGGGCTGAAGTGCCACTTGACGGCGGGGCAAGGCTGGGCAGGGCGGCAGTGTCCTTCGCCAGCGCTTCCTCTGCGTGCCCTCCTCTGGTCTCCCTCCACCACCCCTGGCAGAGTCTACCCACTCCCAAGACCTCTCCTATCACCCCTACACTGCTGACTGCCGAAACTCTGCTTCTTCAACAACAATCCAAGCTCCAGACCCATATTTCCAAAAAAACCATTTTGTTGTGAAATTTTAAAAAATATACTCCAAGGTAGATAAACAGTATAATGATCTCATCGACAGTATTATATTCTCATGATCCAGTTTCAAAAATTAGCAACGATTTTTATCATATCCCTCAACCCTTTTGAGAAGTGGAAGGCTGGAGTATCTTAAAGCAAGTCGGGTCCATCATATCGTTTCCCCAAGGCTTATGGACACCTCCAATGTGCTTCAAAGGGAACTCATTCTCTTTTCCATCGGTTTGCAGACAGGAGTACTTCTACACCTTTAGATTGCCAGCTTGATCAAGCATACACCTAGCCTGTAGAGAGGGCCTGACAAATGCGTGCAGAGTGAACAGTACATAAACATAAACACACTTGTGCAAGCACGCACACGCACGTGTGCACACACAGTAGCAAACCAGACGGCATGAAGCAGAGGTCCAGACGGAGGGTCTAGATAACGAGACGGGATCCAGGACTTGCTACTGGCTTCCTGCCACGGGCCAGCACTTCTGAGAACGGGTGAATGCACGGAAACCCTCTGGCTGAAGCAGGGGAGCACAGTAGTTCTCCTGTCCGTCTAAAGTATGACAAATCCCAACAAGTTCCGGGTTTCAGCAGGCAGCTATTAGTTGAACCAAACACGGTTCTCTCAAGGGGAGAAGAGGATCTTTTACAACACATATGTTAATGAAGCACAACGACATAGAGCATTTAAAACAAAATGTCCCTATATTTATTCTCCATAGACAGACTTTTACGTTAATATTTATGAGGGATTCCTCGTTTATTTCTCCCAGAGATTTTTCTCCTGCCCAAATAGAGGGGATAAAAGATAAGTAACATGAACCAATTATCTTTTAAACAGCTACCAAGGACCACCGTATTTATCTGCATTCTGCTACTTGATTAATCTTCCCAACACACCACCTTCGGCACACCAGCCCCTGCTCACGGGCCCCAGGGCCCACTGCTCCCTGTGGAGCTGCTGCAAGGCCTCTGTCTGCCTTTCGGGCCCTGCTTTTGCTGCCCCAGCCTGCAGATCCAATCCTACCACCCTCACCGAGCAGAGCCAGACCCACAACTGCAAATGCTCACCTGCCGGCATTCCTGCACCTGGCTCCCAGCCATTTATATATCCAACGCTTACGCTTCCAGCTTATCAAGAGGCGTGAGCAGTACAAACGCACGTCCAGCACATCTTGTAAAAAGACACTCTGGCCTCATCAGCTTGGCGGGGGGCGGGGCGCAGCACAGAGGGGAACTAGCCTCCAGGGCTGGTTCACTCAGCCGTCAGTATGTGAGCCAAGGCCAGGCAGGAAAGGGACACAGGGAACCCTGGTCCCCAAGGAGTTTCCAGGCTTAACAAAACACAAGGCAGACAGTGGCAAATGCCATGGAAGGGTCACCAAAATAAAGCCGTACAGGAGTTCAGAGTTGAAGGTTTCTATCTGCCCAGTCACTGAACCACATTTTCCCTTCCCCAGTCAATGCCACAGATGGAGAAAGACACTTTCCTTCTCCACCTGCCAATAACACAAGCAATAAACACATAAAAAAGGACATTTCAAGAACGATTACGGACTGCGTCTTCTCCGGGCCCTAGAATGGAAACTCTGAACAGCAGGAACAGGCAACAGTGGAGCCTGGATACATAAGAAGACTACTCCACACCCTCGGCCTCAAGTGCCTTCTGATTCGATTTCAAGGCAAATGGAAGACAAATGTGAACAGCAACAAAAAAGCAGAGGAAGAAAATGAAATGATGCTTGTGCAGTTAAACTTTTACAATCCAATTGGGTGAGGCCCTGGGCTCTTCCCTGTCCCCACTCCGAGGTTAAGGGTGCAGGCTGGCTGCACGAGCTCAGAATACCAGGTATCTGACCGCCCAGGGTTTCTTTCTGTCACAGTGTCAAGATGGTCTGACAACATTTTATAGAGTTCTCACCCCTTTCCCAGCCACAATGATAAAACTTCAAAATAGCTAGGTATACTAGTTCCTACCAACCTTTTAGCCTGTACAAGGAAAACTGGTTGAAACTAACAGGCTGAAAATTATTTTGTTGACCAAACAGAGGGATACAATGAATTACAGGATTGAAGAGCTATATACAGGTAACCCCTGCCATATGAACACTCCTATCCAAACTCAGGATGCTGAATAGATTTGGATAAATTTTTTTTTTGATAAGACTGGCATCCCTCACTATTCCGGGACACAGCTCCAGTCTTATAGGAAAAAAGGCAAAAGAAGTACTGAGTCAGACAGCTTAAACATAACTGATGTTAATAAATGAGCTTCCGTAGTGTTGGTTATTGGAAACTGATCTCTTCCTTATTAATATGGCCCCACAATGGAGAGGAAGATTCTTCCACATTCTAGAATGCAAACAATGTTTTAATCTTTAATTACATTCTCAATTTCAACTCTTCTGGAGAACTATAGCCACCAAGGCCTAGGATTATTTCTTTATTACACAGCCTCTCAGTGGTATTTAATGAATATTGTTACTTAATACTTGCCAGTAGGGGAAAGGAGGATTTAGTGAATTTCTACTCAAGTTTTGATGACTTTTTGCTCAACACAAGGAAACTTACAGCTGCAAAGTTCTCTGTTTCCTTTCGGGAACACTTGCTCTGCTCACCAGCCCAAGCGCAGAGAGAGAGTCAGCCTGGGAAATAAGCATCCCTGGAAAAGGGGATTCAGGAAACGATGCTGTGTATTTCTAAAGCTCACGGCAATGAACCGGTTTGCTTCTCATTCGTGGTGTATTCACTGTCACTTTGCTCAGAGACAAACTAAACTCTAATAAAAAGAGATGCCAAACATTCTTGTTCAAGGCTCCTACCACCATCTAAGTTGAAGAATTTAATATAAACTTATCAACATACGACCAAATTCTGCCCTCAACAAAATATCAAGATCCTCGGGAGGCAAAGCAAAGCCCAAGTAATCAAGAAGAAAATTGGGTCCCTACAAGGAAGCAGGTTCACAGTCACTATCAAACGACATCTATATCAAGGTTTCTGTAACAGCATAGCAAATACAGAAACTCGGAGTTTCATCTCTGTGTGGCTGAGGAAAAAAAACTCGTAAAAAAGGTCTGGAAAATCAACAACAGAAGAGATAATGATGTAACAGCCAGGAAGCTACAGGAAGAGACTCTGGGTTTAGTGCGCTTCATCCTGGCAAATATTTGCCTTTCTCAGTTTAAACATCAATGACCACGGTAAGTGGAGCCCCCTCGTTCATCACTATCGCCAAGGACAGATTCATGTCACTGCTTTGCTCTCCGTGATTCCTGTCGGTTTCACGTTAAGCAAAAGACAACAGAAGCCTCCGCCTTTCAAGAACAGAAGCTGCATTTACCACACATTTTGGAGAGAATCCAATCATCTGTATAAGCACCATGTGTAATTTCAAGTCGACGATCTCCTTGGGAATTAGCGTGCAAGGCAGGGGCAGAAAATGAGCCTCTTTCGGCTAAACTCCTAGAACCAAACCAGTGGCCACCGTACCGAAGGCAATCTGTTGTTCAAACACGGGACCCCCTAGGTGTGCGTGTGGTGTCATTATCCCTGTTACCTCCTGAATTGGTGGCCTTTCTCTCCAGCAACACTTGTCCCTGCACGCAGTTTTTGTGTGTTGTTGTTACTCAAACCTGAGGGAGGTCATCCAAGAACAGGGACATGAAGTGAAGACTCCCCACACTCTGGAAGGTATCAGACAATATTGAAACAGATGCCGAATGGTGAGGAAATGCCACTGGCAGGCTCGGAAGAACACCAAGGAATCCTTTTCAGCAATAAAATGCAACGAAGCACTGCCACACACAACACGAATCAATCTCCAAAACGCCACACCGAGCAAAAGAAACCAGGAGGAAAGTACTATGTTCTGCATGACTCTGTTTACGCGGAGTTCTAGAAGAGGCAAAACTAGGGAACGGGGAGAGAAATCAGAACAGTTGTTGCCTGGGGTGGCTGAGAAACTGGAGACATGCATAGTCAACTCCTTCAAGGAGGTCTGCAGTAAAGAGGAGAGAGGGGAGCGGGGAGCTGGAAGGGGAGGGGATCATGAGTCGGGTGTTCTCCCAGGAGATGGTTTTGGAATAAGCATGTCTGCATTCTACCAGGAGTGGGCCAGGAGAAGGGGAACACTGACGGAGCAGGACAGAAACAGGAGACCCACGGAGAAATGGCTCGGAGGAGGCGAGAGGGGACCGGGCCTGGTGGACAAGCAGAAGGGCCGCTTGTGGCTGCGAGGGGGGACGGCGCATCCCCAGTGACCAGCGAGAAGGCAGCCTACGAAAGGCCCTTAATTTCGTAGGCAGGACCTCTTCACAAACCATAACGTGATACAAAAGAAGCTGCCTGGCCTGACAACTTCTGGGGCAGAGGTGGGGGGGAGGCAGGCAATACTTTTAAAAATAACCTTTCTGTAAAACATTTATGTTTTTTTTCCTGAAACCTAAATGAGATCTGTGTGTGCGGAAAATAAGAACACAGAAGAGTCTTTCACCTCGGCTGCCACTGAAAGCCAGCATTTCCTCAGGCCAAGTTGCTGAACAGGAGTCACAGGCCAGTCAGCTTGGCCATATTGATTAAAACCAACATCCCACGTTGCCACAAAAGTACACTAAACAATACAGCATAGAGTTGAGACTGCTATCTAAGAGAGCACAAGTAAACGTGGCTCCAGCTGACATACAGTAAGTACACAGCGATCTCAGGATGCAACTTACAAATCAATCAAGTACGACAGCCACTTCCCAGGCTGATCCCAATCCCACAAAGGTCAAAGGCTGACAACGTTTACCCTGCAACAGGGGACACAGCTCCTTTATGAAAACAATAGTGCCCGTCTGCAAAAGACTTAATATGAACACTCGGGAATCACGGAAGTGAGGTCGCTTCACCAGTGCCCTCTGAACGCTAATACGGGATCAAAGACCTTTCATCATGAACAGCATCTTTGTCTCCTCACAAGCTTCTTTGGAGGGGGAGAAAGATATGAATCATTAATCCCACAAATCACTAATCCTCTGGGAACTCAGGGGAGAATCTGAGTTTTCAAAGACTACTGCTATTAAAGCCAACCGCGTTTAAAAAACAAACACATTAACGCATGGTACAACTCTCCTGCGTTCTTGCCACGCCTGTGGTCTCGGCGCACTCAGGCAGAGACGGTGGTTTTGTGGCAGTAGCTTCCGTGCCACCCAACTGCTGACACAAGCCAATGCAGAAACTCAACTGCCACCACACTAACAGACGCGCAGAGCTCCAGGGGCGGGCGAGCGAGGAGCCCAGCCCCTGGTCCTTCGCCGGCCTCCTCCACTGTTTAGAAATAAACCCTTTCCTGGTAAGCTGGGACGAAGTGAGAGAGTGGCATGGACATATATACACTACCAAATGTAAAACAGATAGCTAGTGGGAAGCAGCTGCATAGCACAGGGAGATCAGCTCCGTGCTTTGTGACCACCTAGAGGGGTGGGATGGGGAGGGTGGGAGGGAGACGTAAGAAGGAGGGGATATGGGGATATACGTATGCATATAGTTGATTCACTTTGATATACAGCAGAAACTAACACAACATTGTAAAGCAATTATACTCTAATAAAGATGTTTAAAAAAAAAGAAAAAGGTCATTGGAGAATATAACACAGAAAAAAGAAAAAAAAGAAATAAACCCTTTCCTTAGAATCCTGTAGGCTTATGCAAGAAAGCATCCAGCTCTCCACAAAGGAAAGCCTCCATCCTTCACAGCTGGCAGTGGAGAAACCGGGTGAAGTTTGGCTGGGCCTCCCTGAGTGGATCTCTCTCAGCATCCTGCCTGTGGCCTTCTCGGGCACGTTAGGACCACGTCCTTAGGACCTGGCACACTCGACTATGATTCCCTGCTACTTGTTTGTTCCTCTATTTCTACTCAGAGTGTCCTGAAAGCCGAAATTCTATCTTATTCGTCTCCAAATCCCCAGCATGGAGCACAGAACCAACCACCTACAGGCCCCGAGTAAATATTTGCTGAATAAATAAGTCAATGGGGCTCACAGGCTCCGCCACTCTTCCCTCTGTGTAATGTCTCTCCTCATTGGCAGCTGGGGCGCTTTTAAAATATATCTGCAAATTCTTTTTTATTTTTAAATTTTTATAATTTTTTGGCTGCACCCCGTGGCCTGCAGGATCTTCCTTCCCCAACCAGGGACTGAACCCGGGCCCCTCGCAGTGAAAGCTCCGAGTCCTAACCACTGGACCGCCAGGGAATTCCCTGAAATAAGTCTGCAAATTCTGACACTCCTTCCTTCGAAAGGGAGAGGCTCTTCTCCCCACCTTGAATGTCAGTCAGACGTAGTGAATCATTTCTAACACACACTACAGGGTGGAATTGATGCTACGTATCCCTGAGGTGAGGCCATAAAAAGGATAGGCTCTGCCTGGTTCGCCTTCTTCTAGATGGCTTGCTCTGGAAGAAGTCACCCCTAAGTCCAGAGGACACTCAGGCACCCTGTAGACCCTAAGTCCAGAAGACACTCAGGCACCCTGTGGACGTGGGGAAGAACTGAGGTCTCCCACCGACAGCTGGCACCAACTTACCTGCCATGTCAGTGAGCTACCTTGGAAGTGACCTTTGAACCCTGGTCCAACTTGCAGATGACTGTGGTCCTGGCTGCCATCTGACTGCAATATTATGAGAGGCTCTGAGCCAGAACCATGAAGCCAAGCCACTCCCAGGTAGGATTCACAGAAAATATGGGCGATTATGTTTACTGTTATTAAACCACTAAGTTTGGGGGCAATTTTTTATGTAGCAATAGATGACTACTGTAGCAACCCTGGAGGATTCGGGTGTTGTTTTATAAGGGAGTTCAAGGGATTTCCATAATGACAAAGATAGTTTATGGTCATATCATACTTACAGTAAAAATTCTGTAATGAGTCGTGTCCTACAGATAAAACCACAACATGGCTGATTAACAAAAGCAAATTTAAGTATTCCACAGGTCAAAATATACTACCTTAAAATCTAAGAACTACATTCAATAAATGTTGGGATGTGATACAGAACAATATTACAATTTTTCATGACGGTTGTTTTTTGTTTTTAAAAATTATATATTACATATGCATAGAAAAAAATCTAGAACAATATCCATCAAAACTTTAACAATAACTTTCTCAGGGTGACGGTATTATTATTTTTTCTTTTTTTTTTTGATACCTTTGGTTTTTTCAAAATGTACAATATGTATATATTACTAGTGTCCTATTTTTTAGTCTAAAAAAATATGTATGATCCAGGGCTTCCCTGGTGGCGCAGTGGTTGAGAATCTGCCTGCTAATGCAGGGGACACGGGTTCGAGCCCTGGTCTGGGAAGATCCCACATGCCGCGGAGCAACCGGGCCCGTGAGCCACAACTACTGAGACTGCGCGTCTGGAGCCTGTGCTCCGCAACAAGAGAGGCCGCGACAGTGAGAGGCCCGCGCACCGCAATGAAGAGTAGCCCCCGCTTGCCACAACTAGAGAAAGCCCTCGCACAGAAAAAAAAAAAAAAAAAAAAAAACAACGAAGACCCAACACAGCCAAAAATAAATAAATAAATTACTTAATTAAGAAAAAAATATATATATATATGACCCAGTTAGGCCAGCAGCTATGCATTACTGGTGTCTCTATTCTGGACATCTAACACTATAAGTGGCACATAGTAGGTGCTCAATAAAAGTGAACAGAATGTCCTTCAGCTATAGATCCTGCCTACTGGACGGTCACTTTACAAAGGGATTCCAGGATAATGTGAGTCCACAAAGCTCAATGATGTGAAAAGGCAGCAGTCAATTTTCACAGGAAAGAGGCTACTAAGTAAAGGAAATCATTTCAACATTGTATTCTTAGGACGCAGTAACCACTTTTCTCTTTGAAACTAAGTATTTTGAGTGATTTATTATAAATTTATAATGACAGTTGTGAACACCAGTTGTTTTCTTTTTTTTTTTTTTGGCATGCGAACAGAGTCCGTTGATTGCCTTGGTGCTTAAAATAGTTTCTAAGTGTCCTCATAATAGCATGTCACCTGTAAACAGGTTTCAAGCCAATGCAAATTAACAAATGGTGAACAGATGGACTAAGAGCTGACTTTTGTCAAGAGAGAGTTAGCAACAAACACTTTTGGCTCCAGTCTTGTGGGACCATTAGAAAGTCTTTCACTTCTCGCCAAGCATCTTGCCTCAGTAGACAATCCAAGCAGAGAAGATGACAAGTTATAAGGGCCCGTTAGACTTTTGAGAGCCGAAAGTTGAGATGTGCAGAACCACCAAATCAACACATGAGAAGCATCAGACAGAAGAAGCTTCCTGCCAAATGGTGAAAACTCTCTCTATCCTGCATCATTCAAAGAAACTGTCCCTGTAGTCTCTGGAAAGGATGGCACCTGTGCATGCAGCAGACAAAAAATAACTTGCTGGAGGCTTGCTGGTTATGTTCATCCCATCCTGGAAGCAAATGTTAACTGTGAAGAAAACCTGAAAGTCATAGAAATGATGGGCTATGGGTATCCACTGGTGAGAGCAAAGACCCCCAGAATCATCTCCTGTAATCTCCCCAGCTCCTGAATGGCCCTTTTCCTCCTCGTTCTCCAAGTCTCCCCCTAATGTCCTCTCCCTGGAGAGGCCTTCTCTGACCACCTGTTTTAAGCAGTCTCCCCTCCTTACCACCCTATGTGTTCCCTTCCCAAGTACTAATCATAACCAGAAATCGTTGTATTAATTTATTAATTTGTTTAGGGGTACTTGTTTTTTGTCTTTCCCCCCCAGTTAAACCAAAAGCTTCAGGAAGATGGGACCACGTCTGTCTTGCTCATGATTGTATCCCCAGAGCCTAGGGCAGTGCGTGGCAGAGAGCAGGCATAATAAATAGTTGCTAACCAAACAGAAAATAAATGAGATCCTGTGTAAAGGCAAACAACCGAATCTCCCCTGCAAACACTCCTTTGGACTGGAGATTTTAAAATGTAGTTTGTAACTGAGGATGTAAGCAACAGAGGGTACAATAGGAGGGCGGGTTGGGCTGGGCAATGTGTTTAAAGACCAAGTCGAGCTTTGGGGAGTAGTGCCCCTTTCAGGGGAGTGTTCACGTGGATAGAAAAGCTACTGGCAAAGACTGGTGTGCTTCAATTTCTGACTCCACATCACTGACTGAGCCTTGGCCTTCATCTACTGGGGCTTCTAGTAAAGAACAACCCAACGGGTGGAATAATTGTGGCATATTCGAAGGAACACTACACAGCAACAAAAAAGAACAAGCAACCTGGATGAATCTAACGTATTGTGTTGAGTCAAGACAGTTGATATAAAAGATGACATGTTCTGTGATTCCATTTATATGAATTTCAAGAAAAGGTAAAATCAATTGTTCAAGGAAGTCAGAATAGCTGTTAAACTTAGGGAGGGAGGCGGCACGGGGAACGTGAGAAGAACCCTTGTGGGGTTCTGGAAGTGGTGGCCACGTGGCTTGATCTGGGTGGAGCTACACGGAGGTATACACATGTGAACAACCAGTGATCTGTACACTTTACAGTGTCTGCTATCTCTCCTATTGGGAAAAGGAAGAGCACATGTATTATTATTTTAAAAAAGAATAAGTGGGCCTGGCACTGATTCTAATCCCAGCTCTACCAGATTCCCGAGATGGGCTGCAGCTTATCAAAATGTGCTCCTCGGCTGTCTCATTTGTAAGACAAGGAGAACTGCCCTTATGCTCTGCCAACTCTGGGAATGTGACAAGGAAACAAAGAATAAGCTCTGAGGTATCCTGAGGTCCTAGAGTCACACACAAACCGTGTAAACTATGAAGTGCATTATAACTGCTTCTTTTAAGACCTATGCAAAACAGATTACCTACATGTTTGGTTTCTAATCTTAACAGATACCTTTCTAAAAGAAGGAAATGATTTTGCAAAAACAAGTTTCCATTTAGCTAAAAACAAGCACAAAGTAGACTTCACCCAGGACGAATGTACGTTTTTCAAACCCATCACTCACTGAGGCGGTAAGACGAGAGTCGTGGGTTGAGCCTTTGGTCTACGTTTAGCAGATACTCCCATCTGGTTAGCAGAACGTTTCAACGACTGTTGATTCAAAAGGCCAGATGCCAGACCTGCATGGTACTGCAACTGCAGAGAAAAACCAAACAAAAGGGGAAGAAAAATAACATTTGGTAAAAGCTAGACAAGGGGTATTACACTATCAATACCTGATACATCGTACCGGCTCAGAACATTTTTAATAACTTCAAATACAGCTGCTAACATTTTGCTTCAAGGAATGTATTTATAAGGAGATAATCAGACAAATAGGAAAAGAAACATAAATAAGGTTGTTCATCATGGCATTACAAAATGATAAAGAACTGGAAACAATCTAAATGCCCAACAATAACTGGGAAATTGGGTAAAATATGTAAAGAACTTTAAAACATCATTTTGTTGAATTAAAAAAAACAAACAGGTTACACTGTAAACAGAGAGACACTTAAAAACATGTTCTCTAAAATGTTAACAGTGTATTTTGAAGTAGTAGAATTGGGATAATTTTTTACTTTATTTTTCACTACCATTCATATATGCTTCATGTAAATGGTTTTAAAGCTTATGTCATTTTTTAAAAGAGGAGCCAGTGGGTTTCCTTAAAGACAGATTAGTTCTGGGAACTCCTGCTACTGTCATGTCTTGCTTATAATAAAAAGCATATAACTCATAGTTCACTGCAGTAAGCCAGGAGCACAACAGGCTTATCATAAACAGATTCAAGCATACCGCTGGGCTGCTGTTTCCAGGGGTTAAGATACAAGTATCAATCACAAGAATAAGCACATGAACATATCTTACGACAATGTATACAAATGGATACGGGTTCACCGAACAGAACTGGTTGGAGAAGTTAATTCCACTCCATGTACATGCAACTGGAACAATACAACTGGGGTAAGGAAGCAGTAGACTTTACATGGGCTGAGAGCCAGCATCCTTTGCTTTGTTCACGACAAACTGCTGAGCTTCGAGGTTACTTAGGACAGATCATCTTACTTTTCTAGACTTCAATTTCTCTATTGGAAAAGAGAAATAATACTGCCTAATTCTAAAACAAACAGGACTTTTTAAAAATCTTCTTTATTGAGTTATAATTTACATAAAACAAAATGCACACATTTTAGATGTACAGTGTGATGTTCTGACAACGTATACCTGTGACACTGCCACCCCAATCAAGATACAGAAAATCTCCATCACTGCAGAAAGTTCCCGTGCGCCCCAATGCAGTCAATCTCCCTCGCCCCCAACTCCGATCATGAGGATCTTTCCATTTAAAATACAACTCATCACCCTCACTCATTGCCAAATGAAACTTATATCCAATTTGACATGTGACTATGACTCCCATCTTCCTTTTTAAATCCCATACTTTTGTATTTTAGATCTTAAGAGCTGTCATTCATCTCTATAATAAAATTATCCTTGAAAGGTATCCCAATTTTCAACAGATGTAAATAAAACATTCAGATGTGAAAATGCCAAGCTAAGAATTTGGATTGAGACCACTTACAACGTCCAGTATGTTTCTTCCTCCCTTCTCAAATTAAGCAAGGTCTTTCAAACATTTATTTAGAATTAACTAATATACAAATAGTAATTCATTCTGAAGCTCTGAATCAATTTCTTTTCAAAATGCTCTTCCAAGGCATAGATTTCCTTTGCAGAGTCAGCTACATTACAGCTCATGGTAATGAAACTGGTGACCACCATATAAAAGGGGCCGGGCCCTGGATGCAAAGGGTAATAACGTTCTGAAAAATAAATGGCCTCACCTAAAGCCACTGGGCTGCACACAAATAGAGAGTGAAAGAAAACAAAACCAACTGAAATGATCTGCTTCTTGAAAGTGGCTATAAAATTGAAGATATCCAGTGACCCAGTAATACTGAAATGTCTGTGTTTGGAGCATCCATATTGCTTTTTAACAGGCTCTTGATTTACCTGGTCGATCTGCTGTGGGAGCCTTATGGCTGCACAATACAAGACAAAGATATATCACATTGACAATAAAAACAGAGCTCTTCTCGGGGTGGAAAGGGGGGCATAATTTGGCTCTAACAACTCATCGCAGACCAATGAATTTTGCTCAAATTTGTTTTTCTGCTACAGATTTCTTAAATGGGAAATCGATGGAAGCAAGGGACAGTACAAGTTTGAAAGACGATGTTTCAAAATGTCAGCTACTTGGGTTTCGATCTTCCCCACCAGAATTTGCAATGAGTGCAATATGCATGGAGCTTTATGGAATTAAAGGGAAGGACAGCTTGGCAGGGGTCCCCTCCTGGCTCAAGGAATCGTCTCTCCTTTTGGCCCTCCTTCTTCTTTGTATCTTATTGGGGTCCATGCAAGCTCAGCCACTCCAGCCCTGCTGACTCAATTTTGAGTGGACGAGTCCTGCTAAGCATGCAGAGCAGCATGGTGATTCTGCCCACCTGGCATCATTTTGATCATTTGCCCAAACAAACAAACCCTAAACAGCAGAAATGCATGCTAGCTGCTGTCTTTCAGAGGGTTCCTTTGAAACGTCTACCGTCTTGGATGCTCTTAATGTACACCACACCCCTGAGAGCACACGAAGATGGAAGGACTTTTCTTCCCCCAAAACAAAACCTGCCTTTGAAAGCTGACTCACAGTGATTAAGCAACATTTGTTCACCATATATACGTTTCCCAGTTTCCAGGAACACAGCTCCGACTGTCAAGATCTATAAGGAGCCCATTAAATATTTACCGAACCATCTTTATAATGGGAGAAAAGGTCAAAGTTAATAAAACTGACAGGCAGCTCCTGTCCAACTGGATTTATACATTATTTAAGCACTGAATACTCCATTCCATGAAACACAGTTTAGATCTGAAAAGACTCTTGGAAAATGTTCACTCAGCCAATGGTTCTAGAACAGCAGAAGGGAGTTCAGAGCTAATCTACAAATTAACATTAAGAACATATCACTCCCCAAAATACTGCCATAAGTTTTCAATTACAGGCTCTGTAATATTTTCTATAAAAATATACTTCAATAAACATATGTGGCTTGGGAACAACTCTATTTCAAAAGGCAGCTTATCAAAGTTATAATGTGCTTTTTCTATCCAAGATCATTTCTCCATTACTCAGCAAGAACAATATGAAAGAGGGAGAGAAATAAAGCAGTCCATTCTTTCAACTTTCACGTCTCACAGCCGTGGGGAATGGGAGTGCTCACGTGGTCAGCCGGGGTGAGGGGCTCTTTGTTTACTGGTAAGGGGCTACTCAGCAGCAGCTGCTATTTCCACGTTCTCTGGATCTTGAGAGCATTTCTCTCAGTTCCCATTTCGCTATCTATTAATGTCAAACTTCTATTTTCTATGACTAACCTCGGATTTTTCTGTCAGTTCTCAACCTCAAGCCCTTTCTAATCAATTATGTCTACTAATTAGCTCTATGCCTGAGATATTTTCAACAACTCATAATGATCTGAGGGAAACACCATTTTGAATTAGGAAAACCTTGATTTACCGCATATTTCTTAAAGTAATGCTGTTTTAGTAATATTAAACATGCACAAGTGTTGCATGTTACCAGGTAGTGTCCTGGTACACTCTAATGTACAGACTAAGAGCCTCTATAACAAGCATTCTCTTTGAAAATGTGCTACTGGACTCTGCTACTAACAAGAGCTGTGCGGTCTTACACATCTCACTCCCCTCTCTGCAAAACATGCGTTATGTTTTCTCCAAGGATCCACCTAGCTCTAAGGTTTGATTCCTCTAGGTTTCTAAAGAAGTTATATGGGTATTTGACTTCACCACAAAGTGCCGAAGGAATGTCCCTACAATTTCATACAACAGCAAACCCTTTTCCTCTGGATAGCCTAAGTCTTTCCTGCTTTTTAAAAAAGTCCAAATCCAATTAGCTTTAATATGCTTCAAATTACAAGTAATGAAATATACTGGAAGGAAATGACATGAAAGGAAATTATTTAAAAAAATAGGACTCAAATGCAAAGTTTCTGACTTAAATCTTGGGTTCAGAAAATCAGATGAGCAATGATCCCCCCCCCCCCCCGCTTAGTTCTCCAACTTGTTTCACGTCTTCCACGTTGTTCTGAACGCTCTACCTGCTCCAAAATAGATAAAGGGCATGTTCTGCAATGGACAGAAGTTTGAGAAGAAAACAGAAGGAAATTCATCATACGGATTACATTCAATATACTAATTAAGCCAGTGGCGTTCAATTAGGCCTAGTACTTAAAAGCTGTAGTGTTTCCTAGAACCTCCCAGGGGTCCATGGTACAGCATCTATTCATGAGCAACGCTATCCTACCCCATGCCATATGGCCTGAATCCCACTTTAAGAAAACTGACATTCAAAAATCTCAAAATTTATAAGCCAGATCAATGAAGGTTTGATTCTTCCTACTCTGAAAACCATTATTTCGTTTTCAAAGACTCACCAAAGGCTTCTTTAAGGGTGGGGAGCAAGTTCAACAACAACAGCAGCAAGACTTCTCTGAACCTTAAGGCATTTCACTTTATTTCCAAAAATCACTTTACACAGAATTACATATATGTTCCTAAGAACACTAGGAAGACACATTGGTACTTCCAGTAACTAAACCCTTTGGATGAAGAATGAGATAGAAGTAAGCCACAATAAATTCTGGCTGGCTTAGAGAAGGGCCACAGGAGGGGAAGAAGAGATCAAGGCTGGGGAGCCCCTGGGCCTCCTCCAGTCCCCCTCGGGCAGCTCCCCTCTCCCAGCAGAGCTCCTCTCTGTCACTGGGATTTAGCACCAGGTAATGTAGCCTGGTCCAGGAGTGAAGCTGGCCACGAGGGAGACATATCTGGAGGATACAGCCTTGTTATTGATTAGTCTGCATTCTCTGCAACCTGCAGGGCGGTGCCTGACGTACAGGTGATGCTAATGAATTTGTCAGCTCTTAAGTGGGCTGGCAGATTGGTGAAACTGTCCTGGCCTGGCCTGGCCTGTCACTGGAGCCAATCTAGAGAACAGGATGACTCCATCAGACGGTCCTCTTAAGGCTGGTCTCTTACAAAAGCAAACACACAGCTTTGCAGGTGCTCACCGTTGTGACAGAGCCATGAAGGAATCCTTTCTCCCTCTTACTCTAATTGCTAAAAAAGCGGGCATGTCTGAACCTCTCCGCAGGCTTGAGCTCAGGAAAAGGCATCCATGGGGACTGCACTCGGATTACTTCAAATCATAGAATTCTCATGTCAGAGAGGAGTCTTAGTGAAGCCACCCCTCACCCCACCCACCCCACCCACCCCACCCACCCACACTTTACGGGAGAGGAGACTCTGACCTTAAAGAGGTCACACATACCACACGAGGGAAAAAGCCATTCAGGGTTCACCTCACGTATCTTTTTCCTGTGGTTTTAAGTGTGCTGCATCTTTCTAACCGGAGGACCTGGCATTTGTTGTCTCTGCTTCAGCAATGGAACACAGGGATTCTTCTCGGGCAGGCGGGAGCTAGAGCTCAGGGGGCGGGGCGGAGCATCTCTAGCATTCGCTGGCTCTTGTCTGCTCCCTTCGCTCTGACCTCTTGCAGGCGCGGAGATGTCACATGTTTTTCCCTCCTACTGACTCCAGTCATGTCTAAGGTGGGGAGTTTGGGCAAGTTCTAAATGCTATCATTTTAAGGTTTTAATATCATTCGGCATCAAAAACTTTGGAGAAAAGAAACCAAGAAACCATAGAAACCTCAATAGTGTCAGAAAACCTAAATTCTAGACTCAGCAGTAACACATCTGACCTTCCTAGCAGCCTTGGTATCGTTTGATGGGGCAACTGTGCTACTGCTTCATGGGTTTTCATAAATTATCTTATTGTCCAGGAGAATCCACATGTATATTATCTGTTTTTACTTAGGGATCATCTTTGAGAATTTGTGTAATACATCATGGTAGTAAGAGGCAAGGGCACTATCCGCGTAGGACCACTTCCCCTGCAGATCACTGACCATAACAGCCAGAGCTGGTTGGCATAAGTGCACTGACAACCTTTCCAAGATGCAAGAGTGCACGCCAAGCTCACGGCCCCAATCTAGGGACATTTGACACCTGGATCAGTTCATGCCACGAACACCTGGATCAAGCCACACGCCACGAAGCTGGCATATGTGTATGTGGCGCTGGGAGGGTGGGGGAGGCTAAGGTGAGATTTTCATACAGTCATATTTCTCCTAAACCATTAAGCTTTCAACTAAAACCAATATTTGTGCAAAACTAGGAACACTTCGTCACCACTTCGAGTTGCAAAAACCTTTGCCCCTCATCATTAAAACGTGTTTTGTTTCCAGCTAATGAGAAAGAACCATGTATTATAATAAAGCTCTGTTTCTTCTTTGGAACATAATTCTAAGGAAAGAAAGAAGCAAGGTTGCCTGGTATTATCCGTGCCAAGGAAAACAACTACAGAAAAATACCATAAATCTAATTGTTTTGCTCAGGTTTTTATCTAAATATTAGATAATGATATTAGCTTCTTTTCTCCTTTTATCTCCTACTGCTTCTTTCATATAGCCAATATGAAAAAAAAGAAAGAAAGAAAGAAAAAACAACCTTAGATTTGAGCTTTTATGGGTAAATGATTTTTTTTTTTTACTTGGGCAAAACAGCATCAATAAACCATGAGGAAGTTTATTTGCCTATTTGTTCTCTACTGGGAAGCTGGGTTTCAGGTCTTTCAATCACCATGAAAAGCAGGACACCAAATCAGGGCTGTGCTTCTGCTCAACTGTGGCATCATTTGCATCCTAAATGCCACTTAGGTTTCTTTTTTCCTACATATGAA
The DNA here is from genome assembly GCF_028021215.1 of Eschrichtius robustus. Lineage (NCBI taxonomy): Eukaryota > Metazoa > Chordata > Mammalia > Artiodactyla > Eschrichtiidae > Eschrichtius > Eschrichtius robustus. Next base: position 4,633,712 of record NC_090833.1, on the reverse strand, counting down.
TCCTCAAATGTCCAAACTTCAAAACTGTCAAAGAAGTAAACAGAGAGCATGGATAGCAGTCTTTTTCTTTCTTAAATATCTGCAATGTTTAGGGTTGTTTAGAATTGTTCCTCTGGAGTGTTCCAGAACTCACACCTTTATTAATAGGCCTTTCTCCACAACTGCCCCTATTTACACTACAGCTGTATGCACGTTATCATACTTCAAGGATGCCAATCAGCTGGAAGAGTTATCACTCATATATCTAAACAGATTCAATAAAAAGCAAACTGTGAATGTGGCTAAAAATGGAGGAAACAACCATCGGAGGGACTATTTGTAGAGGGAGAGAGAAAGCAGACAAAAGAAAGCGAAAAAGAGACCCTAACAGACAGACAAGGGTACACAAAAACTGGTGTTTCCCCATCTCCTGTTAACCACCTTACCTTTCATAGCAGGCTTTCAACCTATCTACCCTGCGTGGTCCTGGAGAGCAATGCACAGGGTCATACAAATCATGTTGGAGGGCCACTGGGCCACTGAAGAAGATGAAGGCAGGATATACAAATAGGATCAAGGCAAAATCTGACAACGCACTAATGAGAGCATTCTAACAGACTATTAAACGATGGTGACAATGAGAACATGTCCTCTGAAGAGGGACAACATGGGGGCAATCTTGCTCACCTACATTCGTATTAGAGGAAGCAGTCCATGCCAGATGGGCCATCATGTTCTTGTCTCCAACTAAGCCTGAACCACCCCAGAATAATTATCCTTTTACACACTATACTATATCCAACAAAAACAAAATGTGTCCTTGACCTTTCTCTATCACTGACCAAAGATAGAAGTAGCAGGGAAGAATGAATGACACGTCCCAGAATTAGCTTTATATTTCCACCAGAAATGCCAAACACTAGTTTTCTATTGCATACCTAGGGCCTGGATCAAAAGTCTAAAATGGAAGGCTAGAATTATGTCTAAGGTGCCTTCCAACACTGAAATTCTATGATGATGTATTTCTCTATGAAAATGCAGTCTAAACTTGCATTGGTGAAATTTAAATATATTTTTGAAACACAAACATTTTATCAGTCACCAGAAGTCTCTACTTAAGGCAGTGAAAGAAGGGAAAGGGCTCTTTGTGATGTCTGATGCTTGGTTGTTAGTTGAAATCTAGTGCAACGCTAGAGGTCCAGCAAGTAACAAATGTTTGTTGACATACACTACTTTGTTATTCTTCGCAAACATTCATAGGTGAGGCCTGGAGGAAGAATTGAATATTCCCATATAATAGGTATGTCCCTGGATATTTCTTTTTTTCTCTTCCTCCCAAAGAAAACAGAGGTTTTTCAACTGAGAAATGAGTAAAATGACAACCACTGGACACTTCCATATCTCAATTCTAGACACTGAATTCTAAGCATTAGTCACTTGCCGACTTATCACTGAAAAGAGTTCAGTCGAGAAACCAGTAAACGTGATTTTTAAAAAATTACCAATCTCATCAATTTAAAATTATGATTAGATTATTATAAACTTCTTTTATGGGTAGTAAAAATGATTCCTATGTGCTCATAGTCAGTCAGTTTAGATTCAGTTGGACAGTTTAACTCTCCCTTATTCTAACGTCATGAAATGCCGAGTTCTGCTTTAGGCATCATTTTCATTACCATCAAAAGCAGCCCCCATCGGCTTCTTCTGCTTCCTTCCATAAACATAATAAACATCGTCAGCTGGGAGCCAACTGGCTCCAAATCAGGGATCTGATCAGCCTCAGCCCCAGCCCTTGCTTACTCAGGAAATGAAGCAAGGAGGCGGGGAAGAGGGAAAGGTAGCACAGAGAAAACTCAGAAGGAAGAATGGGAAACAAGTCATACGATCACTGACTTTAAAAGATACATAACTATGATGTCAGACAAGCTGAAAATAACAGGAGTGGAAGCAAAAGGCCAGCGGCTCAGGTCGGAGGCCTGTGAGAGCAGGAATCAGGAAATAGAAGAAAACATTCAGGAAGACACTTTTTTTATTGATCATTTTTAACAACTGCCTTTTCCCTTTGGGAATAGGAGGAATAAGGCCTGGTGGCTTGCGGGCAATAAGTCCAAGGAGGCAAGTGCTTTCCTTTGTGCTTTGGCAGCAAAGGCTGCAACTCCAGAGGCAGCGTGGTCCACTGGGTAGGAGGACGAGCTTTGTAGTCAGACAGCCCCGAGTTCAAACCTCAGCTCAAGTACGAGTTATTCTGGGCATTTCTGGGTGTTTCCTCTTCCCTCTGAGCCTGTTTCTCCATCAGCCCAATATGGGGAAAAAAAAAAAAAAGATTTCTCTCTCGCAAGGACAAAGCTGTTCTCTTGTTGACTGAGCACACTTCCTAAGGCAGACTTCAAAAGTGCCTTTTCCTTATCTCACAACAACCCCATGGACAGAGGTATCGCAGCCTCCTTTTACAGATGAAGAAACGGAAGGTCAGTCATAGAAATTAAGTGATATGGTACGTGCAGAAGATGTAAGCACAGGGCCCAGCGCCCCGGGAACAGAGTTGGTCTTGTGATTATCGGAAGTGACTGACGCCCCAAAATTCGCCTCTTCCAACGATGCCGGGAATGACCGAATTTTCACAAAACTGATTAAAAGTGTATCACCTTTTAATCAGATACTGTCATCCTAAACATGTCAGATAATAAACTGGTAAGTGTAACGGAAAAAAGGAAAAAGTACCCCCCCCCATCCCCGCTGTTCTGAACGAGTTAGGTATGCTGAGAAGGAGCCCCGACTTGGTTCCTCTTGTACAAATGAGGAAAAGAAGCCAGCACGCTGGTGATGCCTCACAGCCAACTCTGTATAAAACTCTCCGTAAAACCCAGGACAAATGTACGGAGCCTACGGAAACGCTGTAAGCGCCCAACACGAAAGGCGAAAGGCGACCCAGAGGATCAGCTGGGAAACTCCTTCCAGTACACCGTGGAGAGTGGTTTTTAAAGCTACGAACAACCTAAATGCCCAGAAACTTGGCTCAACCTTGATGCATTAAACAAGCAAGTTACAGAGTATTTCTTAGGCAGCTAACAAAGTATCCAGCACTGGAAGATCAAAGTCTCTCTCCAGACTCCCAGAGTACAGTCTTCCCTAGGTATCCACGGGGGACTGGTTCCAGAACCTGCCGTGGATACCAAACTCCACAGATGCTCAAGTCCCTTACATAAATGGTGCAGTATTTGCATATAACCTACACACATCCTCCCGTAGACTTTAAGCCATCTCTAGATTACTTATAATACCTAATACAATGTAAATGCTATGTAAATAGTTATAAAAACAATGTAGATGCTATGTGAATAGTTGCCAGTGAGTGGCAAATTCAACTTTTGCTTTTTGGAGCTTTCTGGAATTCTTTTCCCAAATATTTTCGCTCTGCAGTTGGTTGAATCTGAGGATGCGGAACCCACGGATACAAAGAGCCGACTGCACTTGTTTCCTTCCTTATCGGACTGTTGAAGGTTTTTTGTTGGTTTAAGTTCTGACCGTGAATGTCTACACAGGAAGTATGAGAAAAGGCAAAGCAGGAGTCAATGCAGGATTTTCCTATGATACATGTGGGGTTAGGATTTTTTCTTTTGGAAGGAAAAAAAGGCAAAAGTCATACATACAATGGGTATGTTTTTGGTTTAAAATGAACAACAGGTCAGTGCGAAATTTCTACTGATCAACAGGACTGAGGTACGACTTCTACTGATCTTAATCTAATTAAGAGTGTAGGTATGTAGTCAACTACGTGGATATAAACCATGAGCCCTCTACTTAACCACCGTGAGCTTGGGTGAGTTGTTCAACTTTCCAGAGCCTCAGTTCTCTTCTATTACTGGGGATAATACTGCTACTCGATACCACTTGGTTACCCTAGAAACGATCTGGGGTTTCACACAGCAAAACCACAGTCAGCTTCTTGGAGTTCGCGAGAATTAAGTACATGAAAGCACTGAGCAAAGTCGCTGGCACAAAATACACACTCAAGAAATGTTAACTATGATTGTTATTACTCAGCTGAGGCTGTTGAGCCATTAACAATTAGACTGAGTGTGAGGGGTGACTAAGCCAATAACTGGAAGGCCTTGCCTCTGATGGAAAAACCTTAGAGGAGACGGACCAGTGAAAAACAGGCCTGTTTCTGGGTGGATCTGGGTGAGGGGAGTGCACAGAGTTTGGCAGGACCATAAGAGAGCTGAGCCCCTGACACAAAAAGGGCTGCTCTGATGTGCAAGTTACTTACTTCTGTGATGCTTGGCAGCCCTACTCAAACCCCAAACTGTGCTGTAAAGAACAAGTCAAGCATACAAAATGGGGATCAGCCGGAGGCAGCTGGGAATGTCCAAGAAGGAACAGTAACAACACGTCCATCGCCAGCCACATCCATCCAGAGGTGAGAAGTAGCCTCCTTTTGGACCAGAGAAGGGAAAATAGTAGGCAACTGGTGCCACATCCAATGTTACCTTTTGTTACACAATACTCAAATAAATACATTGCCTTTCCCCTTAAGTACCTGGCAGGTAGGAGCTGAGAAGAGCTGAAGCTAGTTCAATCCAGTCCAGAAGTCTTTCTGAAGCCCCTTTTATAGGGCTGACCATTAGAGAATGGTTTTTGTGTATCTGTCTTTGCCAGACTGTCTCGTACCATTTGACAAGCCCCACAGGCCTGGCAGAGGGCTCTACATGGACGTTCAATAAATGTTTGCTGGGAATGGGATGGCTTGATGGATGCAGAGCATAGAGCTAGACACGGATGGATATAAAAAGAAATGTTCTCTGCTTTTAGAGGGTCAAGATCTGCCTAGAATGCACGCTCCATAAGAGCAGCTAAGAGCACCACAGAGCTCCTTAGTCATCTTCATCGTTAGGTCCCCTTGTCTAGAACAATGTTCCGCATAACAGTAATAATAACATGAGCCAATGTGTACATAGGACTCGTTGTGAACTAGGTGTTATTCTATTTCATTTAATTCAATCAAACTATACAACCACCCTATGAGGCAGGTACTATTATCTGTATTTTACAGATGAGGAAATTGAGCCACAGATGGTAAGTGGCCTGCCCAAGGTCATGGAGCCCAGTAAGTGGCAGGGTCAGGCTTGGAATCTGGACAGCCTGGCCCCAAAGTCCCTGCTCTGTAACCACTACACTCCACGGCTTCTCCGGAACTTGGCATGTTCTCAGTAAGGATTTTTAATTTTATTTTTATTTCTTTTTTGTTTGTTTGTTTGTTTTAACGAACCCTTGTGTCGAAGTATTTTTTAAAATAAATGAATACATGAATACATAACTAGCAGGGGACGGCTAGGGGAGATTTGAACTAAATGACAGAGTACAGTGGGAATCTGGAGTCTGAATGACCTTCATGCCTAAGGTCCCTACAAAGTGGGAGGATGAAGGGGCTCTACTGCCTCCCCTTCCTCCCCTTTCCTCATCTGTAAAATAGAGATAATAGTACCTACCGCATAGGGTGGTTGCATAGTTTGACTGAATTAAATGAATTAGAATAACACCTAGTTCACAATGAGTCCTATGCACACATTGGCTCATGTTACTATTATTGTTATGTGGAGCATTGTTCTAGACAAGGGGAAAAGGCCCAGCTCGGCCTTTTCAGGGTGCAACGAGCAGTGACACTCAGTTAATAAGGGTTTGCTGTGAGGCTCCCTGGGAAGTAGAGAAAGCAGATGTGTCCGCAGCCAGGCCCCTCAGACAACGGGAGCAAGCTCGTGCCATTCGGCCAACCGCTCCCCAGCTCACGGCCGTTCTGACTCCTGGCACTGGCCGCCTCTTCTAACGCCCTGCAACCAACTGCTCTTGACTTGCCCTTGTTCTCTTCCAGGCCTCCGCCTGCTGCTACGTGAGTGGGCAAATTTGCACACGCCACCTTTTCACCCAGTTAGTGCCTTCTCACACCTGAGAAACAAAGGACGGACAACAAACGGGCGTTACAGAGCCACAATTTTTTTTTTTTTTTTTTTTGCAATATAAAAACGTGTAAAAAGTTTTGCAAGTCAAAAGCTTTCTCATCAATATAGGCGCCAAAACTCCTGTGGCAGCAAAAACGGACATGAACCGATGTGAGTCTATTTAAATCTTAATTTATCTCACGTAGTGTGAAGAGTCAAACATTTTGCTACACAATATTTGATTACAGGGTACTGCCCCAGACCCCGCTGGAGAAATTCGTAGTATATGAACCATCCTACCTTTCAATAATCCAAAATATTCAAAATCCAAAACACAGTCAGGCCCGAAAGCTCTGGATAAGGAGCTGTGAAGCCATGTCAGGCAGTGGCGAGCGGGCCGGGCAGCACGCATGACTTCTTGTCACGCGGGTCTCAACCTGAACTTCACCTTCGCAGAGAGCCTCCTCTGGCCACCGGATCCAAAGGCGCCTCCGGGTGCTCTCCATCACACCGCAGTGCTTTACCTTAATCACGGCAGTAAACCCAAACAGGTATTTTATACGTATTGTCTGTTTCTTTGTTTAGTGTTTACGTCCCCCGCTCTACCCCGCCCCCAACACATACACTAGAATAAAAGCTCCGCTGAAACCCAGACTCTGGCTCTCTTCATCACCACTGCAGCTCCGACACTCAGAACAGTGTCTGGCACACAGGTGTAGCTCAATAAGTGCCTGACGAACGAATAAATGAGAAAACACTCAGAAAAGGCACGGAGGCATCACAGGAACGGTGCACAGCCAGACCCACATACCCTGCCTACACAAATTAAAAATCCATATACTCCCAAGCAGTATGGATTTTTCACACCCTCTGTGGACTTTACTTGGTAGACAGTCGGGGGGAGGGGTGCCACTGAGGATAGTAGGCAGGGGAGTGGTACAATCAAAGGGTACTGTAGCCTCATTCTTCAAAACAGCACGAGATCCTCTGCCATCAGAATCACCTATGGAGTGCCCACCAAAAATGCAGATTCCAGGGCCCCACCTTAAATCTGCTGGATCAGAATTTCTACCAGGGAGCCCAGGAATGAACACTGTAAGAAGCAACCCAGGCAGCTCTCAGACACACTAAAAATCTGAATCCATCCACGGTATAATCCCCAAAACATTTGTTGACGCACTGATTGAAGAAGTCAGTCTCTAGCTGGAACCCACCAAGAATACGCTACACAGGGAAACCTCAGACAAGTCACAATTACCTAATCTAAGGACTCAACACTAGTTGGCCCACCACGTGGATTCAGGGTTTTAAACACAGATGCAATATGCTTCCAGCGTTGAGAAGCTTCCATCTTTCCAGCTCCTACAAAGAAGAAAATCTGACTGTTTCCTGCATATATTGTTGAAGACTGGTGGAGACAGCAGGATAGGACACACAGTAGAGACTGAAAGAGCTTTTAGAATTCTGAGACACTACTCCAGCTCTAACCTACACTTGATTCAGCAAATACAAAACCTGCATTGCAAGAGTTTTCAAACAGTTAAATTTTCAACCTTTATAAAAAAGAAAACCCATCAGATTTGATTGATAAGTGTGCTTCTTAAAACTAAGAGTAAAAAAGTGAAGATTGGCAACATTTTTTGCCATATAATTTGCTTTCTTTGCCTTCTTCCACAGCACTGCACGTAAATCAAAGAAATGCTAAAGAGGTCCATATATCACCAACTGGCATTTCAAAACTATTTACCAAGTCTTTAACAGACGCGGGTCAGAGTATGGAAAACTATGACCAAGGAGGCTGAAATTAAAGGGAGAAAATTAACTCAAACACTGACAGAGAGTTAATTAAGTTTACAAGCAACTTTCCAATGAGCAAGTTATGATATTTAATAAGAACAGCCTCGGTGAAGCAGGGTTACAAAATACGCAGGGGAGCGGGAGGGGGGTGGTGAGGAAGACAAGCCAACAGAATTTTCCGAACAAGAATGTATATTTGAACAAGCTGCCTTTCTATGATTAAGCACAGAAATCTGGGAACAAGGCAGGGGAAGTGATGTTTTAATAAGGTACGAGACAGGCTTGTGAGCTGCATTTTGCATTACCCTTGCAAAAAAAGTGGGGGAGGGCTGTCCAGAAGTTGTAGATCAAAGTATACAGGCTACTATGTGTGTGTGGGCTGCTGCTAAAGGTGGCACAGAGGTCAAGAAAGGTGGATTTAAATGGGCTCTACTTCCCATACAGAAAATGCAAAGATCCCTCAAAGGCAGCATGCTGAAATGGGTGGCTTATGTCCTCATTTTCAAGGACAGGAGGAGATGTAAAAGGCTTTACTTGTCTGCCTTCATCAGCTCAGCTTCCCATAACACAATACTGGGAGGCTTAACCACAGACACTTGTTTCTCATACTTCTGGAGGCTGGGAAGTCCGAGATCCAGGTGCCAGCAGACTTGGTTCTCAGTGAGGGCCTTCTTTCTAGCCTGCACAAGGCCACCATCTCACTATGTGCTCACGTGACCTGTTCTTTGTGTGCTCACAGAGAGAAAGCGCTCTGGTCCCTCTGCCTCTTCTAATAAGGCTATCTAATCCCATTATGGGGGCCCTGCTCTCATGACCTCATCTAATTTAATCACCTTAAAGGCCCCACCCCCTAATACAATCACATTGCGGTAACATTAGGGCTTCAACATATGACATTTGGGGGGGATATAAACATTCAGTGCATCAAATGGTCCAGCTGTTCAAGATGGCACAGGCCTGGTGAGTGCCTGGCCAGGTGCTCCACCGTTATTCCAAGAAGCAGGGCTGTGCGCACTGGCACCAGGGCCATGCTTAGTCCTGGGGACAGCATCCCTCCACCCCCTCACGAGAGCACGGCTGGCCTTCCCCTCTCCCAGCACAAGGGTAGTGGCTCTAATTTTAATGGAGTCACTGCTTCTTTGAAAAGTTCAGCTTTTAACAGTGCAATCACCCCCCACGTACTCGTGCCCTCAACTATCACTCCGGAAAAGCTAACTGCTGATAGCCAAAATAAGAAGAAAGCTCCACTGAGAAAGAGGTTTTAAAACAGCTTGTAGGTAAAAGAGGGGGGAAAAGGTCAGTCTTTTCTTCTCAAGAATTCAGTGTTTTATCATCTCTCTTTGCTGCTACATAATGAAATATTAGCATCAGACAGATCCTCTTAGAAGGCATACTAGGGAACCAGAGACATATTACTCCATTGCAAATCAGCCAGGTGCAAGTGTCTGCACACATTTCTTAGAATCGTGCAATGAAAAAGAGACCTTTCATGGAAAATATGAGCCCATTACATCAAAATGTGCTTTTTAAAATACTCAGATGTTGGAAACCTATGTGTAATAGAAGGCAAAATGTATCCAAAACAGAAGCCAGAGGTCTTCTTGTTGCACATGGTAGAATGAACAGTCATGTTCACTATAGTCCCTCCCCAAACCACAAAAACAACAGCAAATAAATAAACAGGGGGTGTTAAGTCCCAAGGATAAAGAGAATAGGAGAGGAGACGACAACAGAAAAGAGGTCAACTAAACCGTAGAATATAGAAAGCACATGGACCAGCACGACCTCAGCAGAGAGCGGTACTTGAAACCTACCCTGGCTGGCGGGAGGTGGGAGGGAGAGGGGAACAGGGTTAGGGAGGTTGGGAGGGTAGAAATAGTCAATAAAGAGCAAAGTGAACTAGACTGTAGAATTTCCAAAGACTAAGGAAGTGGAGGCACCCAGTATGGTGGAAGGCCAGTGGGGTGGGAATAAAAACAAGAAGTATCCGTTAAGTCTTCTGTAAACATGGATCCCTACTTCCATCAGAAGCCAGGACAGGCTGACCTAGAGAGTCTCAGAGACAACTGAAAACAGGGGGACAAGTCTGCACTCTGAAGGGCGAGACAGCCTCCCACCCCCAGCCTTCACAACAATCGTAGTTCACTATATGGCTCGGCTGTGAACAACACTTCATAGTCATGACAGTATAAAACCTGAGTATCAGTTAAAGCAAATTGATGGGGAGAAGGTGGGATATGAGAGTTAAACCTGTCTTCCATCGTGGAGTCAAAAGGTGACATCTAAAATAGCAGTCTAAGCAGGTTGTTAAGAAAAAATGTAGGCAAGTATCCAAAGAAACAACTAAAAGAGTTCAAAGGAGTTCCCTCCAGGGAGTGGCATGCGGAACAGTCAGACAAAGGACGAATGCTTTTGTTACAGATCTTGTAGGATTACTTATTCACCTTTTTGTATGCCTTTGATGAAAATAAAAACTATGATAGAAAACAAAAAGTAGAGCTTCAAAGTTAAGCAGGTCCTGAAAACGTAAGCCCCTGCACACTACAAAATGTGCGTCACCACCTGGGGACTATCAGTTTACTACAGTAACACTTAATTTTATTTCAAGTTTTACTGCGACAGTTAAAGGTTTTTATAACAGCAGATGCCTTCCCTCCCACACATCAATTAATTTGCAAATTCTCTCAGGTTGCAGAAATAATGAGGTGCAGAAAGCTTTTTTCCTCTGGCGAGCGCTGCCATCAGAAGGTAGATGCGGTGGGCGAGGTGGTGACTGCGACATTAGCTGCAAGCCAGAGCAGACTGGGCTCCGGAGGACGCTCTGCCATTAGCCCGCCAGCCCCGAGGACCCGTCCCTGGCCTCAGATCAAGAGAAAGAACGTAACGGCAACCACCATGAAAAATGGAAAAACAGTGGAAAAATTCTAGAGACACGCAAGGGAGTGAGAGACAGTCTCTGCCTCATGAAATAAAAGCATGGTTTTTATGCTCCTTTTTATAGGTTCTCATTCGGTGTTTACCACGAAAGTAAACTTTTTGAAAAGAAATGATGAGGCACTCGCGGTTCGGCTTTGGACTGTGATTTGGGAAAACCACCTATCAAGCCCACACATTTGATTTCTTCTCTTTTATTCTTTCTGAAAGAGCTGAACCGAAGTTGTTTCAAAACACAGGGTTGAAAATAGTTACACCGCTTCTGGCTCTGCCAAAGAACTGTCTCTTTTCTCACTTTCACGAAATCTCTTTTTTTTTTAATGACCCAAATGATAAGATGAACAAGAAGACACTTTATCATTTTCACCTATGCAAATAACATTTTGTACAGAACAAGGCATCAACTGTAGATCTTAACACCTTGAGGAGCTGAGAGGGCTCACGAGGCAGAGCCCATCGGTAGGAATGGCAAACACGCCCATCACCAGGGTCCGTTTCCCTGGTTCCACTTGCTCTAGGAAAGCCCTCTTTTCCACCCAGCCGCCCTCTTGGCATCTTGTCCCCCCTCCCGAAGCCTTGAGTCAAGCCCCTCTCCTCAGGGGCAGCGCCTGGCACTGCAGCCCACGCTGCGCCGTCTTTCTGGTCTGTGATAAATTGTCGGAGTGTGAATAAGCATTTCAGAAGGCTTCCTGCTTTGAGGATTCACCTTTCCAACAAATTAAATAGGTGTCTACAGCAGCCTGACAGATAGCAAACACACATTTTCTCCTTCACAACTGATCCTGTCCAGAAGTAAACTATCACGCAAATATTTTTCATTCCCCACCAGCCGAAAGCAATCTCATGCACGGCGTTTGTCCCTCTAAACACATCACTCTATTAAGAATGCCCGTCAGAGCCTCTGGAGTTTGAGGACAATAATTTTCTTTACACGCTTGTGAAAGCAATCCGAAGTTCCCCTGACATTTTCTGACCTGGCATTGTCTGTAAAGGGCACAGTTTAACAACGTTTAAGAAAAGATCACATACGATATATAAATCATGAAGATTCCTGGGACATTGTTTGGTCCAGGACTTCAGATTCAATACCATTATTACCAAGAAAAGAAACTGCTTTTCCTTCCACTTGCACACCATACTGGGCTCCAAAAGCACCATTAAAATGCCAACAAAGGCATTTTCGGATCTACAATCATTTGACATTTTTGCTAAGGAAATTCAAATTTGAAAAACTTTGGTAAATTTAGAGTCTTGTGAAGTACCACCCGCCTCCCCTTCCACTCCCCTAAAAAGGGCAAGAAAATTCATCATCAAAGGTTACCCCTCCCTCGAATGTCATCAGAGTGTGGTATTTCAGCACATACATTTGTGTATATAAATCTCCAACTGTTCTGAGATCTCCACCATCGCTGGCATAACCGGATGAGTTAATAATGGAACGGCTGCCTTCCTAAACTCCTTTTTATTTTCTCTTCATTTCTGTTGGTGTAACTTAGACCCTCGGTGCTCTGTGCAAGTCTCTGGATTCTATTTGGCCTAAATGTAAGAGGAAGACACCTTCCTTCCTTCCCCTACCAGCCCCCCTCTCCCCACTCAAGAATCCAAGGACATTCATAACTTGGTGATTAAAAATACACTATTTTTATTTCAAAAATTCAATCATAACACATTCCCTTCTTTAAAAATTTTATAGAATCTACACTTTCAATTTGGGATTTCTCATTCATGCTAGGTGAGCCTCTTATGTTCTATATTAAATGCAAGGCATGTGTGATCAGTACTATTAATAATATAACAGTGCCAATCTCAGAAGCAGCAACACAGCACTGACACACAGCCCCTCTGAAGAGATGTGGAATCGTGAGTACCACTGCAATATTATTAAACACATGGGAATAAAGAATGCGCCTTACTGCTCGGCCCCTCCCCAGCTAAAGAATCAGGAGGAATTTTTCCTTTCTTTCCCAAAGGCATAACATACCATTAGCTCTCATAAATATAAACAGATCTGAAACAAAAACAAGGGATTACCCTTATTAGATTCAAGGAAGAAAGGGATGGTGAGTTTTAAAGTATTCATGGACAAATCAAGATGATAAATTCATCAAAGTGTATCAGACTCAAGGATTTAAGGTCACTAAAGTCACCTTTTATGATTATGACAATAAAATAAACCCCAGTTCTCACTTCTTCAAGAACCAGTTTCCTAACAAAGCTTGCCCTTCACTTTGATATCATCACAGTGCTCTGTCCAAGGATGCAACTTGGGAAATGTTCTCTAGAGATGTCTGTAGAAGAATCCAAGGTATACCTCACTCCCAGGTCCGAAAGAAGGCTATAAATGAGCACGTGGTGGAGAACAGAATCTCAAAGTGATAGCTTGGGTTTTTGACATGCTATCATGAAAACATTTAACAGCACCCTCCTTGTTTCCTCAGCAATCCCATGTACTAGTTAACTTAGGGATGGTTCCCCCCTTTGCATGCAGTGGATTCAGGCAGAGTTCCTAACTGGACACTGTCTGTGGCCATCACCCTTCTCCTGTCTGGCTATGAGCACAGGTCAACGAGAAAGAGACTCAAGGTAGGAGGACGCCACATACAGGGTTTTGTTTTGTTTTTCATTTCATTCTTTTTTTTAAATTCTTCATTGAAATATAGTTGATTTACAATGTCTTTATTATAAAACATCCGATTGTCGAGAGTAAAAAATGGGGACTGTTTGTGCTGAGACTTCAGCTCACAGGTATGTGAAGGTGGCCTAGTTCGTTCACAGCACGATAAATTCGCCAGAGCACGCGCACGTGCGTGCACACACACACACACGTGTACACACATGCACACTTACCTCAAATGAGCAGCACAGAAACAGAAAAGACAAATCAAGACTCCTAGTCTACACAACTTATGAAACAGTAACAATAGCCTCTAAGTGTCTAGTGAGTGCCAGGCATTTAATAGTTACAACCCAATAAAGGAGAAGGTGTTCTCATGAATCTCACTTCACCTTTAAGGAAAGAAGCTTAGGGAAGTTAAGTTACTTGACCAAAGTCACACAGCTGATCTCAGGTCCAAATGAGCCCAACCCTGCAAGTTTAATTACTAAGCTATACTGCCTCATCAAATAGAGTTTCACTCATCCAATAATGAATGATTAAAAAATAATAATAATGAATGATAGTTAGAGATATGCATTGCAAATCTAGTATGCCTGGCACTGCTCTAAGTACAATACTGGGAATAAAGCAACAAACAAAGCAGACTCCCATCCTCATGGAGAGTACATTCCAGAGGGGCATGGGAAAGACAATGAACAACAGGAATAAGTAAAACACGCAGGATGATAAACGTCAGGAGCATGGAGAAAAATAAAGCGGGGGAGCAGGTGGGGGCAGCGAGGGGGGCACAATACTCAATAGGGTGGTCAAGGAAGGCCTCTCTGAGAAGGTGCCGTTTGAGCCGAGACCTGAAGGTGCAAAGGCATCTTGAGGTACCGAAGGAAACTTCGGACAGAGGAGGAGACGCAAGCACAGTCTGTCTGGCACACCCTGACGCTAAGAACCCCAGAGGGAAGGCTTTTGTGGGGCAGCTGCATGGTATACCTGTGCTGCTTCTCTCGCTCGGGCGCCCGTGGGTGGGTGAGCAGGTCTCCGGCCTCACCGTCACCACACTGATGGCTGACCCTGGCTGGTCCTCAGCCTGGGCCTCCTCTTTCTCCAGTTCCATTCGCCAGAATTCATTCCACACAAGGAGCGCTCCTCCTGACACTTCTCATTCCACACGTCCTCCTACACTTGGTTACAAACAGGTAAAAATGTGGTCATGCACCTTTGTTTGCCCATTGGATTAGCAAAGATCTAAAGACTAGATAAAATCGAGTGCGAGGTAGAAAACATGCACTTGGTCTCTGTTGGTGGAGAGTGTAAACCGGTACAACTATCCTGAACGGCCAGTGGACAGTATCTACCAAAAGGGTAAACGCAGTTCCCTTAGGCCAGAGACTCCTCTAGAAACTTACTGGACACCTGGGCAAACACTAACACGCCAGGATATCTGCTGTGGCATTGACTAGAATAACCTAAATTATTAATAACCTAAATTCACTCTATGGAGAGCTGGGCATGGTACCTCCACAGAGCAGGCTCTGAGCAGCTGTTTAAAAAAGAATGAGTTAAGAGCAGTGAGGATGAAATACTGGTCTTTCAAAAGAATATGTCTGACAGGAATTGCAGCCGTAAATGAAGATCCCTTCATTCTTAGGAGTAGAGGGTCAGGATACAGGAGATCTACTCCCCAGTGCTTTAGCAGAATATATAATAATGATAGTATGTATAATGACAAAGATAAAGTAAATGTGGTTGAACCCAGTTAAAGAGTATACAGAGTTTAAGACACTATTCTTTCTTATGACTTTTCTGAAAGCTGGAAATATTTTCAAAATAAAAAGTTTAAGAAAAGTGTCAAGACCATGGCCCATCATCACTAGGGGGGGAAAGCTCTACGACACGCAGATGCCCGGGAGCCCCTCCAAGGAGCAGGCATCCAGGCCGGTACCCAAAGCAGGCTGAGAAGGGGCAGGGGCGGAAGACCTCTCTGTGGCGATAACTAGCCCAAAGCTTCAGTCAGTCAGCTGCCACACAATCCCCTGAGCCAGCCGGAGAGGCAATGACGCAAGTTCTGACATAGATGCTGGGTCAGGGGCCGTGCAGCCCACTCTCCCACCCACACATCTTCCCAGTCCAGCCCAGCAGGAGCTGACATTCTGACTGATGGCTATGAAGGACCTGCAGACTCCTCAAAAGAAAAATAAAAGAATAAACAGGATAAAAATACATTTGTGTGCTGGATTACTTAAAGTAGAAAAAGAGATATTTTGGAAACACCTGAAAAAGCCAGAGAACAAAAATATTATCTGGCTAGCATTTTTTTTTTTTTTTTTTTTTTTTTGGGTGCACCGGGTCTTAGCTGCAGCAGGCGGGCTCCTTAGTTGTGGCACGCGAACTCTTAGTTGCGGCATGCACGTGGGATCTAGTTCCCTGACCAGGGATCGAACCCAGGCCCCCTGCATTGGGAGCCCAGAGTCTTATCCACTGTGCCACCAGGGAAGTTCCCTGGATAGCATTTAATAAATAAGAACACCTCATTTTCCTAAGCATCTGGATGCACTCGGAATACAGGTCATTTGGTTTATCTGTTATTGTGTTTTAACTGTATTAGTAATTCATATGTCGTGAGTGCCAACATCCCCTGCTTATTAAGAATGAACATGTTTCAACAGTTTGGGTTTGAATCTTGGCTCTGCCCTTTATGACCTGAATGATCTTAGGCAAGTGACTTAACCTCTTTTTACCCCAACTTCAAAAACATATAATACACATAATTTCACAGGGTTGTCTGTGAAAACTAAAACACACCATTCACCGCAGAAATATTACTGATTCTATTTCCAGGTACAGTGCTAGGTGCTAGGGATACAGCTTTGAGCCTCATGGAGCTTACAGCCTATAAGGATAGCTAGACATTAAATAGATAACCACCGAAACTAAAAATTCACAAACCTTTGTGACAAATGCCTCAACAAAAAAGGCCCAGTGCTGAAAGCCTAGGCCAGAAGGACATTCCCAGCAGAAGGAACAGCATGTGAAAGAGCAGAGGGAAGGGGGAGCTTGTGAAAGGGAAAGGCAAAAGTGCGTGTGAAATGTTTAATCGCAGTGCTGGGAGCAGGGGAAGCTCTCCACAAAGGGCGGCGGTAATAACAGACGCCACTAGACAAGAAGCACACCCTGACCATTGTACGCACGTAGTACTCCATTTATCGTGCAGAATGGGAAGCTTGAGTCACAAAGCAAATAAGCAGAGTTGAAATGAGTGTAATCTTAATTTATGGGCCCACTATATATGGGGTTGCTATATTCTGATCACTTTCTGAAATGACTTTCTGACTGAGTGTTGCCTGTGGAATGAAAGCATGAACAGTAACAGCTGTGCGAGGTTTTCAAGCCCACGGTTCAGTTCTGTACCTGGGCACCAGCTCGTTCAGCCACAAATCGCCCCAGGCATCTACACAAAATAAGAGTAAGGTAGGCTTTTAGAAGAGTGGTTCTAGCAGTTGAAAGACTAGTTGCTGGCATACAAAACAAACAGCAAGCCATTGAAATCCACGGAGCGGATGGTAATTCATATTTCAAAATCTGAAGCTTGGATGGTAGGGAGAACAGATGGCTGTGCAATATGCAAACACATCCACAGCAACAATGGGCTCGAGCTGCCTTCGGTGGCCGAGAGCGAACTGGAGCTGCCGGGCGGTGAGGGGAAAGGACAGCGGTCTGGCCAAGAGGCTCCTGGGGACATCACGAAATGCCAACAGGCAAAACAGGCAGGGCTCTCCCCGAGCAGCTGGGCCCGGGCAGAAGAGGCATGTTTCTTGCACATAAGCTTTGGCCAAAACAGAGCGCATTCCCGCGCCAGAAGTAAGAGGAGCGTGCAGATCTCCGGATCCAGCAGTGACGTGTCACCTGTCTCACCAATACCAGCTAAATCCCGCCTGCCCCATGGATGCCACAAGCTGGGTAGTGGGAGGACGGATGAGTGACGCAACAACTAAGGTGCAAAGAATCCGCAGAAGTTATAGTCGGGAGGATGCGACCTTTCATCTGGTGCATGCTGCAACATATTTAAGAAGAAACAAAAAAAGGCCCAAAGAGAAAGTGGCTTCACCAAGGCGACACTTTCATCCATTTCTTTCACTCATTCATTTGTTCGTTCAACAAATATTTATGGGCTGCTTCCTAAAATGTGCCAGGCATCTTCTAAGCCCTTGGCAAACATCAATGAAATAAACAAAGAATATGTCCTAGTAGAGAAAGACAGACAATAAGCACTTTTCTTTTTTGAAGTAAAATATACGGTGTGTTAGAAGATGAAACGCGTTATGGTCTTAACATGTGCAGGCTAGGGAGGCTGGAAGCGAGGGTGCTGCAATGTTAAATACGGTGCTTACTGAGAAGATGAATCTTGAGTAAAGATTTGAAGATGAGGATACAGACATGTGGCTATTCAGAGGAAGAACGATCAGCCCAGAGGCCCTGAGGTGGAGATGGGAGCACACCTTGGATGTCTCGGAATCAGGAAGGAGGCTACTGGCCAGAGCAGAGACGGCAAAGGAGAGAGGAGAAGCACAGAGCTGGGACGGGGGGTGGGCATATCTCACGGGGTGTGGAAGGCCACCGAAAGCATGGTGGCCTTTACTCTGGGACAGATGGGAGCCACTGCAGGGCCTGAAGCAGAGGAGTGACATGCCTGGACTTTCCTCACTAGAGGACACCCTGATTGCTGGTCAAGACCAGGCTACAGAAGCAGGGAAGAGTCACCAAGTCCAGGGCAGGCCCAGAACAAGAGCATGAATGTCAACCTGGTTTAACAAGGGCTTCAGATTTAAGTGGTAATATTCTGGTCCTTTTACTTTCAACTTGGACTTCTAAATTGCAAAGAATGCCATAGACCAAAATAATTCCCCACAGAATAAAGAGTTAATGATTTTCAGATGGGAGAAGAACTTCTCAGGCTTCAAAAAAAAGTAAGAACACAAACAGAACTATTAGTAGATTTGATGTTCAAATGCTTTAACTTTCTCATCAAACCTGTCATTTGCCGCGTGAGTGCACTGTGTCAGGTGCTTTGCTGACAGGCAGGAGGGCTCAGGGGCCGGCGGAGGGCACGGCTCTGGAGCCAGACTTCACCACCACCCCGCCGTGGAAGATAAGCTCTCAGCCCCCTGAAATGAGAATGATAATAATAACTGTCCATATGCCTTAGGGCTGCTGTGGGGATTAAACGTGTTAATTCGCGACAAAACCTCGCCCACTGCCTGGCACGTGCCAGTGCTCAGTAAACGTCGGCCACCGTCATTACTGGCTGCCACAGTGCTCCAGGCCGCCACGGAGGGAGGAGGAGGAGGCGGGGCCTCACGGGTGCGGACACTGAGCTGAACCACCCCCCAGGCTGTCTGATGTCAGAGGCCACGCCGGGTCCATGTCAGCTTAGGAGGGAGGCCTCCTTCAAGCGAGTCCACCTGGAGAGTGAGTGAGGACACCACTGCCCAAGGATGAGGAAAAGGAGCCAGGGGGCGGGTGTCCACCGGAGCAGAATCACGCCCCGTGTGGGCCAGGGGACACTATGACACACAACACTGGGTCCCACCTCGAAGCGGTTTCACAGGGGACACCCTTCACCTCTGTGACCGCAGGTCCATCCCTTATGAAAGGTATTACCTGTGGCCTCTCTTCTGGCTCTGAAATGTCATGACTGTGTGTTTTGGATTTTTTTGTTTGCCTGTTTCCTAAGACCGGAGAAGGGGGAAAAGTATCAATACAAAAGCAGGACAATTTGATAAAGAGAAAACAGACAACACGTACTCCCCCCTCACAAACACTTTCTGATAGGATAAATCTCACTCACAGTACCACACCGTTATCAACCATTACACGTCACTTTTCAAGATGTTGTCAGACAGGAATCGATTCCTTGTGAGATTGCAGCACGTCGTGCTCAGCACCAGTCCTGACACACGGGCCAGTCGACACTAAACAAAACCAGGCCTTTCAAGCTGTCGGAGCCTCACTCTCTTCCCTGAGGCGGGGAACTGAATTATTAAAAGATGAATAGCAAGTGTCGCCACCTTTTTGCTTTATTTCCCTATGGGAGAATAGGTGAAACTACTACACGAGGTTAAGAGACTGCATGGCAGGTGACTTAAGAACAGTCATTTATAAGACACAAACATGTAACAGGGGGGATGGAGTGGCGGGGCAACAAGGAAAGGGGCTGAGTGAGCCGAGGTGACTCCACACACAGACAAGGTGTCACCTGACGGGAGCCTGCCCATGCGAACGTCACGAGAAAGCTATAAATAAGGCTGCAAATCTATACGCTGGGCAAAAGTGTGACGCGGCAAACAAATACTAAGGCAGCATGTTTACTTTTAGCCGTGTCCTGATAGGGACAGACGGCAGGGCTTAACTACACCCAGACCTTTTAGCCCATTGAGATAAATCTGGATCAAGGACACGAAGGCCCCAATAAGAAGTATGAGAGGCGACAAAGTATTACACTTACTCAGCAGGTTTTCACTTCTTCCCGCTGGCACGTCCCAGGCACGTGCACTCCGCTCCGCACTCACACACCAGCACACACTTCAGGATGTGCTAGGAAGGCTCCAGCAACATTTTAATTTTCCCCCTTGTTTTGCTAATTTCAGAGATAACGGATGCTTACCTTGGTCATTTTGTCTCGTGCTGAGACTGGGTGAGGGAAGGGGTCTGCAGCCTTGCTCCAAAGAGCCAGGCTGCACCCGCGGCCAGGATCCAGGGCCACGGAGGTTCCAGCATGACTCCGGGGGGTGCCGCTCACGATTTATCAGTGGAGCAGTGCAAGGCAGGGACCGCATTACTCACATGACCAAACCATGGGCAGCAAAGAAGGATAAAAAGGAGGAAAGAGGGAGAACAAAATCAAGCTGAAGAAGAGGGGCAGAGAGGGGAAACACAAAAAGAACAAAAGGCAGGTCAAGAGAGGGCTGCCAACATCAGCACCCCTCAGGGCCTGACCTGGGCCGTCAGTGGAGGCCGGAAGGATGCAGAGGAGGAGATGCTGACAGAGGGGAGAGGAGCGTGGCGACGAGGAGAAAGCAGCACAGACACAGTCACGGGGGAGCCAGGCTTGAGTGGGTCGAACTGAGCACACAGACGGCACTCCCTGTTCTCACATCCTCTGTCTTTCACCATCAGCCTGGTGACTCGGAGGCGAGGAGCAATTGCATGGACACTAAGCTTTGGAAAGAACAAGGTACGGAAAGCGTACGGGAGCGGCACCAAATGGACATTTAACTTCTGAGAATCCAGCCTTGTGCAGGCGAGTGGCTGTACGATGCCCACAGAGCTCACCCGCGCCCCCTCCCCGCCCGGGGCTGCGGGCTCCCCTCGTGGAGTTGGCCGGCCTGCAGTGCTCCTGTGCGTGTTGACAAAGCTCTAGTTGTGAGCTGAACCCCTGCTACTGAAAAATGTGCAGCCACAGCAGCTGTGGACCAAAAAAAAAAAAAAAAAAAATTATGTTTTTAAATTTTTAAATATCGTGTGGCTTAAAAACTTAGGCCCGAAGTCCAAATTAGTACTGTGTGGCAAGAAGAAAAGGGGGGGCTGGGGGAGAATTCAGTCTGAAGCAATTACGTGCAAGCACATGCATGGGGTCTGGCCTATGATGGCAGCTGCCACTGACTTTCTTCTTCTCAAGAATGCAAATGATTAAGATAGATTAAATACCTACTTTGCTTAAATACTCTTGATAATGAGTTTCTTTCCTTCTTTTAAGGGTGTTTGATGTTGGCAGTTGATGGATCTTGAGTTAAATTGTTTTAATTCAAAACAGCACCATCTGTTGTTAGGATCTGCCGGCTCAAGAGAGGAGGCAAGAACACCACCGCTGAGAGCCAGAGAAGGTGAGAAGCAAATGGCGCAGATGTTGGCGCAGAGAGGCGGGTGGCGGGGTGAGAGGGCACTGTGCGGGGAGCTCAGAGACTGCGATCCTTCCCTCAGCTTGGCCACTGAGTGCCCATGACATCTGGGACTCGACTTCTTCCTCCACAAAACGGGAGACTGGCTTAAAGACGGCGATGACGGTGACACTGGCAATCGTGACTGGCAGCTACGATTCTTAGTGCATGCTGTGTGCCTGGCACTGAGAGGAGAGTATTACACAAACGAACTCACCTATACCCTTTTTATACCTTGTTTAAACTCCTTATGCCCGAGAGTATGTGTACTAATGTTGTCCCCATTTCACAGCTGAGAAAGTCGGACTCAGAGAGGTAAAGTCACTTGCCCAAGGTCACACAGCTAAGAGTGGGAAAGCCAAAATATGTGTCTGACTCCAGAGACTGCGCTTGTAACCACGGTACCATGCTGCCCAGCAGCCGCTTAAGAGCCTTTGAAGAGCCCTGGGATTCCCGCCCCTCCAGTATCCAGAGCCCAGTGGCTACAATCTGCCTTTGCTCTGAGTCCTCACTGAAGCAAAAGCCAAGATGAGAGCTAAGCAATTCTGCTCCTGGAATCTTCGATCTGGGGGTGGACTCGGCTGCAGCCGGCAGCACTGCAAGACAGGTCTCATCTCACTGGGCTCCACTTTCAGTCCACATCTGTGACCCGAATGTTGAAGTGAGTTGTAAAAATTAACAAAACCTGAACTAGATCCAGTGGAAAATCCCCAGCATTTGATTTTTGAAAGGCTCGCTAAGTATCTTCCAAGATATGCTTATTCACTTGGAACCACGGCATTGACTGTTCCCATCAATCGTGTGGACATTACCTCGACCAAGCCTAGATATGGGAACAAATTAGGGGGGCCATCAGGTTACTTTGTGAGGGGCAAGGTAAGTTTTCTAGTATCATCTGAAGTAGGCAAATATAAAACTCTCAGTAATAAAAGCACTACCTCCAAACAACTTGAATGTACTCTTCAGAAATCTATACAACTAAATTTAGGAGGATGAGGAGGACATCATACTCCCAAGAAAATGAGCAGATAGTACAGTGTTTCAAAAGAGAAAGGAAAAATAACAATCTACCAGAAGCTCAAGATTTAGGTGCTAGTATCACAGTTATTTTTACTGCCAGACTCTGGGCAACTCGTTTAACCTTTAAGGCTCCATTTTCCCATCTACCATCTTAAAAAAAAAGGGGGTGGGGGTAGTAGGTAAAAATGTCTGCCTTCAGGAAATAATAAACTCAAAATCAGGAACACTGCATGGTGGGGTACGCTGGGGGAGCTGGAGGGGGAGGGGCTCAAGCACCTGGACAGGAACTGTCCCCTGGCTTGGTTTCTTAAACTAGGAGTAGGTACACAAGTATTCACTTTCTTATTATTTATGCATTTCAGTATGAATAGCTTCATATTTTACATATAAAATCTGGCATAATTTCAAAAAGAAAAAACTCTTCTGATTACCCTAATGTGGAGAGCAAATGAAAATATATTCTATCAGAAAACAGTAAACGATGACTTCGATTAAAATTTAAGTTAACAGATTTAAAAAGGAATTCTAATGGTCAATACCGTAATTCATGATTCAGGAAAAAGAGTCTTGGCGTGAGAGAACCAACATTCGACAGCACAGTGGACAGATGTCAATAAGATAAATGAGAAACCATCCAACCGAAAGAGGGGCCAAAGCATGAACGAGCAAAGTGCAAACGAAGAGACACAAATACCACTTCCTCCTGGGGAGCTGGCAGAGCTCTTCTTCCGTTAATATCCGGTATTGACAAAAATCACGGGAAATGGCATCTGCACACACTGTGGTCCAGGGTGTCAGCTGGGACTTATTTTCTTCCTCATAATTGCTATAATTTCCAAATTTCTGTAATAAACCTGTAACTTTCATCATTTAAAATGTAATTTTTTAAGTGACTCATGAGTTTACTGAAAGGAAAAAAGAAAAAAAGGACAAAGGGTGGACAGAGAGCCAGGAGAAGGGAAGGAGGGAGAAGAAGGAAAGGGGAGCCTGAGGCTTGGCTCCAGGCTCGGCAGCTGCGGGCCTGGCACAGGTCACTAGTTCTCCAGGCTCAGTTTTCTCCGCCATGAAAGAGGGACAACAATGCATATGTCAGAGTTGCTTCTAGGTTGAGAAATAACATAAAGCACCTCGCACAGTGTCTGAGAGTTTACAGGTGCACAGCGAATGCTCTTTTTATTATTACTCCTATTTCTCACGGCCGCCACTTCTTCAGGGGTCTTTCATCAGAAACCCTGGAGGGAGAAGGGGCTGGTGCCCAGGAGACCTGTCCTCAGGGGCGATGAGAGAGGCGGGACGATGATGCAGGCTTCCCCCCATCCCCAGGGTGGCTGGTCTATTGGCAGCCTGTCTGCCCACTGCACCGCATTTTTAGTTTGCAAGCTAACGTTGCTTCTAATTATCTGCTTTGCAGTTGGATCTGCTGACCTCACATCTGAAGGACAATCCTGTATCTGCTTAAATGATCAAAAACAGTGCACATTTTACCCACAAAGTCCATGGTTGGAAAATTACCTGTAGAACTGAGTCAAAATGAAGACACTCATTTAATTTGTTTCGTTTCTGGTCAGTTTTCATTTAACAAGGAGCATGCCATTAACAAGGCAAAAATAAAATTTATTTAATCCAGTGGAAATGCATTAAAAACAGGGAAAGGTTTTAATCAAATTCAGTGGAAATGTATTAAAAACGGAAAGGTTTTAATCGAAAGTGTTATCTCACGCCACACACCAAAAGTAATTTTAGATCGATTAGAGCTAAAAGTATGAAATCAAGTCACAGAAAAATATGGGAAAAACAAGATGTGACCATCTCACAACTACTTTCTTCGTTTAAAAGAGACATGAGACAAAAAGAAAAAGACCAACAGATTTGACTAAATAAATACTTTAAAACTTCTGTGGGTTAAAGAAATATATATATAACAAAATCTAAGGCAAGCAACAAATTGGGAAGAATATATACAAAAGCAAAAAACCTTAATAGTAATAATGTTCAAGAAAAACAATGAAAAATATTTGCACCAAGTATGCCAAGATATGTGTTCAAGAATATTCCCTGCAGCGTATTTTTAAGTATAAAATAACTAGGCAACCTGTCTATCAATATGAGAAAGTAAAATATAGTGGCTATATCCATATAGTGGAATAGCATATGTATGGTGTACATACATATGATCTATATGATATATTACTGAATGAAAGAGAATTATAAGAGGTTTAGTAAGATCCACTTTTGTTGTTGTTAATTACACACACACACACACACACACACACACACACACACACAGGGAAAGGTCCTAGAGAACTATTCATCAAGCTGTTAATAGTGGTTATATTAAAAAAAAAGAAAGTGGTTACATCTGAGTGGTAGGGGGAAAAGGGTGGGAGGGAACCCCACCCTAGCCATTCACTTTTTACTTTTTAGACCTCTGTGCTTGTTTGTTTTACAACAAACAGATATTATAATTCCACAGAAAGCAATACTGTGGCAGCCACTTCCAACTGCTTGTCAATATCCATTCTCCTTTACTTTCTTAGAAACAGAAGCCCAAGTTTTTAAACAGGAGCCACTGCTGCCCAGCCAAAAGACTATATTTCTCAGCAATCCTTGCATCTAGGTAGAGCCAAGTGTCTAAGTTCTGACCAACAAACAAAATGTTCTGGCAGGTTCTGCGAAACCTTAAAAGCTCATGATGACTGCCCTCTGCTCTTTCTTCTTCACTCCTTCTTCCAGGTTGCTGCTAGGAATGAGAATGTGATGACGGCTGGAGCTCCAGCAGCCATACCAGACAACTTGGGAATGAAAGCTATGCATGGCAAAGCAATAAGATAAACAGAACCTTGGTTCCTGACAATACGGAGCTCCCGTTATCAACCCTGGAATATTTTGAAAGGACTATGGCATCTACAGCCAAACCTGATCCTGATATAAATACATTTATATGTCTAAACTTAGCAAATTAATAGGCAACGATCTGAATTGACAAATAAAGAGAAGAACAGAAATACATCTAGGAAATAATATAGAGGTGAAAGTTCAATCTCACTACTAATTAAGGAAAATAAACGAACACAGTAAGCTGCTGTGGTTCACCTACCAACTAAGTAAAGATGGGAATATTTTTGTCTTATTTTGACAATTTTTTCCAATACTCATCTTTTCACACACTGAAATGAGCCAACTGATATTGCCATGGATTGTCAAATGGTATAGTCATTTTGGAGAGCCAGTTGGTAATATGTACCCAGAGTGGTTTTAAGAATCCATACCTCATATCAGACCCAGGTAAGAGTGAGCATTCTCCACCCTGCCTCCCCACTGACTGCAGCTATAAAACCTGGACAGCACGTATGGGGCAGTTACCTGAGGAGTCTGAGAAGTCAACAGTAGCAGATGAATTGAGGAAGAAGACCAGAATGCAAAGTACCACTGAACCAGGGATGAGCGAACCATCTGTTTATCTTCTAGTATCCCCCAGCCTGAACTCAGTGCTGCCCCAAACTGGAAGTATGCATCTCTAGTTCTGGCTCAAAGAGTGGGAAAAGGGTCACCTAGTTCAGAGAGAGTGGGCAAAATCGTCACCTGTTGGGTTTTTTTCTTCTCTCCATTCTCTCATGTCCCAGCTCCTCAGCAATTGCAGCAGTGGCAGTGACAACAGCATTAGCAGCTGCAATGGGAAACCAAAATGGCCTAAAATTTTGAGGGGAGGTAAATTTCCTTTCAATCAGAAGAGCTGTAGGCCAAAGGGAGTGGAGGAACATGCCCCCACCCTTTTATTCTCTCTCTGCCCTCCCATTACTTTGTCCCAAATGCAATAGTGAGAAATACATAGCAGGGCAGGGCAAATAAAGCCCCAGCTTTCTAGCCACGGACCAGAAAGGAGAGGCCCACAGAACCAGAAAGTAAGACAGATGGCAGAAAAAGGTGTGCCTGGGGAAGCAAACTCTTAAAGTTGTTTATGAACTCCTGTACAAGCATCGGTTTGCCCCTGGAGAGCATAAAATACATTCTTACTTAACAACTCGACTACGGGATAGAGGATCACCAAGTCACAAACACTGAGTGGCATAAACATGAAACAGACTGGAAGAGCCACGCAAAGCCTTTGAAAACAAAACACTGAAACCACAACCCATTGAAGGCTGATCTGAACCCGCAGTCTAAAACCCAACAGGGTCGACTGCCTGCTAAAACAAAAATATCCATACTCTCCACAGAATTTAAACAGTTTCCTAACATAATAATGAAAATGTCTAGGATACAATCCAACATTACTTGGCATATAAATGATAAGGAAAATTTCAACTCAAATAGGTAAGGTAAACATACCACTACAAGATGACAGAGATGTTGGAATTTTCTGCCAAAGGCATTAAATGGCTATTATAAAAATGCTCCAACACGTAAGGGCAAACACTCTTGAAATGAACAGAAGAATAGAAAGTCTCAACAAAGAAAGAGCAGATACAGGGCTTCCCTGGTGGCGCAGTGGTTGAGAGTCTGCCTGCCGATGCAGGGGACACGGGTTCGAGCCCTGGTCTGGGAGGATCCCGCATGCCGCGGAGCAACTGGGCCCGTGAGCCACAACTACTGAGCCTGCGCGTCTGGAGCCTGTGCTCCGCAACAAGAGAGGCCTGCGCACTGCGATGAAGAGTGGTCCCCACTTGCCACAACTAGAGAAAGCCCTCGCACAGAAACGAAGACCCAACACAGCCAAAAATAAATAAATAAATAAATAAATATTAAAAAATATTAAATAAATATTAAATATTAAAAAAAAAAAGAAAGAGCAGATACAAAGAAGCGCTAAATGGAATTTTCAGAAGTGATGAACAGAAACACACACACACATATCTTAGACCACTTGGCACCTTTGCAGTAGTTCAACTGGTAACCTATGGTTTTATAATAAAGCCTGTCCAAATCCTGAAAAATAAAAAAATCCATACCCTTTGACCCAATAATCATACTTCAGGGGCTCTATTCTTAGAAGGTACTCCTAAGCAAAGATAAAACTTTGTGCATGAAGATGTTTATCCCATCAATATTTGTAACAGTGGTAAACTAAATGTCCAATCTAATAGGGAAATAGTATGGGAAACTATGGTACATGTCCTGAACAGAATATTATAGTTTTTAAAATTTAAATTTTCTGAATACTACAGAATAATGTTACAATATCATTAAAAAAAATTCTTGGGATATAATGGGAAACAGGGTGGGGGTAGTTTTGATTGTATATGAAGAATGAACACTACAAAGCTAAACACAAAAACAATTACCTAGGAAAAAAGACTAGAAGGAAAGAATATTAAAGTGTTAAAGGTGCTAAACTAAGTAAAGGGATTATAGATGACTTTTTTTCTTCTCTCTGCTTCTCTGTTTTTCAGATTAGGAAAATAAGCACATATTACTTTGAAAATAATAATTAACTACTTCCTGCCTCCCCCCAAATTTTCCCTATCTTGCACTCTCAACATGATCTCTCAAGATACTAAGTCACATTACAGATTTTCCAACCAAAATTATTCTCTCAGGATTGAAAAAAATGTTTCTTGAATGCAGGAATCTCAATTACTCTTGTTTCTAACCCTCCAGTCAAACACTTGGCAGGGAAAAATATTCCTACTGCTGATGGTTAATAAGTAATGTGAAATTATTCAGAACTACTCAAATCAGAACAGTCTTCCTTATTAGGAAAAAAATTTTTAATATGACACATTTGCAAGAACACCATTCCAAAGTAGCTTGGTCTCTATGGACAATTACAGAATGTCAAGCTGTCACACAGATGCCATTAATAACTAAACTGTTCTTTTGATTCCTCCTAACTTAAAGGTCCCCACCTTCCAAACTGTCAAGCAGGCCCCTTCCCCTCCATCTGTTCTACTGTACCAGGCTTAACATGAAAGGCCAACAGCAGAACCCCTCTGGGCCCGTCATCCTGGCCCTTCAACCCCATGGATAAGCCAGCCCACTCTGTGGCCACGGTCTGTCCTTCATCCGACACCCTGGTTACGGGGGAGGGGAGCAGGGATTGGCAGCATGCTGGGGTCTCATCACTCACGTTACAATTTCCAGAAGCAAAGCAGACCATTCCTAAACCACAGCAAATTAGCTGTGACTAATTTTCAGGCTAAAAAATGCACACTGGGTTTCTGCCCTTTAAGCACTGGTGTAACTGCTTAGTTAATTAGAGATGTGCTGTTAAAAGCAAACAACACCAAAGGAGAGCACAGGGTCAACTCTGGTACCTGGGCGGTTTGGTATCTTCTTCAATCTCCCTGAAATGTGATTAAGCATAACCTCTAAGAGTAGTGGATCACCAATCAATTCTGGTGAAGCAACCTTGCATGGGACACAAGAGCGTGTCCTGTAGAGGGAGGAACCTACCATGGCAGCAGGGCCTGACCATCTCACTGTGCAGAAAAAGTTACCGAGATTTATCTCAATTGATTTTACTTGCAAGGAAAACACATCATAAAGCTGCAGCCTCAGCAGGACACTAAAGGTCGGTCTTGGCTTCTTGAGGGATGAACTTGATATCAATAGTTATTAGGACACATTCATACAAGATACACAGGAGAGATGGAAAGAAGATGCTGGTAATCTTACTTAATCCTGATGCGGCCCTAAATCAGGCTCTGCAGACTGTGGGAAAAATCAAGGAGAAACTTCAGTATTCCTGAGATGAGATTCTGTGTGCATGTGCTCATCTTTGGAGCCAGAACAGCAGCAAGGTGGTGATTCTAGAGCCCCATGAGGGGAGACATTGGGCAAGGGGCTGGAAGACCACCAGCGTCGATGCTTCACTGCTCCTGCACTTCTCGGTGACAAGTTAGTGAGAGCCGGTCCAGGGTCCAGCAGAGAGCTAGGCCGGCCCAACCAGGAAAATATACACAGTCACAGAACGTTGAGACCTGGACAGGACCTTACAACGAGAAAGGGCTGAGAAAGAAACACAGCAATTCGAGCACTCAGCAGCTGATACTTAATTTCCGCTCCACCAACTGTCGACAAGGCTGGTTCCCAGAACCCCACGTTACCCTAACCACACATTCAATCCTCGGGAGAAGTAGAAAATTGAAAACACTGCCAGAAAGAAATGGAGGCAATCCAAAGAGAGCAAGAAAAGGTAACATTTCTTCAAAAGAAACCAGAGTTGGGATGTGTGTGTGTACACACAGGTTTTACACAGTTTTAAAATAAAGTTATTCCTTTTTCTTAAACCTAACACCACAAAGAGTTCTTGAGCCCAAGAAGCTGGAGGAATAAAATGTTTCTTACACTGTGGAACAGGCCTGATCATATTTATTACCGATTCAACAAACATCGGGGCATTACTTGTGATGTAATACAAACGGTACTTAACTATGAATCAGGAAACAAGGGGTCCAGTCACAAGCAGGTGACGTGGGAAAGCGTCCCAGAAGAGGTGAGGGCAGGTGGGCCTCTTGGGATAGGGAGGATCTGGGAAAAAGTGAGGAGAAAGGATGTTTCAGAAGAGGCACAGCATCAGCAAAAGGGAAATGTGGGATCCAAGTCGACAGAAGACTGACTAGTCTGCCTACAGGAGGGTACACGCAGGGCAACAGATGGGAGAGGCAGCCAGGGTGGGCTGCGGTCGGAACGCCGGGCTAAGGAGGGCAGGGGCCACCAATGGCTCACCACCCAGGACATCGCCGTGGCAGGAAGGAGGCAGGCCGCAGGTGGCAATTTACAACCTGATTTTGGCTGTAAATGCCCAACAAGGGAAGTCACTGCAAGAGACAGGGTCCAGGCCCTGTCATATTCATGGGGAAGAGAACACTAGGAAGTCAATATAAATTACAGATGCAGAGTATCTTCCTTTGACAGTAAAAGATACTAACAGCAACAACTGTAGCAGAATGCCTTCAAAGGACTCTTAGGTTGGATTTCTCGCCGTTTCTCTGTAGGGAAGGCTCTGCCCGATAGCTCCCTGCAAGAAGCCCCTGCTTCTCACACAGGCCTCCCCGCTCCCCACCTAAAGGAGCCCCACCCCAATCTGTCCCTAGCCTTTCATCCTGCTTTAGTGTGTCTTTAAAGCGCTTCTTACTACCTGATGTTATTTATATTTTTTATTTGTACCCCTCTCAACCCCTACCGAGAATGAAAGCTCCATACGGGCAAGGACCTGAAGACTTTTTTCACTACTGTATTGACAATATCTAAGCATATAGTAGGCACTCAATACATATTGGATGAATGACTGAAAAGACTCAGTGATGGCCTCAATCAGCGTTTATCAATCATAACTTGCCCAAGGAAACCCCAGATTCAACACATACATACATATACATATATATACGCATACACACACCCCCCCATGCACATATACCTCACCCAACACACACATACCACTGCCAACGCTCTAATCCATCTATCCTTTTCAACTGAAGTGTCAAGACAGTAGCGTTTATAATCGATTGTGAGATGCATCCCAAATAATGTGTTCCCAGTAACGGTTAAAAGTACATGAGACTGTCAATTAGTTACTGGTAAACAGAGCAGATTCAAGGTTATCCCTCTAACATGTCTGCCACTCATTTGCATTTCAGTAAGCTTTCTCGAGTGGGAAAGAAAGGAGTAGAATTACAGCTGGCTGGTACATGGATTTCTGGAAGGATTAGCCCAAATGTCACATGTACTTCGTTCTAAAATCTGACAGTGTTGGGGAGAAGAGAGGGCTTGTCTTAGCCACAGACTGACACCCTTAAACTGAGGGTCCGCTTTCTTTCTCATCCTATCATTACAATACTTTTCAAAGACCTATGCCATCTCTTGCCCACATCCCTGAGCCAGACATCAAGACTGTGGAAATACGCACAGTTAAATAAAAAGGAGGGTTATAGCACTGGTCTATATGGCCCAGAGTTCTTTCCAGCCTCTAGATCTGTGTCATCCAATATAGTGGCCACTGGCCACATGTGGCTACTTACATTAAATTTAAAAAAATTAAAAATGGAGTCCCTCAGTTACACTAGCCACACTCCAAGTTACATGTCAATAATACATGTTACATGTCAACAGTTACAGGAGTAACCTAGAGAATATTTCCATCATCACAGAAAGTGCTATTGGTGAGCACTGCTCTGGATTCCTAAAATGAGTATGTCACGTGCCACACGAACTGCAATGGAGGAGCCTAAAGGGCCCCTTCCCTTGCCACCTTAACCGTGACGGGGCATTCAGCTTATGATCAATTGTGCAAAAGAGGAACCATAAAATAAAACAAACTGTGGTCCAGGAAAAAGGGCAACAGGAGAGAGTAACAGGGCTACCATTCACTTTCTGACTTATTTCATCCAGCCCTAGCATTAGCTTGGCCGTGATACACGCAAGCTGCACACAGCAAAGCTGTCACAAGCAGAGATGGATGGCCACACAGAAAAGGGACCGTGAAGGAGGAAACCAGCATCAGCGAGTACCCGGATCTCTTGACTCCAGGAGAGTTGCCTTAAGACAGTTTTATTCTTTTACATTTCCTTTAAAAGGGGTCAGCTATTTGTCTACAAACTTCTGCTTCACAAGCAAAACCAAAACATCTTGGAGAAGGGCTGACATTTAATCTGCAAACAGTCCCTTTTTTGAGGTTTCATAATGAAAGATTAATTCCACACAGTGGCTATCTAGTAGTCATGCACTGTGTGTGTTTTTGAAATATACAATGGCTCTCAGGTTAAAGCCTAATAACTCCGCGCATAAGTAACATTTCCAAGGTAAGACTTAAATATACACACAATGAGAAAAAAAAAAAAAATCTCTCCATAACAAAACCCAGTCAAGCTGAGGAGCAGTGAGATTCTCCACACCACACTCCAGGTCAAGCGGAATTACTGCTCCGTCCTGTTCTTTATGAATCGGCCCCTTAATAATTCCACGGAAAGGTGGCTCAGAAACCTGTTAGCTAGGCTATAAAGAAAAACACAGTAAGGAAAAGAAAGTAATAGGGCGGGAGGTGCTAATTTCTTTACACTAAGCACCAAAGATCTGAATACAGACGGGGGCTTGCGGGCAAGTGGGGGAAATAGGCAGGTTGGTTAGAGGAAAATGCTTCTTTCTTAAACACACGGACACGGACACTCTAGTGAGTGCTTACTACATGCCAAACCCTACAGGGAGTAATCTATAGATATTATCTCAATCCTCACAATAACTCAATGAGGAGGACACTATTACCCCAATTTACATGCAAAAACTGAGGCACAGAGACATTAAGCAACATGGCAGAAGTCACACAGCCAGGAAATGGCAGAAGCAGGCTATGAACCCAGAAAGCCAGGTTCTAGAACACAAGTTTGAAACTCTGGTGCCACAATCCCGATGTTACTGCTCTGCTTCTCCTACTGTTCTTGTGTGCGTTATGTTCCAGGCAAACCAGTCGAGTCTCATTAGCAGAATACAGAGTTCAACAAAGTGTGTAAGATGGTGTCTACCAGCTGAGCCTTGGGCTGTCCCCAGCTGAACACTGTTTTTCACATTAGTAGCTCTGCATTACAATGTCTATTAGAAAACCCATACATAATTAATCATTAAAGAAGTCAGAAAGTTTCCTTTTCGAAGAAAATATATTAAGGAAAAAAGTTAATCTATTTAAAAGGTATCAAGTAATCAAAAGTAAAAATGATATGGGAAGAAGAAGGTGGTATGGGAATCTCATTTTTTCAGATTGGCAAGTTCAGAAACCCAGTTTTTTAGCACCTTAATTTTTTGTTTGTTTTTTTTAACATTTGCTCACACTGCCCTTTCCACCTGGACTGTTCTTCCCATTTTCTCCCCCACCCTCCAGGTCTGCCTGTCAAAAGCACAGACATCTTTCAGGGGCAGGTCAACACCGCCCGCCACCCCCCCGCTCCCAGTCTTCTTCAGGGTGTACTGACCAGGGTCGTCTCCTCCAAAAGACCCTCAGAGGCCCTCTGAGCCTTCCTGGTGTGGTCATGGCCCTCTGCTCTGTACCCCGCGGATGTGTTCTGCTCACCTCTCACTGCACCGGAAGCCTTGCGAAGGCGGGACCTGGTCTTCTCCAGGGCCCCGCAGGGTCCAGCACACAAGGCCCTCCAGAAACATGTCCTAAAGGATCGTGCTGGGGCCGTCCCGAGCATTCTCAAGAGACAAGATCAGGTACTCCTCACTTCCGTCAACAAAGAAGAAAAGGCGCAAAAGAGCTATGTTCCAAATACTTCCTGAAACAGAAGACTCCGGCAGAAAGGTCGTGAGCCAAATCTATAAAGAACTAGAGATTATTTTTTCACCAATGCTCATCAAGTTTGATTGCAAGTCTGCGGGCCTAAACCAGGACTGAGCTTTTTGTAAGTCCTCCACAATGTGCCTCACCTTCTATGAGAACTTTATAAACAAAATACAGTAATTAACCTTGGGACCACTGAAAACCACACGTACAACCAGACAAAATTAATATTTACAAGACCAAACAGGACAGCAAAGACGATTAAACCAACAAGGATTTAGATGTGGGTCAACTCGGACTCCAAACCACAAATGAAACCTGCTGCTAAGATGCCTTCCGCCCACTCACAGCACCGCTAAGCTGCCTCCAAGACAGAACGCTAGGAAGGGGAAGGCATGGGGACGAATATGACACCAGTGGAGGGAGGACTCCCCATCATCCACCCGTTCACTGGGTCAATGGAGCAGCCAGGACCACTAAATCCACAGAGAGCGCAGAAGTCTCCTTTTAGTCAAGCCTCCATCACGACGCAATTGTAACAAGTAGTCCTGCTGAGAAAAGGAGCTATTTACTGAGCCCTTACTGTATGCCAGGCACCACTGTAAGTGCTGTAGGCATATGAACTCACAGAAGCCGCACACACCCCAGTGGGGAAGCTGTCACGGTTAGGTCCCCTTCGCAGATGAGGAAGCGTGGAGGGGCTCGTCACTCACCCCCAGGACACCCAGGAAGGACTTGGCAGAGGGGCAGAGCTTGAAGCTGGCATCAGACAGAGCCCAAGTGCTCAATCATCGTGTCATATTCTGTGCACCTAGCTTTGCAGTTTTACCCTCAAACATAACTGACATAACATTCGCTCCCATTTCCACCACGGTAATTATGGCATATTGTCTATTTTATGCCTTCATTAAGTAACTTCATTAAGTAGGACAAATAATGGCAGTTTTTACAGCTCATTATTAGTCCTACAACACACACTGCTCCCGTGAGAAGTAAAGATTAATCTTGCTACATCTGAACGGACTCCTGGTTGGGGCCGTCATGACAGGGAAAAGGAGGGGCAGACCTCAGCCTCATCAGTAGATGCCCTGGTCAATAATCAGACGGCGACCCATCCCCCATCCCAGCGATTACATGAGAACTGCTGGGTGAAAACATCACCAACTTCCAAGCAGGCATGAGCCGTTTCAGAAAAGCAACTTTCTGACTTTCAGAGTAAGAGAGGAAGGTATAGCCATGGTCCCCGAGGACTCATGACGTGCAGAGGAAGCTTCCGACTGGCTCAGCATGACTCCTTCCGCTAAGAACTGCCCGCCCCAACTCCATGGGCACGTTCATTGGACCAGAACAGACAGCTGACTCCAGATTCCCTCGTGGAAAGTGGAACTGCAAGGTTCTTCGTCCAGCCCCTACTGCTCACATCAACTGAGGTGATGTAAACGCCAAGGCCATGACGCTGTCTTGCTCGACCGAGTGCACCCATCTGCAGACGGAAAAGCCTGACGGAGATGCACAATGAGCCAGGGACAAAGGACCGTGAGTCCTAGAGTGCCGAGACAGGCAGAGGCACTGCTCTGGTTCCTGACATCTTTCCGGTTCTTAGTGCCATCCCCCTGGAAGCCCCGGCTCCATTTCCTGCCTGCTGGTCCCATAAAACACCCAATAAATGCCCCCCTTTTGCTTATTTTCCTTGAAACCAGATAAGCCTAGAAAAGGTAAAAGTAAACATTAGCCTGCGTCACGTGAGGTAATCCTCAGCCAACCCCATTAAGCAGGATTATTTAAAGTGCTGGGGCTTGTTTGGGTCTCATCCACCTCTAAGGGGAGAGGGGGGAGGGGTGGGATCACGGAAAGAGCCCCGGGCTCGGCCATCTCAGGGTTCAGGCAAGGGACCTGCCTTTGCACCAGCAAGCAAGCAGGGACCACCATGTTCAACTGGCCTGTTCTGCAAGTCTCTGGGAGGTCCAAATGCGATCACGGATGGGACTCTGGGCTGTGCTCTGCTGTGAGCAATTTCTCCAGGAGTGCTAGGTGTGCCTTAAAGAGGGAACACAGAGCTGGGCACTTAAATATTCTCCTGCGTTTGTAGCCAGTTTCCTTCTGCCTGAAATAATCAGGGATAACTTAGGTGGGACCTCAGTAAACTTCGTTTTCTCTAGGATAAATATAAGCACGTGGCAAAGCCAATGGGAAGCCAAAATTTCAATTTCTCAGATATTAAATTAGCCAGTGACTAGAAAATTCTGCATATATCTGGGATTTTCTAGCAGGTGGTCCTTAACATTACTCATCAAAGCGAAAAGACTCCCTGAGTTTAGGACTCATAAGCCCCTTGAAGGCAGAAAACCAAGTTTGTCTTTCTTCAAGATGCTGAATAATCGATGTCCCCCTCCACTTTCTCAGCCCCTCCTTGACAACAAGGATGAAGTTGTCACCACTATGGCTTCCAGTGAGGCAACAAATACAATGGAATATTCTGTGCTCAAGGGAAAAAATATGAAAAGTGACAATCCTATTTTTTTAACATTAAGAATTTTATGAGACTTAGTCACCAGCTTAAAAGTAAAATCTTAATATCAGGCTAAATGAAATATGTTGATCATATGAGATCATTCAAAAGTCATACATAAAAAGCATGATACAATATGCATTATAAGGATTCCGGTCCCCTCTTCCTACTGCACAGAGAGGCAAAGTGCATTACTTTTTTTTTTAAGCAACTGGAAGGTCATGTAAAGGACACTGACAAAAATGTCTGGGCCCTCCAAATCCACATCTCTACAACTTCAGTGAAAATGCATCAAAAGTTAAGGATTTTGTAACCAGTTCCATTATCAATATACCATATTTCACTTATTCTAAAACCTTCTGACATCAAGATGCATCTGAAAATTCTCTTTGGCAGCGCTCTTTCTCGGTGGTACATAACGTAATGATGTGTCTTACAATCAACGGCATCTCACAGTCAATAAAACAGAAGCTATTTGGTGAAGGCGCCACCCCTCACAATTCACACTACCTTCCCAACCCTGAAAAGCACTAACAAACCCACAAACTCTAGCCGCATTCTGGAAATCCCGCTTTATCTGAAAGGATGAAGCAACAGTAGTGGCTAGATGTCCTCACTGCATCAGAGAGAAATGAAACGTAACTCCCATGCAAGGATCCGAGAGAACAGTTCTCCACAAGTCAAACAAGACCTCTGGGATCAGAAGCCAAACAAGTGTTTTTCCTTTCTTAAAAGCTTCTAACTAGAGTGTTCACTTTGGACAGAGGCTTGTATCTCAGGGAGGGTAGGAGGGGAAAGAATCACCCTCAGAGTGACTTCAGTGAAGAGCTTACAGACCAGCATGGGGCTCGGTTCAAGGGAGACAAGCTTCAAGTTTAAACAGTAATTTGTGCATAATTATCCTCACAGGTTGATACAAGATAGTTAGATTAAATAAATTAATCAAAGTACAAATTGTGCTGGCAAGCTCCAGCATCTGGCTTCTCCTAAGGCCAACCTGCCAGCAGCACCAGGGCTGCGTTTCACAGCCCCCAAATCGGAGCTGGCAGGTGACGGGGGCAGAAGAGAGCCAGTCACACTCCCAAGCAGGGGAGCCAAGGTGGCAATCAGAGGGGCGGGCGGAGGGAGGGCTCCGCTGAGCTGTAACAGTGGAAGCCTTAAACACAAGATCCATTACAGCCCGAACACCCACAGCCATTTACACACCACGGTTGGAAATAAATCCTCGGGAAAGCAAAGATCAAGGGGAAGCAGCCATTAATACGCCTTGCCTGAAGCCCAGCTCAAGCCAGATCTCTTGTCTGCCAAGAGGTGTGACCGGAACGCTCTCTTTCTCTCACCCGACCCCCTCACTTGGAAGTCAGGTTATTATCAATATATTAGGATCAATGCTAATCTACTTCATTAGTATACTCCTAAGAACTAACATTTATTGAGCCCTGGGCGAAGGTCTTTACTTAATGCTGGTAACCCAAGGAGGTAAGAACTATTATGATTCCCATTTAAAAGATGTGGAAACTGAGACTCAAGGACCAAGGGACCTGCCCAAGGTCACCCAGTGAACAAACCACAGAGCCTGCGATCAATCTAGATACATAGCTGCACTGTCAGGGGAGGAGAGGACGTTCAAGGTAGAAAAAATATTAACAAAGGAACGAAAACTGTTTCCATTTCTTTGTAAAAGAATAATTGATTTGCATGAACATGATCCCATGTGTAGAGATTCATGGTAGAATTAGTAAGCGGGTCCCTGCTATGAGGTGAAGTAGCAGCGACACACAATCTGGCAGAAACACAAACCCATGGCCACCAGCAGATAAACACAGCCCAAAGAAGCTGGGCCAAAGGAACAAGGGAGAAGAGTTGACAGAAAAGTGGTAAAACACCACCTTGATCTTTTCGGCTGTCAGCTCCATCTATACCCATCAAGCCAACTGATAAACATCTTTCTTTGCAGTTGGTGGGAGAACAAGGACACAGGGACAGCATCTGTTGCTGCCCTCCGACTGGGACCCCTGCACAGCCCCATTCAATGGTCACGTCTCTCTGGAACCTGCATCAGAGTGTCACCCTTTCTGAGCTTCTCTGCAGGAAACCCTTTACACTCTCCACCCATCACACTCCATTACTCAGCTTCCAAATTCAACTTTCAAACAAACTGTCTCAAACATCTCCTATTTTCTTTCAGAAGAAGGCATGCAAGAGTTTTGCCTTTGTGTCCTGTCACCCCACAAGTAGCTCCAGATAATACAGTCACCCCTCATCTACAAAGGACTGATACAAGACTCTTTCTGCAACACTGAAAGATACTTTAGGAAAGAAAGCACAGGCAGGAGGAGAGGGACCATGGGAAGGAGGGACAAGGAATGGGTAAA
This sequence comes from Eschrichtius robustus, assembly GCF_028021215.1. Taxonomy (NCBI): domain Eukaryota; kingdom Metazoa; phylum Chordata; class Mammalia; order Artiodactyla; family Eschrichtiidae; genus Eschrichtius; species Eschrichtius robustus. The sequence goes on along the minus strand of NC_090833.1, from coordinate 4,595,408 downwards.
GCCGTGAGGGATGGAGGCCGAACCTGGACTCTGGGAAGAAGTCCTCAATCACAAAGTGAGCCAAGCCTAAAAAGACTGAAGGCGCCTGGTTCACAGCACACTCCTGCAGCCCTGCCCCCCAAGGTTCTAGGGCTTGGCTTCGGGAGGGTCTGTCCAGCCCACCGCAGTTAGAGCTGGAGGTGAGGTTGTACACATAAAAATAACAATACTCCTGGGGACTTCCCTGGTGGTCCAGTGAGTAATACTCTGCACTCCCAACGAAGGGGGACTGGGTTCGACCTCTGGTCGGGAAACTAGATCCTGCATGCATGCTGCAACTAAGAGTCCGCATGCCGCAACGAAGATCCCTCGTGCCACAACTAAGACCTGGCGCAGCCTAAATAAATAAATTAAAAAAAAAAAAATTTTTAAAAAAACGGGCTTCCCTGGTGGCGCAGTGGTTGAGAATCTGCCTGCCAATGCAGGGGACACGGGTTCGAGTCCTGGTCTGGGAAGATCCCACATGCCGCGGAGCAACTAGGCCCATGAGCCACAACTACTGAGCCTGCGCGACTGGAGCCTGTGCTCCACAACAAGAGAGGCCGCGACGGTGAGAGGCCCGCGCACCGCGATGAAGAGTGGCCCCCGCTTGCCGCAACTAGAGAAAGCCCTCGCACAGAAACGAAGACCCAGCACACCCCAAAATAAATTAATTAATTAATTTTAAAAAAAACAACAAAAAAACAATGCTCCTAGACCTCTTGATGTCTGTTACAAGACTGTGCTTTTTATACTTATGCTGGTAGTAGGTTGCAAATGAAGTTTGATGTGGCAGACTTTTAAACTATATTGTTTTAGCTTGAATATTCTACACTTTTTTTGTTTTTTTAATAAATTTATTTATTTTTGGCTGCATTCGGTCTTTGTTGCTGCGCGTGGGCTTTCTCTAGTTGCGGCGAGTGGGAGGTACTCTTCGTTGTGGTGCGCAGGCTTCTCACTGCGGTGGCTTCTCTTGTGGCAGAGCACGGGCTCTAGGTGCACAGGCTTCAGTAGTTGTGGCACGTGGGCTTCAGTAGTTGTGGCATGCGGGCTCAGAAGTTGTCGCTCGCCACTCCAGAGCGCAGGCTCAGTAGTTGTGGCGCACGGGCTTAGCTGCTCCGCGGCATGTGGGATCTTCCCGGACCTGGGATTGAACCCTTGTCCCCTGTATTGGCAGGCAGATTCTTAACCAATGAGCCACCAGAAAAGTCCCTGAATATTCTATAATAAGCTTTTATAAAGTATAACATGCTAAATCACTACAAAATTTGTTGTATTATAAGAAGGGTGTAAATAGTTTATTAATAAAATGCTTTGTATGCAAATTTAAAAGAAAAAGAAAAAACCAATACTTCTTTCTCTGTGGCAGTGGTTCTTGAGCTTGTGGGGGCCACAGACCCCTGAAAGGATCTTGATGAAAGCTGAGGATTATTCTCCTGAAAAATGGACCTACATATATTCATGACCCAACAGAAGTCTGACCGCAGACCCCAAATTAAGGACTCTTACCTTTTGTGAGATACTTTTTGATGACATATATTTTATCAAACAAAAACAGGCAAGCAGCAGTCAGGGTGGGAGGGAGTGGACAACCGACAGGCACAGAATATATATCATATAATTCAATGCCCCCTCCAATCAAATGCTTAAATTATTTCTATGACATCTCGGCCACATGCCAGCAGAAGCCGTAGGAATGCATGAGTACTGTTGTGATGACCAAGATCAGAGATCATTTCTACGGTCCTGAAGCTTTGGGGAGCTAAGTTATGTTTTAGCAACTCAAATTTAAAGGTAACAACAACAACAAAACCCTGAAAATATGACATAATATAGTTAAATTAGGGAATTACAATTCACATAAGAAATTCTCCTTTGCCAGCCCACATATATATTTAAAATGAGATTACAGACCATGACCTTTGTGACTTATAAAAATGCTCGGGGTCACAGATCTCATAGACAGTTAGTAAACTTTTGGAAGTTTCTATCCAAAGATTTTACCTAAAAGAAGAGCCATTTTCTAACAACGCCCTCGTTATAAAGACACCACCATGTTCTCCGAACAGAAAGCAGTTGCCCTGCATCTGTGCCACTGAGACAGCAAAGGCACGCTAGAGAATAAAAGGATCTGAAGTCAGATGATCCTTGCCTCTTCCCGGCCATTTACAACCCGCTGGCCTGGGGCAGGTCTCTTAACTTTTAGGAATCTGAGCTCCCTCTTCAGTAAAATAAGGCTAAGAGGCAGAGTTATGATGATGACGATGGTGACAGTGACAATAACGATGGTAACTAACACATTCCCGCCCTCTTCTGAGCCCCTCGCATATACTAAGCTTTTGATCTTCACAACAGCCCTGAGGGAGATACTGTCATCAACCTCATTTTACAGATCAGAGAACAGGGTCACAAGTAGTAAAGAGAAGAAGCAGGACTTGAACCCAGGCAGGCAATCTGGTCCCAGAGCTCCTGCTTTTAATGCCACGCTACACAGCCTCTCTGGCTGGATGAGATGATGAACGCTTACACACTTTAGAAACTGTAAAGTGCTGAAACAGGGACTTCCCCGGTGGCCAAGTGGTTAGGACTCCACACCTCCCCTGCCGAGGGCCCGGGTTCGATCCCTAGTTGGAGAACTAAGATCCTGCAAGCCGCGCAGCACAGCCAAAAAATAAAAAAAATGAAGTACTGAAATACAGTATAAGACACTTCTGTAACGTTCACTGTCTCCTTTCTTTGCCCTTTTCATATCTGCCTCAAAATAAGATAATCTGCCTTCTGTTTGTATCCCCAAACCAGTTAAAAAAAAAAACAAAACAAACTTAATATGCATTATCCTTCAGTAAGTCAGGCCGTGAGTGGAATGCACAAACCAAATAAAGACATCTCAGCAGCTGTGCACCGAGGAAACAGAGCGGCTAAGAGTCACCTCCTACCCAAACATCAAGAAAAGTGGGACCTGGAACCCTACAACCCCACCTTCCCCCTCAAAAACACGTCACTGGAATTTTAATATTGACTTCAAAGACAAGGAAGCTACTTGGTTAACTGAAAGTGTTTTGTTGGCTTGTCTTCTTCTGTTGGGCCTCGCTAGACACTGGAAACAGCCTGGTGAACAGGCGGGCAGCGCCCCTGTCCCCTGTCCCCTGCCCCAGCTACCGGTACTTACAGCCCATCGCGAATCACGCCACGATGTGGGCAAGGGGGGCTGCGGGAGTACAGGGGGGTTACCTCACCCTGACTGGGGGAGTTGGAAAAGACTCTCCCGAGTATGTGACCATAAACAAATATGGAAAAATAAAGTGAGAGAATATTAGCCAAACAAAAAGAGGGGTGGGGCCTGTTCAAATAGGCCACTTCAACAGCAGGAGGGCAGGAGGGCATGCAGGTTGAGTACGGAGCTGGGGTACCATGCGAGCCAGACCGTTACCAGCTACATTACAGAGTCTGTCTTCATCCTGAGCACAAGAAGAAATCATCACCATATTTTAAGCAGGAGACTTGTGAGATCAAACTTGCACATTTAAAGATCACTGATGCTATGTGGGGAGAGACAGGAGGTGGTGAGACAGGGAGGCCAGTTAGGAGGCTTCTGCAAATGTCCTGGCTATGAGAGAAGACACCCTGAAGGAGGGTGGGAGTATTCGCTCATCCATTTAGCAACAAACACTTACTAAGCGCACGCCAAGCACTAGAAGCCATGGTTCGACCCCAGTGCTGGAGGTGTAAGGGTCCAGTGCAGCTGATGTGCAGAGGGAGTGAAATCCAGGAGGCAGGGATGCTGCCTGATTGATTTTGCTGGTTGTCCTTAACCCACCCCAGAGCCGGTGTTTCCAGCACTCCCCTGGCCATCAGCTCCCAAGTCCCCAACTCCCTACGAGGCTGGCCTTATCTGATGAGTGGGAGTAGAAGGTGGAGGTACAGTCGTTGGGAACTGCCCTCCAGACCCCACCGGGGTGCAGATATTGTCAATGTGCCTTTAGGATCAACAACAAACTGGAGGCTTACGAGAGCCCTTTCCCATCTTGTGACTCATCAGAATAAAGCAACTCCACCCTCTGCGAACCAAAAGCTCTGAAAACCTTCCTCAAAAGCCATACGCGCCCACCACTTTGTGACTGAGAAGGACAACACTTCACAATTCGGAGGACATCTCAACAGGAAAGGCAACATTCCCCATAAGACATCTTACTAGGAAATTACCACACTCCGGTTCTATAAGCTGAGGTCCCCAAGCACGGCATTTTGGCCGAGGATTCCAATGAACTGCCAGCAGGATAATGTGGTGACGCTCTCTGAGCTACTGTGAAAATGCATTAAAATCTCAATGTTTGAGCTCATCCAAGCAATTAAAATGAACACGGACTGCTCTGTTTTAGACTGGGAAAAACAAGGATAGGAGAGCGTTGGCCTCTAATCCTCTGAGGTTTCACGGAACATTTTAAAGGCATTTAGATAGCACCTCTGCTACCCAAACCAAGCTGACGGTAATCTAGTTAACCAGCAACGTCTCCACTGGCTCAAATTAAGTGTTATGGGGGAGAGGGCATGGCGGACGGGAACTTGCAGCGCTGAAAGGAAACGTGTACCCACCAAGGGCTTCCTCTGTGCTGGCCCCGCGCTAAGAGTATTACCTGCCCAGAAAAATAAGTGTCTTCACACGCATTTTTCAGGTGAAGAGGACGAAATTTGGAGAGGAACTATATAACATACGGAAACCATCGCAGTGATTTTCACAGGAAAGAAAATACAATTCCACCTGATCACTAAACAAAACTCTTCAACGGCTGCCTCATTATTTTCTGCTCACTAAGAAACAGAGGTCGAGAATTCATTTTATCTTAAAACCCGGGTGGTTCAAATTCTCATCACAAACACCATGGATGATGTAGGATTTTGAATCAACTCATTCTCTGGGAAACATATTGAATTATCAAGTGTGATTTTAAATAGCGAGCTAGTGGTCAGGCAACAGGAGAGGACACAGTACAGGCAGCAGGCCCCAGCTCGCCCCTGGTAAGACACTGAAGTCAGTGCACAGGGCCAATCTCACCCACAGGCAAAATCAGCCTTCAGGGCTCCAGGTATTTAAATGAAATTTAAACAGACCCCTTCGCTGGGAATTCCCTGGCGGTCCAGTGGTTAGGACTCGGCACTTTCACCGCCAGGGCCCGGGTTCAATCCCTGGTCGGGGAATTAAAATCAAGCAAGCCCCATGGTGAGGCCAAAAAAAATAAAAATGAAAATAAACAGACCCATTGACAAATAAGAGAGAATAACAAATGTGTAGCACCCTTTGTAGTCACTAATCCATATCAAAAAAAACACATGGAGAGTCCTTTTAGGACAGAAACAGGTCAGGTCTCATGTCAACGGTGGCAACAAAGTCAGTACTCTGTTTTTTTTGCCTTTGGACACAAATATAAGATATATATTTAGTGTCCTCTTAAAATCAATGAAAACCCCTTAAAACAAGCACAACCTGGGACTTCCCTGGTGATGCAGTGGTTAAGAATCCGCCTGCCAATGCAGGGGACACGGGTTTGAGCCCCGGTCTGGGAAGATCCTACATGCCACAGAGCAACTAAGCCCGTGCGCCACAACTACAGAGCCTGCGCTCTAGAGCCCACGAGCCACAACTACTGAGCCCGTGTGCTGCAACTACCGAAGCCCATGCGCCTAGAGCCCGTGCTCCGCAACAAGAGAGGCCACCGCAATGAGAAGCCCATGCACCGCAACGAAGAGTAGCCCCCGCTCGCCACAACTAGAGAAAGCCTGTGCGCAGCAATGAAGACCCAACGCAGCCAAAAATAAATAAAAAATAAAAATAAATAAATTTATTAAAAAAGAAAAGAAAAGAAAAAACAAGCACAACCTTAGGCTACAGCAGAATATGGGCAAACTGGTGACATGCCAAGGGCAAACAAACCAGAAAAGTGTATATTACAGCAATAAATTTGCATTTGCGTTAAGCACAAGACAGAATTAAAATGCACCAAACTATAAAAACAGGATGATATTTAAGATCTCAGGAGTGCAAGACAAAATTACCTTTATGTTCAGGCCCTGTTCTAGATAAGTTACAGGTGTCAATTAAGTCACCCAGCGCCCTATCAGTTATGTTCCTTTCTGACAGTAAAGACAGGTAAACTGAGGCATAGAAAGGCCACTGATTAAGGGGGAAAAAAGACCAATAGTGGAGTCAAGAATTATTATTAAAATCATGTGCTTTGGGCATGTTGATCAAGTTAGCGAACTGGATATATGCTAAGTTCCAGGAAGATGGGAACTGATCAGTTTCATTCACTGTGTCTAGAACAGTGCCTGCAACATAGTAGATGCCCAATAAACACGTGTTCAATAGATGGATTAGATATTTCCTAGCAAACAGCACACTACTCAAAAGCAGTTTGGAAATTAATATGATTGAGCATTTTATACCAAGTGCAACCACTTTCCCACATATGAATGCATGCACACACTCAAAACCTGCAGACTCTCTCGCTTCCAAATCTACTGTGTCTGGTCATCAGAAGAGCGCCGAGCCCAAATGCTCAGTGGCAGCAACTACTAATAAGTGATCGATAATTCGATCTGACTGAAAATCATGATGGTACGACGTAACCCTCTAACCCTAAAACACACAGAAACATCCAAACGGGGAAAAAATAAGAGCAACTGGCATCCCATGAACCCACTGGAGGACTAAGTACAATTCCTGTTAAAAAGGGGAAAAGTGGGCAGGGGGCTTATCTTTACACAGTCATCCCTGGAGTCCCCACCCACGCCAGGAAGGGGATAAGAGGCTCCAAGGCAGTACCTTTCTTTTCATGACATGCCCAGCAAATATGTCAGTTAGTTGCTAAGATCCCAACTTCTCATACCATACTTATCACATTGGAGCTTAAAGCAGATGAGGGTACCTGCCCCTCTGAATCTGCGGGGCCTGGGGCTGCTCTGCTCACGGAGGTCAAGGCAATTGCCCTGAGCCACATTCATGCCTGGGCTGGGCCCCGCGCAGTGTTGGTCTGTGCACAGACTGCAGCTGTCAATGGGTCACACCCACCCCCATGGTTCCCTCTGATACGGCATGTGGACTGACCACTGCTGCTGCTTCACTGACAGGGGCATCAGCAGACACAAAACCACAGGTAAATGGTGATATTTTAATGGGCTTCAACAGCGAGAGAAACCTCTCTGCTTGCCTGGACATCCGGATGACACTCCCTTTTCAGGCTACCGAACACTGCGGGTCCCAGTTAGAGGGCTGGCGGTGTGGCCCTTGGACAAGTCACTCTCTCTATAAAAGGAGGGGCGCTGCCCCACCTGATCGTGGAGGTCCCCTTGAGATCTAACACTTAGCCAGAGGAGGCACAGCGCCTGGAGTCTGTTTGGAAATATGGGGAGGGGTTGGGGGGGCTCAATTACGGGTGTCTACTGTGTCCCCGACGGGAGGCCTTCAAAGTGACACCAGAGCCCCAACCCTCGAGGACAGGGGACGGACCCGGTGGGCGAGCAGCTGCGGCAGTGCCATCAGTGCAGCTGCTGAAAGCCTGTGGGGAAACACAGACCAGACCAGCTCCGCCTGGTCATTCTGGAGGCTTCTCTGCAGCAGCGCCTTAATCTCTGGGCTCCTCCCAGAGGAACCGGGCTGCGTCTAGCGGAGCAGCCACAAACGAAGCTAGAGATTTCAGAAAGAGCCTCCAATCCACAGGGTTGAAGCAAGTTTGACGGTGCAACAAGCTACTGACTTGCCAGAACCTACTAGATGAGTATACTGTCCCCGGGGGGAGTGAGGGTCTTGGGAGTTTCGGTCACTTGGTCAAGTCAGCGAGGAAAAGCAGCAGGCCGAGCAGGGCCCCGGCCCAGGGAGCGCCGCAACCAGCTCCCGAGAGGCTGCTGGCTGCTGGAGCCTCCCAAACAAACACGTGACTGCTGCAAAAGAAGGGGAATGCTGACGGCACAGGACCGACGGGCGGAACTCCTGAGCCCAGCCCAGAGGTCCTTAAGATTAGGGCATGGCCGCCAGAGAAGGGATAAAGCCTCTCCGCGCTCCCTTCCACACCTCCTCCCTTTCAGTTCCCCCACAACCAACAAAAACACAAAGCTGCAAAAAGCCAAGGGCAGGTAAATAGCAGCAGACTCAGAAGGGAAAAAACTCAAACTGATCATCTAAAAAGGAAAGAGGAAGAGACTTAGAGGCTTCAATGTACTTAGAAATAGCTACTAGCAATAACAACTATTTACTAAAGGCCACTATACATCCTACCCTGAACCCGAAACTTTATATACAGTTTCTAATTAGACATTCAGACCAATCCGATGAGATTGGTATTATGCCCATTTTCTAGTCCAGCAGGCTGAGGCTCAAAGGTGTTAGATAACACCCAAAGTCTAAGTCCTAACACAGGACAAGGCTTACCCTTGTGGGGATAACAAACAGGCAGAGGAGGATAAAAGCTGTCACAGGTGTAAACGCAGGGGCACCTAATCTGGGTACATCTCAGAAGACTTCCCAGAGGAAGTCTAAGACCTAAATGACTAAGACTTTTCCAAAGAAAGGAGGGAGAAGGAAGAAGAGCGTGTGCAAAGACCCTGAGATCCGAAGATCCTGGGGAACCGCAATGCATTTTGCAGACGAGAATTGGCAAAAATAAGAGCAGGGAAAGTGGGAAGAAAGGAAGCTGAACGCTGAAGGATTCTCGATGAAATGACATGATGTCGGGACCTGCTTTCAAATACTCCAGCCCTCACCCCTGACCCCCAAGAAAGAGAGTAGGGGGATGTGGAAATCAATGACATAAGAGTGGCAAAATATTCTGAGTAGACAATGGCTCATTAGATAATTCTCTTACTTTTGTGTAATTTGAAACTTTCCACAATAAAAAATTTAGGGGTTTTTTCCCCCAGAAAGGAAGGAAGGAAGGAAGGAAGGGTGGGGGCTAGAGAAGGGAGCTGGTGCCAGACCGTGAGGCCCTGCACCCGGACTGCTAATGGTAAACAGGTCATCTGCCAGGCTCTGCGCTGCATACTCAAGGGAGTATTCACGTAATCCTCACAGCCACCCTAAGACGCAGGACTGTTCGTGCCATTTTGCAGATGAGGAAACTGAGGCTAAGAAGTCTGGCCAAAGGTCTGTCTGCTTCTGGACTCAGGCCCCTGGGTGCGATAACTAAAATGCCTCCCAGTGCCAGCCGGGAGCTGGAATTAAGCCTAAGGGAGATGGAGGCAACCACTGAGGAGCAACCAATCAGGTGTCTTCTTTGTCCAGGTCCCTGGGAACTGCCGAGCGGAAAATGGCTGCAGTGGGTGGGAAGGGGCAGGAAGCCAGAGAGGAGGCAGTAGCATTGCCCCAAGCAATAAGGGGGGCCGGGGCTCAGACAGCGGCAGTCAAGGGGGAGAGGAAAGACTAAGAGGTTTTGGAGAGGTGGCATCAGTAGATCTTGGCCAGCAGGTGTGAGGGTCCGGGCGCCCCACCACAAGGAGCAGGTCTGGGGGCGGGGGCAGGGTTTCAGCTCTGGGCTCCTTCTGCCCGAGAAGCCTGTGAGTCCCCAGTGCAGATGTCCAGCGGGCACTCTGACACAGGGGTCAGGATCTCAGGCGAGCTTTTAGGCTGGCTGCAGTGCGGTGTCATCCGTGTACGGCTGGCAAGTGAAGCGGCAAAACAGATGGGCTGGCCCAGAGCAGGCGCAGACCACAGGAGAGAAGCACTAGTTATCTCTCAGCTCTTTCCCAGCTCACACCCGCCATGAAGAAAAGAAGACAAGCAAAAGGGGAGGCGTAACATCAGATTCTTTCTGCACTTGTAATGATACACTTCCTTCCCCACCGTCAATGTGCAACTTACCAGGAACAAAAATGATATGGGACAATTTCCCGTCTACTAAACATTCCTGGAAGAGAAGAGAAAGTGCCCTTTTCAGGCTCTGGTTACAATCTACACAGAGCTTTGGGCAAACCACACAAACCCAATCAGCCCAGAAAAGGCTACTATAAGACAGCCAAAGAGGGACTCAGGCTGAGTTACCCTCACCCCCAGCCCCGGACAGAGTGACTCCTGCAGGGCACGTGTGACACACAGCCAGCAGCCTCTGCAGCCTGCCCAGGGCAGCTTCTCAACAGAGCTCCTGCTCCTTTACAGAAAAAGAAGGAGGGAATCACACATCTGACTCCAGGCCACAACAAAGTGACAATTTTCAGAAACCACAACTAATAAGTAGAACATAAAGATATGGAATTAGGCCAAAGCCTTGGGGTGGAACCCACTTAGAACTATGGGGGCATCAGGTGATTTTCATGATGGCTTACACTCGGTGTGTTACAGGAGGCTACTGCTGTCTAGAGAACCTCTGAAAGGTAATCTTCCCCTAAGGGCCTCTAGGGCTGCTGCTCTGTCCTGGTCTGTTCTGAGATGTTCTGTAGCGTACACAACAGTTGTGCTTAAGAAACGTTACTGGACAAGAATTCCTCTCCTCTACTCCCCGGGTTACACTTTCATTTCCAAAACCACGGAAATGCATAAATGATTCCACTGCTCCTTCCCAAGTGACAGCCAAAAGGGACTCGAGAGATCTTCAGTCCAGCTCTTCATTCTACCAACAAGGAAGCTAGAACCCAGGGGGGCAAAGCCACGGGCACAAGGGCACACAGCTGGATAGCAGACAGCCAAAACCAAATCCCAGCCTCTCGAGACCTCTGTCCAGTGTTCTCATGACTACCGCTGCCTCGATAAAGCTTGACCAACAGTATTAAAAGGAGTAAGAAGAAGCACTAACAACATTGCACGCTCACTACACACTGGCCACTGCTCTGGGTACCTCAGGTGTATTACACTCATCAGTCCTCACAACAGCCCTATAAGGCAGAAGTGTTATTATCTACTTTTGACTGATGAGGAGGCTGAGAAAGAGGGAAGGTATGGAACTCACCCCAACTCACAAAGCCGGGGAGTCAAACCCAACAGAGTCCGACTCCAGAGCCCTGCCTGTAATGAGCACCCAATTTACAAAATGGATATAATCCAAGTGTTTATTTTTACACGGGCCCGTGTGTGCAAACATTTTCCTAAAGAAACAACGCTAGAAATCCCAGACTAGCCTATGATGTTTTCCCCACCAGGTAAGAGGACTACAGACCAATGGGAACTCTGAGCTCTGGGGGCAAGGCCTTATCAAGTGCCAAAGTAAGAGGATTCCTCCTCAGTTTGCACAGATGGTCTGCTCTGGGCAAGACATAGCCCTTCTCACCAACTTCTCTGCCATCCCCACATTCCTCATTTCTTCCCAGGCCCCTCACCCTGTCTTCACCATCCCTCAAGTCCCACACCCCATCCAAACCCCTGGCTCCATATCAAAAGGTTACCAAAAGGTTAGCTATCTTCCTCACCAAACTCCCAAACCTCCAGATTTTATGAGGAAAGAGCCCCCTCCCACTAATTCATACTAATGTGTGAATTGTTGATATCTATGCCCAGGCTTCCTCAGGGGGAAAAGGTGCTGATTACCTAAAAGAATCTAATTTGTAGAATTTCAGAAGAATATACTAAAGTCAAGCTTGGGAGGCTGTGTGATACAGCGGAAGTCACTGGAAGACAGGCCCGCACTGCCTGGAGTCTGTCCTCGCCACTTTGTTAAGATAATAATACCAGCCCCTAGAGAGTATTTGCTCTGTGCCAGGTAAGTGCTGTACTGATATTACCTCATTTAGTCTCAACGTATTTTTCTGTGGTGGGTACAACTATCGTTCCCATTTTAAAGAATAGAAAACTGAGGCACAGAGAGGGAAGCTTCATCGTTGTCAGGTAGCAGAGCTGGGATGTGAACCAAAGTGGTCTAGCTCTGAAGCCCATGCTCTTAACCACTGAGCAATACTGCCACTCCGTAAACAAACACACACATACACTTAGTGTGCCGGGAATTGTAACTACCATTTATACACACTTATGACATGTGAGTTGTCCTAAGGCACTTCATACGCATTATTTCATTTAATATTCCCTATAACACTATGATACAAATACTTGTATTACCCCCATTTTACAGACGAGGAAACGAATGCTTTAAACAAGTTTTTCACGTGTTCAAGGCACAGCGTTAAGTGCAGAGCTGGATCATATCTCAGGCAGCCTAACTCCAGAACTTACAGTTAAGCCTTGACGTTTCTGACTGTACCTTCCTTTACTTCTGAATCCAACAGTATCTAGAAACCCTGGAGATCGGTTTTGTTTGGTTCTTTTTCCTGTTTGGTTGTGTTACTCTTTGTTCTTTTCATAATGGCTCACACAGTATCAGGGCTTTGGGTGGGGAGGGAGGAGAAGGGTGCAGGGTTCAAGGCCAACCAGGGCAGTCACTACTGCAGTCAAACTCACTCTGCTGGTAAGTTCATGCTGAGTGCAGGGAGCCAGGAAGGTTAGATTTAGGTGTAAGAACACCTGTAAGAATGGTACCTGGCACCTCTGCTAATAAGAACAATCCAGAACAGTGCCTGATCCAAAGTCATGATGATTAAGGTTTTGGGGGGCATTTAAGTGATTTTCTTTCCTCATTATGTTCTGAATGAATCCGTATTCCCTGAGTGAGTCAGGGGTGGGTGTGGTGATAAGGAAAACACTAGGAACAGAAATTAGTTACTGATAACACACCAAGTGGGATAATCCCTAAGAGGCTGATGGAGTTGACTCGCCTCTTCCCAGTTTTCACATTTCTGCCAAAACAACAGCTGCCGCAGAACACCTGACATCAGGTGCTCTCACTCAAATTAGCCTGACTCAGTCAACTCCGGACGACTTCTACCAAGTCCCATCCCCTCCTGAGCACTGGCTGTCAACCCGGCTCTCTCAGGAAGGGAACACCAGATGACAGGCAACACAGATGAAACTTCCAACCTCAGCCCTCAAAGAGCTTATCATCAGTTCACCAACTGACCTCACCTTTCCTTCCAAATTACCCGTCTGGGATCTGGCCCTGGCCTCCATCACAGGACCTCAGAATTTTCTCTCATCTACAAGTAGCACAACTAGATTTCTCAGTAATGGCCCAAAATGGCAATGTCCTGATGGCACTTCATCAAAAATACAAGCAAGCAAACCACAAAAGGGGTTGTAAATTAAAAATTCAACAGAAAACCCTTTTTACTTATTCTTTCATTCATTCAGTGAATTTTAATTGAATGTGCACTGAATACCAGGAGCCCTGCTAGGCGCTGGGGACTCCCCCCTGGGAATGAGAGAGACACAGTCTCTCTCCTCAGGGACCTAAAAGAGGACGGGGCCCCTAAGGGACCGTGTTGCAGTTTTAACCAATCCTACCCGTTAGCTCCATGATGCCAAAATGTCAAGAACACCTTCAAGGCTGGATGTGAGGGACATGAATGTTATAGCAACTTAAAGCCACTGAGTAACTAGGTTCTGATAAGAACAGCTCGGGAGGGTAGAGAGGAGAAAATGTCTTCAGACTTTCCAACTGAATACCCTTGGAATTGAAATTTGTTCTTTCTCTAATAAAAGTGAAAAATTAAGCATGCAAAAACAAAGAAAAGGCAGCGCCAGCCCCTTCCTCAGGGCCCATTTCCCAACCCCGGGAGAAAGTGACACTTCTGGGGTCTTTGCTGCTTGAGACATCACCAGGAAAAGGCTGAAGTCTTCGCCCCCTTTTCAGGCAAATACACAAGCAGCCTCCTGCCACAAACAAATGAAGAAAGTCAAAGCCGGAAATCAAAGCCTGGAGACAGGACACTGGAAACCTTGGGAAAGGGGCCTTCAGAATAGTTCAGCCTAACTCTCAGCATATCTGAACGTAATAAGCGATAATAATAAGAACAATCCAGAACAGTGCCTGATCCCAAGTCATGATGATTAAGGTTTTGGGGGGCATTTAAGTGATTTTCTTTCCTCATTATGTTCACATTCACTATCTTACAGCAAGAACCGCGTTGACGCCAATTATTTTTTGCCGTCGTCGAGAGCTTGTCATCTCTCTACAGAACAATAATCTATAGGTGCACAAGAGTTGAAAGCTTAATTCTTTCCCCAATTCAGCATGGGAAAAGTGCTGCTCCCAGCAATTTGACATCATTTCATTAGATTAGATTAATTTTTATTTTTTTAGGTTAATTTTTAAATGTGTTATCCTAACAATTATGCCAACTCCCATGTAATTAATATTCTGACTGACTTTACAAAAATTACAAAATCCCCTAAAGAAAATAATTAGTCAGTAAGCGTGAATGAGACTTCTCTATGGCCAATGGCACATAAAATAGAAAGTTCATCACATAATGGGTGGTATCAAAGCCTTTCCCACACTTCCTTCAATTCTTAGCCAACAGTGCAGAAAGCTGACATTGGCAAGTTACCCTAAACTTCACCTAACATATTAATGCACTTTCCGGTTTAAACTCTTTGAGGGTAAAATGAAGAATGATGAAAGCTTTTGCAATTAAAAAGCTCTTTTCATTTGTAAGAGAGGCATGATAAACACATATCATTGCTGCTTCCATATCCCCAGCTGGAAATTAGAATACTGGCTTATTTCTTGGGGCTACTTCTTGAGTTTATTAAAGAAATGTACGTAAGGCATCCTTACCCTTGTTTTCCTCTTTTCTTTCAAGGTTTGAAGTACAGTATTCGTATAATAGATCTTAAATCCCTTCTAGAGTAAGGGAAGGTATAAATAAGCAATAGTCAAATAGGACATTATCTACCATAACAGAAATAAAAAACATGTTTCCCCTGTAGCCCACCTTCGAATAATTGGCAGGGGCTGCCTAGCCCCAGAACAGAGTTGTGAGCCCAGAGGTGGCCTTAGCAGGAAAGAATACAGAGGGTGGTCAGTGATGTCTGCCCTGGACAAGAGTGACAGTTTGAGGGCCATGTCCCATGTATTTGCCATCTCCATCCTTCAGTAAACCACTAAGAATGAGTAAAATGTGATAGCAGTTCATGAATAAAATATAACATATGAATTGCTCCTGCGATGAAGGTTAAAGGGGGAAAAATGTTTGCTATAGTCAAAACCTTAAGCCAAACCTGATTACAGCATCAAGTTTTAGAGGAAAGAACACTGACCTACGTCAGGAAAGGCAAATTCTAGTCTAGCTATGAAGCCATGAGCAGGTTGGTTCACTTGGCCTTGGTCTGCTTGGCTATAAAATAAGGGGATAAGCTAAACTTCTCTTAATCATTCTCTTTATTTTGCCAATTAATGGTATAAGACTCCAAAATTCCCTCTCTGCTGGGGCACTCAGAAGCTGGTGAAAGAGCAGTTACTTTAGAGGCATGCACCATGCCAGGAAGTGACTGAAACCCCTACACCACTCACACTGCTCATATGGGACTTAAAATCTGTGATACATTTCTACATCTAGTTTTAACCTCTAGCATCTCCAGGACAAGAATTTCCACATACATGATATTTCTTTTCCTTAACACATCCTCTTTTCCACCTGAGGGCAAGGGTGGGGGGCAGGGACAGGGTCTTCTATTTTAATACTCCAATAAATTCAGCAAACAATTAAAACTACCTTCATTCAAAAGTTAAGAGTCATCACTTCAAGTTAAAACCAGTCGCTTCCACTGGAGTCCCATGCACTCATGGTTTCGAGATCAGCCTAAATCTTCCCACCACTGAAAAGTCTCCATCCCTCAAGCCTATTCCAAGAACATTACCCACATGATACACGAACACAGCTTCCACATCCAAACACCAAAAAGCAAGACTTTCTACCAGGAGTCCAGCCAGAAATAAGTCACCTACAGATCAGATCCCACCCAATCACCAGGGAAACTCACATTAAGATGTCCAAGCGTGCCCCTGGGGAAATAAGGAAGCTCAAACAGAACAGCCTGAGAGGGCAGGGCTATCTGCGTAGAGCCAGAACAGTCTCATGGCTGGCCCTGGCAACTGCAACAGACATCTCTAATTTCTTGTCTGCCCTGTGTCCTCTCCTGCCTCTATCTAATTCCAAGCAGCCCCAATTCCTGTGCTTCAGCTGATCTGCACGGGGCAGTCAGAGAATCCCACCCCCTGAACTCAATGAGCTGTCTGGGTAGGTAGGGGCCACCTACCAAACAGGGTCAGAATCCGTTTTTAGGGTCTGGTGTGGACACCTGGAGATCACCTGGTAGAAGGACCATGCAAACCTACAGCTGCCAGTGTGTCTTTTCCACCACTGGGAGATATCGGGCCAACACTGGGAAGCAGGCGTAGATAGGGCAGGAGAGTGACAGATCCCCATACCACTTGGGCACCCTGATCCTCAAGACTGAAGTGGGTCTCTGTCAACAGCAGCCCAGAGCTTGGAGGACAAGCCTTATAGGTTAAATGCATGCATCCCAGGTTCAAGCTCCTTCTTGAAGTGCCCCACGATAAATCATTTCTCCCTGAGTCTCAGATTCAGCCGCCAGGGTTCCACTGCAAACCAAAGAATGTTAAATACTCCTACAGACAAATTCAAAGGAAAAATTCTACACACTGGAAACACTGTCAAGGCTCACCTGTCACTTAAGACCTGAGAGGGAAAAGAACCACAGGAAAGAGGAAAAGGATGACGCACAACTGGAGGGGGCAGAGCAGTTCACAATCCGTAACTGTAAGAACAACTATCTCCAGGGAGGTAGCAGTCTAATGAGAAAAGCTTCCCCAAATGTTCCAAACATATATTCTAGCTTTCTCTCAGCAGCAGAAAAACAAAACACAATAACCCACAGCACCCAAACAAGAGGAACTTGTTAGTAAACAAACTAACTGTTCCCAGGCTTATGAGCCTAATTGTTCCTGCTGTTTTTACACTACAGCTTAGTTTTCCTTTTACAGCTGTCCTAAGGTCTACGCCACGGGCCTGCCTACTGCAGGAAACCATGAATAGCAAATTCTAGGGAGAGTGTTTAGAACAATCTCCCTCAGACAGGTGTAGAATAATTAGAGAAAAGAGAGTATTAGGAGGTTATTTATTTTATACATAGTATACACGCTACTATGTATAAAATAAATAACCAGCAAGGACCTACTGCTGTTTATCTATTTTATAGCACAGGGAACTATACTCAATAGTTTGTAATAACATATAAGGGAGAGAATCTGAAGAAGAATACACACACACACACAGACACACACACACACACACACACATACACATCACTGAATCGCTGTGCTGTACACCTGAAACTAACACGATGTTGTAAATCAACTATACTTCAATTTAAAAAAAAAAGATGAAGAAAAAAAAAGAGAGACGGGGACTTCTCTGGCGGTCCAGTGGTTAAGACTCCGCGCTTGGGTTCGATCCCTAGTTGGGGAACTAAGATCTCGCAGGCCACGCGGCACAGTGCGGGGGGCGGGGAGAGAGAGCCAGTAATCTACCAAACAGTACTCTAGTGATGTTCTTCTATCAACAATGGGGAGGACAGGCCAAGCAACATAAACCATGTGAGTGGCTGCACACTTAGACCAGCAGTCCTTCACCTTCTGGGGGTCAGGGACCCCTCTGAGAATCTGATGAAAGCTAGGAAGTCCTCCCCAGAAAAACACACACACACACCCACAACATTCTGCATGTGATTTTATGGGGTTCATAAAAGCTGCTCCCTACACCCAGCAGCCAGGTTAAATGCACCTGACTCTGAACAATCCTCAAAGACTTCAAAGGACTACATAATCTCTCATAGGGAAAGTCTGAAACTTCCAACTCTGTAACCCGATGCTGAATCAAGAACAAACAAGGAAAGAAAAACCCTCACTTTCTGCCTTTATGAAATGTAAGAAAACTTGTTTTTTCCTGTATTAGCTCCATGTCTGACACGTCCCCCTTACCTTGTTTGACCATTTATATGCCTGAAGGAGCTGACTGTAGAGAGGGGTTTTGTCCTGCACGGGATCCAGACTCAACAGCCCGCTGTTATGGAGAGGATGGTTCTCAGAAGGCTTGCCGACCAAGTTGCTCAGACGTTCCAGCTCACTGAAAAGTAAACAGATACAGCAAATAAACCCGAGTCCACTGAAACTCCAGGGCTAAGCCAACCACATTGGTCAACCGTTGTTCTTCAAACTGCCCATCAAAAGTCCCTTAAGAAGAAATACTTTCTGAAAGGTTAAGAAGACTAGGGCCACTTGAGACAACCCCTAACTGGGGGCTGATCTTGTTTTGCAACTGAGCTCTCTGGCGCCGTGCTAAAGGAGAACAAGAGTTAAGCGCGATGAAATCAATAAGCTTCCTAAAATCAGCCTCGAACAACTCGAATCATTCTCTGAGGGGGTGTGGTGAGAGAGGAGACTTTCTGGAATTTTGAAATGCAACATAACACTGCTTCTCACTAAGAGTTTTCAGACCCACGTACAGATCAGTACCTTTGGCAGAACAGCAAGTACCTGAATAAATGATGATTATTTACCATTCACACAGAGATAGATTCGTACATGGTGCTTCACAGATGGTAAAACTTAACAAAACAAAGAAGAGATAAAATAAACGGAATGGGAAGACACCACCGAGGGGCTGTGTCAAAGAAATACGCTTCAGTCTAGCAAAAAAAAAAACCTCTAGAGCAGCTTGGGAAAGGGAGCCAACAGCAAAAGCACATTCCAGAAGCACACCAGTCTGAGGGGCCAGTCTCAAAGTGTCAACAAAGGCTTTGTAGGAACAGCTTCTCATGCCACGTTCATTCTGGAATCTTCAGCCACCTTCTTCTTGGTACTGCTGTCTAAAGATTTAAGAAGGCAAAGGGGTGATGTCAACATTCTTAAACTTTCTACAGTGGTGAAGGGTTACAACATCCTGTATATTACCAAGGGAAGCCAATCAAAGAGGAGACGGAAGAGAGGAGAGAACCACCAGCGCATCCCCTCAAGCAGGGAAAGTATTAACTGGCACTGCGCCAGAGAACAGCAAGTGGGTGTGGGAGCTGAGGAGGGGTGTGTGATTTCCTGGCTTTCCCCCAAAACAAGAATGGCAACTACTTAGAGGAAAATAAATAAATAAATAAAAAGAGGCTCCCATCATTTGGTCACCACCTCCTCTTCCATCCTACCTCCTCCTTCCATCTGGTTACTAAGGAGACCAAGTTGAGAAGGAAAAAAAAAAAAAAAAAAAACCCAGCCACTCCAGAAATTATAGGATGACTAGCTCACCCAATGCCTTCCCCTGCTAAGGTCAGTTCTGAGAGGTAAAAGGCAAAAAACCCTGCAATTCTAACCCTCCTGGAAAGGACTGACTCTCATAAGCAGGGGAAGGCAAGTCCAGGACCTAACCAATTAAAAAGTGCCTACTATGTGCCAGGCATTTTACAAACATCCTCTCACTTCACTTATAAAGTAGAAGGAGGTGACTTGTAAGAAAGAAATATACAATCCTTAACCCTAAAAGACCACAAATTAATATTTGTTGGGGGGCGGGAGGAGGTGTAAGCAGAAGTGATTAAGCTGGTTAAGGCCGAGATTAGGTCTCTCTAGAGGCAGAAACTTAACAGGACCAGTGAGAGTGGGAGTGAAAGCGCTATCAGGTGGTTTCGGAAGGGGTAGGCGAAGAAAGATCAAAGCCTATTTTGTCGTGTTTGGGGGTGGGTTAGAGTGGAACTGATGAATTCCAGGTTCAGGGACGAAAACCTGGGGCCAATCAGATAGAGTGCACTTGGCTTTGGGGCAGCGCTGAGCAGGTCCTGTTTGGTACTATCTTATCAGACATGGTGGGGCCCAGAGGGCCCACAGGTGAGACTGCCGAGCTGAGATGAGGAGTGGAAGTTCCGGGGAAGAGCACGTCCCCCAGTGAGAAATGGAAGGACCACTGGGAGGTCCAGGGCGGCGGGAGACAGCCAGGACCTGGAGGCCAAGAGAAGGGAGACGAGAAAGCGGGGGTGGAGAATGAGGTGGCCCCGAGGGGCAGGTAGAGGCTTGGAGAGGAGGGAGGGGGAGCAAGAGAGCAAGGAAAATGGACAGCAGCCCCTGACTAAGGAGACTCGCGCGGGGTCGGGACAGGGTGGGAGGTCCCCGGCCCCTTAAGCCGGTACCTACTTGAGGTCCCGGTTGACCGAATGCAAGTTGTCCTGGAAGTGCGCAATGAAGGCCTTCTCCCGGCCCTCCAGCGTCTCCTTGTTCCGCATGCCATCCTTCAGGCAGTCGAACACCCTGCTCACGCTGGAGCGCAGCGCCTGGATGGCACTGATGGCCTGGGCAAAGGCTTCCAGGTTCACGCCGACACTTAACACGTCCGCCATGTTGCCGCCGCCACAGGGGGCCCTCCAAAACCAGCGAGCAAAAAGCCGCGCTCGCTGATGACGCAAGCCCTCGGAGGACTCTGGGAAATGTAGTTCTCGCGGGGGGGGGGCGGCCCAGGCGGTTCCTCAGAGCCCTGTCCCAGAGAGGGTTTCCACTTTAAACATGCGTGGGCAGGAAAGTGCTCCCCTGGATCTGGGGAAGTTGGGCTGCACGCTCGGCTTTCCTAATGGTGACAAGGAAATACAGAAAGTTCCCTCACTTCCCCAAACTTGCACTCTTGGGAGTCCCATGGAAAAGAATTGCTCAGAGCGTTAAGGTGTCCGTGGTGTAAAGGGTTGAATAAAATGCTTCCAAATTCGTAAATCAATAGGGGAGAAGGGAAACTTCTTCCCTACAGTAGAATGCCAACTAATAAATGTAGAAGGAACGATGGAAAGAAAATTACCATTTGGCAACCGTTAGATTAATAACTGATTCAGATAGGAATTGAAGGATGCTAGTGGGTTAAAGTGTGAGGAGTAATAGCATAGTTACATAGTCTCAAAGTATCATTCCACAAGAAACTTGCTAATTAAGAAGGGAAAAATAATGATCCAGCAATTCCAGTTCCGGTTACATACTTAGAAGAAGGAAAAGCAGGGTCTGGAACAGATATTTGTACACCCACGTTCATAGCAGCATTATCTACAAGAGCCACAATGTGGAAGCAACCCAAATGTCCATCATGGGACGAATTCATAAACCACATGCAACATATACATACAAAGGAATATTTATTCACCCTTAAAAAGGAAGGAAATTCTGGGACTTCCCTGGTGGTCCAGCAGTTGACTCCGTCGGCACTCCCAATGCCGGGTGCCAGGGTTTGATCCCTGGTCAGGGAACTAGATCCCGCATGCCACAACTAAAGATCCCACATGCCGCAGCGAAGATCCAGCACAGCCAAATAAATAAATATTTTTAAAAAACAAGGAAGGAAATTCTGACACATGCTACAACGTGTGTGAACCTTAAAGACATTATACTAAGTGAAATAAGTCAGACAGAAAAGGATAAATACTGTATGATTTCACTTATATGAGGTATCTAGAAGAGTCAAATTCATAGAAACAGAGAGTAGAATGGTGGGTGCCAGGCGCTATGGGAGTGGGGATGGGGAATCAGTGTTTAAAGGGAACAGAGTTTCAATTGGGGAGGATGAAAAAGTTCCATGGATGGTGGTGACGGTAGCACAGCAGTGTGAATGCACTTAATGCTACAGAACTGAACACTTAAAATGGTTAAAATGGTAATTTTATGTTATGTATATTTTACCATGAAAGAATTTAATTCAGTAATGTAAAGGTAATAGGTAATAGTGACTTCATAGTGGAGAAACCTGGCTGACACTACCCTTACAAGATATCAAGGTCAACGTCACCAGTGTAGGACAAACCACCCCCTGATATGATCCACTGAGGAGAGCACAACATGACTTCTGTGATATTCCTGCCAAAAATGCAAAACCTGAGTCTCATCAGGACATCTGACAAACTCAAAGACATTGGACAAAATAACTGACATCTGAAAGAGAAAAACAAATACTGTATGCCAACACATGTATATGGAATATAAAAAAAAATGGTTCTGATGAACCTAAGGGCAGGGCAGGAATAAAGACGCAGATGTAGAGAATGGACTTGAGGACACGGGGAGGGGGAAGGGTAAGCTGGGACGAAGTGAGAGAGTAGCATTGACATATATACACTACCAAACGTAAAATAGATAGCTAGGTGGAAACAGCTGCATAGCACAGAGAGATCAGCTCAGTGCTTTGTGACCACCTAGAGGTGTGGGATAGGGAGGGCGGGAGACAGGCGTAAGAGGGAGGGGATATGGGGATATATGTATACATATATAGCTGATTCACTTTGTTATACAGCAGAAACCAACACAACATTGTAAAGCAATTATACTCCAATAAAGATGTTAAAAAAAAAAAATCACAGATGAGTGAAAGAGCTTAACAACCGAGTGAATGGCTTCCATGTTTCCTTGAGAAGCCAAGAGTGTAATCTGTTAGATATTCTCCAGAATAATGAATTGGCATGGTCAGCTCTCTGAGTTAACGCCTCTAAAACACGGTCAAATAAATTTGTGCTTGTCTCTAAAAAAAACAAAAACAAAA
This sequence comes from Eschrichtius robustus, assembly GCF_028021215.1. NCBI lineage: Eukaryota > Metazoa > Chordata > Mammalia > Artiodactyla > Eschrichtiidae > Eschrichtius > Eschrichtius robustus. The sequence goes on along the minus strand of NC_090833.1, from coordinate 4,573,019 downwards.
AAACTGACATCTGACAAACTCAAAGACGTTAGACAAAATAACTATTGACCTATACTTTCTCACAAAACACTTGTGTCACGAAAGACCAAGAAGGACGAAGGAGCAGTTCCAAATTAAAGGAGACTGAAGAATGCATCCCATGATCTGGGATTTTCTTTTGCTGACCCAATTGAGACAATTGGTGAAATCTGAATAAGTTTTGTAAATTAGTTCATAGTATTTTATAGGTGATGATGTCATGATTTTGTTCATCGTATTGTGGTTATGGAAGAGGATATCCTTGTTTGGGGGGAAATATACCCTGAAGGGCATAAAGGAGCATTGTTATGTCTGCATAAAAAAGAAAATAGTATGGATATGTTTATTTAGAGAGAGAAGGATAAAGCAAATGTGGTAAAATACTAACAGTTGTGGAAACTGGATGAGGAGTATACAGAAATTATTTGCACTATTCTTGCAATTGTTAAGTCTGAAATTGTATCAAAATACTTTGTTTTCAATGGCCAGCGATAAGGGGCATGGAAGGTGTACACACGATCTAGGTGGCAAGAAAAGCCTTCAGTTCTACCAGGCTGTGCAGACCAGGATTTTGAAATTCTGTAGTTTATCTCAAGCCCGCTTCCTTAATCATTCCGCCACTCTTCTCCAACCTCACTCTCCTCACACCCCCTCAATTAAAATTCTCTATTTCTGGAACACTAAAAATAAATTATGCTCAAAAACTGGGCTCTGATGTTGCTCTCCATGAGTATTTAAATTTAAATACCATTTAAATGAATTAGTAGTCCCATAAGAAAGAAAGGTGTTTTATTGTCTTGGGTTTATAGAGTTGCTTTCATTTTCTGACATATACCTCACTTTTCTAGTGTGGCCATTTATAGTGTTTCCTAAGGAGAAAGGGTAGAGATAGCAGGAAACTTCTAGGTGTGGAATTTTAAACAAGTCACTGAGCCTCACTGAGCCTCAGTTTTCCCATCTGTAAAATAGGTCTAGTAATAATACCTTTGTTTATAAAGTAGCTGTGGGGTTTATAACACCTTGCAGGCAAAGCTTTTGAAATTTTGTTCGGCATAGAATAATCACTCAGAAGATCATAGCTGTTAGGAGGATGTGCTGAGAAAGTTTCTGATGGGGCTGTGACATGTGCTCCCATCCCCCACTTGAAGATTCTTTGCACAGAATCAAGAAAGGATTAGCAAGAGATCTATTCAAATTATCTCTAATGACACAACCTTGTTGCCAAGAGCTTGTCAGTAAACTGTGTCCTATAATGCACTATTTTTAATGGCCTTTTTTTTTTATCTCCTTTGTAGTGCAGGGGGGTTGTTTTTATTTTTTTGCTATTTCTGTAGAAAATATTTTTTAACTTTTCAAAAGTAAAGTATCCGTGTCTGTTGGCTTGTTTTGGTTGTGGCTTCAGTTCATTCATTCTTTCTAGGGGAAGAGTAGAGAAGGCTAACTCCATTATCATGTTTTTACTCACCTGAAGGCTTAGAGAATGTGATTCCTGCTGTATATTTTGTCCCCGGGGTTGGGGGGTGGGAACTGTACCAGTCTATTTCTGCCCACACCCATGTGTATCTATAAACACGAAGTTTTGCATACAATTTCAGGGGGTTCACAGCCCCCACTAAAGCCCAAGCACGAACCTCTGGTTAGAATCATGCTCTAAGGCAAACACCACGGGAAGATGGCTGGCAGCTAACTTGTAACCATCAGGTCTCCAATGCCTTGGGCACAATAGATGTTCACTCTGTGAAAGCAGTGAGTTAACCCAATATATTATATTTGCTTCTTAGATCCTCTCTCCAAATTATTTCATCTCTTTGTATACTCAGATACCATCTCTCCCTCCTGCTCAGCCTTCCTCCTGCCACCCACCCCGACATACACACATACAGACAATTAGATTTTCCTTTGTCTCATTCTCTGATTCAGTGGTTTAGACTCTGATTGGCGCAATAAAGTACAAATACGCTCTGCTCCCACCGTCATTAGTTTTCAGGATTTCTCTTGGTCTCTGCTCTTCTGGGAAACTCAGAAACTGATCAGTGGAAATATACATTTCCCTTGAACCTAGTAAGGAGTCTTTCATCATGTCAACAAAAAACTTTTCATTATGGAAAGGAATGGACAGAGTTTCTCTAAGGTGTTGTAAATTCTTGAGAATGTTGGCACATATATGCTTGCATCTGTGTGTGTTTGTGGGATTAAAAATTACTTCAAAGGAGTTCATTTTGAGAAATATCAGACTTTAATTATTATGATCTTATGTTTGGGTAAAAGGCAGCACCCTGCTACTAATACCTTCCAGAATGAACAAGCCATTAGCTTGGTGCTAGCAGCTCAGGCATATTAGAATGAGCAATCAGAATTCAAGTTGTTAAATTAAATTCAAGTTGGATTTAATTAAAATATGCTGCAACTCCCATCATATTCAGAGAGCATGTGTTAAGCATTCAGACTGAGAAAGCACCCTCATCAATTAATAATTATTAAGGATTCACTAGACGCAGAACACTGCATTGGACGGTTGGGCAGAATGTCACCAGATAGATTTAAAACCAAATTTTCCTTGGATAAGCCACAGCGGAACTGAGCCACCTGTCGTAGTCAATGTGGCACAATGCCTAAGACCTTGGGGGTGGCCCTGAGGATTACACTGAGGCAGCACACGGTTCTGGGGACATGGTAGGCATTCAAGTTAGTCGTTCAACAAATACAGATAATGAATGTGCTCGACATTTTGCTAAACACCTGGGGAGCCAATGGTAAAACCAGGCCCAGCCTAGCCTGATAAATATCACTGAAAATATCTTGAAGTGGATTATGTGTTCTTCCCCATTCATCTGTTTAAGGCTCAGGGCATCAGTCATTTTTAAATTGCTTAGAACCAGGTTTACTATAATTAATTTAAGCAAGTTTGGTAAAGAATCCTCTTTTGGTCTCTTCTGAACCTACCCCCGCTCCTGTTTTCCTCTTATTTCCTGCTTCTCATGATTTTGACACAGTGATGATCATGACAACAGTGATGATGGTGACCAAAGTGATCCCAAGGACAAAGAAGATTCCTGGAGGTCAGGAAATCAGCCCAGGCTTGCCCCCGCTGGGGTCTCTCAGGCAAATGAGTTAACCCTTCTGAACCTCAGTTCTTGCATCTAGAGAATAAGGAAGTGGGATGGCCCCCAGAACTAAGCATCAGAAGTGTAAGATTAGAGGAACTTTTTATTAATTCAAGAGCGGAGAAAGGGAGAGAATCATTTGCCTTTAATGCCGATCACAAGCACTGCACCAGGGTTCCTGCACTCCCAATGCATTCATTTACCTGGAGACATCCACTGAGTGAAAGGATTAAATAAGGATCCAAACAGAACACATTCCTGTCCTCATGGCGTTCGCTCACAGCCTAGCAGGGGAGACAGTCACAAATGGGACATGAAAAGCAGTGAGGTTCACGTGTGGGGTAAGAGACCTGAATGGAGAATTTTGGAGGCCTTAGAGAGGGTGGTCACAGCGTCCTCCTGCAGAGGGGAGGCCTGGGCGAAGCCTGCCAAGGTGACTAGGGGCTAATCAGGTGCAGTGGGGGTGGGGGAGGGGTAGAGGTAAGAGAGTTCAATAGACAGTTCTAAGTGGAGGTGTGATGTGTGGAGATTAGATCTGTGTTGGAAAGTCCATTCTCTAGCTGCAGAAGTGATCAAGCCTAGAGGCAGAGAGACTAGAAAGCCAGGGGGACCTCCACCTGCAGAGCAGACAACAAAGGACCACAGGCGAGCCGTATTCTTCCCATCACAGGAAGCCAGGAGGTATTTTAAATATGTTAGTAAATTATTGATTGCCCATTCGGATGCTCACTTAATCAACAACGAGTATGTTGTTAGGGACCTCCGCTTTCTGCCGTGTTCGTACGTAATTAAGTACAAAACATCTCGGGAATGGACCCTTTTACCAACACATTAGGCTGAATCAAAGTGGAACAAAACACAAGTTGTTTGCGCAGGCTTGACCGCAGCCCATTTGAGGGAGGAATTGCCTTCTGATTCCATTACTGTGTTGTGTGGATGGTGCATTTTAATTAAGAGGAACTATGGGCAGCCAGCATCAAAAGCTACCAACCCTGGAACCCTCACCCAGAACCTGGGGGCCGATGCCAAGCTTGTGGGCTCCCAGGGAAAGCCAAGACTGGGGACAGCCGCAGTAGCGCAAGGACCTTTGTCTCAGAAGCTCTCATTCAGCACCCCTCCTCCCCGTCACGTGCCCTTCCAGCCACGTGCCCTTCCAGCTCCACGTCTCCTCCTCCAACTCTTGGTAAGCCTCAGAAAAGACAACACAAAGAAGGCATATCAGATTCCCGACAAAGAAACGATCCATTCACCTTGGCGATGAAGTCTTATTTTTTTTAATGTGTTGCTTTATTTTTCCTCATTACAAATACACGCTTCCTTTTGAAATCTTGGAAGGTGTAGACAAAGCCTACATAAGAAGATAAAGTTATGCATAGTTCCACCTCTCGACCTTCTGGCTATTCACACTTACACATTATTTTACAAAATTGGAAGCATACTATTTTGTGACCTCCACTTATTGTAATAGAGCCTAAATACCTTTCCCTATCATAAAATAGTCTTCGAAAACATTTTACTTATAGCAAGGATTCCATTCGATGGTTTACAGAATTTCTTGAATCCCCTATTGTTGACCATCTAGGCTTTTCTACCTTAAACAATACAGCAGTGGACATCCTAACTTGTAAATTTTTGTGTGTAAAGTGAACCCATTCCTTGCAATTGATGTCTGTTCACCATTTGGCTGCAAATTACTTTCCCTGTTTGGGGATAAGAGGTGTAGAGGAGAACCAGGAGACCAGTTTCCACCTCCTTGGTATCACCAGTCCATTCTTAGGAGGCAGGCCTTGGAGGACAGACAGACACGTGTTCAGGTCCCAGTCACGCCACTTAGGAGTGATTCCACTAGAGAAGTGTTTGGCTGCAACTAACAATCACAGAAAAAGCTAAAGGTAGTTTAAAGAGAGGAGGGCTTATTGGTCTCACGTGGTAAGTGGTCTAGAGGTACATATGGGCTGATGCAGTGGCTCATCAGGGACCCACACCCTTTCATCTCTCTGCCCCAGCAACTTCAGCCTCGTTTCTGTCACTTCTTGGTTGCAAGACAACTGGGTCCCAACTCTGCATTACAGGCAGGAAGACGGAGGAAAGAGCAGAAGTGGCAGCAGCAGACTTGCGCTCACACCTCATTGGCCAGAATGATGTCACATGGCTATCTTTACCTGCAAAGGAGGCTGGGAAATCAAGTTTTATCTTTCTTTTCCAGCCCTGCTGTCCAGTAGACATATAATGTGAGCCACATATTTTCTACTAGTCATAGTAAAAAAAAGGTAGAGAGCCTCACACCTACTAGGATGGCTACTATTTAAAAAAAAAAAGGAAGAAAGAAAGAAAATAAATTTTGCCAAGGATTTGGAGAAACTGGAACACTTGTATGCTGTTGGTGGGAAGGTAAAGTGGCGCAGTATGGAAAACAGTACGAAGGTTCCTAAAAAAATTAAAAATAGAACTGCTATATTATCTAGCAGTTCCACTCTGAGCATACATTCAAAAGAATCAAAAATGGGGTCTTGATATTTGTACACCCATGTTCATAGCAGCACTATTCACAATAGCCAAATGGTGGAAAAAACCCAAATGTCCACCGATAGATGAATGGATTAGCAAAACATGGTATGTACATACAATGGACTATTATTCAGCCTTTAAAAAGAAGGAAATTCTGACACATGTTACAACATAGATGAACCCTGAAGACATTATGATAGTGAAATAAGCCAGTCACAAAAAGGTAAATACTGTATGATTTCTCTCATATGAGGTACCTAAAATAATTGAATTCATAGAGACAGAAAGTAGAATGGTGGTTGCCCTGGGCTGGGGATAGAGGGAAATGGGGGGTTGTTGTTTGATGGGGACCAAGTTTCAGTTTTGCAAGATGGAAAGAGTCCTGGAGATTCATTGCACAACAATGTGAATGTACTTAACACTACTGAACTGTACACTTAAAAGTGGTCAAGATGGTCAGCTTTATGTTACGTGTATTTTACCACAATTGAAAAAACTAAGGACAAACCAGGTGAAATTTCAACAATAGATTTTACTTAACCCAATATATCCAAAATATGATCATTTTAATATAAACATTACTAATGAGATCGTTCACATTCTTTTTTGCCTACTAAATCTTTGAAATTCTTTGCATGTAGCTAGTGACTATACTATTGAACAGCACAGCCCTAGAATAAAGGCAGGCCAGGGAGAATCATGAGTGGGAAACAGAGGTTGGGTCAGCCAGCTTGACCCTTGGTCAGGTTAATTAATCTCCCTGAGCTGGGGGATGGGACATGGGCGGTGCTCTGTGTGATTGATGCAAGAATTATGTTGGTTAATATGTGGAAAGCCCCCAGTAAACTGTCTGGCACACAATAGCTGCTGCTGTAAATAGTAGTCATTGCTATTCATGTTTTCATGTATCCATGGAGAATGGAGATAACAATTAAAAAGGACATTATGCGAACTGTTTCTTTAAAAGTTTATAAGACAGTAAGGGAAATTTGAACATATTTTGTGGGGTTTTTTTAAGGGTCATCTTTTAGAGGGACACACTGAGATACTTCTGGGTAAGGTGATATAATATACGAGCTTGGCTTCTCAGTAATATGGGGGGACAGAGGTAAATGAGGGAAAGGGTGAGAGAAGATTGACTGTCAGCTGATAATTGTTGAAGCTGGTGATGAGTTTGTGGGTTTCATTATATTGTTTGATACTTTTCCATAATGAAAAGTTTGTTTTTTTAGGGATATCATGTGGGTATTGAACATGCCTTGAGTTTTTCAGATTCTAGGTCTTTTTTTTTTTTTTTTTTTTAAGAATTTGTTGGTTCTGTTGACAGCCTGGTAGAAATAAATGGTCTAAGTGGCTTCTTGGGCACCAAAAGCAGCCAGCACATTGTCCACTGTGACGGTCATTGCTGGAAAGGAAGAAGAAAGCATGGTATGGCCAATAATCACTTTATTCCTCCTGTATAATTTCCCCAAGAAAGAGACTTCCATTTTCTCTCCACCCAAAATGTGATGGCTTGTGTTATCTGTGCTGAGTTGAAGGCTGTTTACGTGGTAATTGACTCTATTCAACTACCTGATTTTCAGGTGGGTTTTTGTGTTTTTCTTTCCATAATTGAAAATATGTAAGAGCTAACAATAGTAATCACTTCTAGGGCTTCCCTGGTGGCGCAGTGGTTGGGAGTCTGCCTGCCAATGCAGGGGACACGGGTTCGAGCCCTGGTCTGGGAAGATCCCACATGCCGCAGAGCAACTGGGCCCGTGAGCCACAATTGCTGAGCCTGCGCGTCTGGAGCCTGTGCTCCTCAACAAGAGAGGCCGCGATAGTGAGAGGCCCACGCACCGCGATGAAGAGTGGCCCCCGCTTGCCGCAACTGGAGAAAGCCCTCGCAGAGAAACGAAGACCCAACACAGCCATAAATAAATAAATTTTAAAAAAAACCAATAGTAATCACTTTTATTAAGTGTTCAATTACTGAAAGGCAAACGACTTTAAAAAAAAATAACAGCTTCATTGAGATATAATTCACATACCTTAAAATTCACTTTTAAAAGGTTTTTTTTTTAGCATATTCACAAAGTTGTACAACCATCACCACTATCTAATTCCAGAACATTTTCTGCTCCCCTTACTCCCTGGAAACCACTAATTATTTTCTGTCTCTATGGATTTGCCTACTCTGCAAATTTCATATAAATGGAATCATATGATATATGGTCTTTTGTGTCTGCCTTCTTTCACTCATAGTGTTTTCAAGGCTCGCTTACATTGTAGCATTTATCAGTACTTCATTCTTCTGTGGCAGAAAGGAATGGATATGTCACCTTTTGTTTATCCATTAAACAGTTGATGGACATTTCGGTTGTTTCCACTTTTTTTGGCTATTATGAATAATATTTCTGTGAACATATGTGTACAAGTTAATGTGTAGGTATATGTTTTCAATTCTCTTGGATATTTATCTAGGAGTAGAATTGCTGGGTCAAATGTTCACTCTTTTTCAATTTTTGAGAAACTGCCAGAGTTTTCCATAGTGTCTGCACCATTTTACATTCCCACCAGCAGTGTATGAGGGTTACAATTTCTCCACATCCTCACCAACACTTTTCATTGTCTGCCTTTTTGCTTATGCCCACCCTAGTAGGTGTGAACTGAAATCCCATTGTGGTTTTGATTTGCACTTCCCTGATGACTAATGATGTTGAGCATCTTTTCTCATGCTTATTGGCCATTTGTATATCTTCTTTGGAGAACTGTCTATGCAAATCCTTCGTCCATTTTTAACTTTATTTGTCTTTTTATTGTTGTGTTTTAAAAGGGCTTTTAAAATTAATTCTGAATAATACCTGACATTGTAGTGAACATAATTGAGCACATAGTAAAAGTTCTTTGAGATATTCATCATACTACACCTCACCCAAACTGCTAACCAGCACCCCAAATTGTACTAGATATGACAAGTTTTCATTATGAATAGCTACCACGACCAAAATATCTCCAAACCCTTTCCATGAAAGAGAACAGAGCGAGGAGGAGGATGCCATTCCTTTTTATACCTTGTGTTTTCCGGGCAATTGCTGGCATCTGGCTGAGTGATTGCTCTGAGAGATATGAATGCAAGTCAACTAAAATTCAAACTGCTATTAAGATCAAGGCCATATGAATGGTGACCACCGAGTTTGAAAAGAACTTATAGAAGGGAGAATCACTTTATCTGGGAGGCAGGAATGGCTCATGAAGGATGTAGCATTCAAGCTAATACAGCCATTCTCAAGTCTGTCTGAAGGATATTCTGGGATTCACATCCATAGATTGATATCCACATCTTGATTCTCAAACATCTATTCAATAAATATTGATTAACCGAATATTATAAGCCCAGGGGATTCAGCAGGGTACACGGTGAGATAAAGTCCCTGCCTTGCAGACCCTACATTCTAGTGAAGGGAAGTAGATGGTAAAAAAGAATAGCTATATCTATAATATGTCATGTAGTGAGAACTGTTCAGAGGGACAATAAAGCAGGATGAATGGACAGAGCAATGAGGAGGCAGCCGTTCTGATAGGTTGGTCTGATAAGGAGAGCTTTGAGTGGTAACCGGTGTGAGTTTAGGGATTGAGCTGGGTGGATACCTGTGGGAAGGGCATCCCTGCAGAAGAGAAGGCAAAGGAGAATTCACAGGAGACAAGATCACATAGGGCCTTTCATGCAAACATCTACCGTGGAACAAAGTAGCCCTCGGACCACACATTGATGTTACGTTGATGCATTCCATCAGGTCTTTGTTGGAGTCATCTCGGTCATCTCACTTTAATTCTGGCAAGTTTGTTGTCATGTTGTTTTCTCGTGGAAGATGAGAGGGAACCAGTAGGAGCAGAAGGTCTGGGGGGTCTTCTGACTGAGTGGTGTGGTCTTTAGGCCTTTCCCTTTGAGAACCTCTGTACTAATGAGAATCTGGTTTTCAGCAAAGTCCATACCTCTGAAGAGACCATACCTAGAAGCTGTGGAAGGAATAGAAGTTTTGGGATTCAAACGAAATAAACAAAATATTGGTTAAATCTGGCTTCACAGAGGTTCAAGACATCTTCTCCTTTGTCTATTTGTCCTCTCCCCTATGTACAGGTTCCTAAAAAATTATGATATTTCTTACTGGAGAGAACCTACCCAAGTCGTCATCTTCTTTCCTTAGAGGAGCTGCGTGTGCTTCATTTGTAGCAGAGAAGATGAGAGCAGGAAGAAGGTCGTGATGGTGACCCTCAACTCACATTTGTGTCAACCATGGGGAAGACTCCTGTGTAATCTAGTGGCAATAATGAGAACCAGTTGTAGGGAGGAAGATCTCAACCTAATATTGCAAAGGACTTCCTACAATCAGGAAGACAGTGAGTCCAATGACTAAAGGTATTCAAGTAGAAAATAAATGGGCATTTATCTGGAGTCTATGCAGGGGATTCCGACACTGGTCGGTAGGGTAGACCAGAACCCCCTTAGAGCTAAGAGTCTATAATCACATTGTACTGTCTTTCTTCTAGGTAAAAATCAAGACCATTCATGAATGGGAACCCCATGGAACAACTTGAAGGTCATTTACAGTGCACTCTAAGTGTTTTTCCTCGAGTTACATGCTGTTAAGGGGGCTTTAATTAAGCTTTCCCCGCCGGGCACAACCAGGCTGTTTGTGGTGAGTGCAATATGCCGTCCCAGAATATGTCAAACTTCATTTGCAAAATATCAGACTGCTGTTTTTTTCCCAGAGCCAATCTGCAGAGTAATACGTTCAATAACTTTTGCTCTTTTCACTCTCAAAGATAGGTCTCTTTTTGGAGTCGATAACGCAATAAATGCGGAATCTGGTGCAAATTCCAATGGAAAGAAAAGATATTGTTATTTAAAGGCCAAATAACGGCTTAAAATTAGAGTTGTGAAGGCATTGAAAAACACCAGACTTCCCAGATGGCTTGGAGATAATTCACTGTGCACTCAGTCCGTTCACACGCTAAAAAAAAATACTTTTGACTCTGTTTCTCCTCAGATTGAAAGTTGGTGCCTGCTTTAAACATATGTGCTTCTCTCTTTAAATTTAGCTCTGAGTCATGTTGTATTACATTAGGAATTCAGCAGGCAGGCACTTGGAAAATGTACATCAATGCGTTTATTTTTAAATTATACAAAAATAAAAATATATGTTTAAATATATTAGGCTGTATTTTTGCCCAATTTCAAAATGGTTGTTCTCAAGAACAGATTAGATAAAAACAATAATAACGATGATGACACTGATTCTGGAACGCTGCCCATTCCCAAGGATCCCAGAGCAACTTGACAAATCCTATAGCTCCTCGCCCCCAGCCCAGCTAAGCATGGGATTCGTCATTGAAACCTCCGCCTCCACCAGGGACCAGGCAGCTCCCTTAACAGCTGCAGGGCGGCCTAATTAAGATACTCCTTCCCCCAGAGTGTCGGGTTGCTGGGCAGAAGTCAGCTAGGGGTAGGGACGGTCAGAGGGGCAGAGGTGGACAGTCTGTTGGGACATCTTGAGCTTAGAGGCTACACTGGTGCACTATTGGGCACAGAAAGACAGTGCTCGGGTCAAATCCTGGCCCTGCCCCTCCTAATCCATGCATCCTTGGAAAAGTGATGGGATGGGGCCTCATGTGGGTCTTGGCTTCCTCATCTGTGAAATGGAGAATGGCTCCCATTTAGGGGTTCCTGTGAGGACTGCTGAATAGAATTCATTTAATTAATTTAGTCATTCACACAGAACAAATTTATTAAGATCTATGGGAGAAAGTGGTGAATAAAATGAACAGACACACAGTCCCAGCCCTCATGATGCCTCATGATGCCTTAGTGGGTAGAGAGACACTTAAGGAATAATCATAGCCATCACTATTTAATCAGAATTATGATGAACACAAGAGGAGAGTTTGCAATTTGGGACCCATCCTGATCTGAAGGCTCAGGAGAGCTCCAGCAAAGAAGTTAAAGAATGCAAACTGTTGGGTGGTGCCCAGGCACGTAGTAGGTACTTTTTAGTCCTTTTTATGGGTTTCCTACGGCTGCTGTAACAAATAACTGCAAAGTTAGTGACTGAAAACAACACACATTTATTCTCTTGCAGTTCTGGAGGTCATATATCCTAAATGGTTCTCACCTGGCTAAAAATCATGGTCCCTGCAGGGCTGTGTTCTTTTTGGAAACTTGAGATAAGAATCCATTACCTTGACACTTCCAGCTTCTAGAGGCCCCCTGCATTCCTTGACGTGGTCCCTTCCTTCATCTTTAAAGCACATCACTCCGACCTCTGCTTCCATCTCCACATCTCCCTTTTCTGACTTTGACCCCCACCTCTGCCTCCCTTTTATAGGGACCCTTATGATTACACTGGGCCCAACTGAATAATCCTGGGTATTCTCCCTGTCTCAAAATCCCTAACTTAATCATCATGGCAAAGTCCCTTTTGCCATATAAGATAACACACTGACAGGTTTCAGGGATTGGGTTGGGGGGAGGTTATTCTGTCTACCACAATCCATGAAGTTTAACATCCAAAAATAAGACTAAAAGAACAGAGAGAATAGAGGGGAGGAAGTTATTTAAAAAAAAAACAAAAAACTATACACGGCAATTTCCCAGAACTATATGTTTCCAGATTTAAAGAGCCTTCAGGGCGCCTAGCACAGAAGCATATCAAAAGCTCCAAAGAGAGAATGTCTTACACAAAGGATCAGGGATCAGACACTGAACTTTTTAACACCATCACTGGTAATTAGAAGACACAGTGCAGAACCTTCATAATCCCGAAGGAAAATAAATTCCCAGCCCAGAATTTATTAATAATTTTATCAATTAAGTCTAAATGTGGACAAAATACATTTCAGACGTGCTAGGTCTCTACAAATTTTCCTCTCATGCATCCTTTCTCAGGAAGCTACTAGAGGATGTGCCCCGTCAAAATGAAAGAGTAAACCAAGAATAGTGGAAAACAGAGCATCTAGGAAAGAGCAGATGTAACACAGGAGAAAGGCAAAGCTTACCCTAGACGACCCAGACCACAGGTGTGCCTTGGCTCACAGGTATGCCTCAGGCTCAGCACAGCAATCAGGCCCGGGGTGTAGGACTCAAAGCAAAACATGGAATTTATAGGTTCCTGAGGTTTTTATTATATGAACAAGAATTTTATAGTTATGATGTAGAGTTTGGAGATACAGTTAGCTACATAGAAAACTAAGCAACCAGAAAAATTACTAACTCTGAGAAACACAAAATTGTGCAAAAATGTAATCATAGTACATTGGGTGGTCTTGGCAAACAATATTTACATAAAGCATAGGACAGTCAGCACTGAATACTGATTTAACTAGAATCTATGAGATTGAGAGGATGAATAGAGGGGAAGTATGAGAGAGGTGGCAGGAGGGTGAGAGAGGGAGAGAGAGAAAGGGAGAGTGTGTGTAAGAGAACTAAATCCTCATTTTCTCTAGTGGAAGTCAATTAGAAGTTGCCTACAGCTGAAAAATCAAGAGACAGCTAAAAGAGTTGAAGATGGCTGCCTCTGGGGAAAAGATCAGGGTCAGCAAGTGGGACCGGTTTAAAATATAAGCCTCATAGGTCTTTTTGACTTTATAAACTATGCACAAGTATTAAAGTAATCTTTAATAAACTTTAAAAACATTTTTAAAGGAGAGAGATGGGAAGAATGCTCCCTGAAAAAGGAGGCGGGTGGTGGGTTCTGGGAAAAGTAGCCCCTCTGTCAGTTTCAGGTCTTCTCTGATTTCAGCCTCATTAAGTTGTGGGAGGGAGATGATTTCAGTAAAGGACATCAAATCTGTAGGAGGTCCGGCTAGGTCACGAAGCCCTCTGCCCTCCCCAGCAATCACAGTGGCTGCTGCCAGGAGAGCAAGCGGGGTGGCGGACACGGCCCTGTGAGCTGCAGGCAGCTGTCACTGCCTGGAATCCTCCCAGCAGGCCTGGTGGCCCCGGTGGAGGGGTCAGCTTGGGAGTGACAACGCTTCCTGGGACAGACCCGGGTGGGGAGGCAGAGAGAAGGACTGGGGAGAGACTGGGGAGATGGGGTGGGAGGATGGGGCTCTTTCTTGCATTCCACCCCCGACACTCCCTGGGAAGGTGAATACAATTCAGCTTGCTCCGGCAGCCCAGCCAGGGCCAGTCTCCGTCCTCTGCTATCCTCACCTCTCTGTTCCACCTCAGACGAAGGAAAGGGGGCAGCCCTGGTATGGGGACTTACCTGGGGAGCAAAAGGAAATGTTGCCCTCCATCAACAAGGAGGTGTCTGGCTCCTAACAGGGCTACTCCTGAGATCTGAGCAAGACCCCAGGCTGCACAGGCTCTGACACTCTGGTGGTGAAGAGTTTAAAGAACATGGTCACTTCTAGTCCGGGGATGGGAGAATGGCAAGTGACTCTTGTTGGTTTCCTCTATCTCTCTTTTAAAATGTGATGATGATCACCATCAAATTATGCTGGGCCCTCACAAGCAGAACACATTTAAGATGGGCTGTCAAAACATTGGAGCCCAGACTTCCAGGGCCTGACATCCTCAAAGGGAGATGGAAAACCAGTCTGGAGGCCCTTGAACAGTGGACTTCTCCCTCTTGAGCCCAGGGAAAAATAAGCTTATCCTCCAAATTCTCCACGGAACTAAAACCCATGTTTTATGCAACTGACTAGCCTTGCTGATTAGTAACAGATGTTTAAAAGGTGTGTATAGTGGAAGGGTGGGTTGTCTGGGGTCAAGTGAGTTTGGAAAATGCTAGGTTAAACAAAGGAAATGGGCAGGAATGCTAAATAGTTTAATATTCATTGTAAATATCCAAAGAAGGTTGTTCCTTTTGACAGTTGCACCTGTTTTCAAGAAGCATCCCATAGGATTAGAATTCCATGGAAGATGCTTTGGGAAACACTGGCCAAGCATCTGGAGTACCTGAGGGCTTGGGAATCCTGAGCCCTCATCTGCAATGTGCTTGGTCAGAACACACGTTCATGTTCTTCTCTGTTCCCCAGCCCCCCACTCCGTGAGGCTACCCTGAAATGTTTGCAGGCGGGACTCTATCCTTTTCTCATGCACCAGCCATGTAGTGCCTGGTTTTCATACAAGGCATCTTTGTTTTTAATTGATTTCTTTAGACACAGAGAAGAGCCTTGGGAAATAGAACCTCAGGGGACCTGATTCTTCTGGTTCTTTCCTGAATTCTTGGATCTCTTTTCAGCCTCCCCAAAAATTATCATGAGAATTTTTAGGCCACACCACCCTGAGAATCAGAATTGTTTAGTTTCGTGCCTTAGTACCCAAGGGCCGAGACATACGTATTTGTTAATAAAAGCCCTCGTGCAACAGTTTCAGAAAGGGCCCCTTTATACCTTTTTTTTTTTTTATAAATTTATTTATTTATTCATTTATTTAATTTTTGGCTGCATTTGGTCTTCGCTGTTGTACGTGGGCTTTCTCTAGTTGCAGTGAGCGGGGGCTACTCTTTGTTGCAGGGCACAGGTTTCTCATTGTGGTGGCCTCTCCTGTTGCAGAGCACAGGCTCTAGGCGCGCGGGCTTCAGTAGATGTAGCACACGGGCTTCAGTAGTTGTGGCTCACAGGATCTAGAGCGCAGGCTCAGTAGTTGTGGCGCACGGGCCCAGCTGCTCCGCGGCATGTGGGATCTTCCCGGACCAGGGCTCGAACCCGTGTCCCCTGCATTGGCAGGCGGATTCTTAACCACTGCGCCACCAGGGAAGCCTATACCTTTTTCAAAGGCAGAATACCATAGGTCTACTTGCAACAGAGTCTTCTCATGCAGTATTTGTGCTTTCAAGGCCATGGAAGGTTATAGGTGACAAAGATAATCTCACGAATATCCCTTGGCTCATACTCTCCAAGGCCACTGACTTCGCACATCTGAGCCTGGTGAGTCATTTACCCTATCTTCCTTCCTTCATTCATCCATCCGTCCAACATATTTTTAATTAAGCACCAACTCTTGAGTCAGGCACTGAACTAGATGCTTGGATACAGTGAGCCAGACAGATGTCACCTCCACCCTGGTGGAGTTGACAATCCAGCTTCATAACTGGTATTAAATATTTCCTGCGGGGCCGCCATGTGTGGTTGTGCAGGGTGTTCACTGCACAAGGGTTCCAGGCCAAAGGGGGCAAGTGGCAGCTGAAATCTACCCCTCAGTCCACTCACCAAGTCAACACAGTTTGGCGCTGCATCTGTCTGGAGGGGCCCCTTTTTCTAACTTGCACAAAGGTGCTGCTGTGTGGCTCAGCAGCAACTCTGATTTCCTACAAGGTTATAGGGATTAGAGACCTGTGAGTAGCCTCATGTCAACGATTTCTGGGTTTATTATTAGGGTCTTTAAGCCCCAAAGTTGAGTTGAGTGGTTGTTAGTCCCACATTACAAACAGCAGGCTTGCACTAGCTCATCTGAGAAGTGAGAAAGGGAAAAGTGGACTTTGACCAATTCTATAAGAATGGGTGTCAATTATTTCCCGAAACAAGGTCTGTGTCCTCTAGCCATCCTTTGAGAAACTGGGGCATTCAGCCTTAACCACTTGGATTTGTAAATAAAAAGTTCCCCTTCCCACACTGTCTGATCCATCCTGAAAAGCACAGGTGTGGGGGGGGCAGGGCCGGGGGCGGGAGGGGGTGGGGAGATCAGCAGCGGCACACAAATTCCACCTGGCAATTTTTACCGCTTAAATTCAATGTTTTCTCCCTCTGGGTGGGGGGAATACTCTTTAAAAGCTGTATGGTAGCATTTGAGAAAGTGTTGAAGACAGAATGGGGGAAATGTGATACATCTTTCTGATTTCCAAAGTGTGTTCTATGTTTGAGAGTGAGATCGTTTTTTTGTGTGTGAGTTTCCTGGTTCAGTGCTTCTCAATTTTTAATGTGTAAATGAATCACCTTGATACTTATTAAAACTCAAGTCATGATTCAGCAGGTGCCTTTCTAACAAGTGCCCAAGTAACGCGGATGCAGCTGGTCAACATACGTCGCGAAGCCCTAGTCCATGTGCTGTGGCATTGGAGACACCGGAGTTAGCGTCGTGCTCTGCCATGTACTCGCTGTGTGACCTAAGTGAGTTAATTACCTTCACTGAGCCTTCGCTTTTTCCTCTGTAAAACAGACAGATGAATACCCACTCCTCCACCTTCTTGTTAGGGTCACATGAGATGACACACGGGCAGCAGCGTGATGCCTGGCACATTGGAGGCACTCAATCAATGTGGGCATTATTTTCCCTCTGCCTTTTAAAAAAGGAATATCAGGGGGGCTTCCCTGGTGGGGCAGTGGTTGAGAATCTGCCTGCCAATGCAGGGGACACGGGTTCGGGCCCTGGTCTGGGAAGATCCCACATGCCGTGGAGCAACTAGGCCCGTGAGCCACAACTACTGAGCCTGTGCTCTGCAACAAGAGAGGCCGCAATAATGAGAGGCCCGCGCACCGCGATGAAGAGTGGCCCCCACTTGCCGCAACTAGAGAAAGCCTTTGCACAGAAACGAAGACCCAACACAGCCAAAAATAAATAAATAAATTAATTAATTTAAAAAAAAAAGAATCAGCTGGCCATGATATCCTCTATTTTAAAAAAAAAAGGAATATCAGAAGAAGGGAGAAAACTTAGTGAAACAAAACCTCAGTTGTCACGGTTGCCTGGTCTTTGTCACAGAGTCTAAACCACAGGGGCTCAGAACCTGTGTTTCTGGTCTCAGTCTCCCTGAGGGCTGCGCCTGTGCCTGGCACCTAGTTGTTGAATGAATAAGGCACTTCCGTCAATAATAGTAGCTGTAGGTGGCAGTGGAGCCCACTTCCCCCCTATGGTGGCAAAATTAGAATATGTGGGAGGTGGGGGTAGAAACTAGATGAGAAAAGCTCTCTCTGAGACTCTGATACCTCCCCCAAGGGGACATCCCTTCTTCCCATTGAGGAATCAATAGTCCAAAGGAGCCTCCAGAAAACTTAATTTTGCCATCTCTAAAATCATGCATTGCTCAGTACTGTTCTCTCATGTGAGTCCCCAGAGAGGAAAAGAACTGCAAGGGTGGCTTGGGAGCCTTTATCAGCTGTGCTGAGATGGAGGGTCACCCCCCTGGGATCCCCAGCCTTGGAGACCTCATAGTTCCTTAATCTCCTCCCTGGGGTTTTAGCATGGAACTCTTTGTAGGGTTGGCAGGTCTTTGGCTAAAGACTCGTGCACTGTCAACTTTGCAACTTGCTCTCACCAGTGTGTCTCACGGCTGCTCTGCCCCTGCCCCTGCCCAGCCAGAGAGGTCTTGGCATCCTTCTGCCCAGGCATGAAAGTTCCAAGCCTTTGCCCCACTCTCCAAGCCAAATTGAGCTGTCTCAGCCTCGCCTTTCATTTTCTTTCTCTGTGGGTATAATTGTGTTGACAGCTACGAGAAACCAAATGTTTCCCTACATGGTTTAGAAGTGTGTGGCCCATGAGATTCTTTTTCATTTTGTTGTTTTCACCAGGACTGCAATAAGCACAGTTGTCAGGAGGAAAACCTCGAAACATTTTGGGGAAATAGCAAACTTAGCATCCCAGCAATGTGTTACCATTAGACTAATGAATCTATCAGGCAGTCAAATCACATTTACTGCCTGAGAAGAATGTGCCTCGCGCTGAGCAGGTGTAGTTCAGGGTGCCAAAGCCAGGGGCCCCTCTACTACAGCCCAGGGGCAAATGAAGCCCAAACCCAAGCGAGAGCTGGGAGGAAATGGGGGGCAAACAAGGTGGGACACATGTCAGTTGACCGGTAGGCAAATTACCAAAAGCTGTATTTAAGAGCTGAGAACTGGGAATTAGAAAGACAGCAAAGGTGGCAAGAGAAACAAACACACCATCTCCCTGAATCCATCAAACTACATCTCTCTCCAGTAGGACTGGATTAGATTTATTTTTTGTCTTAAAGGGATTTATATTTACCTGTTAAAAACAACTTCGAGGGCTTCCCTGGCGGTGCAGTGGTTGAGAATCTGCCTGCTAATGCAGGGGACACGGGTTCGAGCCCTGGTCTGGGAAGATCCCACATGCCGCGGAGCAACTAGGCCCATGAGCCACAACTACTGAGCCTGCGTGTCTGGAGCCTGTGCTCCGCAGCAAGAGAGGCCGCGATAGTGAGAAGCCCGCGCACCGCGATGAAGAGTGGCCCCCGCTTGCCGCAACTAGAGAAAGCCCTCGCACAGAAACGAAGACCCAACACGGCCAAAGATAAATAAATTAAAAAAAAACAAAACAACTTCGAAAATAAAGAAGTGCATGAAAAAGAAAATTGTTCACAATCCCACTTTTGGCTGGATATACCATTTGTATATATCCTATTAATGTATGTTTACTAACTTGTGTGGTTCAGAAGAACCTTGAACAATTGTTGAATAAATACATCCCTGCTCCTCTTTACCCTAGAGCAGGCTCCCTGAAGCTGTCCAAGTGAGAAGCAGCCCAACTGCAGACCAACATCTACAATTCTGAGCATCATGTTCATGACCCTTAAGGCTCGTATTACAATTTGCTCTTCGTTTCTTACGTCCACAGTATCTTAGTATGTGTGCTATGTCATCCAATCAGTCATCAAGTCCTGATTGTTCCACCATCAAAATGTATTTCATATCCAACCACCTCTCACCACCTCCTCTGATGCTTCCCTTGTCCGTGTCACAGTTATCTCTCATCTGGAATGCTGCTTTATCTTTCTGTCTGGTCTCTTTGCTTCCCATTTTTGCCTTCCTATGTTTCATTCTTCTCTCAGAAGCCAAAAGCATCTTTTGGGATTGACATATACACACTACTATATATAAAATAGATAACTAATAAGGACCTACTGTATAGCACGGGAAACTCTACTCAGTACTCTGTAGTGACCTATATGGGAAAAGAATCTAAAAAAGAGTGGATATATGTATATGCGTAACTGATTCACTTTGCTGTACACCTGAAACTGACACAACATTATGAATCAACTATACTCCAATAAAAATTTTCTTAAAAAACTGTAAATCAGGTTATGTCATCCCCTGCTTGTAACTCTCCTGTGACTTCTCATTGCACTTAGAATGAAATCTAAACTCAGTGCTCTGCCTAAGAGGACCCCAGCCAACCTTCCCACCTTACCTCTTACCACCCTCTCCCAGGCTCACTCCACTCCAGCCCTGCTGGTCTGCTTGTTGTTCCCTGAATGTGCCAAGTTCATTCCCCACTACAGGGCCTTTAGATATGCTCATCCATCTCCCAGGAATGCTTTTCCCACAGATCTTTGTATAACTGAAGGCTTTCCTCCATGAAGACATTCTCTAACCACTCTTTCTTTAAGGAAAAAAAAAAAAAAGCTAACTCTCCAAGCCTATTTTCTTTCTTATTTAAAAAATATAATAGTTACTATGAAATTATTGTTAAAGTACACAATCACTCTCAGAGAACCTTAAGCTGCAGACTTCCAGAATCTGAGAATCATAAAATTTTGGAACCTAAATTTCACAGTCATGGGATCTTATTATGTCAAAGCTGAGAGTTGAAGATTTCAGGAATTGTCCATTCTAAGAAATTCACTGTATAGATGGAGAAACTGGTCCCACTGGGATTGAATGGCTTGCTCAAGGTCCAACAGCTAAGGGGAGAACTAGGATAGAACCAGGTCTTTGAACTTCGAAGCAGTGCTATGCCTCTGTACCAGTGGTTTTCA
Organism: Eschrichtius robustus; assembly: GCF_028021215.1. NCBI lineage: Eukaryota > Metazoa > Chordata > Mammalia > Artiodactyla > Eschrichtiidae > Eschrichtius > Eschrichtius robustus. The sequence goes on along the minus strand of NC_090833.1, from coordinate 4,552,690 downwards.
AACTGGGTTTCCCAAAGCATCAGAGTTCCTCAGAAGTATCATGAAGGTTATGCCTCAAGGGTAGAGGTAAGAAAAGGGATGGTCAGAGAGTAGATTCTCAGGCCCTCTTCAACTGAAAGAGTTCTACTTTTACCCCATTTATATTGAGAATTGAGTAGTTGTCTTTCTATTTTTTTTTTTTTTAATTTTTTTTTTTTCAAGGAGGAATTTGAACTTTATTCTATGGGTGTGTTTTAAAAAGAGAAGCAACCTGATTAGATTTGAGATAAGGATACATTTGACAGCAGTCCTGAGAGTCCTTGCAACTTCTCCTGGGGGTGGGGGAGGGGACTTTGGGGGATAGTAGAGTAGATTTGCCCAAGGCATAGACACTGGTGATCCAACAAGACCCCCACTAAGATCGGGAGATTTAAAACAAATTTTTAGATTTTTTTTGAAATAACTATAGATTTACAGGAAAGTTGTCTTTTTAGAAGAGTTTTGGTTTTTTTTGTTTTGTTTTTCTGCCCCCGCCAAAGTTTCAAAAACCTCTGTGCTATACGCTATGCTCAATAAATAATCATGAGAGGCAACAAACAAATAAAGAAAACAAAACCCCAAAAACAAAACCCCACACACAATCACAGTGGTACAAATGAGATCTTTAGAGGTATTGGTTAGCAAAACCCAGGTTGATGCAAACATTCTAACTACATTTCCTGCAGGTAGTTGTGGTGGATGTGTGGAGGTTAGGACAAGATCTGTCTACAACAAAACACAGTCTAGAAATCTGCATCTGAGCTCACTTCTCAAATATAGCCTGGCAATTTCAGGTTCTGGGCACAGAGAGGAAGAGAAAAGGCTGTCCTAAAATGTACTTCTGGTGTCATATCAGGAGCCACATGTATTTACAAAGAAGGCATACACTCCTTTGTGATAATAATATGCCTGGAGGATTGGATCCTAGTCCTGATTAAGTCCTTCAGCGACACAAGTAAAATCTCTCCATTGATCATGACTGAAACTTCCAGTTACCACTCTCCAAAATGCATGTTTCCCATCCTAGTGAGGCTACACCCCCAAAATTCAAAAAAAAGTAACCAGGTCAGGATTCAGAAAGTAGCAATCAACAAGAATAAAAGGATTCACAACTGGTTGTGAAAAGGCATTTGTCCAGGTCTGCAATGTCAATGTTAAAAAGTGGTAGAATTTTCATAGATAAGCTTCTTCCACTCTAGGATACTTTGTGAACAGGGAATAGGGCACCCGCAGAGTACACTCTTTCAGTTCCCTAACTTTCTCTTTGTGTCCTCCACCCTCCAGAAGGTTGATTAGAAAGACATACGTATAAAATGTGTTTGTAAAGCACCTTGGTGCCCACGATGGGAAATCTCACTTCCACTTTGCTTGGGTCAAGATTTGTTTTCACTGCAGTTCAGCATTTCTGCGACTGCTGAAAGATTAAAGATAAGAGATATTACCTATGAAAGCTAAGAGCAGAAGTAATTCTCAAGAGTGACAAGCCCCTGCTTATAGAGGTCTCTTTGTTTCCAGTGGGTTTCCAACCCTGTGCAACCCTGTTCCCTTACTTTGTTTTCCTGTTTCTGGATGTTTGTTTTTCACACCCATTCAACTCAAGGGTCATGAAAAGCCTTGGCCCACAAGACAGCAACAATACATTATTTTTTAGCGTGCTTTATTTTCTTCATGGCTGGCTTGACTTTATAACTTATTATCCAAATGACACTATGAGAGTGAAAGGGGGGCACAATTAATAAATGGTCTATATTGTGTACATTCGGTTTCTGTCACTATAGCATCCGAGCTCCCTGAGGGCAGACTGTCCGGTTGCCCACGGTGTTATCAGCACCACGGACAGCGGCCCGCATAGGGCGCGCGGGGAGTGGGCGGCAAGGCGGTGGACATAATGGGAGGTAGCTAACGGAGTGGATCGGATATACCTAATGTGAAACTTGAATGATGAGCACGGGCTTGCTACATGAGCATTTGGGACGAGAATATTCCAAGTGGAAAGGCTAGCTTGTGTAAAAACCGTGAGAAGAGAGTAAGACTACAGCTTGTTAGAAAAGCTGCAAGAATACCAGCATGGCTGCTGTGGGGAAGGCGGACGGGAACGTGAGGAGGAATAAGGCACGCTGTACAGGGCCTCCTGGGGGTCTAGACTTTATCTCAAGGGATGTGGAAAGCCACTGAAGTTTAAGGGGAGCAGTGACTTAGTCACTTTTTTAGGTTCATCCACATTGAATGGGATCTATATACTTCAGTGTATTTTTTGCTTTACTTTTTTTTTTTTTTTTTTATAAATTTATTTATTTTTGGCTGTGTTGGGTCTTTGTTGCTGCTTGCAGGCTTTCTCTGGTTGCGGTGAGCGGGGGCTACTCTTCGTTGCAGTGCGTGGGCTTCTCATTGCGGTGGCTTCTCTTGTTGCAGAGCACGAGCTCTAGGCATGTGGGCTTCAGTAATTGTGGCACACAGGCTTAGTTGCTCCGCGGCATGTGGGATCTTCCCGGACCAGGGCTCGAACCCGTGTCCTCTGCATTGGCAGGCGGATTCTTAACCACTGCGCCACCAGGGAAGCCCTGCTTTACTTTTTAATAGACAATACTTTCACATCGTTCAAAATTTGCAAGGATTCACTGAAAAGTCTCTTTCCCCTCTTTTTTTCCTGGAGTCAACCATTGTTATTAATTTCTTTTTTCTATATTTGCAGGGATGTCTTGTGCCTGTAAAAGTGTATAAATATTGTTTATATATATATGATATATGAGATATATATATATTCATGTATATTTTTCCATCCTTTTGTTTAAAAAATAATGAAGGCATACTTTACACACTCTTCTGCATCTAGATTTTTTCATCTGATACAATATATCTGGGAGATCTTCCTCATCAGTTGTATATTTTAGTTTGGCATTTAAGGCATCTCATCTCTCTAAAACTGTTTCCTGCTATTTCTCATAATCTAGCCTTTTCTGTGAGACCAGTTAATGTCTTTCATCTAAATCTTTAGATCATTCTTTTCTAAACTGTGTTTCTTGTTTAGTGACATTCTTTTCCCCACCCCACCTCCAAATAAGTTTGGGAAATGCCAGGTTAAACAAGGATAAGTAAGGTTTTGTATTTTTGTTTGGTTGGTTGTTTTACTGAAGAACTTCTCTGAACTTTAATGTCCATGCAGACTCTCACAGAGTGGGTGTGGTGTGCAGTATCTCCCACCTGTCCTGGATTTTGAAACTCTTTCCCCAAGCATTTCAGGGAACTGAGGGGAGCTCATGAAAAGGCATTGAAAATGCTGTCTCAGACAGTATATCTCTCCCTTGGGCCCTACTAGATAAAGACTGACTAGTTCCTGCTATCCAACTCCCTCCTTTTATGCTTGATGCTGACCAATACTTTTTTCTTAATAGTTTCTCTCCAGACAGGTTAGAGCACAATCGATTGGGTTACCACTTTGTAAGTCAGTCCTGATGATATACCCTAGTCACCTTGATTAGATTTGAGTGTTTCCAAGTCAGCAAGGCATTCACAGACTATTTCTCCAAGAGCGTAAATGTCTAAGTTTATATGTTCCATGCTGATTCTTACCAGATTCATGTTGAATGAGGGTCTTCAGCTCCAAACTTGGGGCACCTTACCCCAGCTTCCTAATGACTAACTAAGACCAAAGGGCTTTGGATGCCACCTCCGGTGTGCTCTCTACTACCCCACAGAGCCTCCCCAGCCCCTGTTCCCATACTTGATTGTGAAGGATATTTTATTGGACACCAGTCTCCTCTCTCCAGCATAACTGAAAAGTCTTTCAAGTCAGAAACTTTGTTTTCTTCTTCTTTGCATGTTCTATATCAATATCCCTCGTGTACAGTGCCAGGCACACTGGAGTTGATTAATATTTAATTTTTTTTTTACAATAACTTTATGGGAGGGGACTATAGCTATGTCTATAGCTTCTCTCTCCACTCAGAGAATAAAAGATGTATTGCTCAATGGCAGCTCTGCAAACTAGTGTTCACGTGACCGGGCAGGCTGCAGGTACTCGGCAAATGCAGATGGACACAGTCTGCCCATCTATTTGAATAGTCACAGAACCAACGATTATAAAGGCTTGGGGGGGTGTTTCAGAGGCCATTGAATCTGACTCCTCTCACTTTATTTAAAAGGAAGCTGCCAAAGAGGGTCATAGCTTACCCAAGTTCACGCAGAGCTGAGACTCAAGTCCAGGTCTGCTGCCCTGCCCTGGCTATCTGTCACTGGCAATGTTGCCTTGTTTGTAAAATGATGTTGATGATACCCACCTTGTAGGACTACTGCAAGGCCCACTCAGCTGATACGGTGCATGTAGAGTTCTTAGTGCCTGGTGCTACTGCTACCACTCAATGTATGATGGTCATTCTTGCTCAGCAAATGTCCTTCCACCCAATACCTTGTAAGCTTGAAAGAGTAAAGCTGATTTCTCTGCATTTCTGATGATATCAGTGCCCAGCAAGCCCAGCAAGCATTTTATGAAGATAACCCAGCAATCTGATTGCTCATGAAATTTCCATCTTACAGCCCCAAGTGAAACTGACCCTGTCCTCTTCCTAAGGACCAGAAGGTTGACTCTGAGGGAAAACTGATTTCCTACGTGACTTTTTTAGACAAGACTCTAAACTTCCCTCTGCCTCAATTTCCCCTGTTGGCTCACTGAGCTTGGCCTACGGAGGAAGATGCAGCAAGCCTTGATTGATGGATTCATTAGGGCTTGGAAAAGACCTCTAGTCCTTAGAGCCAAGCACTGTTATTTAAAGAACACTGATGGAAGAGTGGAGTTAGGTATTCAAATCGCCCTCGGAGGACTGACAAGGCAGCCAGTCATTGTAGGGCATTTAGAGAGCTAATTCCTTGCTTCAGTATTTAAGGTCTTCGAAAAAGCTACATCCATCTTCCATGAAGAAAAGAAAAAACGTTCTTGCTTCTTCCTGCTATCTAGAGATTATTTAGTGCTCTGATATTGACACTGCTTCTGTAGAAAGATTTAAAGATAAAAATGCAACGTATTCAAGTGCTGATCATTTTTCATTGTCACTTAGTGACAGTACAGCCTGGAGTCAATTGCTACAGATTTATCTTTTGTGATATCGATTGTGTGCGTGTGTGCCTAAGCTGTTTGCAAATACCTGGCTTCATCAATAAGGGCACACTGCAAGCGATGTGGGGGAAGGTATGGGCAAAAGAGAGGGGGCCCAGTGGGGACCCCGCCTCCAGCTTTCTGCTGTACTGGGGTCTCGATGGGCACTGCCAAGAAAGTCCTGGAGGAGGAGAGCCAGAACAGATTGACCAATAAATGCCTGTTTAATCATTGCGTGAAGTCCCTGAGGTGCAAAGGACTGAAAGGCCCAGAATGATTTGTGTTCTGACGTGTATTAAAAGTGTGCAGGGCTGGATTTTTAGGCTTCTTTGAAATTTGTCTCTCTTCCCTAAAGTGGTAAACAGCTTCCCAGTTTGGGAGGCAACTGAGCTCTAGCCAAAACCCACTTTTCTTCATAATGACAGCGATATCATTTACAGAGCACCTGCTATGCACCAGGACCCTCACTGGAAGCTTCCCTGCATCCTTCTTACAAAGAGCAACCCTGCAGTGTGGGTGGGGGACTGCAGAACTTGGAAGAGGTTGGTGGTCATTATCATGCATCTTACAGAGAAGGCTGAACCTTAAGAAGTTACAAGACTTGCCCCAGACCATCTGCTTTTCTCTCCTCAATCATTTTCATCTGTCTTATCTCCCTGGCCATCTTTCCTTTGAAGCTTGCCCCAAATCCCACCTAGTCTCCCTAATAGGGAGTGGTTCTCACCAGACCACAAGCCCTCAATTAAAAAATAAATGACAGTAGAATATAATTGAAGAAGAAAAATCAAAAAGAAAGAAAAGCGTTAGGTTAGAGTTAGGAATGTAGCATTCTAGACCTGACTCTGCCACTAGCTTATTTGGTGACCTTGCTACTTAGCTACTGTGGACCTCAGTTTCCTCACTTGTAAAATGGAAATTAAATGATAGATTTCCTGTTGCACAGGGTTGATATGAAAGTGTACTGAGATAAAAGCATCAAGTGCTATTGCTAATTCACTAGTCTAAAAAATATTTCCAGAGACAGAACTAAGGTTGGGACACCCACTTGGCTCTGTGCAGATTATGTTTTCTAAGACACTGGAGAGTTCCCAGCTTTAGGGTTTGAATCCCTCTGCCACCTCTTGCTTACTGTGTGATCCCAGGCAAATCATTTAACCTCCCTGACCGTCAGTCTCTTTATCTGAGCTATTGAGATAGTTGTTCCTGCTTCATAGGACAGTTACGGGGACAGGAGAGCACTTATGTAAAGATTCTTAGGAGGGGGCGCCCAGCCCAATGGGACACGTGTTGAAAGCACAGCAGATACCAGAGGCACTCAAATGGCTTTCATATTCAGGGTCTCTGCTCTCTGCCCACCCGTGCCTCGCTGCCTGCTGGTTTCCAAGTGCTCCTCCCCAAACTCCCCATATCTCTAGCCATCATGGGCTTAAGCACCTCAGGTCCCATTAGAAACCACAGACCCATCCAGAAAAGGTCTACTTGAGCTCTACTTCAGGATGGCTGAACCATCCTTGTTGTAAATGCCGGGAATTTCTTTCTTTCTTTTTTTTGTAATTTAAGGCCAATTTTAATAGATTTTTAAAAGTCATATATACAAAACACGTTAAACTAACCACTGTAGCTATATACTTTTTACACTGCATCATGTATCTCTTAACCTGGAACACAGCAGCCATAAACTGAGGGCTGTCCCCCACTATCAGTGCCGTTATGGGGAATGCCGAGGATTTCTAAGAAGGATGATCTCTCACTGTCAGAGCTTTTCCTTGATAGGTAGTCTACATCACCTGTTTCTAAATTTCATCAATCATGCCTCCTCCAACCCAGCTAAATCATTCCTCCCTCCTCCCCATGACTCTACACTTTTCAACACTGGTCCACTTGTTTTGTCTGACATCCATTTTGATGCTTCAAAGACAACCAGGAAATGAGGACCTCATCCCTGTCCCGCCCCAGCCATGGACACCCTGAGTTTTGGAAACCGGAGAGTCCATAGAGATTATTGAGAGTCCAGCCCTCTTATTTTACAGATGGAGAAACTGAGGCCCAGGGAAGAGATGATCTCAGTAAAGTAGCAAAATCAATGTTCTCAAGATAGTTTGGCTTTCTGGATATAAATACATATAAAATTAAAATGAAATAAGCCATAGGACTTTATTGGATAAGATAATGCACATCAGTGTCATGGTTAAGGTCAGGTGAGTAGAGCTATTAGCTTAGTCACAGTTTAACACTGTTTACTGAGCACTTCCTGCTGGTCAGGGAAAAGGACTTCCAAGGCAGGTGATTTAACTCATTCAATTCTCACAGCAATCCTAGGAGGTGGGTGCTCTTATCCCCACTTCCCTACTGAGAAGACTGAGGCTCAGAAAGGTTACATAACTTCTCCGTGGTCATACAGCAAGCTAGAGGCAGAGCTGGGTTTCAAATCCAGGTCTTCCTAACTCAAAGCCCATCACTTCAATCTTGATGACATTTGAGATTGGAAGTCAGAAGAGTGGCAATAAAGCATGAAGAGGCTCAAATTCCAAAGATGGGAGAAGAAAGGGCAAAGAGCTATCTTTGGGGAGCAAGGAAATAGGCACAGAAGTTTGTAGAGTTGTCTCTTCTGCACTGGGAGCGTCCTGGGCACAAGGATGGGGCTTATTCATCTTTGTATTGGAGCCTGGCCCAGAGAAGGTGCTCAATAAATGTTTGGTGAATAATAAATGAAAAGTGTGGAAAATAACTTTATCAAAGGGAAGACTGGGGAAAAAAAAGTGCCACACAGAAAAACATATTATAGTCCAATATATATGCCTCACCAATATTACACACCTGGGAGAATGAAAGTGTGTTGACATGACCCCAGACAGACACAAAGTGTAAACAACTGGCCAAGATTCTACCTCAAGCTGCTCATAAAATGCCAGTGTTGCCAGTTGTCTTGTGCATAGTGATAAGGTCATAAGAGTTACGTTTACTGAATTCTTACCAAGGGTCAGGCCCAGCACTGAGCACTTTAAACAAATTGTTTCATTTAAGCCTCACATCAGCTCCCAACAGGTAGGTGCTGTTGCTAGTCCCACTTTACAGAGTAGAAAACTGAGTTTCAGAGAGGTTAGGTGATTTGCCCAAGGTCACACAGCTAGTAAGAGGTGAAGCTTGAACTTGAAATCTAATCTGCTAATTTCAAAGGTCTGTTAACTCAAAATTAACCAGTTAACTTGAAGTTATTGTCTGATTGTCCTTGTCATTGAATTGCAGACTTGAGACCCAAACAGCCATCAGCCTGGGAGCCAACACTTGAAAAATATTGTCCTAGCATCAGTGTATCAGAACTTGACAGTGATCTACATCTTACTTTCTGGTTCTTGTTAATCATCTTCATCTTTCCAGATCCCTCTCCCCACTTCTTTAATCACTGCTTTAATCACCTGCTGATCTCCTGGAGTTTTTTTTTTCCTATTTTTTTTTTGGAGGGGTGAGGGGCGGGAGGATTTGCGCAATCATCTGGAGGATGACATCTTCCTAGAAAAGAATATAATCACATCACCACCCTCTTCTCGATTCCTTTAGAGGCAGGTGTTCACTGAAGCACCAGTATTATGTTCACTAGAGTCTAAGTTCTGGGAAGACAGGGCCCATGTCCATTTGGATGCTGGCACTGTAGTGGGTGCCCACAAAATATTTGTTGAACAAATGAATTTAATATCTCCATTGAGCAGAAATGGTACTAGCATCTCCAAGCTGGGTAAGATGCCTTCTGCAGTGCATCAACCTCCTTGATTTCCAGGTCTCTGGGAAGCATTTCCAGAAGCTGTAATTTTTTCTTTGGTCCAGAAAACCACAAAGGGCTGTCTGCTGGGTCAGCCTGACTGGCCCTAGTCCACTGGCCTTCCAGGGGCCAAACTTTCCTGGTCCACAGTGCCCTCCCAGAGGATGAAGCTTCTGGGAAATGTATATCTAGTTTCCATGGAATCAGGATGACCTCAAAAAGGAAATTCCCTACTGCCCTGTAAAGACACTTTCCCAAGCAGAGGTTCTGGGGTCTGAGTGACCTGTGTGGCCCAGGATGGAGTCTTTGGAGTCTATGAAACTCTGGGGGAGCAAGGGGGCATGGGGATCCCACTAGCGGCATGCATATCTTCTTTTGAATGTCCTTCCTAATCTTGACCATTTTCCCCCACTTTGCACTTCAGCTAAGGTTGCTCTCTGCCTGAACCTCTTTCAGCATTATTTTTGCATTGTTCTTCTCTCCAGGGAATATCCCGTTTTAGACTTTCCTCCCAATTGAATTTGTCTTTCTCCCTCTGAGCCAAATCTTATTTTGTTATTTTCCATTGATATCTTTAACCCCCTTTGAGTCATCTGCATCACTCCTCTGCCCTTCTCGGTGATAGCAGCCCCTCTTGATTAAGGACCTTCTGCAAATTTCATTAGCATGCTGTTTACTCCATTTTCCAGATCATTATTAAAGATGTTAAAGAAGAGCGGAACAAACACCAATTCCACACACCTTCAGCAAAGCTGTGCTCTGTCATTTATCTTTGGTTTGTCTGTGTGCATAGTTCCATTTTCAAAGTAAGATTCTTCTCCATCCTGTGTTGAATTTATATCATAAGGAAAGTCTCATAACATATTATGGTAAACATTTTACTAAAATTGAATCTGATAGCTACCCACAGTCCCCCTGTATATGTGGTGCCAGCAGAAGGATGATTTAGCTCGAGGACCTGCTTGCTTTCAGTAGAAACATTGCCAGGGAACCCATGGTCTTTGGGGTGCTAGCTGAGTTTCCTTGAATCTCTCTATCACCTGGTCAACCAGCCAAGACCTTGTATTAAATACCTACTGGATTCTGGCTTCCACTGTGCTGGGATGAGGTAACGTGGAAGAAGTGACCTTTGTCCTCAAGAATCTTACAGTTCAACTGAGCAGAGAGAACATTCATACACACATGTACCCACCACACAGAGAGCCATGAACAGGTTTGGGTTCTGATGAAAGCAGCATGTGATGAGGTACAGGCTGCATTTAAAAATACTTGAGTGTGGCATGTGTTTTTAAACCTTAACTTTTTATTATGGGAAAGTTAAACATGCACAAAACGCAGAACGAGTATGAGTCCCCAGGCACTCATCATTCAGTTTCAACAGTTACAACATTTTACAGTTCTTTTTTTTCCAATAAATTTATTTATTTATTTATTTTTGGCTGCGTTGGGTCTTCGTTGCTGCACGTGGACTTTCTCTAGTTGCGGCGAGTGGGGGCTACTCTTCATTGCGGTGTGCAGGCTTCTCACTGCGGTGGCTTCTCTTGTTGCGGAGCATGGGCTCTAGGCTCCCGGGCTTCAGTAGTTGTGGCACGCAGGCTCAGTAGTTGTGGCCTGTGGGCTCTAGAGCGCAGGCTCAGTAGTTGTGGCGCATGGCCTTAGTTGCTATATGGCATGTGGGATCTTCCCGGACCAGGGCTCGAACCTGTGTCCCGTGCATTGGCAGGAGGATTCTTAACCACTGCGCCATCAGAGAAGTTCCCATTTTACCATTCTTATCCCATCTCCTTGCCTCTCCTTCTCCCTTTTTTTTGTGGGGGAGGGCACTTTAAAGCAAATCTCAGACATCATATCATTAACATCAGTAATGACTTCAGAATATACCTCTAACCAATAAGGACTTAAAAAGAAAAATAACCATAATACCACTATCATATCCAACACAATTCAACTGTACTCCAATACAAAATAAAAAATTTTTAATTTTAAAAAAATAGTTTCTGCAGGTGTGTTCATGCAGGTATTTGTAAAAATTGATATGCAACATAAAATGTGATAAATTTGGATGTCAATTTAATTTCAATAAACCATAAATATATGATAGCATATTTCAAAAAAGGATAATTCCTTATGACATATCATCTAGTACCTGGTTTCCTTGTTCAATTTTTCCCCTTGATGTCTAAAAAATGTCTTTTTACAGTAGGTTCATATGAATCAGGACCCAAATAAGGACCACATGATGTATTTGGTGGGCATGCCTCTTAAGACTCTTAATCTGCAACATACCCTTTATAAAAATTAATTAATTAATTAATTAATTTTATTTTATTTTTTATTTTTGGCTGCGTTGGGTCTTCGTTGATATGCACGGGCTTCCTCTAGTTGCAGCGAGCAGGGGCTACTCTTCGTTGCGGTGCGCGGGCTTCTCATTGCGGTGGCTTCTCTTGCTGCAGAGCACGGGCTCTAGGCGCGTGGGCTTCAGTAGTTGCAGCACACGGGCTCAGTAGTTGTGGCACACGGGCTTAGTTGCTCTGCAGCATGCGGGATCTTCCCGGACCAGGGCTCGAACCTGTGTCCCGTGCATTGGCAGGAGGATTCTTAACCACTGTGCCGTCAGGGAAGTCCTGGGATTCTTTTGTATGGCAAATTGTTCCTCTGCAGATGAAAAAAATATATACATTGCGTTGGCCAAAAGGTTCATTCAGGTTTTTCCATAACATCTTATGGAAAAACCTGAACAAACTTTTTGGCCAACCCAATATCATTCAGCTTAGTGACAATTACAAAATATATTCATACAAATCTATAGTAAACATCTATTAACCCAAATGTGCTATGTCTGGGAAGGGCCCTGAAGGGAAGGGAAGCACAAACAAAGGAGAACAAGAGATAGACTTCCCTGATGGTGCAGTGGTTAAGAATCTGCCTGCCATTTCAGGGGACACGGGTTCTAGCCCTGGTCCGGGAAGATCCCACATGCCGCAGAGCAACTAAGTGCATGCGCCACAACTACTGAGCCTGCGCTCTAGAGCCCGCATGCCACAACTACTGAGCCCACATGCCACAACTACTGAAGCCTGTGCGCCTAGAGCCTGTGCTCTGCAACAAGAGAAGCCACCGCAATGAGAAGCCCGTGCACTGCAACAAAGAGTAGCCCCTGCCCGCCGCAACTAGAGAAAGCCTGTGCGCAGCAACGAAGACCCAACGCAGCCAAAATAAATAAATTAATAAATTTAAAAATTTATTTAAAAAAAAAAAAGAGAGAACAAGAGGACCAGAGGTATAAGGAAATCACAGCCAGCGTTAGAGAAGCTGAGAAGACCCAGAGTGGGTGGTAGGTGGCTACAAGAAAAGATGGCTGAAAATGTGGCTCCACCAGCCCTAAACTCCTCTGTGTTTAAGGCTCAACGGATCGCTGGGGTGAGAGGGAAGCAAGGCCAGGCGTGTGACACCCAGCCAAGACGGAACAGCTCAATCTTACACTATCCGTATGTGAGTTCTGCCTCCATTTGGAGCAAAGGCTTCAACTTTTGAGCCCAAGTCTCCTCCCCAGGGACCTGGATTGACAACTCTCATCTCAGGGGTCACTGTGCATGTGAAGCTAAAGGACAGCGGTGTCTGTTGCTTGGCCGGGGCTCCGTGGAGAGAGCTGTGTCGTGTGCCTGGGAGGGCTCAGCTCAGTCTGTCCCTCACCAGGCAGATGACCTGTTCTCTCCGCCCGACAGCAGATCATCGCCTGGGGAAACTATCAAATTGATCGGCTCTAGTAACAGGTTGGTCGGGTGTGGGGATTGGGGTGGTATGAAACATTCGACTCAGTGGGAAAAGGGAGCAGTTCGTTCTGAGTCCTGTGGGGAGGTGGCCTTATGGCTGCGTTCCAAGTTTGGGTGAGTGATTTGAGAACAACGTCCCTGTCTTTTCTGAGATATTTGTACCACATTCAGATCATCTTGCATTTCTGGTCTCAGTTTTATCCTGTATAATGTTCCCAAAATACTAAGTAGGTTAAGTAATTCCTCCAGGGCCCTCGGATGCTCTGTCCCGATGTGCTGATGGTGCATTTGTTTACCCAGAGGGAACCAGGTGAGGAGAGAGCCTGGGCCCCTCCTTCCCAGGAGTACCTCTCGGAATGTGTGTAGCTTGTCTACCCGCAGCACTGCAGGCTTCCATTCACTCAACCTTAAGACAGGCGAGAAGGACCTCAGCTTGCCCCTCTCGCCCCTCCCTTCCCTGCCGCATCTCCACAAAGGGATTTGGAGGGAAAAGTTGAAATCCTCTGTAAAGGATTTGGGCCTATCACAAGAGAGCGGCAAAAGAGATACAAGCTGCTATGGACATCATCTCAATATTGATCAGGGCTCACAATGCTTAATCCCTTACTGTTATCAAGTCTTTCTTAACTCCCAGCAGTCTTCAGTCCTTGTTAATTTCAGCTTTTGTCTCGAAACAAGGTCAGCGTGGCAGCTGTTGGGGCATTGGGGGCTGTGTCTCATCCCCCTCCTCTTATATTAGTAGACTCTCCGTCCCGCCATTCTTGCCTTTTCCATGGCCAGCCCCCAGCAGATGGTATGGTTTCAGGAGACCACCAGAGACACAGCAAAGCTTTTCTAAGTCCTTTAGAAATCCATTATTTAGGGCAGCTGCCCCTACTTCCTCCCCATTCCCTCTCCCCTGACCACTAAGATCCCATATCAGGAAACTCGATGTTTGGTTTCCGGAGGGAAAAAGCCTGTCTGCATCCAGAAGATGACTCCACGTGCCATCCGATGTCGGAATGAAGGTCTTCCTGTCTGGATGCCTGGGAACAAAACAGCTGTTTGCACTCGGCACCATCTCAATTCCAAACTCACCTGCCGGTGGACCTGAGAGCGCTCCAAGTCCTGGCAGGGAAAGAACGCGGGAAACGGAGCGATTTCTCAGTCCTTCAAAGCCGGCGGCGATTCAGACAGAACTCTACTGCTATTGATTTCCAGCAATCGGCTAACTTCGTTTCAATAAACAAATCCCACAGTCTACCCTTCTCTCCACAAACCCCCAAAATAAACCCGGCCGGTCATGAAGAGTTGCCCCTCCCCTGTTTCTTGTTCTCAAAGCTGACTTGAGTTTCTTTCTGAACACGAGGATTTCCTCCACCCCCGCCAGAGACCCCCTTGTCCCTGAAATGTGAAATAGAAAGCAGCAGCAGAGAGCTGATGTCTTCGCAATTAATAAAAACAGTGACAGGCAGCCTGGCCCACTGCCTCGCTGAAGATCTGCCACTGTGCACGCTCCTTCTCTCAAAGCAAGGCTCACAAATGCTCATTCTAGCTTCTCCAATCACATCGTCATCGTATTAATAACTTAGCCCTAGGGTGGGGTTGTCTCTGCCGGCGAGCGGCTTCGGGGCTTCAAGTTATCAAAATACTAACGCTACCAATTTATCAGCCTGGCTGATGGAGTGTCAGAGGTTTCTAGGAGCTGTCGGGGAGGGGGACCTGTATTAACCTCCATTCCTTGGCTGAATGGAATCTCTGAGACGGGAAACACGGTCCAGCCTGTCCTGCATCACTGACCTTCCTAGGACACTTATGAGAAGACTTCAGCTTAGACCTTGGAGTCAGTTAGACACCGCCCCACCCCCACCCCCGCCCCCCAGCCAGGGATCAAGGGCAAAGGGCGGATGGATGGTATAGCAAACCTGATGATTTGGATTTGTGAAATCTGGTACGGGGACCCCCAGTGGAGTCTCCTTATGGTTTATTTCACTGCCTGCCAACACGTGGGACGCATGGCCCTGGTGCTAAGTGGAAGCGCTTCAGTGGAATCGAGCATGTTGTTGAATAATGTTAAATCACAGTGAGAATTACTCTCTTTCCAGTTCTTTTTCAACCTTCACGTCGCTTAAAGGGAAATCTGTGACTCTGGTGCTCCTGCATCTTTCACGCGCCTCCCTAATACCTGCTAATCTCCCTCCTTAACAAGGAGACCTGTCCTCAGGCTCCCCGGCCTATGATGGGAACAGTACCTCCTGAAGTTGACAGCATTGTTGGCTTTTTGTTGTATTTATTTTTATAGTTACCTTATGTTTGCAGCCAGTTGTACTGATTTCCCATTTACCATTGTGATATAAAGTTTCTTTTTAAAGCACATATTATTAGGTTAAACATTAGATGATTCAAAATTTAAAAATAAGTAGTAATCTGGGTGGTATGTGGATATAGTAATACGGGTGCAGGTGACATGGGAATGCTTGGAGTTTAGGGAACCTGGCTCTGTTTGAGTTGTCATGGGAGATAAGGCCCTGAAAACTGCCCCCAGAGTGGTGCTGGGAGAAGGAATGGGGGCTGGGGCAGGCAGGACTGCTTTGGGAAACTGAAGATCATTGCTTCTCTCTTGTGGTCATTTTCTCCTCCTTTCCCTCCCCTCCCATCACAGGTGTGGGGGGTTGTACTAAAGATACCCCTCCTCCCATTCCCCTGGTGTCAAAAACTCCCTTTCCTTCAGGGAACTATAATGATTGGTCCATGAGTGGTCATGTGACCCAAGCCAGACCAATAGAAGTCCTTCCCTGAAAGTTTTCATACTGAATCTAGGGGGGAAAGTCCTCGTTTTCCTACAATTCCTTGGTAAGGAATTATAAGGCTGTGGTTGCCCCATAGCTGCTCTTTCTGAGAGAATGGGGTTCATCCACATAGAAGAGTTGAGATGGGAGACGGAGAGACAAAAATAGAAATCCTTGATTCCGTTCAAGTCCCTGGATCTAGGGAACCCTTCCACCAACCTCTCTATTTTTGTTGACTGCTGACCTAAAGCAATACATGCCTTTTGTGCTTAAGATGGTTTAGGGTACGTTTCTCTCATTAACCTCTAAGAGAGCCCTGACTAATTAAGCACATGAAAAGGTGCTTGACATTATTAGTCATCAGGGGATTGCAAATCAGAACCCCAGTGAGATACTTTACACCCACTAGGACGGCTAGAATCAAAAAGACAGAAAATAGCAAGAGTTGACAAGGATGTGGAGAAGTCGGAACCCTCACACACGGCTGGCAGGAATATAAAATTGTGCAGCCACTTTGGAAAACAGTCTGGCAGATCCCCAAAAGGTGAAACATAGAACTACCATTTGATCTAGCAATCCCTCTCCCAGGTATATATCCAAGAGAAATGAAAACGTGTTCACACAAAAACATGTATGTGCATGTTCACAGCAGTATTATTCATAATAGTCAAAAGGTGGAAACAACCCAAAGGTCCATCAACTGTTGAGTGGATCAACAGAATGTGCTATATGTCTGTTCAGTAGAATGTTTTTAGGCAATGAAAAGGAACGAAATACTGATACATGCCACCACAGGGATGAACCTGGAAAACACTATGCTAAGTGAAAGAAGCCAGCCACCAAAAACCTCACATATTTTAGGATTCCATTTATAGGAAATGTCCGGAATAGGCAAATCTCTAGAGACAGAAAGTAGATTAGTTGTTACCTAGGGCTGGGGCTGGGGGTCGGGGCGACTGGGGGAGGTGACTGGGGAGGGGTGGTGACAGCTAAGGGGAGAAGGATTTCTTTTTAAGATAATGAAAATGTTCTACAACTGATTGTGCTGATAGATGAACAACTTGTGAATACACTAAGAAGTCATTGAACTATATAATTTAAGTGGATGAATTGTATAGTATGTTAATTATATCTCAATAAAGCTGTTTTTTATAAAAGGAGCCCTGAGTAATATAGTGGTTATGGGTTGAAAGAAGACTTGGGAGAAGAGTGCAACTTGGGAGTTTATGAAATCTGTGCAAACACCTCTCTCTGCATCAGGCTCTGCCCCAGGCATTGCTTGAACCCACCCCAGCCCCGCCACAAGTTGAACCATCTCCATTGCCTCTGCCAGCTGTGGGTCCTTGACCTAATGCAGGACCTCAGAGGCCACAGCAACAGGGGATGGGACCTGGTGGCTGTCACCCTTTTGATCTGGGTCTTTTATTTTGCATAGAATTTAAATATGCAGATCAGGAGGAAGGGAAGGAAGGGCATTCTGGGAGGGGGTCGGGAATGATGGGGAGGTGGGGCGAACAGCCCAAGCACAGGCAGAGAGGTGGGAACTTGTGGTTAGGTACCAGAAATGACAGGTGGCTGAGTTGGGAGTAAGGGGTCTATGGGGTAGGGGAAGGAGGAGCCCCCAGGGGCAGGGAAGCCACTTTTCTTTCAAGCTCCCCTGTGACATTCATCTCGTGATGGTCCTCAGTAAAGACTCACTGATCAGACTTCCCTGGTGGCACAGTGGTTAAGAATCCGCCTGCCAATGCAGGGGACACGGGCTCGAGCCCTGGTCCGGGAAGATCCCAAATGCGCGGAACAACTAAGCCCGTGAGCCACAACTACAGAGCCTGCGCTCTAGAGCCCGCGAGCCACAACTACTGAGCCCACGTGCCACAACTACTGAAGCTCGCGTGCCTAGAGCCCGTGCTCCGCAACAAGAGAAGCCACCGTAATGAGAAGCCCACTCACCACAACGAAGAGTAGCCCCCGCTCACCACAACTAGAGAAAGCCCGCGCGCTGCAACAAAGACCCAACGCAGCCAAAAATAAATAAATAAATTTCTAACAACAAAAAAAAGACTCACTGATCCATCATCTCTCTGGGTCTAAATTTAACTCTGTCTGACCAAGACTGGAATTGTATCCAGGTGTCTCACCACCTCTTCTTTGTGTCCACCTAAGGAAGCAGGATTCATCCTCCCTGTGGCTGTGCCTGTATGATGCCAACGCGTGGGCCGACGTGGTCCACGTGGCCCAAAACAGCGTTTGGAAAAACAGAGTCAGACTAGCTGCCTCACTAACTGATAATACTAATAATTAATAGCTGACATTTGCTGGTTTCATAACGTGCCTCGCACACATACATGCCTTATCTCATTGAATCCTCCTACCAACCTAGGAGGTGGGTCATGTCCCCATTTTATAAATGAGGAAAATGAGGCACAGAGAATCTAAATGTCAGTTGTTAATGTGTTAATTAATGTATTAATTTAAACCATCTGCTTGGTGGTCCCCTTGTAGGCAGTCTGAATAAAATGTAGGTGTTTTGTGTCACTTCTTACAGAACATGGGTGACAGAGAGTAGGAAATAAGAGCAGCTTAGCAGTTACGGGCCAGGCAGCGCTCCGAGTGCTTTGCATGAATTACCTGCGGGGCGTTCTTTCCAAAGGGCTGTGAGGTGGTTTTTCTCACCCATGCTTTGCAAGTGAAGGATGTGAAACACAATTCAAGCAATTTCAGTGACTTGGCTAAGGTCACTAGTAAGTGGCAGAACGGGGACCCAACCCAGGGCCACGTGACTCCCAGTCCCACCTCCCTGCCCGTTCAGCATGAGCTCATGGAGCTCTGTGGTACAGGGGGTGCCCGCTGCTGACGTCAGTCATGAGTCACACGGCCCCTGCACTGCCCATGGCGCCCTACCCTGGGCCCAGCCTCTCCTGGAGCCTCCTGGTCCCTCGGCATTTCCCTCCAGGCCGACTCAGCACAGAGCAGAACTCTGCCGGTAGGACAGCCACTCCTGAACCCCGGCGTAAGTTGGGGCCTGGCTTCCCGCATGAGGCAAGGCTGGGATGCAGCAGAGGAAGCAGGAGATGGGAACCTCTCAGCTTCCCGACCTAGAAGTGGGGATATTTAGGTTACTTCAAGAGCAAAAGAGAAGTCTGGGAAAGATCTTATAATGGGGAAAGTGCTAGAAAAAGGTCAGGCTAGAAATGGGTATGGTTAATAAAGCCATAGAGACTTCCCTGGCGGTTCAGTGGTTAAGACTCCGTGCTTCCAATACAGGGGGCACGGGTACGATCCCTGGTCAGGGAACTAAGATCCCACATGCTGCGTGGCACGGCCAAAAAATAAAATAAAATAAAGCATTGCAGTAATAAAGATTAAAAAAAATTTAAAAAAAATAATTTCATATACCGTATTTCCTTGAACCAGCTGGCCACAAACTCTTCAGAAACCCAGATTCCAACCCTGAATGAGTGAGGTTTAGGAGCAGGAGGCTGAGTGGGCAAACGCTTGTGCCAGGCCAGGCTCTGTGCAAAATGCCTTTGGACGCTCAACCTACCTTCCCAGCAACCCTGGAAGTGAGGAGCGCTGTCCGTGTTCTCAGAAGAAGGCAGAGGCTTAGAGAGGGGAGGGAACTAGCCAGGGCTTATGGGTGTAAGGAAGGGGAGCTCTGCTCACAGCCCAGGAATCTGACAACACACCTGCCCTCCTGCCTGATCCTTGTAACAGCAGGTAATGACATGGTCCCCAAATCAAAACTATGCAAGACGTTGTACACTGAGCAGTCTGGCTTTTCCCCACCATCCTCCCCCTACCTCCCCTCCACTGTCGGCAAGCATTTTATTACCCTCTTATTTATCCTCTGGGTTCTATGTGCAAGCACAAGCAAATCGGGGGTTACATATTATATGTAATATATCTATTCTTATTTCACCTCTCATTTTCTTATACAAAAGTAGCATACTATAAGCATTGCTCTCTACCTTCATTGTTGTTTTACTTAGCCTGATAGTCTGGGATTTCCCCATAGCAGTACCTGTGGATTGGTCTTATTCTTTTTCACAGTTGCATAGTATTCCGTTGTGCGGGGGTCACATAGTTTATTCAACCAGACACTCACTGCCAGAGTCATGTCTAATGTCTTGCTCTTACGAACAATACTGCGATGCAAGATGTTCTACTTGTGCAGATAGACCTGTAGATAGATTCCCAGATGTGGGATTGTTGGGTCGAAAGGTAAATTACCAGTAGCATCTGCAAGCAGTAGGATGGTTAGACTCGTGGTTCCCAAGTTCCCATGGTGGAACTTCGTAACAATGCAGATTTCAGGGCCCCATCCCAGATCTACTGAGGCAGAAACTCCAGAGTTAGAGCCTGGGAATTGGAATTTTCCATATAGGCGTTGTCACGAGCAATAATGATTTTATTTATTTGTTCACTTCTGCATTTTCTGCCTCTCCTCACTGGAACGCAAGCTTTCCGTGGCAGGGGCCATATCTGTCTTGCTCACGGCTGGATCCCCAGCACTTAACACCATGCCTGGCTCATTGAAGTGCAATAAATGAATGGGTTTATGAAGGATGATGGCATGCCCAGCCGGGCTAGGGAAACCCCAGACTTGATTGTGTTTTCCTCACCCAGAGAAAGGGTCACCTGTGTGGCACCAAGGTACCCAATTTCTGACAGCAGCAAGGGAGGGTAGAGGGAGCTGGCGAGGCAGGAAAAGCACAGCAGGGTGGTTATGTGGTGTGCTCAGGGTTCGCTGGACAGAGAGGGATGGGGGGGTCAAGACCCAGCCGTCTGGGAAACGCTGGGTGAGATGAACTCCACCTAGTGCCACAATGAAGCCATCCTGCCCTGGCCCCGTCAATGTTCTGCACGCAGTGGAGATCCAGCCGAACGCACCTGGCTACTGCCAACCCCTCCCTCGGCCGAGACCCCGCTGGCCTTTCTGACAACCTGCTGAGAAGCTAAACCATCCTTTACTTGACAGCAAGCAGACGGCAATTCAGGAACCCAGCCCTACTCTCGTCAGCCTGAGCACTCCTGAAAAGCTCTGGGGACCAAAATGCTTGCCCTGGTTCTCAGAGTTTCAAGCCCACCAGTTGCATGCCCCTGAGCTGATTTTTTCCCCCTTTTTGAGTAGGGGGAATGGGTTTGCCTTGAATCATTCTCAGTTTTACCCAGAAATGTCCTCGTTTCATGGCATGCAGGCTGAGGACAGGGACCACAGGATCTCTCTAGGCCCCTTCTGGCTCCAAGATCTAAGATTTTAGGATTCTTTGCCCAGAAGCAGCCTTCTCCAGTCCCACCCTGCTCCCGGACCTGGCTCTCCTGCCTCGGGGCTGGCACAGTGAAGACGAAATCGTTTCTTTCACCAGGGATGCTCTGGGAACTGGCTGTAGTGGCGGATGAAGCTGTTCCAGGCTCCGGGATTGAAAAGCAAGTTGGTCCAGACTGTGCTGCCCTGGCCCAAGGGATGGGTCTCCCTCCAGGTTCCCCAGCCCCTTCCCCGTACGCGCCTCAAAACTAGACCCGAGAAGGTGAGGATTTTGCGATTTGGCCTGGCATCCAGAGTTCCTGCAAGGGACCTCGGGTTTCCTGGCATCTTCCTATCATCCGTGGCTGGAAGTGTGTTCTCACCCCATCCTTGACATCACGTGCCCACACCAAGTCCCACAAGCTCAGCCCCAGAGGGGCTCGGTTCAGCCTTAGAAACTCTTCCCTGTACATCACCACACCCCGATTCCCAAGCTGACCTGCAGGTCTCCACATTCTGCCAGCAACGCCAGCCTGGATACAGCCCTTTGGTTGTCACCCCTCTCACGTCAGAGGTTCCAAGCGTCTCACCACCCCTGGGGCTGAGCTTGGGGCACAGGCAATGTTCTCACCTAGACCTAAAATGCCAGACAGCTCCGGGCCAGCATCTTCCCCTCCTGCAGTCACAGTAGTTCTGGTAGAGGCCACGCCCACAACTCACCTGGAACAGCTCCAACTCACCTTTCCAAACAGGTTTCTGAGCAGGGCCGGGCCATGTGGGGCAGCCAGAGCTGGCCCCCTTGACAGCTGAGTCCACCTTTTTTCTGTTTGCGCAGGCATTTGGTTAATTTCAGCCCAGAAATATCATGTCTGAAGTTCCCCGAGCCCTTCTAGACTATTCCATCCTGCACTTAGCCAATCTCCCTTCCCTTGACAAATGGACTTCATCTCCTCCCTTTAGATTGGGATTCCACTGATTCGTGTAAATTCTACATTATAAAGTATTCATATTGCTCGGTGCTGGCGGTGGCGTTTCTCCAGCTTCCTGGCATTGTTCCTTCCCAGGAAGATGAGTGACTGGCTGGAACGGTGACCAGCCATGGCTGGATGTTGCCCCGTGTACCTCCCCCCACCTCTTTCCTTTCAGCCCAGTCCCGAAGGCGTTGACTGAGCACACACTCTGTGCTCTGGGTTGTGAGTCTTGAGGGATCCGAATGTGAACAAGGGGTACTCCCCACCCTGGAGGGGCTAGCATCCTGGTGGCTGAGGCAGGGCTAGAAATGAGAAGCCCTACCTGGCCAATTGTGATGAGTCGTAAGAAAGGCACAGACAGAGTGCTTCTTGAGCCCCAGCCTCAGGAGGGGACAGAGAGGGCTTCCCTGGGGACATGACATTTGAGCCTGGGTAGAATCAGGGCCCATGGTGGGGAGAGGACGTGGGGGGAACAGCAGGGGCAAATGTGCAGGACAGGACAGGGGCACTCAGGACTGGGGGAGGGAACAGAGCCAGGAAGCAGCAGAAAGGCTACCAAGGTGTCACGAGGAGGGGAGGAGTGGCTGGCGAGGCTGGTCGACGGTGGGGAGTGCGGCAATGCCAGACGCGGAAGGAGGGTGAACTCTCAAGAAGGGGCGATCGGGCACCACAAACACCAAGCAAAGCTCTTGGGTTTGGCAACTTGGAAGTCACCGGTGGCAAAGGTGTGGGAACTCCTCCCATCACCAGCTCTCAGGGGGTCTTGGGAAGCGTTGTGTTTGCTGCCGCCCAGGCCGGGCTGACCGTGGAGACTGACCCAAACTTTGAGAGATGCTTAAGCCCAGAAATGAGCCTTTTCGGTGGGGGAGTGGGATGGGGCCGAGCGATTGGACCGTGGTGGCCTGAAAACAAGTCCTCAAGTCCTTTGACATCCTTCCCATGAAAATCTAATACCTTTCCCTTTGGATATGGGCTCGGGAGAGACTCACTACCAACAGATAGAGTGAGGCAGAAGTAATGTGACTTCAGGGGCTAGGTCAGGAAAGAGGCTCTCTCTCTCGCTCGCTCTGTCTGTCTCTGTCTCTCTCTGCCCTGAACTGCCCTGTAAGAAATTGGATGACTCTGACGCTGCCATGCTGAAGAGACCAATGGCAGGCACGTGGAGGGACAGGTCCCCCAGCTACCCCAGCTGTTTGAGACAGACGTGTGAGTGGGCAAGCCTCTGGAAGATTCCAGCTCCACCCACTGTCTAACTGCAACCCTGTCTGGGACCCCGAGCAGGAACTGCCTAGCTGAACCCAGTCAGGTCCCAACTGTGAGAGACTACCGTCCTGTTTTCATGCTGTTTAAGCCACTAGGGTATGCAATAGTTTTGTTACACAGAGTCAGATAACATGGGTCAAGGATGCAGTTGGTAATTGGGGTGGAAATTTAGCAGGGAAATCAGAGGTCTGTTGGCAGGAATTTTGGTTCCAGGTGTCCCATGGCTATGGCTGATTGGAGTTGGGATTGTGAGGAAGAGGATATTTTTCTTTTTTATTGGAGTATAGTTGATTTACAGTGCTGTGTCAGGTTCTGCTTATATAGAAACTGACAGTTTATACATACAGTTTATAAACTGTTTATTTATACAGTTTATACATATACTTATATCCACTCTTTTTTAGATCCTTTTCCCAAATAGGTCATTACAGAGCATTGAGATTTCCCTGTGCTATACAGTAGGTCCTTATTGGTTATCTATTTTATATACAGTAGTTTCTATATGTCAGTCCCAATCTCCCAATTTATCCCTCCCCGCCTTCTCCCCTGGTAACCATAGGATTGTTTTTCTACATCTCTGACACTATTTCTGTTTTGTAAATAAGTTCATTTATATCATTTTTTTAGATTCCACATATAAGCTATATCATATGATATTTAACTTTCTCTGTCTGACTTACCTCACTCAGTATGCAACCTAAATGTCCATCAACAGAGGAATGGATAAAGATGTGGTACATATATACAATGGAATATTACTCAGCCATAAAAAAGAATGAAATAATGCCATTTGCAGCAACATGGATGGACCTAGAGGAAGAGGATTTTTATGTCGGCAGCTTGGGCACTCCCCACCTTTACTCCACGCCTCCTCCCTCCCCAGCACTAGGACCCCCCTGCTACTCCGTAGCGTCCACCCTTTGTCATCCTCATGAATCAAGTCTGCTTTGGGAGAATAATCTGCATCGCATCAGTGTTTTTCCTTCTAGGGCTGTGAGCTAAACCTAAACCTTAAACCTGCGTTCTTCTTGTGAAAGGAAAGATTTTACTCCATGATAAAAGGATTGAAGAAATCATTAAGCGGGGAGAGGAGGAGTGTCAGAGGACAAGGATGGGGTCAGCACTGCACTGGAGTTGGCTCACCAGGGCTGATTATTCAATTTTTAGGAATTTTGTGAGCTGGTTGCTAAACACAGCCATTATTAAAAATCGGATTAGGTAAACTTATAATTCAATAAATAATATTAAAAGCAAAGGTAATAAGTACCCAAAACTCATCCGTTCCTAATTTTTTAACACAGTTTTCAATTGCCTGTGCCCTTGAGCGTATTTACATCTATTGTGTGTGTGGTGGAAATACTGCATAAGGATGGCCGCCCAGCATCTCTTCCTGACCCCATGGTCAACGGCATCACGTTGGCAGTGTGAGACCAGCCACTGTGGGAGTATTTACACCATGGAAATTGGCCAACACGACAAACCAGAGCTTTGTTTTTCCTCCTTGAGAACAAGTTGTAAAACCACTTTGATTCCGGGGAAATGATTTGGAGACAGGATTGAGATAGGGTCAGACCAGATTGACCCCCCCCCCCCCCGCAGCCAGATGTCTCATAGAGTTGCATCTGGCAGCACGTGATTTCACATGATGTAATGAGAAGACACACGTGTTGTTCCCTCTAAGGCCTGCAGAGCCGGTTGTCCCCTTCTCCACATTTTGTTTAGTGTAATGACGTGTTCCTCTGGCTTGTGTGAACAGTCTCAGGCTGTGGGTTCAGGCCCTCTCCCCACCCACTGCAGATACAGATGCCCTGTGGTCCTCACTGAGCCACACACATCCAGGAAGTAGGGGACAGAAAAGAGGTGAAGTCAAAGGACCTCTCAACCATTGGCTCCCTCGACCCTCTCATTTAGACCTTTAATCTTCACTTTCCCGTCTCCCCTCATCATTACTGGGGCATCTCAACCCAACAAAACCCACACCTATTCTTTATTCAAACCAATTTTTATTGAGGTGAAATCCATAGAACTTAAAATTAACCATTTCCAAGTTTCATTCACTGGCATTTAGTACATTCATGATGTTGTGCAATGACCACCCTATCTTGTTCTAAAACACTTCCATCACCCCAAAGTAGAACCCCTCACCCATTACACAGTCACTCCCCCAGCCCCTGGCAACTACCAGTCTGTGTTCTGTGTCTATGAACCTGTCTTCTCTGGCTATCTCATAAAAGTGGAATCATACAATATTTGGTGGCTGGCCTTTTTCACTTAGCATATGTTTTTAAAGTTCATCCATGTTGTAGCATGTTATCAGTACTTTGTTTCTTTTTATGGCTAAATGATATTCCATTGTATGGATAGATCGCATTTGTTTAACTGTTTATTGTCAGTTGATGGACATTTGGGCTATTTCTACCTTTTGGTTATTGTGAGTAGTGCTGCTGTGAACATGTACTTGTTTTTGTATCTGTTTTCAATTCCTTTGGGTCTATACCTAGGAGTGGAATTGCTGGGTCATATGGCAATTCCATGTTTAAGTTTTTGAGGAATCACTGGTGCCCACACCTATTCTTGCCTAGTGATATTGAGAGCAGAAAACTCCTTGAGTGGCCACATCAATCATCACAACCCCAGAGTCACACAGATCTGGGTCCTGCCACTTACTCGTGTGGGACGCTGAGCTCCTCTTTAACTCTGTCCGATACCATGTAAAATGGGAATGATAATGGAACCTACCTCTTAGGGAGGTAGGGAGCATTCGGTGAGTTAATACACGTCTTCTTCACCCAGCGCCCAGCCCGCAAGGAGCCCTCCGTTAATGGTCGTGGTTCACACGGTAACGTCAATAACTGTGGTTGAAACGTAGAATGACACAGCTGGGAGAACTTTGGAGACCATCTCATCCAATGGAACACAAAAGCCTGGGGGCATTCATCCTATGTGTCAGCTCTGGTACAGGTCTTATTTGCCTCCTTTGCTAGTGGCCTTGACCCTGATGGGGTTCTGACCAGAAAGAGATGGTGGGGGCTGGTGAGAGTGCCTCCCTCCTCTGCCAACTCCAGGAGCCCATTCAGGGGTGAGCCGGCCCCCATCAGCTGCCCTCACCCTCAGCCTGCTGGTCCAGCTCGGCCCTGGTAGCACCAGGAGAGGCAGCTAAATTGGGGGGTGGCTGAACTAACCAACCCGCAGAACCCTGAGGTCACAGGAAGAACCAGAGAGGGGCCACCCCCCCCCCCTCCTGCTGGGTCACATCTCAACTGAATGTTGACTCCCAAGGACAGCGTCTAGAAGCCCGGTTCTGGAGTCCTGGGGGATGGAGCTTGGCCCCCAGGCAGCGAGGCCCTGGGCCAATCCAGAGACCTCCGGGTCTGTTTCCACCTCTCCGAAATGGGACGATAATGGGACCACCAAGTCCATCGTGTTTGGAAGGTTCAGTCCTCAGTGCATTCACATCAACTCACGATTCACATAACACAATAAGCACGCTGCCCAGGCAGAGCAAGTGCCCGGCTAGTGGTAGTTTCAGTCAGTTAGTACTAGGTTGTAAGATTGCAGGCACCACTGGTGATAATATAGAAAAGTGAGAGGGAAGGTCATCTTAATAGACCTGGAAGGGGAAAGTCACCTGCGCCAGGAGGCAGAGGCCTGGAACCTTATAGCCACGTGACCACGGGCAAATCCTTTCCCTCATGGGTCTCAGTGTCCTCATCTGTGAAATGGAAGGGAAGGGCCCTGGGGATATCTCCGAGGTCCCTTCCAGCGCTGGGACGTGAAGATCCCAGGACGGGCTCCCACAGATGCTCTGGTGTCCCCAGATCCCCCAGGGGCGGCTGGCTCACCACCTCAGCCCACCCCACAGGCTGTGACTCGCCCACCCCCAGGCTCTCCTCCCTGCTGGAGACGGTGCTTCTTCCCAGAGAAGGGTCCAAACAGCTCTCCTGCCACTTGTTCCCCACTGATGGGGGAGCAGTCTTGGTGGAGAGGCTTTTAAACCTTCCTGGTTGCAGCCGGTATTGATTAGCCTTGCTCCTTAATGGGATTCTTCTGCGCTCACCGCCCGCCTCCCCTCCTCCTTCCCCCATTACTCTGGGCCTTCTTCTCTGTCGCTGGCTGGCGGGCTGGGGGCCTGCGGGCCCTGAGCCCCTGCCTGTCAAGAAGGACGGCTGATTTCTGAGCTCCCTGTCTGAGGCTGTTGACTATTTGGTGACTGCCGTGCTGGGTCAAGCCCTCCGGGCCCTCGCCCAAGCCGGCTAAGCCTCGCCCCCCAGGAAAGACCCTGCGGCCTCTTTCCTCCCTCCTAGGTCCCTGCAAGCATGTGTGGGTGGACTTTCCGCAGCACCGGAGCCTGCCTTCTTGTTGTTGCCAAAGAACCCCCAAATGTCACTTGTGAATGTTCTCCCACCTCACTCCTGGGTTTCCTCACCTTTGGGTAATGATGGTGGTTTTCGGGTCGGTCTGTTGCTATGGAATTCAAACTTATGGCAGCTTGGTACCGTTTCGTTACCCATCAGCCTTTGGTTCCCCTGACTTCCTTTACAATCAAGTCAATAAAAATGTCATCTCGCCCTCCTCTTTTTAGTATTTATATTTCAGATCGATGTGAGGCCTGAAGCTTGTCAATTGCCCTCTGATGAGCTGCAAAAGGTGCTGAAAACGGCTAGTGGACCCGGGAAAGTCACTGGTAAAATGAATCAAGTCTTTTTCACACATGGCAGCACCCTTTTTTTTTTTCCACTGAAGTATAGGTGTTTACAATGTTGTGTTAGTTTCTGGTGTATAGCAAAATGATTCAGATATCTATATTTTATATATATAATGTATATGTATATTCTTTTCCAGATTCTTTGCCATTATAGGTTTGCTATTGAATATAGTCCCCTGTGTTATACAGTAGGACCTTGTTGTTTATCTGTTTTATATATAGTATCAATAGTTTGTATCTGCTAATCCCCAACTCCTAATTTATCCCTCCCCACCCCCTTTTTTTTACAAAACAGAAACTCACAGACATAGAAAACAAACTTACGTTTCCCAAAGGGGAAAAGAAGGGCAACATCTTTTATTTCTACAATGGCGATGTCTGCCTCTTTACCTTCCTGTGGCGTGAGGGGACGGCATGTCCGCTCCTTGGTGTTCTGAATCCTGCCAATTTGTACCCGGTTGTCACAAGCACTCACAGCAGCCTCGCGGGAAAACTCAGCCTGAGGTGCAGTGCAGAAACGGCTCCCGGGTGGGTGCCCGGTTCCTGGCACACAAAGGAAGCTGAAATCGCCTGCTCCTGGCTCTTCTGGGATGAGAACATGCTTTTGTTGGGGGCGTGTTATACTCCTGATGGCCAATCGATACACAAGTTAGGAGATCAACTGCCCTCGGTTTAGGTTTCCAATAGCCCCCTCCTCTGGCCATCAATAAAGCGGGAAAGATGGTCATCTCTAACATGGTACTGGCCCCAGGGCTGCTTCCACGGATGCCAGAACATCCCCCCGAGGCCCGGCAGGGGAGACGACTGTCTGAAAGCTGGACTTAGGCAGTGTCACAAAGACATGGCAAAGGGGGCGGAGTGGGGTCAGGGAAGAGATTGTGTTTTGTTTGTTTGTTTGTTGTTTTTTATTTGTTTTGTTTTGGCCACTCCACGTGGCTTGCGGGGTCTTAGTTGACCGACCGGGGATCGAACCCATGCCCCCTGCAGTGGAAGCGTGGAGTCCTAACCACTGGACCGCAAGGGAATTCCCTTGTGTTATTTTAAATAGTTTATAAATTAGGAAGCAACAGACCGTAATGACTAAGAGCATAGACTTTGGAGCTGGACAGGCCTGAATTCCAGGTCTTGTTTCTCTACCTCTTCACTGTGTGATTTTGGGCAAATGACTTAACATCTCTGGGCCATTGATTTCCTTACCTGTAAATGGAGGGTAATAATAGTGCCTGATGGGCTGGTGGGAGGTTAAACAGGATAATACAGGCAGAGTCTGGCCATCTGTCTGAGCTAGAGAAAGTGCTCGGTCCTT
Organism: Eschrichtius robustus; assembly: GCF_028021215.1. Classification (NCBI taxonomy): domain Eukaryota; kingdom Metazoa; phylum Chordata; class Mammalia; order Artiodactyla; family Eschrichtiidae; genus Eschrichtius; species Eschrichtius robustus. Next base: position 4,523,795 of record NC_090833.1, on the reverse strand, counting down.
TTTAGTTGATGCAAAATTTGACCCTTGCTCTGTGCCAGGCACTTTGAAGCGCTTTTCTGTACATTAACTCATTGGATCCTCAATAATGGGGTAGCTAGCCAGGCGTCACAATAGTTTCTAGAAAATTTCTTGCAAAATCTGAGAACTTGACTGGTATCCATGCCAGGTTTAGAGACATTTCTCTCTTTTTTTCTCGTGCTATTAAAATTTTTATTTATTTTTTAAATTGAGAATGACTTTAATAGCAAATACAAAACACCATGTCAAGTTGAGAGAGAGAGATCATGGAAAAAAAGATAATGCATTAGATTCGGGCACTTTTATTTCCTGTTTTAATTGAAGTATAGTTGACTTACAGTGTTGTGTTAGACTCAGGTTACAGCAAAGTGATTCAGTTATACATATATATATATATTCTTTTTCAGATTCAATTATAGGTTATTACAAGATATTGAATATAGTTCTCTGTGCTGTATAGTAAAATCCCTCTTAAGAGAGGGATGGTGAGGGGCTATGATTAGAAATGCCGGGGCAGGTGACCAAGGACCACCTGAAGGAGACAGACCACGCACAGCTCGTGTCTTCTTGCCTGGCTGCTCACACACGCTTTTTCTTTTCTAGCCTTTTCTTTTGTTTGTTTCCTGAGGTGAAATTCACGTAACATAAATTAACCATTTTAAAGTGAACAGTTCAACGGCATTTAGTACCTTCACGATGTTGTGAGACCACCTCCTCTGTCTAGTTCCAAAGCGTTTTCGTCACTCCCAGGTAAAACCCCGTCCCCGTTAGCAGTCATTCCCAACTTCCCCTCCCCCAGCCCCCAGCAACCACCATCTGCTTTGTCTGTGCGGATTTGCCTGTTCTGGACACCGCATAAAAATGGGATCAGACAGGATGTGACCTTTTGCCTCTGTGGCTCCCTGCGCTTAGCATAACGATTCGAGGTTCACCTGTGTCGTACTATGTATCAGTCCTTTATTCCTCTTTACAGCTGAATAATATTCCATGGTAGAGATCGACCCCCTTTTCTCTATCCATCATCCATTGACGGACACTTGGGTCACTTCCACTTTTTGCTGGTTGTGAATCGTGCTGCTGTGAATGTGGGCATGCAACTCATATACTCTTGCTCTGTGCTACTCTGACCTGCAATTCTCAAACCTGTTCGCTTCTCTCTTTCTGCCCTTGCACATGCCTGTCCATCCCCCGCTCCTCTCTGTTGACCCCTACCCGCACTGCTGGGCTCAGTTTCGTGCCACTTCCTCCAGGAAGCCACCCTGCTGCACTTGGGCTGGCTGGTGGTCTCCTATACCACCCGGCCATCTCCAGGCAAGCCCTTCTGCCCATGGTGGTTATTGCTGGAGCAGCTGTCTTCCCCGATGGGAATGTGGCTCTGTGATGGCTCTGATCGTCATTGCATCCTCAGAGCCTATTAAAGTACTGGGTGCATAGTAGGTATTCCTAAAATGTTTGTTGAATGAATACGTGACCATCATCTCTGCAATTGCCAGGTCTCTGTGGCGGCCTCGTGGATTGTCTGACCTGGGAGCAATTGCCAGATTGCAGGCTGGAGCGGGGCTCCTTGTGGGGAGGGGAGCTGCCACCTCCAGTTAATATTCCCAATGGCCCCTTGGGAAACTTGTTGATTAAAAATGTAGTATGAAAATGGGAGCAAAGCTGCCATTAAAAATGATTAATTAGAGTCCTGCTCATTATTCTATTTGGAACGATGCTATTAATATTAATGACCCTTAAAAATACTTCATATACAGGCACTTACTCTTTATGTCTGCCCCTCCTGCAATGTGGTCTCATTCCTTACCCAGGCTCTCCAAAGCTTTAGGTTCTTCCCCCAGCTCATCCCCTCTGGGGAGGGGGGCGCACCAGGACAGAGTTCCTACCGCTCACTTATTCAGGGACGGTCACCATTATTTTCCCCACCCCCAGCCATCTGTGCCGGGCAACTCAGCAAGTGCTGTCCCCCCCCCACCCGGGAAGCAGGGAATATGGGCCTTTTTACAGTTTTATTTTGTAGTTAAGCGCCATGGTGGTTTCTGGGAAGGGGAGGGCAAGGTCTGGCGCTGGGGGAGAAGGCTAAGCTTTCCCTGATCAGATGGCAGCAGAGAGATGACACGGGTGGAATGAAAAGGGCCGCTTCAGTAGGGGAACTGAAAGGAAATCATTCACAGGAGGGCAGAGTGAAATGCCCTGTGGGGTGGCCTCCCCGGGAGCGCATCCGCTCCACGGCAGTTTCAGCTGGGGGCCACTGGACCACAGCCTGAGAAGCTTCCAATTAAAAATATTAACCCCGACGCCAGGGCTCCGACCCAGGGCCTGGTCACGGGGGCAGCAGCAGCTCTGCTCTTTGAGGCAGGCTTGGGGGACAGCAAGAAATTGGGGGAGGAAGTGGTGAGGACTCAGTCTTACTGGTCGCTTTGCCTGTCTTGGTGGGAGCCAAACCACTCCTGGCACTTGGTGCCTGTCTCCTGCCCTTGTGGCGTATTGACCATCCACCCGCCACTTAGGGACCCCTACTTCTGAGGCCAGAGGCATGGCCTGGACCCCACTGAAAACTCCCCAGCGTGGGGAACCTATCCACCGTGCTCACTGGTGGAGCACGGACCCTGCATACAGCAGGTGCTCCATAAACACTTCCTGAATGATAATGATAACATCATCACTGGGTTACTAGGCCCTAATTCATTATCAGCAATCCCCAGTTGTCTTTGGAAATGATCAAGGGGAGGGGCGGAGAACATTTAAGCATCTTTATGCATCTTGGGAGTGGGTTTCTTAGGCTTACACTTCTTAATAAATGTATTTATGTCAGGAATTTAGCAGGCATTTTTTTTCTCCGGGTCCAAGACGTGTTAATCACTTTTTTTCCCCTTTCAATAGAATTGACATTTATTGGGCGCTGGGCACGCACCCGGGCCTGTTCTGAGGGCTTTACTTAACCCTCACACACCTGGGAGGCAAGCATGACGGCAGCCTTACCCCACAGCTAGTTCAGCGCAACTTAATCAGCGCGTCCCAAAGAACAGGCACTCGCCCCCTCTTCCCCACGCGCAGACCTGCACATACACACACGCACACGCACACGCACACCTGCACCTACACAGCTTCATGGTCATGTTTAGTAATCGGCTAATATAAAAAGTTTCTGCAAAGCATCACGTGTTACAAGAATCCCTCACTTCACCCAACAGGTACATTCCTCACCTTGTGTCCTTGATCGGGAAACTGAGGCTCAGGGAGGTTAAGGAACTTCCTGAAGTCTCACAGCTGGAAAACAGCAGACTATAGGATATGGTGCTTGTTTAAATGCAAATGTGTTTGAAACCTAGGCCAGCGGGATCGCCTTCTGATTTGCTGTCATGTGACCTGCCCCCTGCCCTTCGCTGGCAGCAAGCTGGTGCTCTCCACACTTCCCTTGCCTGGAGCACGACGTGCTGCCCGTGGCAGCGTCTGGTGGCACAGCTCGGTGGTGCACTCCGTACCTTGTCAGATGGCTGCGCTCTCTCTAGATGATCAGGCCAGGCTTCCCCAGCCTACTGGTCTGTCTTCAGTCCTCTTTAATTAAACAGCAGCTCTCCCTGGAAAGCAATTGAATTATCCAATTATGCGCTCCTAACCTGATTGCTGCGGTTCACGCAGGGCGCTTGGAGACTCAGGTGTGGGTGGGGTGCAAGAGGACCAGCGTCGTTGAGCAGTGGTGATGCGTGTGCTCCCCCTCCCATTCCCACCTCCCTCCCCTGCCCCACCCTACCCTACTTACCCAGGGCCCGGTCTGCGGTGGATTGGATATTGCCCCAAATAGTGACCAACCTGGGACCCCACGGCTATGTCTCCCAGGGCCTCGGCTGCCATTAAACTCTCCCAAGTGGCTGCTTCTCCAATGCCAATGGCTGCGAAGGACAGGTAGGGTGGCACAGCCCCCAATCCCCCTCAACCCTTAAGCTCCCGGACCTCTCTGTGGCCCCTACAATATTAAGCTCCTGGATCTGCTGATTCGTTTGTGTAGTATTCATCCGGAAGCTTTCTAGTAGGCATCTCCTGTGTGCGGGCACCCGGCCAGCAACTGGGCATGGGAGACAGAATCTGCTCTCACCTGACCACAGTTCCCGGGCGTGGCCTTCACCCCGAGCAACCAAGGCGGGCACTGCCAGGTTCACCCCACCTCTGCCAGGGCGCAGCTCAGATCTCCACTCAGAGGGTGGTTCAAGATGTTATTGTGGGGCTTCCCTGGTGGCGCAGTGGTTGAGAATCTGCCTGCCAATGCAGGGGACACGGGTTCGAGCCCTGGTCTGGGAAGATCCCACATGCCGCGGAGCAGCCGGGCCCGTGAGCCACAACTACTGAGCCTGCGCGTCTGGAGCCTGTGCTCCGCAACAAGAGAGGCCGCGATAGTGAGAGGCCCGCGCACCGCGATGAAGAGTGGCCACCGCTTGCCACAACTGGAGAAAGCCCTGGCACAGAAACGAAGACCCAGCACAGCCATAAATAAAATAAAAATAAATTAAAAAAAAAAAAAGATGTTATTGTGAAAATAAATAATAACTATTCAGATAAAATTCTAATGCCGTGTGCAGATGTAGTAATAACTCTGTTATTGAATGAGCTTCCTATAGGTAGCAAGTGCTAGGTTCTTTATAATTAAATGCGATTGTTGCTGTGTTTTGCTTTTGAATTTGAAAATATTTCAAACCTACACAAGAATAGTAAAATTAATCCCTGTATGCGCTTCGCCTAAGTTCACCAACTGTTAACTTTTTGCCACGTGTGCTTTATGGCTTTCTCTCTCTCCCCATGTGAACATACATAACCCTCACGGCTGCTGCTTTTGTTGGTGTTTTGCTGAATCATTTGAGATGAAGCTGCGGACATCACACCCCTTCACCAGTAGTTGCATGAAGCTTGTGTATCCTAAGAACAGGGACATTTCTCTTTCTTTCTTTTCTTTTTTTTTTTTTTTTTTTTTTTTTACATATTTTAAAATTTATGAAGGTCAAATTCATAAAATGTAAAACTAGCCATTTTAAAGAGAACGATTCGGTGGCATTTAGTACATTAACAATGCTGTGCAACCACCGCCTCTACCTAGTTCTAGAACATTTCCATCCTTCCAAGATAAAACGCTATAACCATTAAGCAATTGCTCCCAATCCTCCTTCCCCCGTGCCGGGCAACCACCCATCTTCCTTCTGAGGGACACTCTCTTTTTTCTTTTTTTTTTCAACATGAGAGCTGGCTTGTGAGAGCTAACCTTGTTCCAATTCCCTCACTCTTTTTTTTTTTTTAATTTTTAAAATTTATTTATTTATTTATTTATTTATGGCTGTGTTGGGTCTTCGTTTCTGTGCGAGGGCTTTCTCTAGATGCGGCGAGCAGGGGCCACTCTTCATTGCGGTGCGCGGGCCTCTCACTGTCGCGGCCTCTCTTGTTGCGGAGCACAGGCTCCAGACGCGCAGGCTCAGTAGTTGTGGCTCACGGGCCCGGTTGCTCCGCGGCATGTGGGATCTTCCCAGACCAGGGCTCGAACCCGTGTCCCCTGCATTACCAGGCAGATTCTCAACCACTGCGCCACCAGGGAAGCCCGGGATACTCTCTTTAAACAGCCTCAGGTTGGTGACCAGATTCAGGAATTTAATATCGATAGAATACTGCTTCCCTATATACAGCCCAGGTGCACATTTTGCTAATTTTCCCTATACTGTTATTTTCAGCAATTTTATTTTTTCCCTTGACCCAGGATCCAGTCCAAGAATCCACACCGCATCAAGTTGTTCTGTCTAATCTTTCGGTCCCTTTAGACCAGTTCCTCAGCCCTTAAAAAAAATATATATATATATATATAATTTTTGGAAAAAATTTAGATTTACAGAAAAGTTGCAAAGATAGTACAGAGCGTTCTCTATAACCTCCACCTAGTTTCCCATCATGTTATCAGCTCATATAACCAAGATACATTTATCAATACTAAGAAATTTACATTGGCACAGCACTATTTTTTTAATATATTTTTAAAAATTTAATTTAATTAATTTATTTATTTTCGGCTGTTGCACGCAGGCTTTCTCTAGTTGTGGCGAGCAGGGGCTACTCTTCATTGTGGTGCGCAGGTTTCTCATTGCAGTGGCTTCTCTTGTTGCAGAGCATGGGCTCTAGGCGCATGGGCTTCAGTAGTTGTGGCGCGTGGGCTCAGTAGTTGTGGTGCACGGGCTTTGTTGCTCTGCGGCATGTGGGATCTTCCCGGACCAGGGCTCGAACCCGTGTCCCCTGCGCTGGCAGGCAAGATTCTTAACCACTGCATCACCAGGGAAACTCCTGGCCCAGCACTGTTAACTGAATGTCAGACTTTGGATTTCACCTGTTTTTCCACTAATGTCTTTTTCCTCTTCTATGATCCAACTTTGCACTTAGCCGTAGCCGTTTTTTTGTTCTTCAAGAGGCTGACCAATGTTAATTAGGTCCTTCACGTGCCCGTGTCATTTTATCTATTTATTTTATAATTATTATTATTATTTTTTTGGCCACGCGCCTTGAAGGATTTTTGTTCCCCAACCCGGGATTGAACCCGGGCCCTCGGCAGTGAGAGCGTGGGGTCCTAAACCCTGGACCGCCAGAGAATTCCCATGTGCCTGTGTCATTTTAAACAACTCTATGATGTAGGTGTGTTATCGCCGTTCTAGAGAGGAGAGAAAACTGAGATCACTGGTGACGTGACTCGTCCAAGGTCACTCAGTAAATGAGGCAAGATTCAAACCCCATCAGTCTGGCTCAGGCTTGCTCTCCTTCATCCACATGATGACTGTCTCACACACACACACACACACACACACACACTCTCTCACACAGACACGCACATCACACACACACACATAGACACATGGCTTTATGAATTTATTTAGCAACTGGCTAGTGCAAAATTTTTTCACAAAGCATCAAATGTTAAAAGAATCCTCGCTTTCCCCAACAGGTCCATTCCTGAAAAGTTAACTATAGTTCTCTAGAAGAATTCGCTAGAAAGTAGGTTTTTATTGATGGCTTGCTAAGTGCTTTTCGTGTGTTTCTTCATTGGATCAGTACAGAATCCTTGGTGGGATGTGTTGTTACACCCATTTTGTAGATGTGAAAATTGAGTCACAGAGAAGGGAATGGACTCATTCCGGGTCAAACAGCAAGGTCTTAGATGAGCTGGGATTCAAACTCAGTTCTTTGTGTCCCCACTGCCCCGTCCATAACCACTAGGCTCGACTTGCTTTTAGGTCTAAAAGGCCCCCACTGTTCCGCATCCTAGCCCAGGGGCACTCAAGAGCGTTGGGTGGAATGGCCAGAGAGGCTCTGGGATCTGGCCAAGCAAGGCTGCTCACTCTCCTGTCCCTGGGGCTCCAGCGTCTCCTGAAGCTGTTCAGCTGGTGCACTTTGTCATCACACAAATATGCTAATCCTGGGGCTCCACTTTAATAACGGGTCCAGCTGGTAGGAGCTTTTCTTTCAGTGAAGTGCGAATGCTGTTGCCATGGAATGCAGCCTTATACCCAGGGAGCAGGAATTACCGGGGGGAGAAGCCGCTCTGGGTTGTTTTTCCCTTTATCCGAATTTCATTTCCCTCTGTGTGTTTCACCGCTGATCTTCATTTCAGTCTTCATGGAAAACTGGCACACGAATGACAGTTTGAGTCAAGGCTCTCAGGGCTTAATCTTCCCCACTCTCCATATGTTTACAAGCCACCCCTTCTGGGACAGGAGGCGGGGATGAGATGGTTATTTTTCCTACCCTGTGTGAAAATAGCATCCAAGCAGTGAGTAGAACGGGATTGGTCCAACAAGCCAAACATCGACACCTCTTTTTCAGCAGGACAGCCGTCCCCAAACTGCTCCTCCGCCACCCTTAGCTCCTGCTAAAACTTGGTTTAAAAAGTCTCTTACCATAGAGAACAGACTTGTGGTTGCCAAGGAGGAGGGGGTAGGGGAGGGGTGGATTGGGAGTATGGGGTTAACAGATGCAAACTATTACGGACAGGATGCATAAACAAGATGATCCTATTGTGTAGCACAGGAAACTATATTCAATATCCTGTGAAAAACCATAATGGAAAAGAATATGAGAAAGAATATATACATATGTATAACTGAATCACTTTGCTGTACAGCAGAAATAAACACAGCATTGTAAATCAGCTACACTTCAATAAAATTTAAAATATAAATTTTTTAATAAAAATTTTTTTTTTAAAGTCTCTAACGAGAAAGACACGCTGGGGACCTCCGTAGTGTCTGGCTTGGTGTGTATACACGTGAGCGTTCCTCTCCAGTCACGCTGTGCACTGTGGCCTCTAGCCCTGGCTTCGGAATCAGTTGTCCTGGAGTCCACTTCCCACTAGCCGGGTGATCTTGGGCCAGTGACTTAACTACTCTGAACCTCAGTTTTCTCCTTTGTAAACAAGGAGGAACAAACGGTTACAGCACAAGGCAGTGGGTATCGGGGTGATGGTTATAAAGCACAGCCCCTGGCACAAACCAGCTGCTTGGTGATGGGAGCTGGTAATAGCATCACTTTTTCTTTCTATTACCACTCTCTCCTCCCTCCCTTGACAAAGCGGGTGGGGCTGTGAGGGTGGGGAGGTAGGGGACGGAATAAAAGACTCAGATGAGTCATAAGTGGTCTCTGCCTTCAAGTGCTTCACGGCCTAGTCCAGGACGTGGGCCATATGTCCAAACAGCTACAACGTAAGTCAGATCGTGACCATAATACTCATGGCCAGTGTTTGCTGAGCACTCACAATGCGTATGGTTTTAAGGTGTGCTTTGTGCGTGATCACTTCTAATCTTTCTAATTCCTGTGTGGGAAGGGCTGTTCCTATTCCCATTGTGCAGATAAGGAGACTGAGGTCCAAAATCACGCATCTACTGAGGGTAGGGGCTGGGATTCCAAGCCAGTCACCTGCAGTGTCTTAGTGTCATCGCCACACTGTGCCATCTCCCCAGAGGAGCAGTCCAGATACCTCCGGGTCAGGAGCTGACATTAGTTTCCAGGCTAAAGGCCGAGACTCGGTGCCAGGCTCTGAAGTCACGTGGGACTTCCTGTACACCTAGGAAGGCAGAGGGCCCAGGCTTGGGCTCAAACCCATTTAAGTGCCTACTATTCTGTTCCCAGTGGAAGACAGATCTGGGCAGGGAACATCCCAGGTGTGTCGGGGAAACAGCCTGGTCCCCACTGACTGAGGCACGGAGGGGATGGTGGAGGTGAGCCGGGCTAACCTCTAAGTGTCATTTTTAAGCCTTATCTTCTAGACAATGAGAAGCTGAGTGTAGCCAGGTGTGGAGTAAAAGGGGGAAGAAAGGGGCTTGGGGGTGACCGACAGGTGTCGGGAATTAAACCATCTTCTGAAGGTCTTGGAAGATCTTAAGCACTGACTGATTGGAGCCATCCTTGAACTGTTCTTTTTCACCTCCCCAACTAAAACATAAGCTCGCCGGGGTCAAGTGGAGGGTCATATCTCTTGGGTCATCATGGAGCCAGCAGGGTCACCAACGTCCAAAGATTAGATGCTGCTTGGTGATGTCAATCCCTCCTGCCGTGCATCAGCTGGCCCTCGGTCTCTGATTGCTTTCCTTTCTTCCTCTTCCTCCTCCTCTCATGCACAGGAAATCACGAGGACAGCCTGAACACAAGATGAAGAAAACCCAGGCCGGTGGGGCGGGGACGGGGGTGGGACTACCGGACATGGGCCAAGTGCGGCCGCGTTTTCTCTTCTCTGTGGCAGGAGTTCTTGGCGCGCCCCTTGATCTGCCGTGGGAATTCCAGACAAGGTGGGAGATGCACTGTTTTGATTAGTAGTGATGCCAAGTAATACACACATAGACCACTCCACCTCTTATCAGAATGCTGAGAAGATCTTTCAGAGTTGTGATCGTTAAAGTCTACACGTATACACGGCGAGAGCTGACAGTTGAGACAATTCTATTCGGGAGAGAGGGAGAAAGATGGGCTGGGGGTGGGGGAGAGGAGAGAGAGGGAGGGAGAGGAAGCAAGTGTGTGCACTAGCAAGAACTAGAAGGAAATTTCATTTTAAATATTCCAATTAGCAACTATACTGATCCTATTAATCCACGAATTACTCAGCTTTACCTGTGTGCACAGGAGTCATCACACTTCTCACTTGCTGCTCATCTACTGAGGCAGCAAACGTTTATTGAGCACCTACTATGTGCTAGGCACTGGGAGGTCTGTTGACTTGGACGGGTAAGCGTTCCCAAGTGGAGCTTGTAGTCCAGTGGGGGTGTGGGGGGAGGGGGACCAGTAACCCAGAAATCACAATACAGTGCGGGAGGGCTCCCTAGGAGTGGAAGCACAGGCTATAGCGGGAGCTGCGGGGCCCTGGATCTCCCATCATGGTCCTGTATCTGCCTCCCAACACGTCCAAGGTCATTCCCCAGACAATACACATGGAACAGCCTCAACGGGTACTTGGATGAACAGCCATCACTTCTTAACACCTGCTAGGGGTCAGCCCTTGGCATAACAGCCCTTTCAATGCTGCATAGCTGCTATACTTCTCTCCTGTTCAGAGATGAGGGGACTCAGAGAGGTGATGTTTCTCACAGGGAAGATAATGGATGGCAGAATGGGGACTTAAACTTGTTCACTCCCAAGGTCTTATCCCTTTCAGACCTCTTTCCATCAGCACCTGCTGCCTTCTGGACAGCCCGAGGCAGGTAGAGTCTTCTTGAGGAAGGGCAGGTGGGACAGAGGAGGGAGGGAGAGGGCAGTCAGGAGTCAAGAGCATCTAACATCTTGTGATGCTGAAACTCAAGAGCCCCCTGGCTCAGCAGGATATTAATAACCCTGGCTGGTCCCTGGAGGGCGACTCGGCCAGGGATGAGAACAACAGAGTTGTATCTACCTGCCCTGTTGCCCGTGGCAGCTCATACACCACCTGTCCTCACTTTGTCTCTCCCCATACCTGGCTGGAAGCTTCCTAGAGCAGATGCTGGTCTATATCTCTAGCCCCCATACAGAGCTCAGCATACAGTAGGCACTCAGTAAATAACTGTGGAGTGAATGAATGGATGGCTGGATGGGTAAATAAACTGACCCCCGAATTTCCCAGAGCATCCCTACTAGTTCCTTTCCCTACTTTATCGTCCAATTGCACCTAATATGTGTTCAATAAATGCAATTTGCTTGGTTCATGTTTAAAATCGCCCTCAATTAGAAGCACTTCCCAAGCATCTATTTGTGTCTGGTACAGTTCTGGGCTCTCCACGGGGCGGACAAAGGCTCATCCCCACACTCAGGGGATGAAAAAGGAGAACTACGTGAGGTCCGCCCTGCCTGACCCCTCTCCCAGACAGACATGACAAAACCATCAGCAGGCGGCCATGACTAATCAATCACACCACTGTGTCCTGATGCCCTGGGATCTCGCTCAGCACAGCCCTCCAGATGGTCAACATTGCCCACTGGAATTGGCCCCTTCTCTCTGCCCCCCTACACCTCTCCATCCTGGAGTCCATCTGAGAAACAGCAGCCAGGGCAGCCAGAGGAGCACTCCCTCCTCTATAAGCAGAAGCCTGTGTTCTCTCTGGTTCTAAAATGCGGAGTGGTGGGTGGGCTTGGCTGGGGAGAAGGTTTTGGTGACAGGAAAACACAGGCTCTGAGAGGCCACCGCAACTCTGTGGGTGGGTGCTGCGCCCCAAGGCATCCACGGGACCAGAAGTCACCTTCCTGCCCTGCTGTGGGGAGACCCCAAAGCGGCCAGTCCAACGAGCTGGACCCTGAGGGCTGCCACCCCTAGAGGACACTGGGGGACTGTGGAGAACCACGGCACCCCAAACTCTGGGCTCTGTGTGTATGTGGGGAACGTGTGTGATCACCAGTGATAATGAGAATAGTAGACCACCTGTGAGCCAGTCAATGCAGGTGCCAGGTGCGTGCAGGAGTGCAGGTAGCTGCCGCGTTGCGGGGGGAGGGTGTCTAGAGGGTTCCAAGGAAGGGTCCTGGGTGGGCCGGGAAGCGGGTGGTGGGAGTTCCCCCAGGGCTCAGGACTGGTAAACGCACGAAACATCTCAATATTTCAACAATCGGCACCCAGTTGAACAGCAGCAGGCCCTGCGTGGGGATGCCTCAGGCTGAGAGGGTCTTTCTGGAAACGGTCCCGTCACATCAGGCCAAGGAGTTCCTGTCTGTGCCCAAGACCCCGCAGGCACAGAGTAGTTGCCCAGTACGTGTTGGCCCTTTAGCTGCAAAAGCAGGCCTCCACGCCATGTGCTATAAAGGCATTTCTGGAGCCATCTCAGGCCCCTTTACCTGCCGCCACCTCTGCATCCCCCGTGGCCATGCTTGGGTCTCACCTGTGCGTGCACGAGGTGTGTTAATGTCAGGCTTCTAACGAGCCTGTTCCTGACGCGTGTCTCCCCTCTCCTTAGGGACTTGTCACCCTGTTGATCGTTCAGGGAAACATTTGTAGTGGGAGAGCTCAGACTCCTGAGTAGGGAGGCCGGCGGTTTATCTGAAAATGTTAGGACCCTGGGGCATCACCAGCTCAACCCCCTCACTTGACAATGAAGATCCTGAGGCCTAGAGAGGGGGACCTGGGGCTCAGCCAGGGTCCCCAAAAGTTCCTGGGGGACAGAATAGCAGAGAGAATCTCCCCAGTGGGAGGTTGTGTGAGGGGTCAAGGGCACTGGCTGTGGGGTCAGGTGGGTCTGGGTTTGAATCCCAGTGCAGCATTGGAGCAAGATGTTTACCTTTCTGAGCCTCAACTTCCCCATATGGAAGGTGGAGGCAGATAAGAGCGCCTCCCCCAGGGTCTGGCGCATGGTCTGTTATCAGTCACTGGAGATTTCTTTAAGAAACCCCAGCAGGCTCCCGACTCTGGCCAGCAGCAGTGGCTGTAACTTAAGGACCAACAGTGGGCCTGGGGGATAAAGAGGAGGGGCTTGGAAGACAGGGGGTCGTGCCTCCAGCTTTGCCGTAGACCGTGATTTAAGCTGGCCTCAGAGGACGAACTCAGCTGGATCGGGGCATGGGGGTACATCACACAATTTGACTTGAAATTATACTCCCTTTGGCTTCTGGTGTCCCCCTAGCTTAGCTGTCTCATGAGTTCAAAGCCAAAGATGGCATCTCCCCTCTGAGGCAGGGGGAGTGCCTCCTGTCCCTGGAAGATCAAAGGGCTTCTCTAGGGCAAGAGAGAGCCTCTAGGGTCAAGGGTCAACTGATTCCTGGCAGCCTGGTCACACTCGGGGTTCACCACACCCCTCTGAGCTCCCCGCAACCAAGATTTCATTATTTTTTTAAAAATTCTTATTTGAAGATCTAATAGGCTTTATCCGACAATTTATGAATCAGGCAGCATCCCATCCAGCAGGTAGAAAAGTGCTCCCTGTGACTTCATTCTGAAATCCTCCCAATAGCCCTGCGAGGTGGGTACCATTATTATCTCCATGGTGTTATCTCTGAACCCTGCTCGTGAGCACCAGGCTTTCTGCAAATGCAGCCAAAGCCCCTCACACGGGGTCTGGACTGTGCCTGGGGTGGTGATGGGGGGTGCATCACTGCTTGATCAGCACCCACCCCACGGACGCCTGGCTCGGGACCTTGTAGGCCCCCCGTAGACACTTCCACAGCAGCCAAAGTTGCTTGGTGGTCAGAACTCTGCAGAGGGGTCCCTGCTGAGACGCAGGGCAGTGGCCCGGAAAGGGGTGAGTCTTGACAAGCCACAGAACTGCCCTGTCAGCAAATTTGGATTCAGGAATTAGCAGGGTCAAGATGAAAGGAAATCTGATACAGAGCTTTTGTTTTTCCAGATTAAAAAGAAAAAAAAAACTTCTGGGCATCTTCCAGGGGTTGGGATGCTAGAAGCCACGTCCTTCCGACCATCAGATGGATGGTGGGTCAGGAGACCAGCTGGCTAACCTTCCCAGCCCTGCACGCTCTGACCGATGGTGGAAAATGAGTGGGGTGGGACCGGGATGCAGAGGCGCTGGGGAGGATCCCAGCGTGAAGACAAAGGCCCGTGAGGGCCCTGCGGAGCTGAGGAGCCCCTCTGGGAATGGGGGCAGCAAGGGTTAAGTGTGGCCATCCTAGAGGTCATGGGTGACAGCCGGCAAACGGAGGGAGGGAGCAGTGTCAGCTGCGAGCTGTCTCCATCCCTTAGGCCAAGTGCCATTAAGTGAGAAGTCGAAGCAGGTTCCCAAGATGGAGAGTCAAACTTGATGAGCAAGGGTACCCGCAGCTGTCTAGAGAGCCCCCATCCTGACGCCCTCCTTTGGGCAGAAAAGACTGACCAAGAGGTTTAAGAAAGAGAGATGCTGTCTCCCAGCATCAGTGCCTGGAAGTCCGCCCAGACGTGGCTGGTTAAGAGCAGCGCCCCTGCGGCCCCTTTTGGCAGGACCCAGACCAGGGGCCAAGGTCGCAGGGCTCTTAGAATTCAGGGGTTGATGGCAGAGAAGTTTGCATGCCAAGGCGGCCTCCTCGCGGTGGACAATTTAACAAGGGAACTGTTGCCTGCAACACGGCTCGTGTCAGTGTGTGTGTGACCAGGAAGGAGGGAGTCGGAGGGAATGCCTTTCTGTTTATTTGTTTCTCCCTCTCACTGTGGGTTGTCTTTCGGAATTTCCAGCTGCCTTTGGTTACGGGGTCTCTTGCTCTCAGCCTGCCCATGCAGGCGATCGACTGCTGGGGACTTGGCAAGTGGGCACATGGTGGGGACCTGAGTGGGGCTGGGGTGCTCAGAAGGCCACTCCTTCTCTGTCAGCTCTCCAGGAGGAGCCGGAGGGAGAGGACAGGTATTTCTATAACTGGGTGAATTGTTTTTGCGATCAGCACACGTCTGAGAGGATGGCTGCATCTGCTGCGCCCAGATCACCTGCCCGGTAAGAAAGAAAAGTGTTTTCCTCTAGGTGAGGAGTTGGGGTGGGAGGGGCCTGCAGGAGGTGGGAGGGCTGCTTCATCCCCGCTGACAGTGTGTCCCTCCCCCCCCCTCCCCCCGGCTGGGGCGCACCTTCTCCCCACCCCCCAGCCCCCTTAGCTGCCCACACACCTGGGGGTGGGAAGGATCCACATCCTGCAGGGGTGGGTGCGACTCCTTCCTCGACTCCCCAGCTCTCCGGCCTCCCACCCCCATGCTGAGAGCTGGGTGGGATGAGGGTGGAGAAGCAACCGCCCAAGGGCGGATTTGTGAGAAGAGATCCAGGGCAGGAGAGCTGGGGCTGGTATCCCCATGTATTTCCCAGACTTGATGAACCCCATTTTCTTTGGACACAGAGCAGTGTCCTCTGCTGGGCCACAGGCTCCCAAAGGGCTCTGGACCCCCCCTCATCGCTGGAAGGAGGGCCTCCCCCAAAGGAGACAACCAGATCACCCAGAACCAACACTGATCAAGCACTTACTATCTGCCAGTGTTGAAGGATTTTTACGTGCGTTTCTCCGTGAATCCTCCCCAAACCCCAGGAGGTAGGTGCTATCATTATCCCCGCTTGAGGGATGAGGAAACTGAGACTCAGGCAGGTCGGAGTCGAGGTCTGGGTCCCCACGAGCCTGGGTCTTATTTTTCTTGGTGCTCATGGTTTGAACTTTCCTTGTCTCCTATCCTGATAATTAGGACTTGCCTCTGCAGTTATTTTAGTTTGTCCAGTGTTTTTTGGCAACATGGCCAGGCTGGCACACTTACACTGGGCCTACACACGGGCTCATGTACATGTGTGTGCAGACACACACACACACAAACATACGTACACATAAATGCTCACACTTCCCCAGACTCCACTGCCTCCCTGACTCCGCCTGACAGTGTCTAACACGTAGTAGGTGCTTAGTAAACCTCTGTGGGCTGCACAGGCAGCTTGACACTTGCGACATGGATAATCTATTAGAATTGCCGCACTCCAAAGGCAGGACCCAGTGGTTTTGTCGCCATTTGCATCCCTGGGTGCTGGCGCACGGTAGGTGCCCTGCAGGGTGATGTCCCCCGAGATCTAAGCTGGCAGGGTCAGGGGAGTGACCAGCCCCACTGCGAGAGGGAAGCCGATGTTCCTTCGCACCCCCATCTCCCAGGCTGAGGAAGCCCAGAGACTCTGGAGTCTACTCGGGAGCAGCAGCTGGTTCTGCCCGTGGGGCCGGCAGACAGTGCCTGCGGAGGGCACTCTGGGCACCCACTGCGCTGAAGCCCTGCCTGTCTGCGGGTCCCCCTGGAAACTTGGTGAGGGGTCTTTCTCTTTCCGGCAGCCACCCCTCCTGAAGGAGCTGAGCAGCTTTGCCACGAGGAGCCGGGCTCTTCCTCCTGGGCTGAGCTCTCTCCCTGCCCACCTGCCTGGGGCTCAGGAACGGGACAGTCCCTTGCGGAGAGGGAAGGACACCCAGCCTGGCTTGAGAGGATGGGGCAGGGGAGATTCCACAGGCAAAAGTAGGCATCCCAGTGCCACGCCCACCCAGTCGACGGAGCCTGTTCTGATCACCCAGGCACTCGCTTGCTGTGTGCCCTGGAGAAACCACCGAACCTCTCTGGGTCCCTGGGTCTTCTGCTGACAAGTGGGGTCTGCAGTGCCAGCTCCCTCCCAGGACCATCGGGAAGAAAACAATCCTGGAACGATAAGCTTAGGACACAGACTGTACATCAGTGAGCGTGGCCATGAGGTCTGTGTCCAGATACTGCCCGTGCCCCAATCCCGCACCGAATCACCCAGGACAGTGCTCTCATCTGAACAGTGGGGCCGATAAAAGCTTCTTCCCCAGGGTGGTGGCACAGCAGAAATGCGAGAACATCAGTAAGGGCTGTGCACCAGGCCTGCTGTGGAATACCAGAGCCACCTTGTGTTAAGCACTTTCTAGAAGCCAAACAGGTTTCAAGCATTCGCTCATTAAACCCTTACATCAAGCCCAGGTGTTGGGTGCTATTATGATCCCCATTTTCCAGAGGAGGCAACTGAGGCTGGGTGAGTCCTTTGCCCAAGGTCACTAAACTAGGAAATGGTGAGAGGGAGTGTGAGCCCAGGGCTGCTTGATTCTGAAGCCCTGAATCCCAACCATGACTATAACACGTGCTCATCTAAGATCTGAAAGGTACCCTCGAAGTCGACTGGTCCACCCATTTTACAGCTGAGAAAACTGAGGCCCAGAGAAGAGAAGAGATTAGCCTAGTCACAGAGCAGCTGCTGCTGGAACCAGACCTACGACACCCACAGTTACCGCTCACATTTATTTTTTATTTTTTTAAAGATTGATTGATTGATTGATTGATTGATTGTTATGTTGGGTCTTCGTTTCTGTGCTAGGGCTTTCTCTAGTTGCGGCAAGCGGGGGCCACTCTTCATCGCGGTGCACGGGCCTCTCACCATCGTGGCCTCTCTTGTTGCGGAGCACAGGCTCCAGACGCGCAGGCTCAAGTAATTGTGGCTCACGGGCCCACCTGCTCCGCGGCACGTGGGATCCTCCCAGACCAGGGCTCGAACCCGTGTCCCCTGCATTAGCAGGCAGATTCTCAACCACTGCGCCACCAGGGAAGTCCCGCTCACATTTATTGAGCACATACTATGTGCCAGCTTTGAAGTGCTGTACGTGCATAATTGCATGTAAATTTTATAATAACCCTAGGAAGAGAGAGACTTTTATTATTCCCATTTTTCATTCAGGTAAACTGAGACAGAGAGGGGCAGTAGCTTACTCAAGGTCACGCAGCTAATAGACAGGAGAGGTAGGACCCACACCCAAAGAGTCAAGCTCTAGAGCCCTTGTCCAGTGCCACGTGTGGCACCAGCTCCCCGCAGAGCCCAAGCTGGCCTTGCCTTGAAGCTGGATCCTAGGCAGACTGACCTGCCAAGGGAGTGGGGTCTGCAGGGTTCCTAGGGCATGGCCACCACGAGGCAAGGCAGGACGAAGCAGGAGTCCCCAGCTGGGTAGGCACTGCCTAAGCTGGGAGACGGGCACGGAACCGGGGCTGGCGAGCCCATTCTGCCCCAAAACCCTTACCTCCTGCCTCTGCAAAGAGAAGTTTATCCAAAAAAATGCAGGCGAGCTAAGAACACGTCTTGCTTTATGAGTCTCTTGTTGTAGGCAGTGCACATCTTGGGAGATGTGTGGATGAAAGGCACCATATAAAATGCAATCAATTATGAATCACCATTACTGAGTTAATCACATGTATGATTAATACAGTAATAATAATTAATGCGAGTATGGTCTAGAGATTAGAGCAGAGAACTGGCAGGGAGGAGTCGGGGTGCTTCTGGCAGCCTCTGCCACGACCTGGAGGTGTCACCTTGGGGGAATGCCCTGGGCTTGGATTGTGGTCTCTCTCCTTCTGGCCCTGCCTTGGCTGTAGATGTCAGGGCCCCAGGGATGCCCCCAAACCCCTAGATGGTCCTGGGCTAGTTCCCAGGGTCTCACCTCCTACTTCCAGCACATCGCAACTGCTCAAGGTCAAGGGGACAAATCAAAATCTTGGTCTGGCGTAACTGAGAATGGAGTGAATCAGGTGAACGGTGAGAACACGGTGCTGGTGCCTTTTGAGCCTACACTTGACTTTGGTCAGCGGTGTGAGCTCATTTTATCTGTCTGTCTTTTAGTCCATCTGCATCAGGATTTGCCTTCTCTCGGAAATCCCCGGAGGGGCTGGACCTCATCTGTAACCTCTCATTGCAAAGCTGGTAGATCGTTTTTGAGTGTGACTTTATAATTTCCTGTTACTTGTCTATCCCATCCATGCCTGTTCCCTCACTGTAAAGGAGTCAAGCAACACAGAAAGAATATATATGTAATAAAGCATGTCATCCCCCCATCTCCCCTGCTCATACTGTGGTATCTTTATTTTACATATGTGTATATATATGTATAGGTACATATGTATCTTTATATGCATCTATCCCCTTTGTTTAAAAAACATAGATGGAACAAAATTACATGCATTATTCTGCAGTTGCTTTTTTGATAGTAGATTCCACATACACAATTGGAATTAAAACTGTGCAGTGGAGCCAAAATCCCACCAGTGAAGAGGACCATTAGGCGCTGCTGTGAGAGGGGAGCCAGCAGTTATTTGGGGGGAGACTCATTAACACTTTCCTGCCCCTGGTGCCCAGCTTCTTCTCATTGCTGGGGAAAGGTCATTTGTCATAAGATACCTTAATGAAATTTAAAAACGAACATCCCTTGACCACCTGGTCCCTACATGGCTGGAATCCTATTTGTTTCCCATCTCGGAAAAGAAGCACTTTATTAGTCACTTGAAAGAGATGCTGTCTCCCAGAGGTTGCTGTGGCCTGCTGTCAACTCGGGATCACCGCGCAGGGACTACTTTCTGGGGCAACTCCCCTCGTTACGCAGATGGAGAAACTGAGGCTAAGAGCGGGGAAGTGATGGCCCCAGGCCACATAGCTAGTAGGGGCTGAGCCACAAAAAGCCCATTATTCTGACTCTCGGGTCAGTGCTCTTTCCACGATTCCATAATTTCCGGGATCTGGAAATGGGGAGACCAGAAGACAGGCTCGGGAATGGGTCTCTGAAAATGCCGGTCGGTCGGCATCAGCTCGTTGGAGAGGCAGGAAGTGCTGGGGAGAGGAGGGCTGCAGAGGCGGTTTAAACATTGTTTCCGTGGCATATAGCTTTGCACATGGGTCCCTTAAACCATCCAGGAAATAACAGGAATACGCCGCCCTGGGTCCCTCCACTGTGTTTAGGTGAACCACAAATCAGAAGCATCTTCCTGTATGTCTTGTTGGCTGTCCTGACAGCATCCAGCCTCGGTGATGATGGAGGAGCAAGGCGTTTCCTGGGAATTGATGACCCTGCCTGGGGGTGACAGCAGGCTGAGGGCCTACCCAGGTCATCACTCACCCTGCCTGCATGGGAGCCCCACACTGTGCCCTTCACTACTGCCTGCAGGCCAAATGCTTGAAAGTCAAATTGCTGAGATGTGTTCTTCTCCTCCAAGGAGCTTTCTCCTACTGGATGCTTTGAGGCCCGGGAGCAGGTAAGCAGGGGCTGGCTTGCATCTGCTCTCCTGGACGGCTTTGTATGTGTTGGAGGAGAGGGGATCCCTAGTGGGAGGGGTCTGAGAGCACTGCAGGAGGAGGCACTTGATGGCCTTTTTGTGACCGCTCTTTGGAGAAGGAAAGACTCACCATTCACATCTCACAGGTGGGGAAACTGAGGCCCAGAAACAATCTGTGCCGTGCCCCAAGTTAATCAGCAAGTCAGGAGGCGGCACCACCTGGAAGCCCAAGAGCCCTGCATCCCAGGCCAGAGTCTTCCTCAGCTGTGTGACCTTGGGCAAGTTACTTAACATCCCTAAGCTTCATCTATAACTTGGGACTTTACTAATAGGAGTTAAGTCACAGGTCTGCTGGGAAGAATCAGTGGATAATACACATAAAGTGGTTTGCATGGATCCTGGCATAAAGCAGGTATTCAATAAAAGTTAAATTATTATTATTATTAAAGCAGATGACAGTCTTTAATTCCACGTCCTCTGCCTGCTCTGTGACAACAGTCTAAACATTATTCAGCAATACAGCCCCCTCTGCAAGCTTAGGGGGAGCCAAAAGCAGGGAAGGGTTAAGGTGGAGGTAAGAGGTGGCAGAGGGGTGTGGCACTCAGGGTCACATCT
This sequence comes from Eschrichtius robustus, assembly GCF_028021215.1. NCBI lineage: Eukaryota > Metazoa > Chordata > Mammalia > Artiodactyla > Eschrichtiidae > Eschrichtius > Eschrichtius robustus. Next base: position 4,503,184 of record NC_090833.1, on the reverse strand, counting down.
TGCTCTTATTCCTGACACCCTCTGTGACCTTGGACCTTGGACCAGTCTCCCTCTCTCTGTCTCTCTCTCTCTCTCTCTCTCTCTCCCTGTCCTCAGGCTCTTTGTTCTTGATGCACCAAATGACAGTGCTGGCTGCCTGAGCGCTGCACTGAGAACCCACCCCCAGGAAGCCGGGAGCACCTGAAAACCACAGGTCTCCCCTGGAAGATGAAGGAGGCTCTCCCCACAGGCCTGGGAGGCAGCCTGGAAGGAAACCCCCCGGGGGGGTTGAAGAGCCCAGGGCTGCCCAGTGTGGCCAGCTCCCCGGCCTCTGCCCTGGGCTCTGCAGGAGTCCTCGCGAGGGCTCCTCCCAGGCTTACCAGGGAGTGAGGCCTCTCCTGCCCCCCTACTCTGCACTCCCTCCGGAGCTGGCTTGGCTTCGTCAAAAGCAGGGCCCATCAGGGTGGAGGCGGCGATGTGTCAGCTGGTATTCAGGCTCTGGTTGTGCGCTCAGATCGCTCCCCCTCCCCATCTCCCCCAATCCACCCACCCACCCTTTTACCCACTGCTTGGGGCCTTCTGGGTGGCAGCACTTCACAGAGGGAGACCGAGCTGCAGCCTTGAGCCTTTGGCTGCTGGGGGGTGGGCGGACTGACTCACTTGGCCCCCTCCCTGGTGCCGATGGGGCAGCTCCCACACCCATGGGCGCTGGCACCCGGTCAGGCCCCTGGGTTTCGGAAAAGGAAGCCGCAGCCCCGCGGCGCCTGACCCGAGCTGGCTGAGGATGCGCTCTGCGCGCCGGGACCCGCTGGCCCCCGGGCCGGGAGGAGATGTTTAGCCTGCGACCCCCCCAGAGCAGGCTCGCTCCCGCGGCCGCCCGCTGGGGCCACCCTGGCCGCGGGCCCGCCGGGACGCCCCTGCTCGCAGAGCCCCTCCCCGGGCCGTGGCGCGTCCCCGGAGTCTCGCAGTATTTCCTTCCTGCACCTTTAAGAAGACCGTTGCTCCGTGGTGGGATGGTGTGTTAAAGCCACACAGAGGAAGTTACGCAGCCCGGATCAGACCGAGAGATAAAAGCCCCGATGGTGATCGTGAGCGATGGCAAGAGGATTTAGCCTCGGCATTAACTTGGAGCGGAGTGCAGGGGGGCAGTGAAACGCCCCGCCATCTGGCCCGCGCCGCGCCGGGGGGATGCCCCGGAGCCCCGACGAGCAGCCGCGAAGCCCACCCGGGCCGGGGGCTGCCCGGTGCCCGAGCGCGGGTCCCCTCCGAGCCGCCCAGGGGGCCCCAAAAGTTTGCACTTGTTAGCGGCGACCTCCCGCGCGGCCGGGGCGGGCGATGCGGGCGGCTGGGGCGGGCCCCTCCCCCGGCCCGCGTCTCCGGGACGGCTGCGGGCGGCCCCCCCGGCGGCCGGAGGGCTCCCCAGCCCCGATCTGACGGCCGCGGCGGCAGCGGGAGCAGCGCGGGGAAGGAGCGCCGGCTCGCAGCCCTCGGCCCTCGCCCCACCCAGCGCCAGCCGGACGGGGGAGGCGGAGCGCCGGAGGGTGGCGGTCCTCGGCCTCCCGGGTCTCCGCTCCGGGGAGCTGCTCCGAGCCGGGGTAAGGCTGGAGGGGAGAGCCCGGGAGGCGAGCGGGGGGCGCGGGGGGGGGGGGGGAGAGACGCTGCAGCTTTGCCAGGCTGGTTTCATTTTTAAAGGGCTTCGGTGACCGTGCAGGCTTTCCCGCGGCCCAGGAGCCACTTAAAGCGGCCCAGCAAGGGCTCGGACGCAAAAGTTATTTGGCGGCGGCCGTTGCTAGCGGAGGACTCGAGTCGCTTGGAGAGGGGTGTGTGAGTGTGCATTTGTAGCAGCATCTTAAAGGAGTAGCTTGTCTCTCTGGCTGGCTTTTCCCCACCAGGGTCTGTTTCCATCGTTTGTGTGAGCGAGTGGTGGGGATGGGTGTTACCAGAATGCCTGGACGTGTTTGTGAAAAGGAAATTAACCCTTCTCGCGCGCCATTCCCCTACCCCAATTTCATCGCCACCCCAATTCCTCCCATCCCCTTCCCCTCTCTGAAAACTGGGTACGTGTGAGTTGCGCAGAGAAACTCTGTGTTCCAGCGGCGGCTAGAAACTTCTTTCCGTGCCCTGGAGGGGTGGGCTAACGGGGAGGGTTATGTGCCTGGACCGGCTTAGGGACAGCGTGGAGTCGAACCTCCAGCCGGGTGGCGCGCAGATGGTGGGAGCAGAGGCCGCGGGAAGGCGGGAAGGGGACCGTGGGCTCGCGGCGTCCGCGGGCTCCGGAGTAGTAAGTTGTCCGCCTGGGCTGGGGGCGGCAGCGCTGGGGAAAAGGATGCGACGAATTCCCCGGCGCTTTGCTGGGCGTCTTCTAAGTAAGGGAGGCGGTGCCAGGTGTGGGTGCACCCTCGGTGCCTCCGGGCCTTTTTTAAAGGCGTGATTATTAATTGCTCCCGTGGCTTGCACTCAACTCCGGGAAGACGAAAAGCGACTGCGGGATTGCCAGGCACGCATCCCCGTGCGATGCCCGCCGTTTGCAGCCCACCCGAAGCACGGACTCCGAACCCTTGGCGTCCAAGGCTGGGAGCTGACCCCCATCTCCACACACCCCCCCCCCTGCCCCCGGCCCCAGCCGCCCAGCCGAGGCCTCCTCCTCGCGCCCCACCCCCCTGCGCTCAACTCTTCGGGACTGTCTGGGTGCTGAGAGGGCGTGGGGGGCGCCCGGGAGCCCGAGAAGGCTCCCGTTCCGGGGCTGGGGGCACCGGGGCCGCCGGAAATGGGATGCTCACTCGGGCGGCGGCATTGAGCGGGGCACCTACTGGACCGGCGCGGGGTGAGGGGTGGTTAGGGTTGGGAGGATGGGGTGGGGCTGGAAAGGTGATCGCGACCGGGAGCGGGCTCCCCTTTCCTTCCTGGCTCCCAGCACCCTCCCCTGAAGGCAGATATCACCCCCCTCGGCTGTCCCCGCTGGGAAAGGAGAAGAAACTTGGGGGTGGGCTGGGTCCTGGGAGAAGCCCCCAGCGCCCCCTCTCCAGGGACCACCCCCCCCCCCAGGGGCTCCGCGTCCACCAAGGCAAGTTTCCCACGAGGCGAGGGCGCAGCCGGCAACTCCGGGAGGAGCTTCCAGCCCAGCCAGCTCGAGAGGCGCTAATTCAATACGACAGAGAAATCTGAGTTCAGAAATCCTGGTAAAATCTAATTTTCGGGTTTTAATACCCTGGCTTTCAGCCCCCCTCGGCTCCTGAGGACTCTTAAAAGAAAATAAAGCGCATTGATTCTATTTGTTTCTGGGAGCTGCAGTTTCTTAATAATATCAGGTGAAGATTTATTTTCCAAGGAGAAAACTATCCACCGGGATACAACCTCTTACTCTGAAATTTCCCACACTGGCTTCTCACTCCGTGCTTTCCTCCTCCCCGTTTCCAAAGACTCTTGCATCTCTCCCCCTCCCTTTTTTTCTGTTTGGCAAAAACTGACTGTAACATTCTCATGCTGAGCTCACAATTCCCTTACGATGCCAGCAACGCCCAATTGATTGACTAGTTGTAAACACATTTATTACCCACCCCGCCCCCCCCCCCGCAGATTTTGATGTTGTTGGCTCCCCCGACCCCATCTTCCAGGGAATGCATGGCATTTAAGCCTGCAGAACTGCAAAGCAATTAATAGGTTTGCGAGGCGCGCTGCCTCTTCCATCTCGCGGGCCTCCTGGCCTCCGGGCCTCACTGCCTCCCCACGCCCGCCTGCGTCCAGTGCGGTCCAGGCCGAGAGCAGCACTGGTCCTGCAGACGAAGGGAGCCCGCGTCCGGGCCCACCCTGCGAGCCGCGGCCCGGCGCCCTGGTGTCCCGCATCAGGAGCGCTCTACCTGGGAGTGAACAGTTAGGAGCCCGCGGCTGGAAGAATGAGTTAGGAATGTGCTGTCTTCTGGGCAGCGCGAAGCTCAGAGAGAGGCATCCAAACCTTTGCCGGCCGCGCTATCTTATTTTTACTACATTTTCTCAGGTTGTAAAAATAGTCTCCAGGCGGGTTCTTTCTGAGAGTTTTCTAGCAAGAAGCACATTCAAGGCTGGGCAGGCTCTGTAACACTGTTTCTCTTTAAACAGCCAGAGGGGAGATGTGAAAATGTGTCCCCCTTGGATCCTCCCCATTCATCTCCATCAAGAGCCCTTCAGCCAGAGAGAGGGGCAGGGGCTGCCTTAATGCAGATTTATGATGTCCCCAGCCTGGAGCTTTGGGGCAGAGGCTGGGGACTTCTCCTGGGGAGGTGCGGAGTGGCCAGCCCCCATTTGGACAATGTCCCCCCCCCCCCCCCCGCCATTCCGGTTTGTCATTTTTGGCAGGAGTGCATTTGTATCTGGGTGGAGAATGGAGGTTCATGGAAAGGTAGTTAACTCTTCAGGACCTTCTAGGTACAATGGCTGAAGAGTCAGAAGTTTGGAAATTTAGATGCAATAATCATAGACATAATAACCAGAATTAATAACACACGCGCTTCTGCTGTGACTCATTGCAGTAACCTTTGCCCTATTGGCTAGTATTTTTGGCCAGGATCCCACACTGGGGACCAAATTCTCCTGGTGATATATCAAGTGTCCTGAAACACCCCACACTATTGGAGTCGTGTTTTTCGCAATGTAACATTCATCTTAGTTATGTCTATTTAGGGCTTTTAAATAATTACCGGTAGCTTAAAATAGTAAAGCAACAATCATAATGGTGACCTGTTTATAAACATACCCTCTAAGGGATGATTGCAAAATTTTGGCCTTGATTGGAAAAAGCTAATATGACAAATCATTGTCACTTCCGTCAAAGTCTTCAACATCCCTAGTTTCTTACAGTTAAAAATTAAATTCACCATTTCAGAATTTTGGAGAGATATTTACTGGCACCCAGTTCGTAACTGTTGGCCCACGCGTGGACCATTCTTAATCGGAACCTGTCCACACAGCCTTATCGGCACCTGTGATTACAGCTTCATCTCTGCCTTCCGCGGTTTTGACATTTTGACTTGTCAGTCATGATAAAGCCACCATTCAGTCTCGGCTCCTGGGGCTGTTTTTGAAAGTCACTGACCCCAAACAGGGGCACTTCTGCTGACCCCGACACCCCCATAAATAAGGAGAAAGCGCATCACCTTTTTAATAATGTGCCCCATCTCCAAATGTGCATCTCCTATATTAATAAAAATAACCCAGTTTCCTCGGGACACTTTGCTAATGCAGCCTCATTTTTTTGCACATTTTGCCAGAGAGCTTTTGTTCTTATACATCTTTACCCCCCCCCCCCTTTCTCTATTTAATTTGTTGCAGGTGTTGTTGCTAACGAGCTCTCTCTCCTCCCTTCTTGCGATGAAAGACAAGCCAGACCCCGGGTACCTGGATGGCTTGGAAGCTGAAGTCTCAGAAACTTCCTAATAAGTTGCCGATGGCTACCAGCCAAGGTCAGCTGGTTCCCATTAGCGCCTGTCCCCACCAAAGCCGAGCCAAATAAGCTGCTCCCCAGTTAACACCTCAGTCGCTTTTTTTATGCTCCAGTCCAGCTGCACAATTGTTGTCACTTTACGCCCATATGAAAAGAAATCTCTTTTATTGGCCCAAAATGCCAAGTCCAGTCCCATAGAGGGAACGTGTTTGCAGCTAACAGGTACACCTCCTGATTTTATTTTATCTTTACAACGCAGGCCGGAGGGTTGTTTTGCAGTTGTGTTGAGCACATCACACATTAAGGGCCCTTTAAAGACCTGGGTTGATTGGAAGGACAAAAATTAAAAGCAATCTGATCCGGCCTCATGCCAGATCCCTGCGGATTTTCTCCCTATCCCATTTCCATCCACTGTCACAATTTGAGAGTCTGCCTGATTTGACCAGATTCACCTCTGGGAGAGGTGTGATGCCAAGGTTAGGAGGACGCCAAGTTGTGGGCAACTTCTCGATCTGCCCATCAGCAGTCTGAGAAACGCTGGCTCTGAGTTTTCCATATCGGCCTCTTGGAAAAAACAAGTTCCTCGCTGTTTGCAACCTGGCCGAGTCCCTGGGACATCCGGCCTCCGTCGCCTGGTAGATGTGGCTTTTCCATGCTGAGGTTTCGAGTCCCTCCTGACCCAGTCGCCACCTCTCCGGTCCCTCTCTGGGCCTTGCCCCTGGGGACTGCGCCGCCATGCTGCACCTGCTGGCTCTTTTCCTGCACTGCCTCCCGCTGGCCTCTGGGGACTACGACATCTGCAAATCCTGGGTGACCACGGATGAAGGCCCCACCTGGGAGTTCTATGCCTGCCAGCCCAAGGTGATGCGCCTGAAGGACTATGTCAAGGTGAAGGTGGAGCCCTCCGGCATCACGTGCGGAGACCCCCCTGAGAGATTCTGCTCCCACGTAAGTCAGCCCCACCCCGCCGTTCTGTTCGCTCAGGCCAAGTGGGTGGGGGTCTGGGCCGGACCCTTGGGGTGGGTGAGCAGAGCGGGAGGACCAAGATGCAAGGTTGACTTTCCTGCATGTAGGTTTGGGATCAGGTCTCTGTCCCACCTTGGAAATGTGCCAAAGCAAAGGCAGCCCTGAGGATGCTGGGGTCACGTGACATCGTTCTTTGGGGTGGGGAAATTCTTGGCCAGGTGATCACTAGAGCCTCTCCTCCTGGGAAAACCACAGTACTAGTCACGGTTCCCCAGCCTTGCAGATAAGCCCCGCCTCTCTCGTAGGAAGTCAGCATCTGGGCAAGCGAGCAAAGTACTATTCGCAACGTTGCACTCTGACCTCCCTCTGTTCGTCCCTTTGTGGTGCCACTTCCTATTCCACCCAATCCAATCCAGCAAACAGATTTGCCAAGCGAGGGAATGCCAAGCACCGAGCTGGCACTTTGCAGGGGAAGGTTTGAAGGCAGTGCAGAGGGGATTCGTAAGGGAGGACGGAAGGGGTCAGAGCCGGGCGGGCGGTGTGGCTGGTGCCATTTCTGATTCCACCCCTATGTGCAGTGACCACAGTCGCTGGTTAAGTCAGGGGGAAGGCAGACTTTCAGGTGTTGTCACTTGAGTCCCTAGTTAGTGAAAGATGGAGTCTTAGAGCCACGGAGTACATCAGTACTCAAGTAACATTAACAACAACAACAACAATAATAATAGCGGGGATCATTTATGCAAGCCCCTGAGTGTGGAGGCTAAGAGTTCAATACGAGTCATTCCACGGAGTCCTCCACTCAGCTGAGCTGGGTTGATTCTGTGTTGTACAAAGTAGGAGTTTCAGGGGGTGAGCTCTGGACCAGTGGCATCTCTGGGCCACTGCTCCATCATCTATCTGTAAAGTGTGTACACTAATAGCACACACTCAAGTCGCTGTAAGGAGTAAGTGAGCTAATGCACCCTAAAATGCTCAGACTAGGGTCTGGCACAGAGCAAGTGCCCCTAGGTGTTAGCTATTGTCATTCCCATTGTACAGATGGAGAAACTGAGGTCCAAAGTCACAGCCCAGGAAGTGATGAAGCTATGATTTGAGTGTCTGGCTCCAGAGTCACTGAGCTAATCTGCCTCCCGAGAGACGCCTTCCCACTGGGCAGAGCCCCGGGTCGGGCAGGAGGCTGGACAGGGCAGCCAGGCTGCAGGAGCCACAGGAAGGGCTCAGTGTCATCCTCGGGTGGCTGCTGCCTTCATGTGTCCTGGGGGAAGCCTCCAGGTCTCTGGGTTTATGGCTGGACTGAGCCAGTGTCCCCACTGGGCCCTGAGGATGCCTCAGTCCCGTGGGGCGCTTGGGTCCTATCCTAGAGCAGTCAGCCTGGGAAGGTAGGTTCCCACTTGGATGGTCAGCAGTCAGGAGGCTGTCACTGTGGGTGGTGGCTGGGCTGGCGGGAGCTAGCTGGGGAGAGAGAGAGGGAGGGAAGGAGAAAGCAGCACAGGGCCAGGAGCCAGGGACTGGAGAGTTCCACTGCACTGAGGACCCCAGGGCTTTGCTGGCTCAGGGACAGGCAAGGGGGCTGGCCCCTGAAGGTCAGGGCCAAGCCAGCACCGGGGGAGCCGAGCTCTGAGTCCACATCTGAAGCTGGCTGCCCACCCCAGCTCATGTAAGGACTTCTCCACACACTCCCTGAGCAGAGTCAACCGCTGCCTCTTGTATTGGAGTCTTGACTGTATTTCTTCTTTTGAATATTAATCGTCTTAATGTGCTGGGGGCGGGGCCGTGGGGCGGGGTGCCTAAATCATAAATCACTGGACCAGCTTCTGGTCAAGGCTTGAGGGGTGGAGATGACCATCAAATGCAAGTCTGAGGCCCTCTCCTGGCCAAAGCTGGCTCAGGATGCCCTTGACCCTGGGCCTCCGCCCTGCCCCTGACCCTGGGCCTCCGCCCTGCCCCCACTCTTACACACAGAGAACCCAGTGCAGCTGCCGGGGTGGAGTGGTCACCCCGCCACAGTCCTGATGCCACCCAGCATGGGTCCTTGAGCTGTGCAAGGAGCATTCATGCCCTTCCTGTCCTCTCCTGGGAAGACCGGTGAGGAGGGCAGGGGAGGAAGAACAGCATCTCCCTCAGTGTCCTGACACCTGTCTGATGGACTTAAATATTTCATGATGGGCTGCCATCCGGCTCTGCCCTTGATTACAAATGTGCAGCCAACGAGGAAGGGGACGCTGCCTAGGCTGGCTTCTGCAGGGAGGAGGGGGTCACATCCAGATGGTTTCAAACCCCACCCCCACCCCACTGTTTATTGCAGCTTCCCTGAGCAGGTTCTGTGCATGTCTCATTAAATTATCTCTAGGATGCTCTGAGGTGGGGGCTCTTCTAATCCCATTGTAGGGATTAGAAAGCGTTGGCTAAATCCCGCCAAGGTCACTCGGTCTAGAGGGCAGGCTGGGAACTTGTACGTGGCCAGGACCCATGCTTATGCACCCGACGGCCCAGCCTTCCCTCTCTGAGCTTCGGTGAAGCAGAGATGATGGTGTACGCAAGTCACAGTGCCAGTGGAAAGATGCAGCCCTGCCATGGGTGTCCTGGCACGTAGTAGGTACTCCATGTGCGGTAGCTGTTATTTGCTTATTATTGTGGCTATTATGTCCTTGGTGGTGTCTGGGCCTTTGTCTCTTTGCTTCTCTCCAGCCTTGGGGACACCACGCCCTGTATTCCTGGTCTCGGGGCAGCCGGTGGTGGATGTGTGCTCAGGAAGCGTTCACTCCTCTAGCCATGGCCGGTGGCGCCACCAGGGGGCGCCCTAGTGGTACCCAGGTGGCCCTCTGCCCCCTTAGCCTTACAATAGCCCAGTGGGTCCCTGTTTCCTGGCACCCCTCCTGCGGCGAGTGCTGGGCCTGTCCTAACATCCATCCAAACGGACCATGAGCCCTGGGGCACCCTGAGGATGCAAGAGGGGCCATGGAACGACTGCCCCTTTCAGGCTTCAGTGTGCAGACCCTCTCTCCCCGCCGGACTTGTGTACTTCCGCAAGGCCACCTGAGAACTGAATTGTAAATTCCAGCCTGGTGAGGAAGGGGAGTGGGGAGGAAGACCAAGATAAATGACCAAAAAGCCTATTGGCTCTAAATGCACAATGAGAATTAATAGGGCTGAGCTCTCAACCAAGGATTCTTGGGCAAGGGCAAAATTTCAATGAGGGCTGCGGGAGAAGGCGGGCGGCTTCCCACCCCTGACGCCCAGGGCCTGGCTGGAGAGGGCCAGCCTTCTGAGGCTGCAGGGCCAGGGAGAAGGAGGGAAAGGCAGCGCCCGCAAAGGCTTGTCAGCCCCTAGCAGGACCCCTTTGGGATGGGGAGGGCACAGTTGGGCGTGGGGAGCAGCCCCACAGAGCTTCGAAAGAGAGGTTGCCGGCCAGCTGCCTGCGCTGCCATGAAAGGAAGGGGGAAACCCTGTCCTCGTGCCTTGAGCCTCAGGAGAGAGATGGTGAGAAAAGAGGGTGTGGGGCACAGAACAGGCAGGTGGTGTTTAAAATGATCCTACAGCTAGCTACACACTGCTGCCCAAAGTGTAGTCCCTGGACTCACCTTGTTAGAAATGCAGACCCCCGGGCTCCGCCCCAGACCCGCTGAGCCAGAAGCTGCATTTTAACGAGAAGTCAGGTAATTCGGATGCACGCAGGGTGTGCTCTGAGGAACGCTGCTCTCCATGGTCCGTCAGTGATGGGTGATACTTATTATTGATGATGGACAGACAGGAGGCCTGTGGTTCCCACGGGACCTTTGCAGGGTAAGGAGGTGTCGCCCCTGCTGAAGGAGAAAGGCAGAGAGCAGGAGGAGTGGAGGTCCCAGGAGTGAGTGGTGATTCCTGAATGTTGGAGACCTGGCGGAAGTTTCCAGAAAGGTGGTGTGCTATCCCGACAAGAGCCACAGGCCTGGAATCTGAAGACCTGAGCTTGCATCCCAGCTTTGCTGCTTGTGGGCTGGGTGATCTGGGGCAAGTCTTTCAATTTTCTGAGCCTCAGTTTCCCCACGTAATGGGACATGGCTGCCTTGCCCACCTCTCCAACTTCCTGGGAGAAGGAAGTGCCTTTCAGAAGATCTGAAAGTGCTTCAAGAGTGCAAGTTCTCTTCTAGGGTGAGACTTTGATAGTGTCGTTGATCCAGTCTTGAGCATCTTGGTTCTTCCACGGTGAAACAACTGAACATTAAAGGTTTCATCTAAGGAGACTCGAGCACACAGAGGTGCCTGGGTCTTGGTGCACAGGAAAACCCAGAGGTGGTCATGAAGGCACATCTTAGAGCACACGTCTTCCTCAGAACCTGCTTTGCCTTCTCTGTGCCTCCGTATACCCAGACGTGGAGCAAATGGCCCCATCCCTCCCTCATGGGGTCTGCTGGGCTGATGACTGCAGAGGGCAGGTGGGTCCCGGGGGCCTCAAGCCCCTCCCCACCATGACACTGAACACCACGTACAGAATCAAGGTCACAGATGCCGCGCCTCCTGCCAGACCTTGATGTTCACGAAACGTTCCCATCCAGCAGCACTGAGCTCACCAGCCCACTGGCTCAGGTCTCCTTTCCCCTCTGCGTTCTGGCCCCAAACCCACAGAGGACAGCCTGGGGAACACCCTTCCCCACCCCTCCCTCCTCTCCCCGTCACAGCCCTCCCGTCCCGTTTCCGGGGCTGACCTCATGCCAGGTACAGCTGTGATGGGGCAGTGTGATAACTCTTGCAAATCCAAATAAACAACAAGAGAAACACAGCAGGTGTTAAGGGTGGTGCACAACTAACTAGGAGTGGGTGAGACTGAGACCTAATGTAAGGCGCTTGAGAAGGATGAGGGTGCGTCCCGCTCCCCCCCACCGTGCTCTAGCTCACCACGGAGTTTCCCGCCTCCTTGCCTTGGCCCGTGCTGCCTCCTCCGCCTTCTTTTCTTCCTTCATTTCCGAGGCTTTCGTGTTTACCTAGATTACCTCATTTTTCGAGGTTCAGGTTGGACCCACCTCCCCCAGGAGGCCTTCCTTGACTCCCTAGCCCAGGTGGGTTAGAAGGCCCCATCTGGTCACATCTGTGTCATTGGGCTTTCAGACGTGGCCTACTGGTTAAGAGCTCAGGCTCTAGAGGCAGAGAGGTAGAGGTTGGCATCCCGTGCTGTGTGACCTTTGGCATGAAGCTTAACCTCTCTGAGTCTTATTTCCTTAAATGGGACTATTGATAGAAGACGCATTTGGAACTGTCATGAGCGTGGTGCCTGGAGTCAATGGTCAATCCATGCTCATTATTCTACTCCTGACGTTTGCCTCCCCCTTGGACTGTGAGCTCCCCAGAGGCAGGGCTGCCTTGTTCATCTTTGCATTCCTCCCTTTTGGCTCAGTTAATGCTCAGAAGGCATTTACTGAACCAATGGATGGGTGGGTGGAGGGACAGTGTGATCCAGGAAGGCTTCTCGGAGGAGGAGAGATTAGGGCTGACTCTTACAGGAATAACTAGGGTTTCAATCAGGACAGAGGAGGCACCAAAGGCCTCTACTTATCTCCATTTGAGTCCCTGTTCTGTAGGATTCTCAATCAGTTGACACCAGGAGGTCTGCACAGTTCTGTCCTTAAGCAGGAAGTGATTTTGGAAAATGAGCTTCCCCCAGCCCTTAGTTAAAGCCGCTCAGTCTCTTGAAACGCCCGAGGCAGGGCCCAGCCTGGGACAAGAATAGTTCCATGCATGACATCTTGTGGCTTGGTGAAGTCTCCTTCCTGGGGAGCAGACGAGTGACAGGATGGGAGCAGCGGTGCCTGTGAGGGCCGGGCCCACACGACTGAGATCCTGGCCTCTTACTTTTCCTTAAGGGAATGAGTTTGGGTCCCGACACTCCATGGAGCGTAGGGGGCAGAGCCTCTGGAGTGCCAGGGGGAAGGGAACACATCTTTCCAAAGAGTGTCAGAGACTTAGAGGTTCTAGAACTTTTCCCCAGGCTCGTCTGCCTCTTCCCTCTCTACATTCCCTGGCCCTGATTTTTCATATATTTTCATTTTTCTCCCTTAATGCATGTATAACACAAGCTGCCTTGTTAAATCCCACGGGTGACGAGGCAGGGGGTGGATGGATGGATGGGCAGGCAGGCCCCTCCAGCTGTGGATGTGAACTTGAGGTCTGGGATGGGGCAAACGGGCGCCCATGCCCATCCCACCCCTTCTGGGTTGTGGGACTTTGGAGAAGTCCCTCGTGCTCTGAGCCTCGGTTTTCTCATCTGAAAATTGGGGTGATGCTAAACACAATCTCAAAGGAAGGTCGTACGGATGAGACGAGACAAAGCGTGTAGAGCCCTCAGCTGGGTGCCTGGCACGAAATGAATGTTTCCCAAAAGGGATTTTGTTCCCCCATCCTAGAATTTAGCGTGAGAGACGAAAGAAGGAAAAGTAGAAAATAACAGAAGAGGAGCCTATTAGCCAAGCGTGTAAGGTGGGGTATAGTCAGCATGTGCTGTGGGAGTTCAGGGGGGGAAAGCAGGGCACCGGGTTGGTCTGGGATGGTCTACGACCTTGAAGGGTTGGAGGGATTCAGAAGAGCCATGATGAGGCAGAAGGAATCGCAACTGCAGAGATGCAGGAAGGGGTCCGTGTGACACGAGGGGACAGTGTGTGGGTGATGGGGAGGGGATGACCCACTCCACCTGTTTGTTTCATCCCCCCCACCCCGCTCCCTGTAAGCCTGTGGGCGGGGCTGTTATTGTGCCATTGGATAGAGGAATAGACCAAGGCTCCCCAAGGTCCACTAATGGTGGAGCTGGGATGCAACCTTCCTCTGCCTGGCTCCTGACCACTCTCTAGTGTCAGGGGGGTTAGACCAAGGGTGTCGTGGGGGGAGAGGAGGAGCAGAGCAGTGGGCATGCAGAGACCCGAGGGGGCCCACAGGGCATGGAATTCCTGAGCCACAGGGCTGGAACAGAGCTTGGCAGGCTCAAAGAAGCAGGTTCCAAGCTACGGCCCCTTACCCTCACTGCCCCAGTAAGGGGGTCCAGGCTGCAAAGCTCTGTTCCTGTCCCACAGCCCAGGACCCAGGCTTTCCTGCCTCAGACCTGGCCAGGGCCCACTTGGCCCACTAGGATGCTCAGCTCCTACCTGGAGGGGACCGGAGTGGTGGGGAAAGTGGGAAATGGCAGATGATGCATGGTTCTGTTCAGCTTTGGTTTGCAGGTTCTGATTTGTTTTTCATCACAGCAGATTTGCTTAAATATATGAAAACGTGTTTCTAATTCCCCAAGCACGCACCACCTGCTGGCGCTGGTGGGGGGCGGGGGGCGTGTCAGAGCAGCGTGAGCGCAGGATGCGAGCCGGGCAGTGCTGGGCCCCGACAGTCTCCTCACTGCTGGGACAGCTCCTTAGCCCCAGTTTCCCCAACGGTGCAACGATGGGGTTTGGCTAGATTAACCGCTTCACCCAGCATCCCTGCGTGATTGTAGGTACATTCTCGGAGTTTGGTAAAAATCTATGCTGGGGTTCAGCCTTGGTCTCAAACAGACAAAGTGAGGGGCTCCAGTGCAGACGGAAGGGTTCCAAGTGCATATCCTATGCTCAGCACAGCACTAGACGTTTTTTCAAATTTAAATCCCTTTATTATAGTAGTCTATTAAAGGAAAATCAACACAAAGAAAAACAAAGCTGAGGGCTAAAAACAAAACGGTACGTCACATCGTCTCCCCTTGGTTTCTGCTTCTAAATTCTTTTACAAATTTTTTAATTGAGGTATAATTGACATAGAAGATTGTATTAGTTTTAGGTGTACTGTACAACATGATGATTTGATGTAGGTACATATTGTGAAAGGATTACCACTGTAAGTTTAGTTAATATCCATCACCACGCACAGTTAAAACTTTTTCTTGTGGTGAAGGCATTTAAAAATAGTTTTTAATTAAAAGAATTGAGGTGATAGTCATATAACATGAAATTAACCATTAAATTTTTTAAAGTTGGGGTAAAATATATATGACATAAAATTTGCCTTTTTAACCATTTTTAAGTTGTGCATTTAGCACATTCTTGATGTTGTGTAACCAGACAGGAAACCCCGTCTCCGTCAGAAGCCACTCCCCATTCCTCCTTCCGCCAGCCCCTGGCAACCACTAGTCTGCTTTCTGTCTCTCACATTTGCCTATTCCAGACATTTCACATAAATGGAATCATGCAGTGTATGACTTTTTCTATCTGGCTTCCTTCATTCAGCATAACGTTCTCGAGCTTCATCCATATTGTAGCTCGTATCAGTACTTCATTCCTTTTTATGGCCGAATAATATTCCACTGTATGCTCTACCGCATTTTGTTTATCCATTCATTGGTTGCTGGGCATTTAGGCTGTTTCCGCTATGGGGCTATTATGAATAATATTGTTATGAACATTTATGTACAAGGTTTTGAGTGGACATATGTTTTCATTCCTCTTGGGTCTATACCTAGGAGTGGAATTGCTGGGTCATATGGTAATTTTATTTTTTATTTATTTATTTTAAAAATAAATTTATTTATGTGTTTGTTTATGTTTGGCTACGTTGGGTCTTTGTTGCTGCGTGTGGGCTTTCTCTCCAGTTGCAGCAAGCCGGGGCTACCCTTCGTTGCGGTGTGCAGGCTTCTCATTGCGGTGGCTTCCCTTTGTTGCGGAGCACGGGCTCTAGGCGCACGGGCTTTGGTAGCTGTGGCATGCAGGCTCGGTAGTTGCAGCTCGCGGGCTCTAGAGCACAGGCTCAGTAGTTGTGGCGCACGGGCTTAGCTGCTCCATGGCGTGTGGGATCTTCCTGGACCAGGGCTCAAACCCGTGTCCCCTGCATTGGCAGGCGGATTCTTAACCACTGCACCACCAGGGAAGTCCCCATATGGTAATTTTAGATTTAAGTTTTTAAGGAACTGCCAAACTGTTTTCCAGGGCAGCTGCACCATATTACATTCCTACCAGCTCTGTACAAGTGTTCCAATTTCTCCAGGTCCTTGCCAACATTTGTTATTTTCCGTCTTTGTTTTTCACTATAATGGCTAACCTGGTTGGTGTGAAGTGGTATCTCATTAGGATTTTGATTTTCATTTCCCTAATGACTAATGATGCTGGATATTATGTGCTTATTGGCCATTTATATATCTTCTTCGGAGAGATATATATCCAAGTCTTTTGCCCATTTTTTCATTGGGTTGTCTTTTTGTTGTTGAGTAGTACATGTTTTTTATATATTCTGGATACTAAATCCTTATCAGATGTATGATTTGCAAATATTTCCCCCATTCTACAGATAATCTTTCATTCTCTTGATTGTGTCCTTTTAGGCACAATTTTTTTTTTTTATTTTAGTGAAGTCTAATTCATCTCTTTTTTCCTTGTGCTTTTGGTGTCACATCTAAGAAATCATTGCTAAATTCAAGCTCACGAGTGCTTACCCCTATGTTTTCTTCTAAGACTTTTATAGTTTTCACTCTTATAGTTAGATCTTTGATCCATTTTGAGTTAATTTTTGTATATGAAGTCAGACAAGCATCCAACTTCATTCTTTTACACGTGGATATACGCTTTTCCCAACACCATATGTTGAAAAGACTAGTCTTTCCCCATGGAATGGTCTTGACACCCTTGTTGAAAATCAGTTGACCATAGACGTATGGGTTTATTTCTGGACTCTCAGATCTATTCCATTGCGGCACTGAGCAGTCTATGTGCAGTATTTCATCTAACTCTCCCAAATATCCCTCATGGTGGAAACAACCTTTATCTTATTGTCCCCATTTTACAGATGAGAAAACTGAGAGTCTAATACTGAGTGGCAAAGTCCAGGCCCAAACTCAGACCCTAGTCATTCAACCTCCCGAGGAGGGAGGAAGTCCAAATGCTCACCCCTCCTCCCTCCCTTTCTCTCCCACCTCCGTCCTTTCCTCCCTCTTTTTCTCCTTTTTTTCCTAACTTATCCTTTAAGCTGGGATGTTAACGGTGATTCCCAGAGGAGGGTATCTGGGGAGGGGATGTCATGACCTGTGACCTCTCTGGTCTCCAAATATCTCCTGTTTCCACTTCACCTCCTCCCCTCCCCTGCTCAGCAGGGCACCAGATTCTGTGTCTCCATCTTTGCTACACGGGCTGTGCTTGCACAAAGTAGGCGATAAAGAAATGCTGGTGATAATTATCCCTCATCTCAAGTAGATGGTGCAGTTTGGAAGGGGTCTTAGAGATTATCTAAACCAGAGGAACCCCGATATCTCTAAGCGCATTACAGTGGAACTAACTACTCAGGGGAAAGTGGGTGCCTGGTTCCTGGCTGCTGGCACCCTCTGCCCCTGCCCCGGCCCCCTGAGCCCCCACCCCCGGAAGTCCTAGGGCTCCTGTGAACACAATACGAAACCACTAATAGAGTCCAACTTCCGCCCCATTTCCTACATGGGGAAACTGAGGCCCAACGGGATGGACTGACTTCCTGGGGCCCCAGTGAGGGAGCAGCAGACCTGAGAGGTTCGACCGTAAGCCTTAGGCTCTCCCACAGGAGTGGACTGTAGCCCTGGGGACATGAGATCCTCCACACCAGGTCTCCGTGCATCCAGTCACATCCTGGATTTGACCACATGTGGTGGTATTTGGTGGGGGACCTGGAATGCCTCCCAGCGTGTGCTGGAGCTACACCTTCAGGGTAGGCATGGCCATAAGGTTAAAGTTTGCTCTCTGGCCTGCTCAGGTGAGCTCTCACACCTGTGTGTAGCCCCTGGTGACCCAGCCCTGCTCAGAGCTGGCTCTCACAGGCCCTGGGGATCCTAAGACCCCTGCCCTGGCCCGTCCGCAAGCTGTGGTTCTCCTTGCTGTGGCAGCACTGTGAAAGGCGGACAGGAAGGGGATGTTTGTGGGAGGTGGGCAAGGCCAGGGGTGAGGCAGGATGGGGGTCAGAATGTTAGGGATCACGGCAAAGTCAGCCTTGGCGATTACCCTCCGATGTCGGGCTGGGGTGCATGTGGTCCAACCCCGGCCCTCAGCTGGGAGCTTCAGGAAGCAAGAGCCGGGGATACACTCTTGTGTGTCTCACCACATGCTGGTGTTTCTTCCACCCGCCCCATCTCGTGGGTTTTGGCTGCCATTTCCCGAGGCCTCCCTGTGGGCTGGGTACCCTGCATATGCACTTTCTGTGCATAGCGTTTGTGTTTTCTCCGCAGCACTGGGACGGGTATATTGCAAATGAAGGGAGGGAGGCTCAGAGAGATGGAGAGACTTACCCAAGTTTGCACAGCAGTGACAAAGCCAGGATCTGTCTCCGGGGCCTTGACCACTGCGCCATCCTGCCTTGTCAAAAGTCTGGGTCACTGTCCTCGGGGACCCGAGATCTCAAGGTGCAACCACAGAGGGGAAGCCACCTCACCCCTCAGGGTCTCGTTGGTAGGAAGGAATTAAATCCATGTTTGTGGATCCCTCCAGATCTACACCTGGGGCTTTCTAGAGCTGCCCTTCCTATTAAAGCGTCCTGGGCCCGTCTTCAAGGACCTGGCATTCTTCTCCCCCAGCACAGTTTGTCCCGGGGGCTTTGGGACAATTTGGACCCCCTCGGTCCTGCATTCCAGCTCCCTCCTGTTGCCTGAGTCATTTGTCCACTTGACTCCAAGTGTCGACCAGGGAAATAAAAGGAAAGGAAACACGACCAGGGCATTTCCCCTCGGTCGTAGCAGAAGTCCGTTTTTGGGCAAAAGATGAAAAGGAGGAGAATGAGAGATGGAGCCTGCAGGTAACCCCAGAGTCTCGTCAGCCACAGCAGCATGCCCCCGCCTGAGCCCACAGAAAGTGCATGGTGCCCATATGGGAGACTGCAGGTTCCTGAATCGTCCCCTCCATCTGGGGAATCAAGAGACAGCAAAGGCAGGTGACAGCAGAAGGAGAAGCCAGTGGGCCAAAGAGCATGCCCTGTTCCCACCACAGGCACCATCTAAAACCCCTTGCCAACAGCTCCGAGGCTGGCATCTTGCTGGGTCTGGGCTTCTGGGGATCAGGGTCCACGCTGGATTGGCTGCCAGGGGCTGGGTGCCCTTGGGTCTCGTCCCCGCTTTGGGATGTAAATTTCCTGCCTTCACCAGAGGGGGGTCTGTGTATTCACCCTCCAGACCCCACTGCATTCCTAGATTTTGCTTCTGGCTTTTGGGACTTTCAGACTTAGAGAGAGGAAGAGGGAGAGGCATGGAGAGAGCAATAACCTCCCAGGCACTGGAGGACCCCAAGGGGATGGACAAAGGCAGGACACCAACCCCAGCTCAGCTGCAAAACCCCAGAGCAGTGCCTCCTTCTTTGGCGGGGTCTCAGCCCCTTTGAGAATCCATGGTGCTCTTCCTGGAACAATGCGTGCGCATGCACACACACACACACACACACACACACACACAGTTGCAAACACTCACGAGGCTTCCCAGACCACCCTGAGTCCACCTGTGGGCCCCTGTGGGCCCCTATGCTCCCTCTGGCGGCCCTTAAGCTCAGGACAATCACCATGTGTCTTCTTGTAACTGACTGATCCTGTTGTCTGAGGCTTTTCTTGATTCCACATCTTCCACCACCTCTTCAGACCAGCAAAAGCTTATATTTATTGAGTGCCTACTGCATACCAAGCACTTGACCTGAAGTTGCTTGTTGAACCCACCCAGAACACTTACGACAGATCCTATATTTATGCCCATTTTCAATATGAGGAACCTGAGGTTCAGAGAGGTTAAGCCACTTGCCCAAAGTCACACAGCTTCCAAGTAGAGGATCCTGGCACCTCCACTCCAGGCTGCCTGAACCCAGTGCCTAGCTCCTAACCAGGCTGCTTAGCTGACCTGAGGTGCTCTGAGTCTCTATCTCACGCTTAGATTGAGGCGGTTGTTGTGTGTGTACGTGCGTGTGTGCGTGTGTGCACGTACGTGTGGCCATTTTGCTGGGGGAGTGTACTGTCCCTGTCTGCCTCTCATCCCCCAGCACTCCTCGGCAGCCTGAGCAAGGAGGGCTGGGGAGGAGTGACGGGAGCGTTTTGCCCACCCCCTCTGCCCCCGAGACATGATGGAGTCTGCTAATCCAATTATTTGATAATTCACTTATTTCATGTCTATTTGGCAGTGTGCGGGCTCCCACGCACCAGCTCCGGGGAAGGCGAGATGGCTTTGCCTGGAGGAATCCGATCTGTTTTTCTGGGGAAGGAGTGGGGGAAAAAATACACCCAAGAATGGACAATAATGGACCTAAAAATAGAGGGTGGAGGGAAGTGGGGGCGGGGGGCGGTGCATCTGCCTTCCACTGGGCCTGCTTGCACCCGGCAGCCCTCCCCCTCCCCCTCCCACCCGTGGGTTCCCCAAGGGTCTGGCTGCCTCTCAGCCTGGGGGAGAGGCACGGGAATGGGGAGCGGAAGGAAAGCAAGGCTGGGAGCCAGGTGCCACCCCAAGATGGAGAATTGTCCCATCGAAGGGTCTTCCGGGCTGTGGCCTTGACCTTGGCTGCACGTCAGAGTCTCCTGGGGAGCCGTAACCAGCCAATGCCTGGGAAGGGGCCTACCTCTGAGGGTCTGATGTGGTTGGTCCGGGGTGCCCCTAGGTGAGTCAATGTGAGAACCACTCTAAGGGGTGTCTCCACAGCAGGAATAGGGGTTCAGATTTGGGGGCTCTCTCCTCCTTTACCCCCGGGTCTCCTAAACCTTGAGACAGCCTTCCTGAAGGCCCCAAACCCAGATGGTCTGCTGGGACTCCAGAGGAGTGCAGGCAGGGGACAGGGAGCTGTGCAGACTCTTGGTTCTGTCCGGGTCCCCATCCCCCTTGAGTGTCCTCAGCTGAGCCTCACAGCGGACTCACCTGGGAGCTCTTAACATCCCCCCAACCTGCCGGGGCTACCGCCCCACCAGCTGCCACCACACCTGCTACTGCAGAGTCTCTAAGGTGGGCCTGGGCCGAGGATTTATTCAAGCTGGGTGGTCCCAGGGTGAAGTCAAGTTTGAGAACCAACATTTCAGTCTTGCCCAGGACGGCACTGGGTCCCTTCCAGCTATAAGCATCTTGTCTTTTCATCTTAAGCATCTTGGTTTTTTGAATTCAAAGTCCAGAGGGGGAGAGAGATTGCTCTCAGAATCTTTCCTTCCATCTGAGCTGCAGGCACCCCATCCTTGCTCTGGCTTCCTGACCTGAAGGGTGCTGGCCACCACCTTACCCTTTGTTCCCAGGTTCTTAACCTCTCTTTCTGAAAGGAGGCTGCCCAGCCAGAGTCAGGGCTTTCCCTGCAGCTGCTAAATGTCAAGGCTGCCGGCCGGCTCCAGGTCTCCCCTTCCGCCTTATCTCCTGCTACCCACCAGGCTCCTGGTCCATCCAAGCACATTAACTCCTCTCTCCCTGTGGCTCTTGCACGTCTGGTCTGGCCCTTCGCTCGATCCCGCTACATAGCGCGTCCTCCTCACAGCCCGGTCAAATCTCCCTCCACCTGTCCATATCCAGCCCACCCATCCTTCTGGGCCTGTCCTTCTGAAATCCCACCTCCTCCAGGAAGCCTTCCTGACCTTCCCAGCCAGTTCCCCTCCAGGCTTGTCATCCGTGCCACACTCTGGTGGTCACAGCACGGCGGTCAATGCTCCCATAAGGGGTCAAAGGTTACTGCAGGTATGACCTTGAGTCAGTGCCTGACCTCTGGGGGCCTCAGTCCCCTCACTTATGAAGCAGGGATGATGGTGAGAGCTGGGCTGACATCACTGTACAGGTGCCCTTCTTTGGACCAACTGTAGCAGGCACCCCAACCTGGCCAGGCATCTGAGTCACTGCAGGGGGTTTTGATTGGTTGGTTGGTTGGTGGGTTGGTTCGCTTTCAATCTGGAGCAGAATTTCTGGTCTTAGTGCCCAGAAATATTTTCATCTCTTTCTTCTTCCCAAGGATTTGGATGGGCAGCCAGGTTTGATGGCTGCTTCTTCAGGACTATTCTGCACATTAGAGATAGTTGTTGAATAAGTGAGGGAATAAATAAATGAAACCTTACCAGCTCAGGCTTGCGTCTCTCACTACCACCAAGGGCTTCATCGGTAGAACAATGCACCTATCCAGTTGTGCCCGGGGGTGGGGCAGGCCCAGACACTTCTTTCTCTTTCCTCTACCCGGCTGCTTCTTACGCCTCAGAGACCAGCAAGAATAGGCCCTAGAAAGTCTCAGCTTGTGGCCATTGGCACAGGCAGGTCCCATCCGTCCAGGTGCTGCATCCACTCCTGACACCTCCTTTTCAATGCGGAGGACCTGGAGAGGGGACCCGCCCAGGAGGGGGAGTTGCTCTGCCAACCTTAATTAAGCATCTTGCGTGTGACAGGCCCCGCTCCTGTCTTCACAGAGCACACAGTGGGGAGGGGACCACACAGTAATTAACCGACGAAGTCGCCAAGGAAAACCGATGAAGTGCCCATCTCGGGGAGGGAGGTGTTGGCCAGAGTGTTCTCCGAGGAAGGGAGGGTTAGCAGACACCTGCAAAGGAGTGGAGGGGAGGAGCTCCAGACAGAGGTGGAGAAGCCCGGGTGGGATGGGGGATGGGCATCAAGATAGGAAGGAGAGATTCCAGGGTCCAAAACAAGGTGGAAATTGACCTCCGTAGGATCATACAATGATTTGTAAGAATTTTGTATATGTTTTGTAGACTCCGTGGCACAAAAGTTCATTTCATCTTCCCTAAACCAAGGAATGACCCTACAGGCAGAGGCAGGGTAGCATAGCGGGCCCTTTATAGAGCATATATTGTGGAGCTTCTAACACCAGTTCTGCCCTTTGCTCAGCAAAGTGCCATTGAATAGGTTTTCTAACCTATCGGTGCCTTGGCTTCTCCATTTTGAAAATAATTATTAGGATCGTCATGAATAGAGAAAAGGAAATTTCACACGAAAAATCACGATCTCAATGTCTGGTGCTAAGAAAAATACTCAGTAGGGAAGTTCAAAAAAGAAAAACGGAAGCAAGGCAAGATGAGAAGCGAGATAGGTGGGCGAGGTGGGCAGAGCCAGGACCAGCTTGGGTTTGGAATTCATCCGAAGAGCGTGCTCTGGGGTGCAGCAGGGGCGCTGAAACACACGGCTGCTTTCTAGAGTGTGCCTGGTGGCAGGTCGGGGCGGGGAGGCCGGAGGGATTGGTGGTGGCAGGGGGTGGACATGGCAACTGTTAGGGGAGGGGGCTGCCGGGATCGATCTTCAACCTCAACCCTCTTGGGCCCTCCCCTTTCAGCCGGTGGTCCCACCAGCCTCTTTCAGGACCCACCGAGGCCCCATTGCTCTCCAGCAAGGAAGCCGAGGGCAGCTCTCAGAGAGGAGGAGAGGGGCTCTGCAAAGGCCCCAGGGGTCTAGGGAAGGCGGCTCCCCTGAGTACCCCAGCCAGGCCCCTCGGAGGGGGCTGCTCGTCGCCCTGCCTCCCCCCGCCCCCAGTACTGCATCCTCCAAGCCGCTTTTTTTCCTCCGTGATAAAATATTCATGTCAGCAGAGCAGGCCCTCTTAGGGAAGGCTGCCTGTGTCTAGCTTCTGCTTTGTACAAGCTTTTAAAGAGTAGGACGCTTTTCCTACTCTCTAAGCATTTTCTAAGTCCTCAATCAATAATGCACTTTACCCGGCTTCTCTGGATGCAGCTTTTCTTCCTCTCTGCACCCTTCCCCCAACCCTGCCCCGATTTCTCTCTCTTTCTCTCTTTCCTTCTTTCTTTTGTCCTTCCGTCTCTCCCAATTTACTTTTATTTACTTTTTTCTAAATGTGTTCCACGAAAGCGTTGAGCTGCTTGGGTGGCAAGCCTCGGATGGGGAGTGGGGCGGGCAGGGAGGGAGGATGGAGAGAGGCCCGGGCAGCTGCCAGGCAGGCGGGTCCTTGGATGAACAGGTGGAGTCTGTGTGCGAGGCAGGCCGAGGAGGAGCGGCCGAGCCTTCCCGCTGGCCCTGGTGGGGAAGCGTTTGAGCTCCTGGCACCAGGGGAGGAGGAGGGCTTGGGCTAATCCGGCCTCTCACTCTCCTTTTTCTAATCAATTAGAAAATGTTTACAGCATAACCAGAGAAAACAGGACAAACGCGTAGAAGAAAGGGGGCCTGGAGCAAAGACAATATGCAGAGTGTGAGTCAAAATACATCGCCAAACTTTCTAAGGAGCCAGCAGTCCAGATTGGCCTATCTGCTTTTTATAGTAATGAGTTCCCTGTCATGGAAGGTATGCAAATGAAGAGCTGCCATCCCCTTGTCTGAGAGAGATGCCCACGTGGATCTGGTCAGTTATGTGGTACCCAGTGAGGGGCTGGGGTGCAGCAGGTGCCCGTGGCGGCGGGGAGGGGGTCCTACAGGGATCAACCCAGGCACTCTTCAGCTGGGATAGAATTTCCCACCCCAAACATTCCTAACAATCTGGCTGTGGCAAGAATCTGCATATGCCCAGGACCGAGTGAAATATTTCCTTTTTTTTTTTTTTTAAGGAATACAATTTTGAGTTCCTGGAGAGATTAACCCTTGTCTAGCCAGAGCCTTGGCAAGACCTCACCCCACCCTCTCTGGCTGTTCAGCTGACGGACAGCCTCTCTGGGTGTGCAGTGGTGGAAGCAGTGTTTGGCGCTGCATCCTTGCCCGTCTCCTGGACAGCTCGTCCGCCAGGGCAGCCCTATGCCTCGGGTGGTCAGAAGGGCTGGCTGGCTGCGTCTGTCGGGGAAGTCGGAGTCAGGGCGAGGAGGACTGAGGAAGTGGGTCCCTGCCCCGCTGCTAGAACAGCACCTGGGCCGGCTGCTTGCACTCCCCTCAGTAACCGCACAGTCCTCTCTGGGTGATGCCAGGAGGGTCGCTTACCCTCTCTGAGCCGCGCCAGAGCAAAGGGATCCAGTGAGGCACGTTAGGAAGGGCGCATTGGGACTTCCCTGGAGTTCAGTGGTTAGGACTCCGCGCTTCCACTGCAGGGGGCACGGCTTCGATCCCTGGTTGGGGAAATAAGATCCCGCATGACTCGCGGTGCAGCCAAAATATTAAAAAAAAAAAAAAAAAAAAAGAAAAGGACATGTTGAATAACTGCTCAACAGATACCATCCTTAGATCCAACTGTCAGGGATCCTCACCGAGTTTGGAAATATTTATCAAATGCCACTTTGTGCAAATCACTACTGGGAGTGGGGGGTGGCAAGGATGAGCCAGACCCGGCCCCTGCTGTCCCAGAGTCCAGTCTCAGTCACGGAAGGTTCTGGAAGGAGGTAAATGTGGGCAGGGGTGAAATGAAAGGGGGGCTGGAGCAGAGTGGTGGGCTGCTCCAAGCAGCTGCAGAACTGAAGTGCGTTTCCTAAGTTACGGCCTGGCCAGGCTCAGGAGGTGGCCCGAGACTCTGGGTCCAAGGCAGACCTTGGACCAGGAGATGCCCACGGTGGCTGGCTCGGGATCAGGGTCTGGGGTGGGGCTGGGGAGGACATCACTGTGGCTTCTGGAGAGTCATTGCCAGGATGGATGAGCCCTGGGAAGACACCTTCCCCTGCCTGAGTGACGGCCAGGCTGGGAAGAAATGGCTCCAAGGAGAAACAAAACCAGAAAAACACAAGAGGAACCTCCCTGGCCAGCTGTAGCTCCTGCCCTGAAATAACACGAGGGTCGGTTTCTGCTGATTCACGAGCAGGGAGGGGTGACCTTGCTGCTGTCCAGGGCTTTTGCTCCAAAAGAAACCAAAAAAAGGGAAGGGAGAGAGGCCTGGGGGATCGGGTTGGGAGGAGTTAGAGGCAGGACAGGGATCAATGAAACCGCAGAAGGGGAAGGGGGGCGGGGCGGAGGGAGGAGCAGAGGGAGGGAGGGAGGGAGGGGAGAGTTAGAGACTTCCGGGCAGCTAGAATTAAAACCGGCTCCCAACGGAATCTCCGTTTCCGATTTGTTAACAATTTATCCCCGCTGCAACTTTTCTTACCAATAAATAGGAAATAATTTGTTAAGGAGAATTCCCCCGGCACCCTGGCTTTCTCCCTGGGATGAGGGGGTGGGGATGTGTCTCTGCATCCTTTCTCCGAACTGGTGTGGGCGACCGAGGAACTTGGACTTGGGGAGGTGAGAGTCAGAGCTCAGTCGTTTCATGAACGGGGAAACCGAGGCACAGGCAGGGCAAGGCCCCACCCAAGGTCACACACGGGGTCAGGGACGGTCTCCGGGATCCCAACTCCATGACCTCATGGGTCGGCGACCAGGCCCAAAGAGTTTCCCCCGAAGTTCTAGAAGCATCATCCAAGGCGGAGGGTGGTGCTAGCTCCTCTGTGTGTTGACTTCCCCCCACTTTTGCTCCTGCCTAAGTCCTGTTCTGTAAGACGGAGCTGTGCTGCCTCGCCTTCCCCTAAGCGCCCCGCTGGGGTCCCCGGGGAAGGCCGTGCTCCGAGTCCTTGCCCAGCCCCCCTTGCCCAAGGCTCTCCCTGGCAGCCCCCCGCATCCAGCCTCCCACCCGCAGATGCCCCAGCCCCAGCTGAGGTTGATGGGGCTGAGGATGAGACTTCAGCTAGCAACTTGGCAGACAGGTTCAAAAAAAATCTGTCAGCTGCTAAACTGTTCCCTGGGTCCGCCCACACGCCTCGGTGGCACCCGAGCCTCTGGGGAGTGGCGCACGGCTGGGGCGCCAGCCGCCTTTCCCTCTGGGCGAGGGGCACAGTTCCTGACTTGTGTCCAAGCCCGACGCCCTGGCTTCTTGTCCCACCTCGGCCACTGCGGAACCCTGTGACCTTGAGACATTGCTCAGTCCCCTCCCTTTGCAGAATGTAAGTAAAAGGACCCCATCCTCCAGGATAAAGCACATGCAGGGCTTAAGCATGGCCGTGACCTTGCCCTTGGCCCAGGCCACGGGGTTGGTGATAGTCAAGATGCTCTCCCTACACCCATTGTCCACAAGCCCAGGCCCCCCAAAGTGCTTGCCACGTGGC
Organism: Eschrichtius robustus; assembly: GCF_028021215.1. Lineage (NCBI taxonomy): Eukaryota > Metazoa > Chordata > Mammalia > Artiodactyla > Eschrichtiidae > Eschrichtius > Eschrichtius robustus. The sequence continues at coordinate 4,476,963 of NC_090833.1, read as the reverse complement.
ACCTGGTGCAATTCTCAGGACCGCCTATGAAGTCAGCATTCACAGCCTCCCTGGACTTTCATTCACTGGACAGAGCTTTCCTGAGTCCCCGGAAAGTGCCAAGGTCTGGGCTGCAGTGGGGAAGGAGGCGGGGGAGGCCACGGCCCTCGTGGTACTTGCCCTGCAGTTGGGAACCTAAGGCTCACGGTAGTGGAGTGACTGCTCAAGTGGCCAGTGAACGGCCGAGCCCTGTACCCGCCCTCCCAGTTACAGAGGGCAAAGCCCTTCCCGCCACACTGTGGCCCGCTGCTCCGCAAAGACCCAAACCTGCTTTGGCGGTGTCCAGCAGTGGTGTGATTTTGTCCCAACACAGGTTTGGATGGCAAGGCCAGTCTGCATGAAGTTGTTTATTCCTCCTCCTAAGACTTGCTTACAATTCCGGTGACTGCCCCATCCATGCTCTCCTTGGTTAAGGACTCAAAGCCAAATAGCCAGACTTCCCCCGGGCAGGTTACCTCCATCTCTGCTAGCAGTCAGCTTTCCCACTCGATGATATATATATTTGTAAACTTTTTCATTTTTTTAAAAAAATTTTATTTATTTATTTATTTATCGGCTGCGTTGGGTCTTCGTTGCTGCGCGCGGGCTTCTCTCTAGTTGCGGTGAGCGGGGGCTACTCTTCGTTGTGGTGCGCGGGCTTCTCACTGCGGTGGCTTCTCTTGTTGCGGAGCACGGGCTCTAGGCGCGCGGGCTTCAGTAGTTGTGGCACGCAGGCTCAGTAGTTGTGGCTCGCGGGCTCAGTAGTTGTGGCTTGCAGGCTCCGTAGTTGTGGCACACAGGCTCAGTAGTTGTGGCTCGCGGGCTCTAGGCGCGCAGGCTCAGCAGTTGTGGCTCACGGGCTTAGTTGCTCCGCGGCATGTGGGATCTTCCCAGACCAGGGCTCGAACCCGTGTCCCCTGCATTGGCAGGCGGATTCTCAACCACTGCGCCACCATGGAAGCCCTCGATGATATTTTCTGCTGGTAGCTTGTCTCTGCTCTTTACAACCTGGCCTCTGACTCCAGCTGCACCCTTTGCACAAAAAAATAACATAAAAGCAAAAGCATTGAAGAGACAGTTGCAAGGTCTCTTCAATGAAAAGCCTGGGATGAAATGTTTCTCTGTAGAGCAGTTGGTCCAGGTGACTCCTGCTCAGTGTTTGTGGAGGAGATTTGTCCCCACCCCGTTCTCTGCTGTGCTGGTGTCCAGGCTGACTGCCTTCCCCTCGCCCTGCACCCTGGCCTTCACCCCTCCAGCTGTGCTGCCCCACTTTGCAGGTGACTTGCCTTTGTGTATCTGTAGAGATAAGTGAGCCGCAGACATGATGGGCTTGGTTTCCCCAAGATTTCCTTGCTGGGGTCCCACAGGATCCAGAGGAAGTGATGCAGGGCTGGCAAGTACTTGGTTTCTTGTCTGGGAAATGGAGCTGCCCTACCTCCTGGGGGTGCTGGGAGGATGCGGCTGGGATGGATGTGCAGTGCCCAGCCCGCCCTGGCCCATGGTTGGCATTCAGTGAATGTCATGATCGTCACACCCTTTCAAGCCAGCAGTCCCACTGTGGTCAGTGTCGTGTGCGAAGTTCCTGGCTTCACCATGAAGGGGCCAGGTGCCCTTCAGCCTTACTTTTCCCCTGGAAGGTTGCTGGGAAAACCCTTGACCTAGTGTACGTGAAGCTGCTGTTTAATAATAATTGCTACCATTTGGGGACATTTCCTAGGCATTTCATACAGATTATCTCATGTGATATTGCATGAGAAAATAAAGACTCAGAGAGGCAAAGCAACTTTCTCAAGGTCACACAGCCTCAAGGGGTTGAGCCAAGATTGAGCCCAAGGCTTTCAGACCCCAACACCAGTTTCCTTAACTGTTTGACCCCAGAACAGGGGTTCCTAACTGGGGAAATGGGACCCCATGAGTCCCCTAAGTGGAAAATGTGGTATGTTACATTTTTCCAGAGAACATCCTAAGGTTTTTAAACAGGGTATGATTTTTTGTTTTTGGTGATATTCATGAAATGTTTAAAGAAACAATGACGACTTTTGATAATATCAAAGTTTGGCTCTGCTGTCATCCTGAGAAGTTAGGGGTGTGCCCCAAACATCCCTGGCTCTTTCTCCCCGGTATTAGGCCACTTTATCTTGACGGTGATTAGTTAATCTGATCTCATAGAGATGAGTGGAAATGTGCAGACCTAGGAGGCCAGCCAACGCTGGCCCCCCTGCCGGCCCCTCCCTCTCACATGCAGTGATCAGCCGTCAGATGCAGCAGTGCTCAGGGTACGGGGCTCGGGGTGAACCGGCCTTCGCACCCCAGGCTTCCTCCTCGGAATCCTCCCTAGTGAAGAACAGGAGGAAAATGAGGGTATGAGCCAATGGCGCTTGGGAAGGACCGTGGGCATGAAGCTGCCTTCAGTCGGGGGCACTCTGGCCCCTAAATGGTTAAATGGAATTCCGAGATCTTGGGGTGGGAGGGCGGTGGAAGAAAGAAGAGAAATAGGAGAGAGGGAATTGTGTTGGCGAGGGCTTGGGATTTATTTATTGTGCTCGCTGTTGATTAAGCCCGCTCACTCCGCAGCAGGCGCAGGGCTGGTAAATACACAGGCTGATTCATTAGTTTCTGACCATCTGCTTCCCGGGCTGAGGCCGGGGTGGGGGCCGGGGGGGGGGCAGTGAGCCCTGCAGGTTAGGGCAGCTTGGCTCTGGCAGCCAGGTTGGAGCCTCCCGTCCCTTGGCAGAGCCGGCTGTGTCAGTCTTCCTGATGACAGACAGGCCGGGTGCATCGGGGCGTGAGGGATCCAATGTCCCGCCATGGGGACCACAGGAGGCTGGTCAGGTGAGGGAACGTAGGCAGGGGGATGGAGAAGGACCAGGGGAGGGAATTCCCTGGAGGTCCAGTGGTTAGGACTCCGCGCTCTCACTGCGGAGAGCCCAGGTTCAATCCCTGGTCGGGGAACTAGGGCCCCATAAGCTACGTGGCATGGCCAAAAGAAAAGGACCAGGGGAGAGGTGAGGTGTTTCACAGCAGCTGGGGGTTGACAGGAATAATATCAACATTCCATATGAGGTCTATTACTATTAATCTAATTATCATTCTATTAATAACTAATTAATAGGATGACCGTAATAACTGTAACTTAGTGACTGGTTACTGAGGTCCAAGCCCTACAGGGAGGCTCCTCTACACTGTCCCAGATAAGCACACTAACAATCCTGTGGTGAATGATGAGGGAACTGGGTTCAAAAATGAATCAGGCAAGGAGGGCTTCCTGGAGGAAGTACGTGGGGAAAGCTCTAAAAACCCAGAGTAGGGAAAGCGGCTGCAGGGGCACAAGCTCAGAGGTGAGAGGGGATGAGACAGCCGGGGAAAAGGCCCAGCTTCAGTGCTGGGTGGATAGCTTTCCAGGTGGGCAGAGTAGCATGATGCCACCTGGTGCCAGCGTATTGAGAAGCGGGCTGGTAGAGGAGGGCCCCAGAGAGAGCGTCTGGCCGCTCCTCCCACCCTGACCCACGCTTTGCTCACTTGGGGTGAGGCATGTATTAGTTTGCTAGGGCCTGGGTGGCTTAAACCACAGAAATTTATTTTCTCATGTTCTGGAGGCTGGAAGTCCAAGGTCAAGGTTTGACCCTTGAAGACCAAGGCAGGTTGGTTTCTTCTGAGGCTTCTCTCCATGACTTGCCAATGGGCCCCTCTTGCTGATTCTTCATATGGTCATCTCTGTGTGCACGTGCCCCAGGGGTCTCTCTGGGTATCCAAATTTTCCCTTCTTGTAAGGACACCAGTCAGATTGGATTTGGGCCCACCCTAAGGGCCTCATTTTAATGTAATCACCTTTAAAGGACCTATTTTCAAATACAGTCACATTCAGAGGTACTGGGGGTTAAGGCTTCAACATATGAATTTTGGTGGGGGGGGACACAGTATACTCCATAACAAGGTGCCAGGGGCCTTAGAAGAAGGGAAGCTGTGGGAAGAGGATGATTGCTGGGTTGGGGGAGGGGAGGATGCCCACTTGGGTGCAAACTGTGTCTTCCGGTCCCCAGTGTCCAGGTGTGAGCTCTGAGCCGGCTGAGGGCCTGGGGAGCAGGCTGTCCCCCACAGGCAGGCCTGCCCCCCTTTCATCACCAGGCCTGGACTCTACAAGCCATTGAGCCATCCCCATGGGGCCTTTCAGCCTCTCCGCATTCCGGGCAACATCACAAGATCACCAACTGGAGCGCAAGGAAGCTTGGGCCCCCGTGGGCCGAGCCAGGCCCCTCTCCCTGCCATGTTTTGTGTGAGGTCCCGAGAGTTCCAGAACACCCCTGAGGTTGTCCAGGACAGAAGCAGGTTCATCCTCAAACCCCTCCCACCCTCAAGGAGGCCCGGGCCCATCCTGCCCCACCCTGGGCCTCGGTTTCCCCATTTGCTCAGTGAGGGGGGTGGACTCAATGCTGTACCCCTTCCACCCCAAGTTTTCCGGGTCCTGGGAATCAGCAGGTCGGGCCAGGTGGGGTGGACAGTTGTACCACAGGGGACCCAGGACAGAGCTATTTTGGTGGAACCTGCCTCAGTAAACCCCAGAGCCAGCCTGCCCACTGAGGATCCCTGGGTGGCCTAGGAACTGGTCCTCCACTAACGGGCTTCAAAGGTGATGGCCCAAGGTCGCTGCGGTGATGCCGGCTCGGCCCCTCGGGAGACAAGGCGCCCACTGACACTGGGAGCCAAATGCCTCATTTTAGAATGTGAGGCTTTAACTCAGATCGAAGGCGCTTTGTTTCTGAGCAAACCAGGGACCTGAAATATTCATCAAAGGAGCTGCAATTGGTCTGGGGCGCGTGCGGTTCTTAGTGACGGTGTTTCCTTTTAATTAATAGCCTTTATTTTTTAGAGCAGTCTTAGGTTTACCGAAAATGTAGCAGACAGTCCAGAGAGCGCCTAAGACCCGTTTCCCCACACAGTTGCCCCATTATTAACAGCTTGCATTAGCGTGGTACCTTTGTTACACGGACATGTTGTTATTAACGCAAGCCCACGTTGACAGTAGGGTTCCCTCTTGGTGTTGCACAAATGTATCATGTCATTTATCCAGCATGACAGTGTCATACAAGATGGCTTCACTGCCCTAAAAATTCCCTGGGCTCCCCCCTATTCATCCCTCCAACCCCCGGCAACCACCACGTTAGTGATATTTTCAGGCCTCCGGGTGAGTTCACACGGCAGACCAGACCCGGGGGATGGATTTGAACTGCGGAGGAGGGAAGCCCCGGCTGGAGCCCGCTGGGCCAGGGAGTGGGCTGCCAGCTTTCGGAGGCGGGGGTGAGGGGAGAGGAAGCACGTGGGGGCCGTGCCCTGCCTTCCCCAGCCGGTGTTCCCCACTGGGCCTGCCAGGCACGTGCCGAGGACCTGGAAAGGACTGCCACAAGACGCACCCGCTTGAGGGGAACCTGGGCTGTGCGTGAGGCAGACACGCGTGCTGTGGGGACAGAGAGCAGGCCCCAGTGACAGACAGGCCACAGTGTGGCCCCCAGCTCTTCCCAGCAGGGCCTCGGGCAAGGGCCACCACCTTCCAAAGCCCGGGTTGCTTCATCCCGAGCACGGAGCTGACACTCCCACACTGTGAGCATTGGCGGTGAGCTAGTTACTAAACAGGAGAGAAATGAGATAATGTGCTGGGCACCAGGGGGCTGTGACTTTGACTTCTTCCACCGCCCCTCCTGTTGCTACTAATTGTATTGTCTGAAGGGTCGAGAAGGCATCTCTGTGTAGGAGATGTTTCAAGAGTCAAACGTCCATCAACAGATGAATGGATAAAGAAGATGTGGCACATCTATACAATGGCACATTGCTCAGCCATAGAAAGAAACAAAATTGAGCTATTTGTAGTGAGGTGGATGGACCTAGAGACTGTCATACAGAGTGAAGTCAGAAAGAGAAAAACAAACACCGTACGCTAACACATATATATGGAATCTAAAAAAAATAGTGCTGAAGAACCTAGGGGAAGGGCAGGAATAAAGACGCAGACGTAGGGAATGGACTTGAGGACACGGGGAGGGGGAAAGGTAAGCTGGGACGAAGTGAGAGAGTAGCGTTGACATATATACACTACCAAATGTAAAACAGATAGCTAGTGGGAAGCAGCTGCGTAGCACAGGGAGATCAGCTCGGTGCTTTGCAATGACCTAGAGAGGTGGGATGGGGAGGGTGGGAGGGAGGCTCAAGAGGGAGGGGATATGGGGATATATGTATGCATGTGGCTGATTCACTTTGTTGTACAGCAGGGGCTGGCACAGCATTGTGAGGCAATTATCCTCCTATAAAGATGAAAAAAAAAAGTGTGAGTAGGAATTTGGAGGCAGACAGAGAGTGGAAGGGCATGTCGAGGAGAGGGAACGCCATCTGCAAAGGCTCAGAGGCACAGACAAGGGAGGCCTGGAGGACAGGAGTGCTCAGGTGGGAGGCCAGGAACAGTGGCTCCAGATGTGGTGGGAGGAGGTCAGAGTCAACGAGGTAAAGCGGTAAGGCTTTACCCTCCAGGCAGTGGGGAGCCATGGAGGGTCTTGGAGCAGTGACTAGCTCCCGCCCTTCCTGATTGTCTGAGCTTAGAGTAGGAACAAATGTGTTTTCTTGGGAGGCAATAGAGCTGCATGTCTTTGTGGGCTTCGGAAGAGAGAGGCTTCCTGGTGCCCGGACGTCGGAGCACAGGCTCTGAGACCTCTGGGCAGACAGCGGGGCTGGGCTGGGACAAGGCTCCCGGGCCCCCCAGAGCATCCAGCGTCCACCCTGGTCTTCTCCACCCCCCCCCCACCCCCGCAGGAGAACCCCTACCTGTGCAGCAACGAGTGTGACGCCTCCAACCCGGACCTGGCTCACCCGCCGCAGCTCATGTTCGACAGGGAGGATGAGGGCCTAGCCACCTACTGGCAGAGCGTCACGTGGAGCCGCTACCCCAGCCCGCTGGAGGCCAACATCACCCTCTCGTGGAACAAGAGCGTGGAGCTGACGGACGACGTGGTGGTGACCTTCGAGTACGGCCGGCCCACCGTCATGGTGCTGGAGAAGTCGCTGGACAACGGGCGCACGTGGCAGCCCTACCAGTTCTACGCAGAGGACTGCATGGAGGCCTTCGGCATGCCCGCCCGCCGGGCCCGCGACCTGTCGGCGTCGGGTGCCCACCGGGTGCTGTGCACGGAGGAGTACTCGCGCTGGGCCGGCTCCAAGAAGGAGAAGCACGTGCGCTTCGAGGTGCGGGACCGCTTCGCCATCTTCGCCGGCCCCAGCCTGCGCAACATGGACAACTTGTACACGCGGCTGGAGAGCGCCAAGGGCCTCAAGGAGTTCTTCACCCTCACCGACCTGCGCATGCGGCTGCTGCGCCCGGCGCTGGGCGGCACGTATGTGCAGCGGGAGAACCTCTACAAGTACTTCTACGCCATCTCCAACATCGAGGTCATGGGCAGGTAAGGCCCGGGGGCGACCTGGTACCCAGGATGTTACCTGCTTCCTGGGATATTACCAGATACCTGGAATGTTACCTGAGGCCTAGGATGTTACCTGTTTCCTGGCATGTTATCTGATACCTGGGATGTTACCTGGTACCTAGGACGTGACATGGTTCCTGGGATAGTACCTGGTTCCTGAGACGTTACCTGGTACCCAGGATGTTACCTGGTTCCTGGAATATTATCTTGTTCCCAGGATGTTACCTGTTTTCTGGGATATTACCTGATAACCTGGAATGTTACCTGGTACCTAGGATGTTACGTGATACCTGGGACATTACCTGGTACCTGGAATGTTACCTGGTGTTACATCAACGGGGCTACCTGCGTTTTTCCATGGAGGGAGGTGAATGGTGGCTGATAAATGTCCTCCGTAGGGCCCAGGCTACCTCTAGCCACAGGGCTGGGAGGTCTGGAGAGGATGGGTGGAGCTGAGCAGACCTGGGCAGTGTGGGTGGGGCTTGAGCTAAAGCCTGGTGCTTGGGAGGTACAATGTAAGTGGCCACGGACTCAATGAATGGGCACTTGTGTCTGGGGGGTGCCCAAAACCACCTTCAGGCTCCGTGATTTGCTAGAAGGACTCACAGAGCCTAGCAAAGCTGTTATACCCACAGTTGCTGTTGTTACAATGAAAAGATACAGATTACAGTCAGCAACAGAGACAGGTGCAGAGGGCAGGCTCTGGGAGATAGCAGTGCGAGCTTCCGGTCTTCCTCTCCCAGTGCAGCAATGATGTGTGACATAGCACGTGTGAAGTAGCGCCAGCCAGGGGAGCTTGCCCGAGCCTGGGTATCCAGGGGTTTTATTGGGAATTGGTTATGTAGGCATGGCTGACTGCCCACGTGGTTGACCTTGGTCCCCAATTCCTTGACCCACAGGTCATGTTGATACTACATGGCCCAAGGCTGCCATCATAAATCACATCATTAGCGTAAATTATCTGGAGTGGTCCAAGGCCCCGGGTAAACAAAGACACTCTTATTGGGCAGGACATTCCAAGGCTCATAAACTCCTCCCAGGAGCTAGTTAAGGGGCAGACTTTTCTTTGGACTATGTAGCGTGTGGACAACCCAACCCTGCTGAGTTATTCCTTTACTCACAGCTTTGGAGAAGAAAATGTTTTGTGGACACTTTGGGGGGAGGCAAAAGACCATCATAGGAGGTAAAAACGGCCTTTGATTCCCAGGAACTCTTTAGATTGCAGATGATAAAATGGTTGCACGCTGTCCCAGATCATCTGTTCATTCGACAGATGACCTGCTGGTCAGTAGGGGCAAGGCCTTTATCCCAAGCCACGGGTATAACACCCTGGTCTGCACTCAAGAGCGAAGCTTGGGGGGGCCCGTCGCTGGTAACCAAGGGGTCAATCATAAGGGGCAGCAGCGTGTAACACAAGAGCTCTCTAAGTGTGATTCCCAGACCAGCAGCATTAGCGTCACTTGGAAACTTGTTAGAAATGCAAATTCTCGGGCCCCATGCCAGACCTGCTGTATCGTAAATTCCAGGGGTGAGGCCCAGCAATCTGTGTTTTAATAAGCTCTCCGGAGAATTCTGATACACACTCACGTTTGAGAACCGCTGGTGTGACAGTTGGGAGTAGGCATTCTGGAGCCGGATGGCCTGGGTTGAATTCCCAGCTCTGCCATCGACTGGCTGTGAGCCTCCGGACGAGGGCCTCTCTGTGCCTCAGTTTCCCCATCCGTAGAACAGGGAAGATAACGAGCATCCTTCTCGCATTGGATCGTGGTAAGCTAAATGAGTTAGAGTTAGAGTTGATGAAATACTCAGAACTACTATGAGCTTGTGTTTATTACATCGTAGTTTAAACTACTATGGGTTTAGCACGTCACACATGCTAACAGAGTGTTTATTGAATAAAATAAATAGTGTTCAAAATAATGGCGTCCGAGAGCTGGGGCAGGTTGAGGAAGGACCAAGTTGAGACCCAAGGGTGTTGGGGCATAATTAGGGCCAGGAGCATGGCTTAGGCCAGTTTGGGCAAGGGCTGTACCAGAACCCAGCTGGGACCACATACCCTGGGCAGCTTTCCACAACAGGCTCTACAGACTGCCCGAGTATATAATTACTGATGAGTGCAAAAACCAGTTTGCTGCATGGTGTGTATAGTATAATCCCATTTTTGTAAAATATATAATATGCCCGCACACATGATTTGTCTGTTGACATTGACATTGGAAAGAAGTCCGTTCGGGGCTGGAAGCCTGTGTACTAACTTCTCACTGTGGTCACACCTGCGGAGTAGGGGTGGGCAGGGGCGGTGTGGGGTTTTGGTTTTCCGCCGTGTCTGCATTTTATTTTCCTTTGACTCTGTGTGTGGATTCCAGGTGGGCCAAGGCAAAGGCAAGCGATTCATGAGGTGGGGTCAAGTTCAAGGCCAGCGGGCGGCAGTGAGGCAGGTGCACGTGCAGGGGCCTGTGGTTCTGACACCCGTGATTCCTAACCCGCCCGCACTTGGGGCAGGCTATTTTAAACCAGGAATGGTCTGGAAACCACCTGATATATGGCAGCTATTGTGGTAGCGGGGAGTCAAGCATCAAGCTCCTGCTCTGTTTCTCGGATCTGTGTGCAGGCTTTGGGCCGTTGGTCATCTTGGTGACGTCTGCCAGCCCTGGGGATGCAATGGTCTGGTTCTTTTAAGACCCTCCCATCCGCTGACCCAACAGCTTAGCAGTTCAGAGGTAGGAACAAGATCCCCACCCTTTCTGGGGGCTGTGGCCCCTTTTCTGACCTCCTTGGGCTGCTACGGGGGTGTCCCTCATCTTCAGGAGTCTAATCAAGGGCCTGCCTGCCACTTCATTAGGCGGCTCGTGCAGGGTCCTGAGGTCTGGGCCGGCTGCAGGGTCTGCGCTGGATGGTGACAGCCAGGACCTGTAGTGCCCCTTACACCTCAGCCAGGGGTGAAGGTCCTTTTTCTCTTAGGAGGGACTCTGAGATGCAGAAATGGGGCAGATCATATTTGGGAAGGGACAGAGGGACAGAGCGGGGCAGGAAAGAGCCTCAGCTTTTCAGCCTCATCCAAATCAAGAGGGCTGTTCTGGTGCCAGGTGACCTGGGGGTCAGGTGAGCTGGGTTCCAGCCCCGCCTGCCTGCACCCCTCTCGGGACCTCAGTTTCCTGTCTGTAACCTGAGGACTGGGGCTGCCTGGAGCCCGTGCCTCCCTGGCAACTTGGCAGGGTGGTCCCTGCCCAGCAGCTCCCAGTTCCCGTTGGCACCCAGCCTCTGTGGGTGGTGGGGATTAGCTGTAGTGGTGGTGAAAGTACGCAATCAATTCACAGGTAAAGTAAGTACTCTTCAGGCAGCTGGTTGGCAGGAAAGCGGCAGCTTGGCTAATCGATTAATTAGGTCTAGTTAGATGCTTCAGCAATGGGCTGTGACTTCCTCTACTTTTCCTTTTTAAATTCCAGGTGGGAAAGTCCAGCTGTGCCTGGGAGCCAGAGAGGCCAGAGGGGCAGGGTGGGGTGGCAAAGGTGCCCGTGGGCCCACCCAGATGATGCCCTTGGTGTTCCTGAGTAGTGACCTGAGGATCCCGGGGCTCTCGGGTGCTGGGATTTCAGACTGAAGCTGTTCTGGTATTTGCTCAGAATTTCATGACCCAGAGTTACACGGTGCCTCCCCCTGTGGCCTGCTAACAATAGTAGCTGATATTTATTGAGTGTTTGCTATGGGCTCCTTTCCTGTTGAGCAGTGAGCTAAGGGCTCACATACATCTTAGTTAATCAGTAGTTGTTCACTTCCCACATGGTTATTAAATCTCTAAGACCCCACAAGCTGGAGCATTGAGCAAGCCGGACCTGATCTCCGCCCCATAGAGCCTTTCCCACAGGGACGGCATTCCCCTCCACCTCGTGTTTTTAGATAAGGAGGCCGAGTTCAGGGGACATAAGTAGATCACACAGCAAAACTGAACACCAAACAGTCAAGGTCCAACCCAGGTGTGCCCAAGCTCAAGTCCATCCCTCTATGGAATCCAAAGGTCTTTGATACCATGGATGCTTCCAGCCCTGTCACTCATGTCGGCTATTTCCAGCCAGCAAGCACCTGGCTCTGGGGGAGGAGGATGGAGCAGATGGAGAAGCCCAGGCCCCTGGGGATGAGGACCTGGTACAAATCAGGGGGTGAGAGGAAGGAGGAGAGTGAACCGCAGCCCCACAAGGCAGTGGTGCAGGGAGCAAAGTAGCCTCCAGCATCTGGAGGTCCCGGCCCACCACCGGCCTCCCCTCCCTTCAGGACCAGGCAAAACAGCCTTGCCAGTCCTGCTTACTCTGGGTCTGAGATAAAGAGAAGAGGGGGGTCCCGCCCGTTAAGTTGCTCCTGTTCCTGGAAGGCTGGGAGGGGGCGGGAGCGATTTTCTCCTTCCACACACAGGGAAACTCAGGTGTGGACTGGGAGAGTGGCTGGCTTTAACTGGGCAAGTCCGGGGCGGCACCGGATTTGAGGAGGAATGAGATGGTGCTTGGAGAAGAGACAGGGCCCCCACCTGCACCCCCGACACAGTGGTCAAGGGCAGCCAGGCCCACATCCAACCAGCTTCATACAGGAGAGCATTTTACTTTATTTATTTATTTTTTCAATATTTATTTATTTTATTTTTGGCTGCGTCGGGTCTTAGTTGCAGCACACAGGGTCCTTCGTTGCCACATGCGGGATCTGACATGCGGGCTCTTTCGTTGCAGCGCGTGGGTTTCTCTCTAGTTGCGGCATGCAGACTTGGTTGCCCCACGGCATGTGGGATCTTAGTTCCCCGACCAGGGATCGAACCCCCGTCCCCTGCATTGGAAGGTAGATTCTTAACCACTGGACCGCCAGGGAAATCCTCAGGAGGGCATTTTAAAACAACGGGCTCCCCAGCCCCACTGCTAAGAGCTCTGGATCCCACAAGTTTGGGGAGAGGTCCAGAAGGCTTTATCTTTACAAATCTCCTCAAGGAAGTGGAGAGGTGGGAACCCCCAGGTAGAAGATGGCATCATTAGACCAACCAGGGTTTGAATCCTGCCTCCATCACTGATTAACTGGATCACCTTAACCTGTCTAAGCCTCAGTTTTCCCATCTTCAAAATGGAGATATGATAACGACCTCACCAGCTTGGGGTGAGGCTTCAGTGAAATGATGTATTTGAAGAGCTTACCCTAGTGTCCCATTCCTCTGGATAGGTGGCCAGAGAGGTCAGGGAGAGAGGCAGACCAGATGTGGCCACATCTTCTGATGTTGTGAGAGAAGGCACATAGCAGATATATATGTGAAATCACTTGCTTTTTGAAATACTGGCACCTACTTCAAAGTTCTTTGAAAATCCTGTGCAGGTAAAACAAAACACACCTGCAGCCCAAGGCAGCTCACAAGCTGTCAGTGTGCCCCCTCTGCTCTGAGACCTGCCTGTCTTCTCACAGCTGTGACAACATAGCCACTACACTCATAGTATTCTGCAGGCCCCTGGACACCTGGGATCTGAAGTGTGGACAAACTCTGGGTAAACAGCCTGCTGACTCTGGATCTGGGGCAGAGGGAAGGGGAAATGGTCATCCTATTCTCACCCCCGGGCCCTGCCCCAGGGCAAAGTCCTCCACCCAGAAAACTCTTGGAGGCTCCAGGGAACCAGTCCAGCTGGGCCTTAGCCAGCCAAGGACAGGAAAGGAAGAGTGAGTTCCCCATTCTTGGAGGTATTCAAGCCAAGCAGGGTGGTGTTGGTGGGGAGATGATGGAGAGAGGTCCCATGCATCAGCTGAAGGTCCTGTGCACCTGATCTGTACACCATTGATTAAGTGAACAGGAACTATAGATGCCATTTTAAAATTTGGTCGGTGTGAGAATCCACCGGCTCTCCCAGATGCTGCTGGGGTCTGGCTTCTCATCCAAGGCCCTGGGCCAGCCAGCACCCGCCTGGTTTTCTCCTCCCTTGACCCCCTGCCCCTTTCTTGCCTTCTTGTCTTCTTCCATAAACGTCCTGTCCGTATTGATCACCCAGTAACTGGAGATCGACGGAACTTAGGACGAGAATAGAAACCGCAGGAGGGAAGAAGGCTTTGTGCACGTGTGTGTGTGTGTGTGTGTGTGTGTGTGTGTGTGTGTGGAGGGCAGTGGGAGGGGGAGGGGATCAGAGAGAGCAGAGACCTTTCCACTTACTGCACGTACTTGCCCCGCCCTCCGTCTAGTCTCTTCCATCGCTGGTCCACAGGGAACATGGGCGAGAAGGGAAGCGTGTGACTTTATTCTGCCTGCACTGACCCTCGTAGCTCTGTGATCCCCACCTGGGGTTGGGGGGTGGGGCTCCCCCCTTCAGTAACATTAACTGTCATTGCTGAGCAGTTCTTATGGGCCATGTGGTATTCTAAGTCCCGTATGTGTGGTATTCTAAGTCCCGTATGTGTGGTATTCTAAGTCCCGTATGTGTGTTTCCTCATTGAGTCCTGCCCCTTGAGGGTCATGGTCCCCAGTATGCGGATGAGGAAACTGAGGCTTGGAGGTTAAGAAATAGATGGAGGTGCCCCCTTAGGATGACTGCTGTCAGAAAAACAGAAAACAACGAGTGTTGGCGAGGATGTGGACAAATAGGAACCCTTGTGCACTATTGGTAGGAATGTAAAATGGTGCAGCTGCTGTGGAAAACAGTTTTTTGGTTCCTCAAAAAATTAAACATAGAATTCCCATATGATCCAGCAGTTCCGCTCCCGGGTATATACCCAAAAGAACTGAAAGCAGAGACTTGAATAGATACTTGTGCATCCATGTTCCTAGCAGCATTATTCGCATGGTGGAAAGGTGGAAATAACCCAAGTGTCCATCAACTGATGATGGATTAACAAAATGTGGTCTATACATACCATGGAATATTATTCAGCCTTGAAAAGGAAGGAAATCCTGACACCTGCTACAACATGGGTGATATAAACCAGACACAGAACGACAAATACTGTGTGAGTCCACATCTGTAAGGCACCAGGAATAGGCAAATTCACAGAGACGGAAAATCAGATAAGGTTGCCAGGGGCTGGAGGGAGGAGGGAGTGGAGAGTTATTTAGAGGGTATAGAGTTTCTGTTTGGGGTGATGTAAGTGTTCTGGAAAAGGATATTTTTTAAAGGTAATTGCTTTTATTTGTTTGTTTGTTAATTTTATTTTATTTTTGGCTGCACCGCACAGCTTGCATGATCTTAGTTCCCTGACTAGGGATTGAACCCTGGCCACGGTGGTGAAAGCACGGAGTCCTAACCACTAGACCACCAGGGAAGTCCCTAGAAAAGGATATTGATGATAGTTGCACAATAATGTGAATGTACTTAATGTCACTGAACTATACACTTTAAAATGGCAAAATAGTAAGTTTTATGTTATGTATATTTTAACACACACACGCACACACACACACACACACACACACAAGACGAAAAAGAAATAGGTGGATGGCTTCCATGTCAGACTGTCCAGGTGCAAATCCTGGCTCAGGTGTGACCCAGGGCAAGTTTCTTAACTTGTCTGTGGCTCCTTTCCCACCTCCATAAAATGGAGATAATAACCATGGAGTTTTTTTGTTTGCTTGTTTGTTTCATTTTTGGCTGCGTTGGGTCTTCGTTGCTGTGCACGGGCTTTCTCTAGTTGCGGCGAGCAGGGGCTACTCTTCGTTGTAGTGTGCAGGCTTCTCATTACGGTGGCTTCTCTTGTTGCGGAGCACGGGGTCTAGGCACACGGGCTTCAGTAGTTGTGGCATGCAGGCTCAGTAGTTGTGGCTCATGGGCTCATGGGCTCTAGAGCACAGACTCAGTAGCTGTGGCTCATGGGCTTAGTTGCTCCGCGGCACGTGGGATCTTTCCGGACCAGGGCTTGAACCCGTGTCCCCTGCATTGGCAGGCGGATTCTCAACCACTGCACCACCAGGGAAGTCCCATAACCATGGAGTTTAAATCAGACAACCCATGAAGAGGCTCAGAGCCGTGGCCAGGCCATGGTAAACATGCAGTAAGTGCTAGGGTCACCACTGTGTCAATAAAACACCAGGATCACAGGGCACAGCCTGGAGGTCCTTCTACGGGGCCCATGGGCTTTCAGGAGAGTGGGCTTTAATGGTCCTGGACTCCCGGAAATACATGCTAAGCATTGTGTGGGTGTGAGGTCGGCCCAAGTGAGGGCCTTAGTTTTCATTCCATTGCCAAAGGGGTCCATGATCCCCAAACGTTTGGAGAGTCAGTTTCGTGTTCTATTTTTTATTTTTTCAACCCAACGTATATGTTCCCAGCTCATTAAGGACAGAGATTTTGTTAGGTGCAGTTTACACCCTTTAACCGAATCTGCCAAGCTTCCTGAACCACTTCCTCCCACCAAAGATGGGACATGCACAATATTGTCGCCTGCTGAGGAATGGGGCGGGGGCAGAGCTGTGCTGAGGATATGGGGGGTGTCCACTGCCAAGTGTGGCAGGGGGACCCATGGGGCATTTATCCAGGCTCCTTTGGGTACCTCTGGGCTGCTCACCTACCAGGTGTGGCCCCAGCCCTGGTGGGAGGAGGCAGGAGGGGGGTCCTGGGTTTGGCTGGGGTCTCAGAAGATATGGGGCCCCGGTGGGTGAGTTAGGGATGGAATCCCTGACAGTAATGCCTTCCAACAGTGCTGGGGAGAACGAGCGCCCCCCCCCCTTTCTCTCGCTGAGTGGGGAGGATTTCCTTCTGAGAGTTTTGTCACTGTCGTATTAATTCATTCAATGGATATTTTTAATGGGCACTTGTATTAGTTAGTTTCCTGGGGCTGCCATCACCAAGTACCACAGATCAGGTGGGCTTAAAACAACAGAAATGTATTGTCTTACAGTTCTGGGGGCTTGAAGTCTGAAATCAAGGTGGTGGCAGGGCCATGCTCTCCCCAGAACCTGTCAGGGAGAATCCGTTCTCCTAGCTGCTGCGGGAAGCCAGCATCTTTGGCATCCCCTGGCTGTAGATGCATTATCCCATCCCTTCGTCTGTCTTCTCGTGGCCGTCTTCTCTCTGTGCCTCTGTCTCGATAGAGTGTTCTCCCCATATCTCTTCTTCTTAGAAGGACAGCAGTCATACTGGACTAAGGGCTCACCCTACTCCAGTATCACTTCATCTTAATTTACATCTTAATCACATCTGCAAAGACCCTGTTTCCATATCACGTCACAATCACAGGCACCAGCATAGATAGAACTTCAATCTGTCTTTTTGGGGGACACAATTCAATCCTTAACAGGGACCTACTATGTGTCCAACACAGCCAGGTGCTTCAGATCCAAGAGCCCCACGGGGTTTACAGTCTAGTAGGGAGATAGGAATAAACAAACCAAACCACCACAGGTGACTAAAGGTGCTGGGAAGGTAACAAACCGAGGGGACTATAGGGAGGGTGGCTGGGAGGGCCGACCTGACACCGGGGCCCAGGTGGTGGGGGAAGGCCCCCAAGGAGGAAGCTATTTTTTTTTTTTATCAGAACATTTTAAACCCCACATTTGTTTATTTATTTATTTTTTGGCTGTGTTGGGTCTTCGTTTCTGTGCGAGGGCTTTCTCTAGTTGCGGCAAGCGGGGGCTACTCTTCATCGCGGTACGGGGGCCTCTCACTATCGCGGCCTCTCTTGTTGCGGGACACAGGCTCCAGACGCGCAGGCTCAGTAGTTGTGGCTCATGGGCCCAGTTGCTCCGCGGCATGTGGGATCTTCCCAGACCAGGGCTCGAACCCGTGTCCCCTGCATTGGCAGGCAGACTCTCAACCACTGCGCCACCAGGGAAGCCCGAGGAGGAAGCTTTGAAGGTGGAAGGGTGAGCGGGAGCAGGTGGAGGTGCATTCCCGGCAGGGGAACAGCAGGTGCAAAGGCCCTGCCTTCACCTCACGGGTGATGCCTTCTAAGAACTTAATGTGACGTGGCTAGAGTGTGTGAGCGCCATGAGAGCAGAGGGGACAGGGCCAGGTGGTGCTAGCCCTGCAGCCTTGGGAGGGAGTTGGTTTTGTTCTAAGTTCAGGGAAAGCCATTGCAGGATCTTAGGCAGGGAGGTAACACTATCTGATTTCTGATGCTTTGCCGCTTGAGTTGGGAGGGGCATCTGGAGGGAGACCAGGCCGTTTCCGCCGAGACAAACCACAGCCTGGACCGGGCTCTGGACGTGGAGATGGGAGCCGAGGGCTGCCTGGGGATGGAGTTGACGGAGTGGCTGGTGGGAGCGGGAGGCATCCAGGGGAGCCCCGGATTCTGGCTGGAGGCCCTGCGTGGATGGAGATTGTACCTAGTCAAGTGGGGACAGCCGGTGGAGGAAGAAGTTTCTGGAAGAAATTTTTAAATATGTTTACATTTTGTTTTGTATATTATCATACAGTAACATTGACCTTTGGGAGTGCAGTTCTATGAATTTTAACCCATGTAGGTTCATATGACCACCAGCACAATCAAGACACAGAACAGTCCATCTCTGCAGAGAGCTCCCTCGAGCTGCCCCCTTGTAGCCACACCCTCCTCTCCCGGCCCCCAGCCCTCAGCAAACACTGATCTCTGTCAGTACAGTTTTGTCCTTTTTTTTTTTTTTAACATCTTATTGGAGTATAATTGCTTTACAATGGTGTGTTGGTTTCTGCTTTATAACAAAGTGAATCAGTTATACATATACATATGTTCCCATATCTCCTCCCTCTTGCATCTCCCTCCCTCCCACCCCTCTAGGTGGTCACAAAGCACAGAGCTGATCTCCCTGTGCTATGCGGTTGCTTCCCACTAGCTATCTATTTTACATTTGGTAGTGTATATATGTCCATGCCACTCTCTCACTTTGTCACAGCTTACCCTTCGCCCTCCCCATATCCTCAAGTCCATTTTCTAGTAGGTCTGTGTCTTTATTCCCGTCTTACCACTAGGTTCTTCATGACCTTTTTTTTTTTTTTTTCCCTTAGATTCCATATATATGTGTTAGCATACTGTATTTGTTTTTCTCTTTCTGACTTACTTCACTCTGTATGACAGACTCTAGGTCCATCCACCTCACTACAAATAACTCAATTTCATTCCTTTTTATGGCTGAGTAATATTCCATTGTATATATGTGCCACATCTTCTTTATCCATTCATCCAATGATGGACACTTAGGTTGCTTCCGTGTCCTGGCTATTGTAAATAGAGCTGCAATGAACATTTTGGTACATGACTCTTTTTGAATTATGGTTTTCTCAGGGTATATGCCCAGTAGTGGGATTGCTGGGTTGTATGGTAGTTCTATTTTTAGTTTTTTAAGGAACCTCCATACTGTTCTCCATAGTAGCAGCACCAACTTACATTCCCGCCAACAGTGTAGGAGGGCTCCCTTTTCTCCACACCCTCTCCAGCATTTGTTATTTGTAGACTTTTTAATGATGGCCATTCTGACCAGTGTGACCATCTCTGGATTCCTACCCACCTCTCCCATCCCACTCTGTCAGCCTGAGCAGTTTCCTACATGGACCCCATCACTACCCCTGCCCCACGGAGAGGGGCACACGCCGCATCAGGATTTTGTCTGGGGAGAGGACTGGCCTTGCCCCCTTCAGCCTTGCCCCTTCCACGCGGAGATTTTTCCCCAAACCCAAACCCAGTCACATCACTTCCCTGAACAACACCCTTCAGCGGCTTCCCGTTGACCTTAGAAACTCCGTTCCCGTGGACCACAGATCCTTCCTCTCACCTCCCTGGGCAGCCTGGGCCCTGAGTCCTCACAGATCAGCCCCCTGCCCGGAGCACAACCCACCCCATCCACCCCTCCTGTCTGGCAAACTCCTCATTCCTCAGGGCTTGGCTCGGAGAGCGCCCCTCCGGGGTCCCCGCAGGCTGGAGATCTGGGCGGCCAGCCCTTGCCTCCCCTCCTCTGGCCTTCAAAGAGCACAGCAATCCCACTGCATTGTCACAGGTGCGTTGCTGCACACACACTCCTGTACCCAGCTGCCCTCCCCCTTCCCCACCCCGGGGGCTCCGCGCTCTGAGAGAACAGCGTCTGGGTCTGTGTTCCTGACCCTGTAAGGCCAGCACTGAGAACCAGGCAGGAATGTTGTGTATTCGTTGAAATCATTCACTCATTCATTCATGAACAAATGAACTCACTTACATGAACAAATGGGTCTTAATATCCGTAACTCTTTCGGAGGAGAAGGGGTCTGGAATCCGGGAGCCAGGAGGTGGGTAGACAAAACCAACGGGCTGGCTGACCCCCACCCCATCGCTGCCCCTCCACCATCACGGCCAGCACTCCGCACATTCCCCCCCTCTCCCCCGACCCAGGCCTGGCCCTTCCCTCCAGGGTGTTGAGCCCTCCCACAGGGGAAGAGGTGATCTTGCTTTAGTCAACCAGCCTGGTCATACCCACCGTGTCTCCCCCAAGCCACACGCCTGAGCCCCCCAGCACCCCTCCATCAGCCTCTCTCCTGTTGGCTGGGAAGCTGCCTCTGGCTTCACAATGGGTAATAGGATTTATCAATAGACTGGAGGAGGTGATGTACGTTAAAGCACTTAATATAAAAGGACTTCGCACAGAAGCCCAAATCTGATTTGGCAATGAACTCAATTGCCAGCCTGACTGCGTTCCAGGAGATGCAGCAGCCGGCATTTATCCACATTACCCTGAGAGAGCCAGGTCACGCCAGGTGGCCGAGGCCTTGCACACCCGCGCCCTGCAGCTCGGCTTTCAGTGCCCCCTCTTCTCGGGGTCTCAGGCCTTGACTTGAAGCCTTTTGACCCAGACGGTTCAAGTTCTCCAGCATCCAGGAGCCCTCTTCCCACTAGTACCCTAGCCCTGCCCCCATTCCACTCATTAGCTATGAGTCCAGTATTTTATAGGCTTCCCTTAGCAAGATCCCCAACTATGTCCTTCTCATTACTGGTCACCTCTTGATCCAGCCTCTCTAGGATCAGGAGAGGTTCTCCTGACCATTGCTTGCTTCCTTGAAGGCTGCCAATCTCTCCACGCTGCTGTGCACCAGCCAAGGACACGGTCTCTCCCTTAATCCCCCAAAGAAGATCTAACACCCCCAGGCCACAGTGATCTATCACACGTGGATTCACAGGCTGGGGCGAGCCAAGGGGAATGATCACGTACGAAGAGAACACGTCAAAGGATGGCCATTAGCCAGCACTGACCTGGAGACCCAGCCATGGGCCGTGGCCACCTGCTGCCTGGGAGGGGCAGCCCCTGGACCACCTCTCTCGTGAGCCCCCAGCCCCCTCTCATGGCTGCATCCTTCCTCCCTGGAGTCCAGGCCTCCAACCCCAGATGCCTGAGCCCCTCCACAAGGGAAGTGCCCTTCTCGAGGTCAGCCTTCTCCCGCATGTGTCCACCCTCACGTGCTAACATCTCCAGGCCAGCATAGGCTTGGGATTTGCTTCCCTATAAACCCAACAGCCCACTGAACTGTTTTTCCCCAAACAAAAGAACAGTCTTTCCCCAGAAATAAATGCTCTCTCTGACAAGGGAAATGGGAAGACACTGCTGGCGGCTTTAAAATAGAAGTTTGTTTCAAGCGACTCTGGCCTTCAAGGTGTCAGAAATACACCCATCCACTCCCAGAAGCCTCCATATGCAATGATGTTTGGACAAGTGGTAAAAGAAGTGGGGGAGACACCAGGAAGAGGTGATCAATTACCAAGAACCCCCCCGGGGTCCTGCGCTCTCCCAGGCGCCCCACCTGTGCTCACCGAGGGGTCCCTGTGACTGCCCTGAAATCCTGGCAGGTTTGACCATTGAGGGGAACCAGCCCCGGCCCCCTCCTCCCTGCCCGGCTCCGGCACCCGGCTCTCTCCCTCGCCTAAACTTACCACTTCCCCATCTCTCCCCCAGGAGCCGATGACATCACTCTTTCCGGCAGCCAGGAGTTGACCTACATTCCTCCACCCTGCTGTCTGGGAGGCGCTCCAAACACCCAGCTTCTCTCACCCTGAGGAGGGGAGGGCCCGGCTCACGATTTCCGATTTTTTCGTGGCGCACTGGTGCCAGGCCCGTGTCCAGATGGCGCTCCCGCCAGCAGCTCCCAGGCGCTGCCCGCCCCTCCCTGCGGGGCAGAGCACGCTGGCGCCTGGCACGGGCTGGTGCCCCTGCCGTCCCGACGACTGCTTCGTGCTTCGTGCGGCTGTCAGGCCCCCTGCCGGGCCCGGCAGGTGGACGGGAGCGGGTGAAGTCAGCATGTCAGTCTCCTGGCAGGAGCAGGGCACATTTCCCTGAGAACTCGGGTTGTCTGGGATGGCCGTCCCGTGCAGGTGAGGCTCGGTCCTGCCTCCGGACAGTCATGGTCCCCTGGGGCTCGTTAGGGACCCGTCAACTAGAGAAAAAGAAACGACTTAGCGACTTAGAGGAGAAGGCAGCCAGTGACCTCGTCTCCGGAGGCAGGCAGCCCGGCCAGCTTCTGATGGGTGGGTGGGGACACCCAGGCCAGGCCTTGAGAGGGGTCAGGGGTCGGGCCAGAGGGCCAAGGCTCACCATGTGGGTGAGCAGGGGTGGCAGGTAGGGCTGCCAGATAAAATGCAGGATGCCAGCTAAATCTGAATTTCCGATGAACCACAAACAATTTTTTTAGTGTAAGCGTGTCCCAGGTATTTCATGGGACATAGAGGCAAACCTTGTTTTATTGCTCTCACTTTATTGAACTTCGCAGATGATGCGTTTTTTTTACAAACTGAAGGTTTGTGGCAGCCCTGCATCGAGCAAGTCAATCGGTGCTGTTTTCCCAACAGCGTTTGCTCACTTCGGGCCTCTGTGTCACATTTTGGTAATTCTCGCACTACTTCAAACTTTTTTTCATTATTATTACATTGGTTGTGGTGGTCAGTGATCTGTGATGTCACTCCCACAACTCACCAAAGGCTCAGGTGATGGTTAACGTTTTTCGCAATATAATATTTTTTTACTTAAGGTATGTACATTTTTTTAGACATGATACTATTGCACACTTAATAGACTACAGTATAGTGTAAACATAACTTTTATATGCCCTGGAAAACCAAAAAAATTCATGTGACTCGCTTTATTGCGATATTTGCTTAATTGGTCTGGAACTGAACCCGCAATATCTCCGAGACACGCCTGTACTTATACTAAAAAACTTTTCAGTGTTTACCTGAAATTCAAAGTTAACCAGGCATGCTATATTTTTATTTGCTAAATCTGGCAATTGTAGTGGCAGGAGGCCCTTCATGGAAGCGACTCTAAGAGGACAGTGGGCGTGTCCCAAGGGGCCTGGAGAACAGGCCAGCTGATCTCGGCGGGGGGGCTCTGGGGTAAGGTGTTGGCAGGACAGCGTGGATAAGGGGACCTGTCCCTTGTTGCTGGGCACCTGGGGGCTGCCGAATAAGGACGATCTTTGTTCCTGGGGATACCCCACATTCCCACCGATGTCACTTGTTGACCATTAGCAATGGCAAAGCAGCTGGTATTTATGGAGGGCTCCCTACGTGCCCGACCCTGTGCTGAGCACGCCCCATGAGCCAGCCCATCCTCATCCTGTCAATAGCCCTGTCCCGTGGAAACCGTCAAGTCCCCAGTTTTATGGACCCGGAGACTAAGACCCTGCGGTCACCTGCCACCACACTGCTCCAGCCATGATACTGCCTGGCTTTCACTGAGCCGTTAAGGCTCATCCGTGCCAGATGCTGTGCAAAGAGCTTCTGTGCATTGTCTCCTCCCTGCCTTCCTTTCCTCCTTCATTCATTCAGCCGCTATCGATTGAGAGCCCACTGTGTGCCAAACAGTATATTAGGCACCCATGAACAACTAAGTAGAAAAGTTGAAAAGCTAAGATGTAATTCAGCCCTTCCAAACTGCAAACGAAAGGTCTGAGATCCGGAGAAGTGACTCGCTCAAGGTCACCCAGGCAAATCAGGAGCAGGGAATCTGCTCTGACTCTGGCTGCTGACTCAGTGTCTCTGTTCCTGCCTTACCCCCCATTCTTACGGAGCCACTCCTGCTGCCATCCAAAGGGTCAAAGCCCCGGGATTCTGTGATGGGGCAGGCAGCAGATCCTGATGGGCTGGGAGTGGACTGCTGGCCAGTGGCAGGCCCCGTGGGCTGGCCGGCCTTGCCCTGTCCCTCTTTCATTATTAAATAATGTTCCCTGATGGATGAGCTGAAAAGTGCTGTGTAGCGGGGTCAGGCGGCTCAGGTGATGGCTTTCTGGTGAGATGGATGGTTCTCAAAGGTCAAATTCAGAAAGTAATTCCCTAGGAAAATTGATCGCATGGATGCAGGAGAAATACTCGGGCCAGCAGTAGAGCCAGGAGTCTGGACCACCCACCTACGTCTAGACGCAGGCTGCAGTTGGTGTTAGAAAGAAAGTTAGGAAAGGGAGCTTCTTTCTCCTGCATTTTCTTGGCTGAGGCTGGGCCTCGGAATTGGTTTCTTGGCTGAGGCTGGGCCTCGGAATTGGCTTGGGAGTATCTGTCCGGTGGCCCTCCCCACTGGCCTTCATTATCCAAGCGGAATCAACATAAGGCAAGTGCCGGGAGAGACGGGCCAATAGAATGGTGATGAAGTCCAAGTCTGGCACCGACAGTTCTGGGTTCAAATACAGCCTCTTCCACCCAGAGACCTGGGGTGAGTTCGTGACACCTGACCTACTACAATCTTATATCCTTACCTATAAAATGGGAAGAGTGATGCCTTCTGGGTTTTCACAAGGATTCAGTTAATAACGCACATCACCTATGAGTGCTCTACAGAGTATTTATATATGCTTGCTTATTTATTTTAATTTCATCTCCCGAGGACCTTCTGGAATAGGGAAGAGAAGCCTCAGGACGGCAGCCTGAGGGAGGGGGGAAGGACATGACTGTGTCCTTTGGGGGAATTGTGGGCAGGTTGGATTTCTCTGAGCCTATATCTGTCTGAGAACCAGCACTGGAGACCCTCCAGGCCGCCACCCCCTTCTTAAAGTGGGGCTCACCAGCTGTGTGGCCTTGGGCAACTTGCTGAACTTCTCTGTGCCTCATTTCCTTGTCTGTAAAATAGAGATAATAGCAATAAACCTTTCATGAGGTTCTTGTGAAGAACTGACACATTCATTCAAGGAAAGCTCTCAGGACCCCGTCTCTAGACACTCATAAATATAAGAAATGAGAAAACCAACAAGACACTAGCATTTGCCAAGCACTTATATGCATGTCTTCAGGGCCATGTCTCAGTTACTCCTTATGACAACCATATGAGGTAGGTGCCACTGCCATCCCTATTTTACAGATGAGAAAACAGAGGCCGAGGAACTTCAGCAACTCTCCTAAGGTCACACAGGAAGTGACGGAACGTCCCAGGCTAGGGCGACCAGGGGCCAGGGCTACCATCTTACAATCAGCAGGAAAGGCAAGAGGAGAAGTATTAACCCCAAATGAGCACCTGTGTGCGAGGCTGGGTGACATGGCAGGTGCATTACTTATGTCCATTCGCTCATCCCCTATTCAGGAATGACCGAGGTCACCGACCCTCACGACAGCCCGTGGTGTGACCAGGGTTGTTACTCCCCATTCTCCAGGTGAGAGAACTAGGACTCAGATTAGTGAAGAATTTCTGCAGGGCCACCCAGCATGTGCACTGGGAGGGGGTCGAAGCCCTGCCCGCTGATCCCAGGATCCCAGTGCCCGCCACACTGGGCCACCACGGCATGTGGACATTCAGTGTGGGCTCTGGCGTCAGGCTGCCCGGATTCAAGTCGTGGGTCTGCCCCTTACCAGCTGGGGGGCCTCAGGCAGCTCACTTCACCGCTCCAGGCCTCAGTTTCCCCGTCTGCATAATGCAGATAATAATAGTATGTCATTCATAGGATGGTTGGTAAAGGCTGAGGTGTTTATCCGTGAGGAGTTCTCAGAATGATGCCTTGTATCAGCTATGTTCACCCAGCAAGACTTTCTTTAAGGTGCAACAGTGCTAGGTTGATACAAATAGTAAAACAAACCTTTGAAGTTTTGCAGGAGAGAGATTGCAATAAAACCCTGGTTCCCAGGCTTTAGTCACTCAGGTAACGACTTCACTATTTCCCATATATTCCAATTAGTTATTCATTTGTTTGTTTAGCAACAGCTTTACTGAAATGTAATTTACATACCATAACATATCCATTTAAAGTGTACAATTCAGTGGCTTTTGGTATATTCACAGAGTTGTGCAACCATCCCTATAGTCAACTTTAGAACATTTTCGTTTCCCCAGAAAGAAACCCCGTACCATCTAGCGGTCACTCCCATTCTCCCCTCTCCCAAGCCCCTGGCGACCACGAGTCTACTTTCTGTCTGTTCTGGACATTTCATATAAGTGGAATCATACAATATGTGGCCTTTTGTGTCTGGCTCCCTCGTGTAGCATGACGTCTTCCAGGTTCACCCACGCTGTAGCAGGTGTCGTGCTTTGTTCCTTTTTATGGGTGAACAATATTCCATGGTGTATATACACCACATTTGGCTTTTCTGTTGATGGACATATGAGTTGTTTCTACCTTGTGACTATTATGATTAACACTGCAGTGAACATTCATGTACATGTTTTTGTGCAGATGTGTTTTCGTTTCTCTTGGGTATATACTTAGGAGGGGAATTGCTGGGTCATATGGTGAGTCAGTTTCACTTTTGTGGAAAGTTTTCCAAAGTCACTCACAACACTTTACATCCCCACCGGCAGTGTACGCGGCTTCCATTTCCTCCAGATTCTCACAATCATTTTCTTGTTATTATCTGTGGTTTTGACACTAGCCATTCTAAGGATGTGAGGTGGTAACCCTTGTAATTTGTTTGCATTTCTGTGATGGTTAGTGATGTGAGCATGTGCTTGTTGGCCATTTGTGTATCTTCTTGGAAGAAATACCTATTCAAATCCTTTCCTCATTTGAAAAATTGAGTTGTCTTTTTATTATTGAGTTGTAAGGGTTCATTATATACTCTTAGATACAAGTCTCTTACCAGAGATAAGATTTTTCTCCCGTTCTGTGGGTTATCTGTTCACTTTCCTGATGGTGTCCTCTGAAACACAAAAGTATTTAATTTTGATGAAGTCCAATGTATCTATTTTTTCTTCTGTTACTTGTACTTTTGGTGTCATGTGTAAGAAATCACTGTTTAATCCAAAGTCGTGAAGATTTACCCCTGTGTTTCCTTTTCAGAGTTATCTAGTTTTAGCTCTTACGTATAGGTTTTTGATCCATTTTGAGTTAACTTTTGTTTATGGCGTGAGGTTGAGTTCTAATGTCAGTCTTCTGCATAAGGATATTGCACATGATTTATTTATTTGCTTAATAATTTCTTTAAATGAATATGCTTTTAAACTTTGACCTCATCTAGGCCAAATAATATTTTTGAGATTCCCAGGCTTGGTGAGTTTGTCACTTAAAAAAAAAATACTGTGTAATCAAAAATAAACAAAAACGATTAAACTCTTCTATAGTTCTAGCCCGCATCTCCCCCAGTCATGTCATATGCTCCACTTTGGGAAATGATGCTTATTACAAAGGGCATTGGGACGAGGGAAGGTATAGCAGGGGCTGATGGGAGGCCCCCCCCACCCCCGCAGAAATGACATTTGGCCTTGAACCTGACACGCCCACTAGGTGTTAGCTTTAGGAGAAAGGGGCGGAGCCTGGCAGCTCCATCCAAGCGGAGGGAACTGCATTGCGCAGAGGTCTAGAGGAAAGCAGGATCAGAACTCATGCTGGACAGAGATGGGAAGAGACACAGAGACATGGAGAGACATAGAGGGACACAAAGAGAGAGCCAGAAAGGTGAAGCCCCATGCATGCGCGCGCACACACACACGCACACACGCACACACACACACACACACACACACACACACACACACACAGAGCGCATTACTCCCTGCAATGCGCTCCCTGCAAAAGTCAGGAAGTCTGAGGAGCAGTTCCATTGACTGCGTTCTGTTTCTGTGCCAGCCCTGGCGAGGCTTCCCCCACACTGTGTGGGCTCCTCCTGGCAGCTCTGCCCAGCAGGGAACTTCTTCTCTCCCCGACAGAGGAGGCACTGTGCTCATTCCAGGGCTCAACCAGGGAGGGCAGGGAAGCCAAGACACCCTCTGGGAGATGAAGATGGTGGGAGGGGCTGGCCAGCATGGGGCGGGGCAGAGACAAGGTCAGGGAAAGATGTCTGGATTTGGATCCAGAGTAACCTTTAAACTGCATGACCTTGGGCAGGCTTCTCCCCAGCTGTACGCGAGCCCCCGCCAGGCCTGTCGAGCTCTCACATTCCGTGACTCCCTACTATCATCATTATAACACGCTACTCAGATTCAGCTGCCCTTTTACAAATTTTTAACAAGCCAAGGTCAGTGTTAACACCCAAAGTTGAGGTGGCAATCTTTGTTTTCTGTAGCTGATATCTGAAAATATCTGATCCTCGGGCCAGAGGCATGGGGGTACATTCCTGGTTCCACCCAGCTGGGGTGTTCCTCTCCAGCTAGCTCAGTGGTATGTTAAATAGGAATTCAGATGAAAAAAATTAAAACCTTCTGAGGTCAAATACCAGAAGGTTGGTTTTGCAAACAAACTTTTGTTAGACAAAGTCAGCAGGTTTCTTTCCTGCAGGACTTGTCAGAGCCTTTAATATGCTAATGTGCACTGGGACCCTGGGTGGAGGGTGTCAGTCAGGGAGCAGGATGTGAGGGCATTAGGAGAGCATCACATGTGTTGACCAATAAGGTTTAAACACAGAACCTTTCTTTGCCATGGACCATCCTTGGGGTCTAGTGTTCCCAGGAAGAAGGGTCCCCAGTGCCAGCAGGTGCCTGCCCATCCCTCTCTGTGCCTTTCCCAGAGCTGAGCACATAGTAGGCCCGCAGTACATATGTGGTAATAGATTGGAACTCCAGGGAAAGAGTGAACAGGCTTTCTCATGCTCTGTTTATTTCAGCTCTGTGCTGCAGTAAAACCTTGACAGGGCTAAGTATCCAGGGAAGATGGAGTTAAAATAGCACAGATTTTAGCATTGGCTAATTCCCTTGGACAGGGCCTTCACTCTACATCAGAATTCTATTCCAGAGAGTTCAAAAAACATCCTTGAACCTGGGACTTGAGAGTCACGAACAGTGCACGGTGTGTAACACGGAGCGATCGTTTCCCAAACAGGACCCTGATGGACCTGCTTCTCCTCCTGAGAGGAAAGGCCTGTGTGAGCTCAAGAACCAGCCTCCTTCCCCACCTAGCCTGACTTCCAGTTTTCAAAAACCATTTGTTATCTACTTATAAAAGTAATACCTGCTCACTATAGAGAATGTAGGAAACGTGCAAAGTGACAAAGAAGGAAATAGAAATAATAACTATAATCATTAATAATCCCACCCCTCCCTCAGGACAGGTACAGGAATACCTAGATGTATTGTCTACTGGTGTTTCGGGTATGGATATATGTACTTAAACATAATCAGAAGCTGCATGTACTAGTCTGCTTGGGCTACCATAATGGAGTGCCACGGACTGGGGGGCTTTAACAACAGACATTTCTTCATTTTCTCACAATTTTGGAAGTTAGAAGTCCAAGATCAAGATGCTGCCAGGGTTGGTTTCTGGTGAGACCCCTCTTTCTGGCTTGCAGATGGCCAGTTTCTCACTGTGTCCTCACATGGTGGAGAGAGAGCTCCAGGGTCTCTTCCTCCTCTTGTAAGGGCACCAACCCTATGGGATTAGGGCCCCACCCTTCTGACCTCCTTGAACTTTAATTACCTCTCTAAGGGGTCTCTCTCCAAATACAGTTGCATTGGGGCGTTAGGGCTTCGACATATGAATTTGAGAGGGGACACAATTCAGTCCATAACGCTATAATACCTACAGTTTGGTACCTTACATTTTTACAATCCATATTCTAACCCATGTTATCCTCTTGGACTCCGGAGTTGGATATCTCTGCGTTCCGGTTTCAGTCACAGTTCTGGACAGCCCTGTGACTCTGGGCAAGATACTTAACCTCTCTGAGCCTCCATTTTCTCGTCTGTAAAGTGAAGGTGACAATAGTACCAGCGTTTGTGGTCATTCAAGGGTCGGATGAGATACCCATTGGCACACAGCAAACACTTGCTGAGTATGGTCTTTTCATTTCTATTTGGAACATTCCCCAAGGCTTGAAGTAGCCTTTGACAACATAATATTTAATGGCTTTATAATACTCCATAGCATGGATGTGCCCAATTTCCCATAACCATTCCTCAAGATGATATGAGGGCAGAGAGAAGCTATGAGAAGGAAGGCAGCCCCGGCACTTCTGAAGCCAGCAGGCAGCAGGTTAACTCCGAGCTGCAGGGCTGCTAGGAACCTGGCAACCAGTTTTCCCCATTTGGGATCCTTGCCCTGGAAGGCCGGCCTCACAGCAGTGCTCCAGTCAGATGGAGACAAAGAGGGCAGGAGGGGAGGCAGGACTGATTTATGAAATGGGAAGATGCAGGGAGTTAAATATTCATCGTGTGGATAAGCAGAGGCTAAGGGGAGACGCTGTGTCCCGGAGGAGCGTGACTCAGTGGAAGGTGGGGTATGAAGAGAAGAGGGAAATTACGAGCTGGAGAAGAAATGCTGGTTTAGCATTCGGGAAACAATCTTTGAGATGATGAGATCCAGCGAGGGGGAATGTTGCACACGCCGGGCATCACTGGTGGGACGTAGGCGCCTCCACCCTAGTCCATGCCACTGTCCTCTGTTGCCAGCCGGGCACAGCTTCCTGCCCGCTCTCCATACCCTGGCTCTGGTCCCCCTGACAAAGTATCCTTCATGGAGCGACCACGGTGATATATAAAATAGGAGCCAGAGCAGGACACCTCCAACCTTCCAATGGCTTCCAGAACACAATCCAGCCTCCGAATCATGGTCTGGCCTCCTCCTCCCCCTTACCTCATCTTAGACCTTACAGGTTGAGCTCTTCTCGGCCCTAGGGTCTTCCCCGATGCTCTTGTCTCCTTCCAGAAGTTTCTCCCCTCCTTGCCTGAGTAACTCTTGATGTTCCTTCAGGTCTCAAGTTTAAATTGTTCTTCCTGGAAGCCTGTCCTGCTCCCCCCAGACTAAGTTAAGACCCACCCATGATCCCCTCTCCTTTGTAGAACACGTGGGCACCTATAACACTTGACATTAATGAAAGATTTGCATGATGATTATTTTAAAATTAAGTCTATATTAAATTTTAGGTTTTAGGTTTACAGAAAATTGAGCAGATCATGCAAAGAGTTCCGAATACCCGGGTTCCCCACCCAGTTCCACCTGTTATTAACATCTTGCGTTAGTGTGACACATTTGTTATAGTTGATGAACCAACATTGATACAGTATTGTCAACTCAAGTCCACAGTTGACATTAGGGCTGTATCTTGCTGCTGTGTGCTTCTGTGGGTTTTGACAAATGTGTAATGTCGTGTGTCCACCATGACAGTGTCGTGCAGAGTCACTTTCCTGCCCTAAAAATCCCCTGGGCTCCACCTATTCATCCTCCCCACCCCTCCCCCAAACACTGATCTTTTCATTGTCTCCCCGATGGACCCTATCCTCCATCAGAGGAGGGACCCCATCTGCTTTGTCGACCATTATACCCACCATTCCCAGCTCAGAGCCTGGCACATAACAGGTGCCCTATAAATATTTTTCTTTGTGTATTTTAATAACAAGAAAATCCTACCAAACACATTATTCTGCAATTTGCTTTTTACAAATATTGACAATATATCTTGGAAATCTTCCCATATGAGAATATAGAGCACTCTCTCTCTCTAACTTTTTATTATGGAGGATTTCCAACATGCGTACAAAAATAGAATCTACGATAATGAACTGCCATATACCTGTCACCCAACTTCAGCAATTAACTCATAGCCTTTCTTGTTTCATCTGTATCTCTGCCCATGTTTTCCCTTTCTGTGTTATTCTGAAGCAGATCTCAGACATCAGATACTTTCATCTGTAAATACTTGTGTGCGTCCCTAAAGCTAAGGACTTTTAAAGATGTAACCACAATACCATCATTGCCTTTAATAAACATTAATTTAATATCACCAAATGTAGTCAGTGTTCAAATTTCCAGTTGTCTCACGAATATACATTGTTTATCTGAGTTTAGAGGTTGTTTGACCAAGATCCAGATGAGGTCCACGATCTGCACTTGATTGCTTTGCCTTTGAGGTTTCTCTTGATCTGGGCCCCTCCTCCCTCCATTTCAAGTTTTGCCCCTTGCAATTCATCTGTCCAGTAAACTTTATCATCACTTCTGGATTTTGCTGATTGCGTCCCCCTGGTGTTGTTTAGTATGTTTCTCTGTCCTCTGTATTTCCTATCAATTCGTAGCTGGATCCGGAGTGTTGATCAGATTCAAGTTCAATTTGTCTTGACGAGACTTTTTCTTTGGTTGTCTCTCTCTATTGATGCTCTGTGCCTACAGCTATCCATTCGGTAGGGGATGCTACACGGTGACTTTCAAATTCTGTCCTTCCTTCTTCAATTATCAGCTGGAATGCTTCTATAAAAAGAAACATCCCGTCATCAACTATTGGTTACCTGGAGGTACCCTTTTTATATAGGACAGGCGAGACAAATGCTTGATTCTTTCCCTTTATTTACTGGCTTCAGAATGATGAGTTGCCTATAAATATTTGAATGAATGAATGAATAATACATGTGTGGATGAATTGACAGGCTTTTTGGAGTTGGGGCTTCTTTCTGCCCTCAAGGGCATGGGTGTGGGCCACGGCTGAGAGCAGAGGTGCAGCCTGGGGCCAGGTCCACGTCCCCACAACCAGGGACAGGTAACTCTTGCTACCCGTCAACCCTCCATGGTTGAGAGCAAAGGTGATCAGAAGCTGCGTTACTGAAAATTCAGCACCTGGGACAAGGGCATCTCATCACCCCACCCTCACCTGAGAGGTAGGAGCCAGGGGCACCTCATGCTGGGGAAGGACTCAAAATGGTGAATCCGGGAGTATTTGTCCCAAAGGAGAGTCGTGGCAGGTTGGACAGATGGCCTCAAGAGTCCCTTCCAGGCCGCCCTCCAAGCCCCTCCAGAGAGCTGGACCAGCCCACCCACACGCTCACTGACGCCTTGCCCCCTCCATGTCCCCCCAGGTGCAAGTGCAACCTGCACGCCAACCTGTGCTCCGTGCGCGAGGGCAGCCTGCAGTGCGAGTGTGAGCACAACACCACCGGCCCGGACTGCGGCAAGTGCAAGAGGAGCTTCCGCACACGGTCCTGGCGGGCTGGCTCCTACCTGCCACTGCCCCACGGCTCTCCCAACGCGTGTGCGTACGCAGAGCGGCCGCTGCGCCCCGGCCCCCCCCCCCCCCAGTCCCCTCCCCCCTCGCACCAGTGAGGCCATGGTCTCCCCGCAGCCTTCAACCTCAGGAGCTGTGGATCTCATCACGCACACACATGCACACACATGTCCTCCCTACAGAGGTGTGCACACAGAAACATGCACGCATGCACACATGGACACACATGCGCACACACACATATGCACACACAGGCACACCCCTTGTTGCCAAGCTCCTAAGCGCCAGGCCCTGTCATCAAGAACCTCTAGCACACCTGCATCCTGCTGGAAACCTGAGATGAGCTTCCTCAGCAACCTTCCGCTGACTTTCCCTTCTTGCCCCCAGGGCAGGAGAGAAGGCCCAGAGGGTGTCAGGGAGGAGGCGGTGGGGACCCCTCACTCCGGGTTAACCGTGAGGAGCAGCGCCATCCCTCGTAACCAGTGCTTATGGGGCATTTACATAGCCAAGTGCTACGGGGTCCCCACTCCCTCAACCCTTCGGGCGGCCCCAGGAAGTGGGTCTCCTATTATCCCATTTTACAGAGGGGTCCTCCGAGGCCCTGGCCCGTGCCCTCTGCATGGTCCTCTCCTCTCCCGGCTCAGCCTTCCTGTGCCAGAGGTCAGCCTCGGGGTGCGCCCACACACGCCTGCACTATGAACACCCTTTGGGGGCCCCCATCACTGGCCCCCAACATAGTCCCTGGGTATCTCCATGAAACCAAGAGTCCCAGGGAGCCCCCAGCTGCCATGGGTAAGGGGGCCTGGGCTGGTCCCAGAGTGGGATCTCCCCAGCTGCCCCCGCCCCAGTGATTTGCTGACGCTGGTCAAGTGCTTTGACAAGGAGGCTGCACCGGGCATATTCTCTACACAGCTTCTCAGCCCTCACAGTAACCCCTCGGGTGCTATTTTCCTTATTATCCCACTCTCCAGATGAACAAACAGAGCCCCAGTGACCCTCAGTCCCCTCCTAGTTCAGCAGCAAGTTAGATGCCACCGCTGCACCCAGCTCCAAAGCCAGGCTGGGCCGCCGGCACCGCTCAGCTCGCCCCTCCTGGGCACGCTCCCAGGAGCCCCTCCATCGGCAGCCCCGCGACCAACCGGTGAAAGATTTATGCAACTTTAGGCTGACAAAGCCGGAAGCCTCGCAGCGAGGCTGTGACAGGCATGTTGGGCGTGTGCGGGCGCCGCTCAAGGAGCCTGTGAAGGGTGACCTCCCAGAGTCACGGCACCTGCTGGCCTGCAAAGGCACGGAGAGCGCTCTGGGCGACAGCCCAGCCCCGCCCGCTCCCCCCTCGCCGCCGCATGCCCAGCCCACCTCTTTGTTGCCAGGACCGTTTCTTGAACACTTTCCTTCGTCGCTGTCACCTCCCTCTGGCTCGCAGGCTCATCCCTTCATCTGTCCTGCTGGCCCCCCCCCCGCCTCCCCGCTTCCTCTCTGGACCCTGTTCTCCTCCTGGAAGGATCCCCCCAAGGTCCCCCGGCACCCACAGGCTAAGACCCTTACCTGCAGGTCATGCACTGTGGGCCCCCAGGTGCATCCTCCCAGGCCTCCCTCACTCTCCCGCCACCAGGGTCACCAGGGGAGGTCCTCACGCCGCACGTCCCCCTGCCCACACCCCGGCGTCCACCCCAGGGCTCCCGGGGCACAGAGGGGTGCCCTCATGCTCCGTCCTTTGTCAGGACCGCCTGGAGGGGAAGCTGTGGCCCCGGCTCCTTCCTTCTGAGACTGACGATTCCCGCCCTGGTACCCAAAGTCCCAGGTCAGACCGTGGCCTTGGGCCCCTCTCATCCCCAGGGCACAGACAGAAAGGCCCGGGTCGGAGTCAGGCCTCTGCCACTCGCAGCTGTGTGGCCTTGGACAAGCCATTTCTCCGCCTGAGCCCTGTTTTCTCAGCTGTAGAGTCAGGACCCTAATAAAACCCCCTGTGGGGCTGTTGTGAGGACTGAATGGCCCAGGTGGGGAAAGCGCTCAGCCCGTGCCCACATGCAGAAAGCTCTCAACACGTGGCAGGCGCTGCGATCATCTTCCAATCAGTCGTTCAGCCGTCCCTGCATTTCTTCAGATGGGAGCCTGCACCATGGTTTCCCTCTGGTGGTAACTTCCATCAGAGCTTCCAGTAAACCAGTCTGTCCCCGTGGCTGGGGACCCAAATGTTCTCTGAAATCCCATCACTCCTGAGAGAACAGCCACCCGCCTCCTTGTCCTGCACTGGAGGACCCGAGAGTCTAAAATCAAATGAGAAGGGTGCCTGTGAAGCCCCCAGCGGAGGCTTATCAGCAGGTCCCCTGATAGGGTAAGTCACAGCTCTGAGACTCAGTTTCTCCATCTGCAAAATGGGCTAATAGGGGCCCCTCCCTCTCAGGGCACCGGTGAGGATGGAATGGATGATCTGACCCAATCCCTGCACGGTGAGGTGCCCAGGCCCCCTGATTTCCTTTCCCCAGCCCTGCCACCCCCTCCTCTGCAGGGAGGAGGTGGCCGGGCCCCTTACTCTGCTGTGACACTTCTCTTTCCGCAGGTGCCGCCGCAGGCTCCGCCGTTGGCAGTAAGTACACACCTGGGTCACCACCACCCTAGGGAGGCGACTGGGGCCCTCCGTGCACGAGCCTCTTTGCATGTCCTGGGAAGAGCAGGAGGGGAAAGACAGGGCTTTCCTGCCGCCCTGGATCCACGGGCCTCACCACCCGCTCCTCTAATCCATTTGCTTCTTCCCCTTCCTCACCCCCTCCTTCGTGTCTCACAGTTCCTCCCCTCTAGCTTCTCAGCTGGTGCTGCTTTGGAAAGGTCCCCTTGCCCCCCGGGGGAACTCTCTGCTCCTCCCTCTCCTGCCAGGCAAGAGTGGGGGTCACCTTCCCCGACCAGAACCGCCCCCCCGAGTCTGACCATGGGGTTTGGCCTCCCTCCGGGCAGCCCGCAGCTATCACCTCTGCAGCCGCTCGCCCATGGGGAGGCTGAGGGAAGTGAGCCCGGATCCCGACGCGTCCAGGTCAGCTCAGGCCCCAGAGCAGCCAGACCATCTGAAGGAGGGTCAGGGGAGTCCCGAGAACTCAACAGGGAAGGTGAGGGAGGGCGGTAGGGGGTGACCAACTATCACGAAGTCATCATCAAGCACGCGCAGTGCCAGGCATCGGCTAAGCAGGATACTCGTACTATCTCATTTCATCCTTGAAGCCACCGCCCCACCCTAGGTGGGTATTGCCATCTGTTCTCAGATTCAGCAGGAGAGAACTTGTCAAACGGCCAGCCAGTGCCGACCCCAAGTCTCAGAAAGGCTTCCAGGGGCGCCGCCTCCCTCCACCAGGGCTCTTTGGGGCCACGCTCAGCCCCGGGGCTGCTCCCTGTGGGACACCAGCGGGCGGAGAGGGGGCCAGAAGAAGCTGGACCTGGAGGGGACGCTGGTCCGCTCAGGGGGGGTCTTAAGTTGCTCCTCTGCGTTGCTCCACACCCACCAACTCCCCCGCCCTCTCTTGCTTTTCTCATCTCTTGCCAGGCATCAGCAGGTCTCGGAAAGACCCCGTCCCCAAAGCCCCTGTGGCCGCTGTGGCCGTGAGGGGGGACCCCCACCACTCCTGCCCCTTCCACATCCACTGCTTGGGCCCCCATGGCCCCCAGCAGCCCACAGCCCACAGGTGGGTGCCCAGCTACAGCCCCAGCTGCCCTGCCCTTTCCCACTTCT
The DNA here is from genome assembly GCF_028021215.1 of Eschrichtius robustus. Taxonomy (NCBI): domain Eukaryota; kingdom Metazoa; phylum Chordata; class Mammalia; order Artiodactyla; family Eschrichtiidae; genus Eschrichtius; species Eschrichtius robustus. The sequence goes on along the minus strand of NC_090833.1, from coordinate 4,440,567 downwards.
GGCCCGAGTCCCTGCCTCTCTCTGTGATGTGCGATGATGTGGAAGCATCAGCCCTGGGGAGGGCAGGGGCTTGGCTCTTAGAGTAGAGAATGCTAGATCCCGGAGCCGCAAGAGCATGGCGCCAAGAGGCCTCCGGGCTGTCTGGACCCACCTGTCACTGGGCCCAGCCAGGGCATCCAGGGCTCACGTGAAAGTCCTGCATCCTCTTCCTCCTGCCCACCCCCGCCAGGGCACTGCTTGGTGACCAAAAGGCGGGGTGACCTAGCAGGGGGGGCCCAGGGGAGCCGGCCCAGGCCCCGCCCCCACCAACCATCCTAGCCCCAGCTCTGCCCCCTGCCCACGAGCAGCTGACCCCCGGGAACGGACAGTGCAGGGTTAGTCAAGAAGGTAGTCTCCTCGGATCAGCAAGGCGGAAGGGAGCCTCTGAACTGGCGTTTTCACACTCTGGACGGCTGGGCCCTTCGGGGCAGGGCCAGGCCAGGGGCGTGTTCAAGGCTTGGGGTGCTGGGGTGGCCCCCTGGTCTCACCCGGTCTCACTTGGGGCATCCCACCAGCTGCTGCCTGCTGCGAGTGCCAGGAGTCTGAAAGGACTCATCCTGCCCAGAGGATGCCGGGAAGATGTGGCCAAGGTCCCTGGTCCCCAGCAGTGTGCCCCGCCTCTGCCCCACCCCCTCTGCAGGGAGGAGGTGGCGGGGTAGGGGGCTCCTTACTCCTTGGGCAGTGCCGCGCCCCTTCCTCTCTCTGACGCTCATGGACCCTTGGAAGGGTGGCATTTCCAACGGGCAGAGAGCCCTCCGTCAGCTGGGGAGGGATCCCCGACACTCCGGCTTCGGCCTGTTGGGGGTTGGTGCTCCGCAAGCCCCCAGCCAGTGAATGCCGTGGAAGAGTCCCCCTCGCCCAGCTCCTCCGCTGGACCAGAGGGCGACACATCACACTTCTTTCTACCTCCTTCCCTTCTCCACGGGAGACATTTGCAGGGGGCAGGGGGCTAGCCGGGAGATTCGAGGATTTCAGGATGGCCTCTTGGCCCAGGAATCCTCTTTGGGGTGGAGGACATGCGTCACTCTGGAAATCCGGGCTCCGGACACAAGTTGGTCCAGCCGCCTGAGACTTGCGCTTTTTTTGCTGAGCTTGTGATGGGCAGACGGGACCAAAAATAGTCGTGGTAGGTCCCGTGTCTGGCTGCAAACGGTGACCTGTCCGGGTGGGAGGCCAGACGCTCACGCGCACACACATTGAGGAAGCCGGACCCCGTTTTTGGAGCTGCTTCTGACGTGGTACGAAGGGTGCAAACTGCAAAGCTAGGAGTTAAGGAAAGCATCAGAGTCAGGGCGGTGAGCCTGGACGAGAGAAGGTTTGAATCGTGAGGGTCCCCAGGACTCAGGTGGTGAGAAGGACGTACCCCGCCCTCCAGGCAGGACTAGCATTCAGCGGGGTCATGGTCCACTTTGCATCCTGAGTCCAGTGCCGGGCTGCAGGCATTAAGAGAAAAAGGCGGCTGCGGTGTGACAGCCGGTGACCTGAGTGTCCCAAGTCTTAGGGGTCATCAGTCCTCTTTAGCAACTGAAGCCTATGCCTGGGCCCCCATGATGCCCATTCCCCCCGCCCCACGAATCATGACTCTCACTGCAGCTAGTGGAGCTCGGACGTCTCCTGGGCCAGGAGCTTGTACTCTATTCCTTGCTCACAGCCCCACGAGATGGGGCTGTTATCTTCCTAGTCCCGTAGGTGAGGATATGAAGGCTTAGGAAGAAGCAGCTGGATTTTTATGGTATGTAAATTATACTTAAGAAAGCTGTTTAAAAAAAAGAAAAAAGAAGCAGTTGCTCAAGGTAACAGGCAGGACCTGAACTCGGGGCTCACTGACTCCTGATGTTTCCTGCCCACTCAGCCACCCCGTGCCACGGCCCCGAGGCCTCGGGGGTCTGTGAGGTGGTGCCGCCTTTAAGATCTGGCTTGCACAGCTCCCCGGTTCCAAAGGAACGGACGGGGCCTGCATCTGGCCTTGGCAAGTGACACGGGCCATTGCAGGAAGGCTCCTCCCGCATACCTGAGCGTGTCCCTGGAGAACCCAGTCTTGTCCACCCCCAGGCCCCCATGAAGGTCCTGATTCTCTCCAGGTACCTCCCAAGAAGTGCGTCAGGCTCTCTGGCCCAAGTCCACCTGGGCCCTTGAACCCCTGGCCCAGATGTTTCTCCCTTCTGCCAGTGTCAAGCTGTCCAGAGGGCAGGGGCTGCCGGCAGAAAGGCTGTTCAAGACCACTAACCCTCTCCCCAGCTTGGCCGCCGAGGGTGGTGGGAGAGAGGCTGCAAAGCACAATGCCTTCAGGGCGGGTTTATCGCGGCCCTAATTAAGCCCTTGCCAATTTGGGCACCCGCATTCTCGTCTCATTGAACATCCCATAAATGTCAATTTCATGTCCAGAGGCTCTTGGCTCCCAGCTGGAAAGTCTCCCACACTTCTTAGCTGGTAGATTTTCTTTTTCTTTCCCCACCAACCGGCATCGTGCATAACCCCTTTAAGAAGCGGAAAAAATCCGATTTCTCCCTTGTCCCTGTGAGTTCGTCCTTTGAAATTCGGCACAGAACGATTCCTTGCCTTGCCAGCCCTACCTGAGTCCCCTGCTGTGTGTCCGGTTAGTCTTGGAGATGGGCACAGTGGCATTTGGGGGCTGACTCACGTTGGGGTCCCTGGTGAAAATGGGCCCAATCTAGGGGTCAGGGAGGACGCCCCAGTCCCCAGATTGGGGTTGGACAGGACGAGGACCCTCTGGACACGTTTGATGTCTTGGCCAGAACACACGCCCGCTTTACAGCCATTAGCCAGAGACTTTAGCGCAGAGAGGCCTGGGCCCAGATACATGGGACTTGATCTAACTCTAGCCTTCAGTGTGAATGGGGGCCACACTGGGAGGGAGATTCAAGAATCAGGTGTCCCGCCGAAGAATGGACTGCCCAAAGTACGCAGATTCTTGGGCATGGGGCCCCCTTCCATCCGGTGTCCATGCGCCCTTCATAGGCTGCCGTAGTGTAGACGCTGCCTCTCCTGTAGATTTGAACCCAGTTCTATTTGGCCAGTGTAGGCAGAGCCGCTTCTTATAGTACTGCTTCTTGTAAGGGGCCTGTATGCGGTGATGCCTCAGTAGGTCCCCAGGATACGCCCAGCCCCAGCCCCTTGCATAACTTGGTTTCTCCTCTTCTTTCCCCTAAGAGTGGATCAGGCCATCTACCGCTGCCCCCCTCTGGGCGAGCGCCCCCTGGCCCCAGGTGTCCTCCAGTGCAGAAGGTATGGGGAGCGGGGAGCTCCTTCTGAGACTCTGTAGTGGAGGGAGCAGGGGCACGGGGTGGGGACGCAGGGTGGCAAGGGGCCCAAGGGCGCCGAGGGGAGGGGCCTTGGAGCTCTGCCTGCCCCTACCCCCAACTCTCACCTACTTAGTGATACCACCACACCCGACCCCTGTCAATCCTACACTCTAACCCTAACCCTAAGCCCCAAGGGCTTCCGAGGCAAGTGGAGACCCTGTCCTGATAACAGTAACCCTCTCTATCCCACCATCGTGCTCACAGGACCCCCTGGGCCGAGGTGGAGCTCAGAGTCAGAGAGGGCTTCCTGCAGGGGGTTGGCTGTGAGTAGATGAAGGGGGAAGGTAGCCTTCCAGGCGGCAGGACCAGCTGGGGCAGAGGCTCGGCGGTGGGATGGCAGGGAGCAGCGGCCTGACCAAGCGAGATGCGGGGAGGGGTCGTGGAAGGCACTGAGACCAAGTCCAGAGCCTCATTCTCCCACCGCAGTGGGAAGAAACACGTGGGGGCCCACGGGCTCCTTTGTAGCCGTCGTGGACACACCCAGGAGGCACACAGGGCCTGCCTGAGTCTCCAAGATGGGACGCTGTCCCCGGTCCCGGCTCACGGTTCCCTGGACGTTAAGCCCTAATGCTGGCTTAGGCAGCAGCCCAGCCCACACCTCCAGTTCCCCTCCCGCGCCAGCTGTGAGTGGTGAGCAGGGCTTTGCGCGCCCCCTGCTGGCAAGCAGTTCCGGAGCCGGACCCGCAACGGTGAGGGTCTGCAGTTCCCAGCAACCTGGCCGGCCTCTGAGTCAGGGCGTCCTCCCCGGTGATGGAGAGCAGGCTGGAGCAACCACTTCCCGGCCCTGGACCCACTGGGGCACGACAGCCTCCCAGGCAGAAGCCGAGGAGACTGTGGCATGCTCCCCCGCAAATACGGGGCTGGGATTCTGGGCAGTGGAAGGCAGGGCAGTCTGTGCTCATGGCTGGACGGCACCTGCCCAAGGGGAGTCCCTGGACGGTAAAGGACTCACTCTGGCTGGAGCAGGGAGCTTGCTTCAGAAAGGAAGGGAGGTGGCCAAATCTTGAAAACCAGCTACAGACGCTGGACTTGACGCTCACGGGAGTTTGGAGAGGAGAGGGGAGAGCGAAAGTACAAGGGTGTGCAAAGCAGTGTTTCCAACCAGTCAAAAAACTGTCCAGCTTCAGCAAAGTATTTAGCACAATATGAGGGATGTTGGAGATAGAGAATAACTTGGAAGGATGAATCCAGCTGGATGTGTAGATGGTGTCCAAGGAGGGACCAAAGGCAGGCCTGGTTCTGTGTGCTCCTGGTTGTGCTATGTCGTCTCTGAGCAGGTGACAAAGCTGCTCAGAGCTTGCCCAGGGCACCTTGGGAGCCTGTGCCGAGCTTTACCTCGACCAGGACAGCCCACCCTGGGCAGCTGGACCACAGCTGATGAAAGAGCTTCTTTCTCATCTCTCCAAGCTGCGGGCACCTCCGCTGCTGCCCCCGCCCCTGCCAAGGCCTCCAGACTTTTTCAGCTCAGGCCCAAATCTCCTCAAGTGATGCCTATTGAAGAATTCGAAGGTAAGAGGAAGGCCCCGGGGCTGATCAGCCCCTCCTCCGGCCCCTCTCCCTCCCCCCCCCCCCCCCCCCCGACCTACACTGGAAAAAACAAAACAAAACAATGCAGTACATGGACCGATGCCCCCTCCCCGAGTAGCTGGGTCAAGGTGAAACGGAGCCTCTCTCGCCTCCAGTCCTCCCTCCCCAAGGGAGCTGGGAGCAGGTATGAGTCAGAAGTACAGTGGGCAAGCACGGGGCAGGCAGAGGAGCTACCAGGAATAGCCTGTCCTGGCTTCCCTGGGAGGTGTGGCCCAGCGGCTCGTCTTGGCTGAAGCAAGATCTGGGACACAGGGGTCACTGACAGTACTCCTTGGGACATCTGGAGGATGCCTCACCTTCTCACTGTCCCTGGAGGGACAAGGTGAAGGGGACGGGTCCAAGAGGCCATGGTGTGGGAATGCTCACCATCTCCTCCTGGGCACATCTCAGAGGCTCATTTCTCCAAGGTCTCCCATGCCCTTGACCCTGACACGTGGTCAGTCCCTCCTTCTCACATCACAAAATGGGGGTTGTGTCCTCTAGAGATACACAGATGGTGTCTCACAGAGGGGAGCTGGCATCCTTTCTTGTTCAAGGGGGTGTTGAGCCTCTTAGGAGGGACAGCAAGGGATGTCCCCCTCTGTGGCAGGGAAGGTGACCCTCCTCACCAAACCCCGCCCCTTGGTGATGTCATGGGAGCCACCTCCAAACCCCGGGGGCCTTGCCCCAGGTGGTCCCAGGTGCCTCCAGTGAGAGTCAGAAGCTGGGCCAGGGCTAGGAGGAGTCAAGGTGAGATGCTCAGGGCACAAACCTTAAGGCAGCACTCACTCTCAGGGTCGTGCCAGAGCAGGCCCTCTGATGCCAATGAGATTTGCAGAACAGCTCGGGCTAATAAGAAAGGGTCCTGCAGGTGGGTGTTTTCCTTCCAATCATCTTCCAAAGCAGCATGGGGAGGAAGCTCCTGGCCCTTTCCATCCTCTCCAGCGTTCATGCATGCATCCACCCTTCATTGAATCACTGGGGTACCGTGGTGAACGCCATGAACCCAGGCACCGCCCTCCCTGAGCTCACGGTGTGGCGGCATGACCCCATCCTCCCTGCATGAATCATGTCTAACCACCCCAGCATCACGAGGGCCTCCCACCAGAAAGCACTTCGCCCTGGTACCCGGCCAGGCTTTTAACGGATGCTGCCCACTGGCCCTCCCTGGTGCCCTGCCCATGGGGCCAGGTGGTAATCTGTGAGCTGGGCCTACACGGGTTCTCCTTCGGGCTCGAAGCTAGCAGGCCCATCTCTCCCCACATGGTACAGAAGTGTTGGAGACCCAGGGCACCTTCCTGTGCCAGGTCCTACCCCTGGCCTCAGTGTTCGGGAATGCACCAGGGAGGGGGCAGCCAGAAGGCACACTCTCCATCTGTTCTCTGACCCTTGGTGTTTCTCGCGTTTGGCCGGCCCAGACTGCGAGTGCTATGGCCACTCGAATCGCTGCAGCTACATCGACTTCCTGAACGTGGTGACCTGTGTCAGCTGCAAGCACAACACACGAGGCCAACACTGCCAGCACTGCCGCCTGGGCTACTACCGCAACGGCTCCGCGGAGCTGGACGACGAGAACGTGTGCATTGGTGAGCCCTCGGCTGGGAGGCGGGGGCCCCGCACGCGAGTGTGCGGACCAGGGTGCACGGCGGAAGAGCAGCGACACCCCTGCATCGGAATCCCCGGGGGGAGGCCGGGGAAATGCCAATTCCAGGGCCCACTCTAGAGACAGACGCCCCCAGAATCCGCTCTATTAATAACCTCCCCATGTGGTTCTCCCTGCAGGCACTGGCATTTCAGAGCCACTAGTTCCAGTCAAAGACGGGTTCTAGGGCTTGCCTGGCTGTGTGCCTTTGGGCAATTGTCTTCCCCTCTCTGGGGCTGTTTCCCTGTTTGTAAAATAGGGAGGTGGATCAGATCAAGGGTTTTCAACCGTTTTGGCGGGACTGAAGCTTTTCTTCAAACGAATTTTTTTCTCACGCTTTATATGCCCTCCACCCCCAGTGGGCAGACGGTTGGCTTTCTTTAAACTCTGCTCCAGGACTGGCTTTTGGGGTAAAGAAGGAAATCTACAGGGGCCCTGGGCCCAGGCAGAGGCAGGCCCTCCCAAAAGACCGAACATGTGGCCCACAACCAACACCCACTAGTCTGGAAGACGGTCTCCAGTAGAGGCCAGTTCTCAGCCCTCTGACGCCCAGCGCCCTTGGGAACCCATTGCCCATCCCCCACCCAGCGGGCCAGCCCCGGCTGCGCACAGGAGGGGCTGCCCGCAAAGCTGCAGCTGTCAGTCTGAATTATGGCAGCGGCCTTCAGATAATTTCATCACAACTCTAAAGTGATCCCAACGGAACTGTGCTGCCCATGTCACACCAGCCAGCAGCAGGGACAGGGCAGGGCCTCTGGATCCGATTAGAGGCGTGCCTCCTCCCCCAGAGCCTCCTTTTGCCTTGCCTGTCTGCCTCCGCCCCCCACCCCCCACCCCCGGGCCCGGCACTAGGCGACAAGGACTCCCAGAGTGGGGGCATTTGGCTCCTCCCACGGAGCAGGGCGAGCTGGAGGCCTCTGGGGCTGCTCCACCCGCCCTGGAGAGGAGCTTCGGAGGCCGACTACGCCCTGCCCCCTCCGCACACACACCCCCGGCCCCCAGGACAGATGCCCGGTGGCCTCTGCTGAGGCTCCTCCCACCTGTCAGTCACAGCTCTTCGGAGCCAGGAGGGATCAGCGCCCGTCCCGGTTACAGAAGCGGAGACGCAGGCCCAGGGACGGGAAGGGGCTGGTCCGGGCCACACAGCGCCAGGGCCAGAGAGGGGAAGGGGCTTAGTGGATGTGAGAAAATGAAAACTGTCCCCTCGAGATCTGGACGCCCCAGGCGTCCCCACCCCGCCGTCCAGCGGCGGGTGCGGAGATCCCGCTGGGAGGGTTGCCGGGGTGGGCGGGGTGGGCCCGTGCGGACGGCGCCCACACGTCGCCCCTGATCGCTCGCCGTGCGCGTGTCCGTCTAGAGTGTAACTGCAACCAGATCGGCTCTGTGCACGACCGGTGCAACGAGACCGGCTTCTGCGAGTGCCGCGAGGGCGCGACGGGGCCCAAGTGCGACGACTGCCTCCCCACGCACTACTGGCGCCAGGGCTGCTACCGTGAGTGCGCGCCGTCCCCCTGCGCGGGGCCGCGTGCTGCGGGGCCCGGGGCGGGGCCTCGAGGCCGCCCAGGTCAGGTCCGGGTCGGTGGGTGGGTCCCAGGGACGGGACCTGGCGCTTCCGGGGCGGGGGCCCGGTAGGTGGGCGGGGCCTGGTGTTGCCCAAGGCAGGTCCGGGTGGTGGGCGGGGCCTGAGGCGAGCCGGTGTAGAGTCGGTAGCGGGAAGGGGCTTGGAGGCGAAAGTGGAGCCAGGGGTTGGCTGCGGTTAGTTGGCTGGAGGCGGGCGGATTTGCGGGGAGGGGGGGAGGGAGGCGGTCCGAGGAAGTGAGGGGCTGGCGGATGGATACCCGACGTTAGCCACGGGAGGAGGGTGGAAGGGCGCCCCAGGCACGTGGAGCAGCACGTGCTAAGCTCTGGACGGGAGAGCAGGTGCGTCTGAAGAACCGCACCAAGGCCAGTGCCGGGGCCGGGGCGGGGAGAGCCGGGCAGCGGCGGGAGGGAGGCAAGGGCCCGGTCTCGCCCGGCCCTTGGTACCATCGCCGCCGGGACGCTTCGGGCCAAGTGCGCCCTGAGCCTCCAACACCCGCTGGTCCAGGCCGCGCCCCCAGTGTTCGCAGGTCCCAGGGGCTGAAGCTGCAGCGAGGGGCGGGGGGAGGGAGGGCTGGACCGGGCCGCCACCCGAGTTAACCGCCCCTCCGCCCCGCAGCCAACGTGTGCGACGACGACCAGCTGCTGTGCCAGAACGGCGGCACCTGCGTGCAGAACCAGCGCTGCGCCTGCCCGCGTGGCTACACCGGCCTGCGCTGCGAGCAGCCCCGCTGCGACCCCGCCGCCGCCGACGGCGGCCTGGACTGCGACCGCGCGCCCGGGGCCGCCCCGTGCCCCGCCACGCTGCTCGGCTGCCTGCTGCTGCTGCGGCTGGCCACCTGCCTGGACTGCTGAGCCCCGCGGAGGACCCCCGGCCAGGGGGGGAGGCCGGACCGTGCGCCCCGCCGAGCCCTACGCCCCGCGCCTGGCGAGCCGGGAGCCCGGGGGCCGGCGTCGGAGGCCCGGCGGCCAGAAGGGTGCGGCCCGAGCTGCTCCCAGGTGCTACTCAGCAGAGTCCTCCCGCCCCGTCCCCCCCGAAGTGGCACCTGCCCCCGCCCCGGCGCCGCAGCAGGGGATGCTGTGTGGTCGCGGCCCCAGTGGCCCGCGATTTCGGTCTTAGTTTTTCTATTACCCACCGCCCCTTTCCTTTTTTTTTTTTTTTTTTTGCGGGCGGTGAGACAGGGGGGGTGGGAGAAGCGCTGCTCATCCCAACAGCCCCAGGTCCTGCCTCCTGCCTCCCTCTCCCCCCACCACACACACACGACTGTTGCAGACACCCCCTGCGCCTGTCCCTGGCTCACCATCAGCCAGCGGACCCGAAAATCCAGTTGCCTCCAACTCTAGTCACTGACTTGATTCTCTTTTCTATTCTTTGTTTTCCCTTACAACCCACCAGACCCCAGGCCTTTCCAGAGGCCTGGTGACCAAGGAGCTCGCTGTCTGGGGGAAGGGAGTTAGGAAGGAGGGTTGGGAGGGCTGGAAACTTCCTTTTGTAGAGAACTATTTTTGTTTGTATTAACCGCCCCTATAAGGAGGGACAAGAGCGGGGACGCTGGACACCACGGGGGTGGTTGATGGTGTATAATCTGACAGTAAAGAATCTGCTCACTGCTGCCTCCAGGGCCTGTTTTCTTTCCGTTCTTTTTTACCCAGCAAGTGTGGGAGTTAAAGGGGAGCCCACAAAATAGCCTTAAAGAAGCAATTTCACGCTCAAGGCCGTCCCTTCCCCAGGCCCTTCTGTGAATGACAGGCAGGGTAGCCAGCGCAGCTCTCTCACCATGTGGCCAGGCCTGGCCCTGCAGTGACCTACAATGTCCCCAAACTTGGGAGGTTATCTCCCTCCTTCCCCCCGCCGCCCGGCAAAAGAAAATATCCAGAGCTTATTGGCACTTTGCCTTGGTTGTCCTCAAATTTAAAAGCATGTGGTAGACATTGATACCCTTGCTGAAAAGTGCAAGGCAAGCGACTGGCAGAGCCGTCTACCAGGGCTCGACTCTGATGCTCCTGTTTATAAACCAGGATGGGGGTGTCCTATCAGGCCTGCTGGACCCCAGCCTCAGGCCCAGCGTCTGCTGCTGCCACCGCCTTCCAGAGCCCCCTGATGGTCACATGCCAAGGTGGGCACAGGCTGGTGGAGGCGGCAACGCAAAGACCCACAGCAGACCACCCTCTCCTCTCTCCTTCCTCTTTCCCTCCAGAGCACCAGGAAGGGGATGGCCGAGGGGACCAGGGGCAGTGTGGGAATTGTGAAAGGGAGCTCCAAAGAAAGGGGTGCATCAGCTTAGCCCTGTGCTTCTGGGGTGCCCGTGGGTCTCTCTGGCCCTTGGGAGTTGGATTTCCCTGCTGTCTCTCAAGAAGATCCAGATTTCCCTGCCCATCTGCTTATTTCCCAGCAGCCCCGGAAGATTCCCAGTCCACGGATCAGGTTCTGGTCCCTTGTTGCTCCTACGGCCATCCCCTCCCCCCACCCCCACCCCCTGAGGTTACCCTCTGGCTGCAGCCGCTCTTTCCAGGCTGGGAAGTTTAAAACTGCGTTCCTCCTGCAAGTCCCCAAAGCAAGGCTCAGACGGAGTTTAACAAAAGTTGAGGATGACAAGAGATTACAACATGGCTACAGGTGGATATAAAATATGCTTAGAGCCTCTCCGGGTCAAACACTGACCCCTCCTGGCCTCCAGATCTCCCTCTGCTCCTAACCCCAAGAAAGTGCCTTCTTTCAGCTCCGCCCCTGCCCCTGCCCCCGCCCCCGTGGCCTCAGTGGCTAAAAGAGAACATCCCTGGGGTCCTCGTGGACGGGAGGGGCCATGTGACAGCTCTGGCCAATGGGCTATAAGCAGGAGTGATGGGCGGGGCCTCCAGAAAGCTCCTTAGAAGCCTCTCCTCCCCTCACTCCCCACCCAGCCTCAGCTGGCCAAGTTTGGGGCCCTGGCGTTTCTCTCTTACCCCCTCTCCCCATGCTCTGGCGGCATGGGGTGGGAGAGCCACCCCCTCAGGATGGTGGAGCTGAGAGGGTGGAAGTTGGTTTTCTGAGGACCTAGCAGAGCAGGGGACGCCAGCCCTAGTTGCTGACCTCCACACTTCTTAATGTGTGAGAAAAAATAAACCTTGATATGATTAGAACACTGGTCTTTGGATTTTCTGTTACACGCAGACTTAACCAATTCCTAAGTTATTGGCCCTCCCCACCCAGCATCTTGGTCTCTGAGTCCACTGATGCAGAGACACTAAAATGTTACCCCCCCTTAGCCACAGCCCCTGTGTCATAACACTGCCCACAACGAAGACAACAGATGGCAGTGGCTTCAGGCCCAGGAGTTCAGGGCCAGTCAAGCCGCCTGTTTCCAGAACAGGACCTGCCTCCGCCTTCAAAGGAGCACAGGGCAGGCTGACCAAAATCCACCTCTAGATAAAACACCAACTGCAGGCTGCAATTTGTAAGCAGTGGTCACCTTCCTCCTAATCATCGTGATATTAACATATAAAGGAACCATGATCATTCACCCCCAAATACACACACACACACACACACACACACACACACACACAGTCTTAGGTCTGGGTCCCTTATTAGCAGAGCCTGAGACGGGTTCAGTGCGTGGATTTGCGGAGGGTGTGCTGTCAGGACACATGTGAAAGGGAGTGAGAGAATTAGGGTGGGGCGGGGAAGCCCAGTGAGGATGCCCAGCTTCAGCCTGGTCCACCCACCGGGGCTCTGAGCATAAATCACGTCTTGAGGCAAGAGGGCAGTCTCATGCCGTTGGCTTCATGCTGGATTTGGGCCCCCCCCGCCCCAGTACAGAAGATGGGCGGCTATGAGCTGTAACAGGCATCACAGCAGTGGAGGGGGGTTCCCATAGACGGGCTCTGGGTCGGGCACCAGCAGCTCCCACTGCACATACACACACACATACCCCTTGGTGTCACCCTGGGTGTGTCCCTGGAAGGCCCTGAGGGGTCTGGGAGGAGGCGTCCTCAGTGGGCAGCACTCTGTCCGCCCTGACCTCTCTCGCCAGACCAGCAGCGCTCTGTCAGCTTCCCTGGGACTAGCCTCTGTGCAAGCAAGGACCGGGGAGGTGGAGCGCATCGTAAATCAGAGTGGCAGCCCGGGTCCCTGAGGACTCGGCTCAGGCCCTGACCTCAGCCGGAGGAGGGAGGGAAAGCTGCCAGTGGCCATTTGGAAAACTCTGACATCTTTCAGGCAGTGGGGAAAAGGAGAAAACAAGGTTAGCAGAGCCCAAAGTCACGGCCTGGCCTCTTTTCAATGGTGCGCCCTGGTCCCAGACCTCATGTTTTGACATCTGGTTCTGAGAGGTGAAGAGGAGAAAGCTCCCCTTTCACAGCGTGAACGGTAACAGCCACTGTCGCAGGCACGGTGCGTGCAGGATTGCGCTTAACCTTCACCTTCACCCTCGGACAGGTTTCTCACGCTCGGTGCCACTGACATTCGGGGCTGGATAATTCTCTCGGGGCGGGGTGGGGAGTGGCCGTCCTCTGTGTGGGAGGCCTCGAGCCTCTAGGTGCCGGTAGCCCTCCCTCCGGGCACTGCAAAGTGGGGGCAAAATTGCCCCAGGCTGAGAATGCTCTCAGCGGAAGGGACTGTCTACCCAGTTAACAGAGAGGGAAGTCGAGGCTCAGAGATGGGAGGTAACTTGCCTGAAGTCACGCTTGCCAAGAAGCAGGGGCAGGAGGTGACTCAGGACAGCGTGTGAACCCAGGCCTTGCAGCCTCGGCAGCCCAGGCAAGAGGGTGTCCACCCGGCGGGGCCTGCAGCTCCTGCCCACACCCCTCCTCCGCCCCTGCAGCGGCTCCAGGGCAGAGGAAGGGGCCCCGGGGAGCCCGGGCATCATCCGAACGGCTTTGCTGTCAAGTGAAATGCCTCGCCCCCTGCCCTCACCTGCCCCCTCTAAATAAGCAGGCCTGCTGCGTCGGCGTTTTTACAGTTATGAGGCATTTATGGGCACCTGGGGAGCAGCTGTCGGCATCTCCCCACAGGCCTGGGCAGGGGGCTCCCCCCATGCCCGCACCCCTGCCCTGGCCCTGCACCTCCAGCTGGGCCAGTCTCACCGAGTCCCCGAGAGATCCCTGCACATCTCAGGCCAGGGTAAAAGCCTGAGGTTAAGGGTAGAAGCCCAGGGAAGAAAAGCTTTACTCGTTTTTATTTTCCCCTTTATAAAACACAAATCACGACTGCAGGGGAGTTAGAAAAAAACAGAAATGCAAAATAATAATAATTTTTAACTTAAGATCACCCACAATCCTCCGTCCAACGCTAATAACTGTTAATATTTTCTGAAGTACATTTCCAGTGCTTTTCCATAAAACAAACCTATATACAGAGAGTTTGCCCGGCATTTGTGAAGACCGTGCTAAGCATTGTGCTGAGGTTGACTATATCTTCTTTCAAGGATCCCTGAGATGAAGCTGAGAAGTGAGCTCTGGTAATAGAGCCATTTTACAGCTGAGAACACTGAGGCTCTAAAAGTGGCCTGGTCGGAGATCTTGGGCACAGCACCAAAAGACAACTCTGGGTGATTTAAGCAGAAAAGAGTATTTGAAAGATCATAGGACTCACAGACACACGCCAGAGGCACAGGGTGAGGGGTGGTGGTGTCGTGAAGCCAAGGAGCGCCACCCAGTATCCTGGCCAGAGAGCGATCGCTGCTGTCCCTGTGAAGCCCTGATGCTGCCATGGGCACCACCCCGGCCCAAGCCTGCCTCCTGCTGGCCTCCCCGGCAGGCCACACACAGTGTGCCCACACCCTTCTGTCCGGCTTTTCCCACTCCCTCAAGGGAGGTGGGCTGTCTTTCCCCATCCAGAGGAGGGGCACCAAGAAACAATGACTATCCAGCACAGAGAGGGTGGGCAAGTTGCCCAGGGTCACACAGCCAGGAAGAGGCTGAGTCCAGGCTGCAAGTGCAGTCTCTCTGGTGCAGAAGCCCAAGCTTATAACACTGAGCCGCAAAGCTGCCACCTTTTCCTTCTATTTTATTTATTTTAGCAATGATAGCCTCATCTTACTACACACCCTTCTTTAGCCTGCTTTACAAAATTTAGCAATACATCCTGACTATCAAAGGAGATCTTTTAATTTTGAAAGGAAAAACTTCACCCTTTTCCTTTTTGCCCCCACCAGTGGCCCTCTTCCCCGCCCACTGCCCCACCCATGCACCTCTCCCACGTGACAGGGTCTGGCCAGGCCCCCAGAACCCCTGTGGCCGGGCTCCCAGAGGCACAGAAGACCTTTCAGTCCAGCAAGGGGGCGGGGGCTGAGGCCGGAGGCCAGGTGGGTGAACCTGCGGCAGCCGTGTTACAGATGGCTTCCGGCCAGAGGACGCCTACTTTACTGACCAAGCAAGTGGCCCTGGGGACCCGGCCAGGAGCAGCTGGAATGGGTCCCAGAGTCCCGGGAGCTCCCGGAGCTGTGCCCTGCAGCCGACGCTGAAGGCACTGGGGCCTGTCCTGCGCTGCACATCTCACAGCTGACCCAGTGCCCACACTTCTCCCCTCGAGCAGCATGGGGGGTGGGGGGTAGGGGGGCGGGGGGTAGCGAGTTTCTAAAGGCAGAAGGGATGGCATTGAGGGGCTCTCAATCCCACCGCCTGGGTTCGAAGCTGTTCTCCACCACCTGGATGACCTTGGGCAAGTTACTCTGTCTCTCTGTGCCTCAGTCTCCTTATCTGTGAAATGGGGTTGTGGAAAACAGCACCTACATCATGGGGCTATTGTGAGGATTAAAGAAGTTAATACATGCAGTGCTGTCCCAAAGTAAGTGACCAGTGTCAGCTGTTATCCATTTCCTCCCCCCAACCAAAACCTGCCAAGGGGGGTCCGTATCACTCGGTCTCTCCTTCCTTCCTTCCTTCCTTCCTTCCTTCCTTCCTTCCTTCCTTCCTTCCTTCCTTCCTTCCTTCCCTCCCTCCCTCCTTCCCTGCCTCACCCAGCGCATACCCTAGACCTCCACGTGCCGGGTCCCAGGGCACAAGGAACCAGGCAGACGCCGCTTGCCTCCCCTGATGCCCAACGCCAGCCCGGGCACAGCGAGCGCCTTCCCCTCCCTGGGCATCACAGCCCCTCCTCACCCTCCACCGGGAGGAAGAGATGAGGGAGGGGATCACATTCTGGGCATCTTCACTCCCACCACCCTCACCGAGACATAGGAGGCAGACCTTGGGGAGGCCCTGATCTGCTGGGCCGGTAGTGACCCTGCTCCTCCCGGGACTTCAGTTCTGGAAAGAGCTTCCAGCAGAGGAGCCAATACTGGTGGTCTGCGGAGGGTGGAAACCTGGAGCCCAGATCCTGGTTTCTAAATATGCTCCTCCCCTAAGAGGAACCAGGGTTCCTCGGGGTGAAGTCTGATTCCACGGCTGGACAGAGACAGTCTGGGTGAGCCCGGGACACCTCGTATCACAAGGTCAGGAGGTGCCCAGCTGGTGAGTTCAATCACACCCCAGCTGCAGGCGCACCTGGCACTGTGGGGACCTCGGGTCCGCAGGGCCAGGACCAGAGGGCCCAGGTGGGTGTCCTGGGCACAGCGTCCAAGTGGATGGACCCTTGATAGGGAAGGTGGCTGGAGGTCTCCTCCCAGAGCAGCTGTCCCTCTAGCCATTCATTCAATAACCCCTTTCCTAAGCCCCCACTGTGTCCCCTGGCTCTGGGGGTACAGGATGGGAAGGCCAGGAGGCCGTGTGAGGGCAGGGGACCCTCCATGAGGAAGAGGAGGTTACACTGAGCCCCCGAGATGGTGAGCACCTGTGGAAGGCTCGTGGAGATACCACACTGCTGGGCATCCCACGGCCCACCTCGGAAACCGGAGCGTCACAGGACATGATGGAGGCTTGTTAACACGGCTTTTCCCACAGACTCTGGGGCAACACCTTTTAAAAAAGAGAAAATGATGGGAATTCCCTGGCGGTCCAGTGGTTAGGATTCCGTGCCTCCACTGCTGGGGGCCGGGGTTCAATCTCTGGTCGGGGAACTAAGATCCCACAAGATGCACGGTGGCCAGAAAACCAAAAAAAAAAAAAAAAAAAAAAAAAAAAGAACAAAAAGAGAGAGAGAGAGAAAATGACTGAAGAACTGGTGTGTCTTCTTTAAAGTTATTGTAAAAGTAACTCATGCACTGTACAACAAATGGAAAAATGAAAAAATGTATGCAGAATATAATACTTACATTTACCCCCTAGAATAGGCGGAACACGGGATTTTCAGGGCACTGAAAATACTCTGTATGATACTCTGATGGTGGCTACAAGTCATTACACGTTTGTCAAAAGCCATGGAATGGGGCTTCCCTGGTGGCGCAGTGGTTGAGAGTCTGCCTGCCAATGCAGGGGACACGGGTTCGAGCCCTGGTCTGGGAAGATCCCACATGCCGCGGAGCAACTGGGCCCGTGAGCCACAACTGCTGAGCCTGCGCGTCTGGAGCCTGTGCTCCGCAACGGGAGGGGCCGCGATAGTGAGGGGCCCGCGCACCGCGATGAAGAGCGGTCCCCGCACCGCGACGAAGAGTGGCCCCCGCTTGCCACAACTAGAGAAAGCCCTTGCACAGAAACGAAGACCCAACACAACTAAAATAAATTAAAAAAAAAAAAAAAAAAAAGCCATGGAATGTACAGCGCCAAGAGTGAGCCCTAAGGTAAGCTGTGGACTCTGGGTGATCATGACGTGTCGGTGTAGCTTCATCGAGTGTAGCACATGCACCATGCGGCGGGGATGTTGCTGGTGGGGACGGGGCTAGACGGGAAATTTCCGTACCTTCTGCTCAATATTGCTAGAAACCTAAAGCTGCTCTAAAAAAAAGAGTCTACTAAAAAAAAAAAAAAAAAAACTACCTAACCTCTATCAGCATTTTGGTGAATGTCCTGTCTTTTTCCTATAGAAACATCTATTTTGTGTTTCCCTGTCTATATACAGACACATATACAAACATACGCACACACATACACACATATATACGCGTATATAGAACAAAACTATAACCCCCACCTAACCATAACATTGTGGACATTTTCCAGCTACCGGGATCTATTTACATCTGGCGCTGTCACTCTGCCCCAGAGAGGTGGATGTTAAGTCCAACGTCGCTAGTACCACAGGACGTGTCTGTAGACCCCATAACTACCTGAGAGTAGGTTGCTAGGTAAGGGTATTCCAATCAAGGTATTTATGTTGCAGAGAATGGAACCCACAAAGTCTGGCTCCTGTGATCAAGGGGGTTACTGGTGGGATAAAGGGATTATGATGCAAAGGGCAGGGCTCCAATCAGGCCCCACCTGGCATGCTGTCCTCATGGCTTGGTTCCTGGGGAAGGGAGCACCTGACCGTGCTGTCGTCTGGAGCTCTGATGTCACAGCCTCAAGCCCAGAAGCATCCACGTCCAGGTGCTCTGGAGTGCCTTCCTGTCCTGTGTCCCTACGTGACAAAGGTCTGAGCACTGCCTGGGAAAACTCTTCTACGTGGGTACCAGAGGAATGCGACAGGAAAAGAAGTAACAACCTCAAAGTCCATCAGAGTAGAACGGGCAGACTGGGGCGTGTTCCTAAAATGGAATAAATACTACCCTCCACCCAAAAAGAGTGGATAGCGGCTAGTCATCTCAGAAATGTAAGGATGAGGGGGAGAAAAGTCAGCCCCAGAATACCCATTGTATATATCACATAAACTTCAAAATTAAGTAAATATAATTTGGGGGTGTGCAGTGAAACTTTATACGAACTACAGAATTCAGAATTCGGGTTACAACTAGGTGGAAGCGGGTGGCGGGGAGGAGTGTCTGGAAGAAACATGGAGTGACCTTTCCAGGCGTCAGCAGTGCCGTTTCCTATGATGGGGTGGGGGGTACACGGGTGTCTATTTTATTATGTCTTTCCTTTTACGTCGGTCTTATGTACACTCTGATGTATATGATTTATTTCACAAAAGTTTTAAGAGCCAGGTCTGTGCCAATCAGTGGTCTGAGAATCACTGTGGACATACACCATCCCCAGGGTCACATATTTGTTTTTTAACTTGCTTGGGATGCCAACCTTAATTCACACAGGAAGATAAAAACTTCCCTTAGTGGCTGCTTTCTAACTTCGTGAAGACTGAAAATTAAACCTGAGATGATGTAGTAAATTAAAACGATAGTGATGTTTTTATATCAAATTATATGTTACTTAAAGTGTATTTGATGGCTCAAGTGTTTTTAACATTTAAGAGAATTTGGCATATTCATGTCAGATTAGTCTTGTTATTTCAATTAGAAACCTACTAAATAACTCAGTTTAGGATTAAATGGAAAAGTTTAAGAACATTGTATTAAATGGTATTTGTTTTATTATTATTATTTTTTGATATGAGGAAAAGAAACCTCAGGTTTTCTGGTTTCTTTTTTTTATATTTTGAATTTTATTTTATTTTTTTATACAGCAGGTTCTTATTAGTTATCCATTTTATACATATTAGTGTATGTATGTAAATGGTATTTTTTAAAAGAACTGGAGACTCACCGTGTTTATGAGTTTATTAGATTCACTGGATCAGTTTAAATACTAGAAGAGGTGGCAATTAAAGGGCTTAAAAAGAAAATTAGGGAACAGTTCTCAGAGCTTCCTGAGATGTTCTTCCTGGGTTATAATCCTCAAATTCGGCTCAAATAAAACTTTCCAATTTTTTCTTTAAAAAAGTTTAATTTAAAAAAATAAAAAGAAAAATAAATAGATTTAATTTATAAATGCACTTTAAAAAGAAGAGTGATGCCCTTGTGCCTTCCTTTTTATGGCAGTAGACTATAAAAAAAGATCAGAATTAACTATTTCAGATACTTGCAATGACCAGGGCGGGTATCTGGTAAAGGAAGCAGCAGCAATGTTTTGTAGTTTTCTGGAGGACCAGGAAAAGAGGCCCCTGTGAGCGGGGACTGTGGGAAAAATCCTCATAGAAAACCCATCCCTCTGACCAGAGGAACCAAGGTAAGATGTCCCTGTGACCTGAATGGTGGCAGCGTGGTTTTTGTTTTGTGTTTTTTTTAATTTTTATGGGAGTATAGTTGATTTAAAATGTTGTGTTAGTTTCTGCTGTACAGCAAAACAAATCAGTTATACATATACACATATCCATTCTTCTTTAGATTCTTTTCCCATATAGGCCATTACAGACTAATGAGAAGAGTTCCCTGTGCTATACAGTAGGTCCTTATTAGTTATCTATTTTATACATAGTAGTGTGTACATGTCAATCCCAATCTCCCAATTTATCCCTCCCCCTCCCCTTCCCCCTGGTAACCGTAAGTTTGTTTTCTACATCTGTGACTCTATTTCTGTTCTGTAAATAAGTTCATTTGTATCATTTTTTTAGATTCCACACATAAGCGACATCATATGATATTTGTCTCTGACTTACTTCACTCAGTATGACCATCTCTAAGTCCATGCATGTTGCTGCAAATGGCATTATTTCGTTCTTTTTTATGGCCGAGTAATATTCCATTGTATATACGTACCACATCTTCTTTATCCATTCCTCTGTGGATGGACATTTAGGTTGCTTCCCTGTCTTGGCTATCGTAAATAGCGCTGCAATGAACATCAGGGTACACGTATCTTTTCGAATTATGGTTTTCTCTGGATATATTCCCAGACCTCCTCCTTCCCCAGCCCCACTGTGCAGCCCTTGGGAATCTCCTTCTGAACAAAAGCAGAGATGGCCAGATGGCTTCTGGTGGTGGGCCTCGCCCCACTCAGGGCCCCTGCGGGGGACCATTACTGAGGAAGGCAGACGTGACCCCGATGGGCCCCAAGGCTGCTCCCTTTTCCTCCTGAACCCTTAGGAGCCAGGCCGCAAGGCTGGCCACTCGACGGGAACACCTGAGAGTGAGTTTAAGCTTAAGTTTAAAAAAAAAAAAAAGGCGACAAGTACTTGCCCCCAGACCCATGAAATCAGGAATTCTAGAGTAGGGCCCGGGAGTGGGAATTTTTCAGAAGTTCCCCCAGGTGACTCCAAAGTGCACCTCCCAGGCTGAAAACTACTAACAATTTGATTTGCAGCAATGCTGCTTAGAGCAAAGGCAACAGTGCCCAGCAGCACGGCTGGGCCCGAGCTCTAACGAAGAGAGCACAAAGGCAGCTCCCGTGGCTCCGAGCACCGTCCAACTGCAGACACCATTTACGCCATCTGACTTGGCAAATGCCTTCTGTACAGCAGGACGGGGTGACGATAACTCAGGTCCTTTAAGAGTTATAGAGGGATCCCCTGTGTACAGAACCCGCCTTCACGGTGCTGGCACAACATTGGAAATGCTACTTAAGCTGAAGCTACATTTTAGTTTCCTCCCTGAATTATTTATTCCTCAAACAATAAATGGCGAAACCCAGGAGATGGTGGTGACAGCGCGTGTGCTGGTCAGGAGGGACTTGAAGAATCACTGCTACAGCTGCTGCAGTAATGAACTCCACAAGTAAAATAGCCGTCGCAGAGCACTCACCTCCCATCAGGTCACTGGCAAGTTCATCTTGTCCCAGAACACGTACGTCACTTCACCTTCGTGGGTGGTTGGTGCCTCCACCCGGAATGAGCGGGAGGCCCAGCGAAGCTGGCGGTGCCCACGTCCTGGCGGAGCACAGCACATCGGACTGCGCCCCCTGAAGCCACTGCTTTTATAAAACGAGTTGTACTTTCGTAGCCATCAGTGGTGACCCCCAACTTGGCCGTCTATTCCCTGCGCCCCCATCGGTGCCCCGGGAGCTGCTTTCGTGGGTCACCGTTCATCCGTCCCTCCCCTCTCACCTGCTCCCCAATCTTAGCCTGGAGGTGAGCGTGCATTTCTGGACCAAACGTCAACGTGTAACCGACACCACAACTAGCCACAGTGCACCCTGCAACCTTACGGGTAAGATTCCAAGAAGAGCTGAGAAGCAAGGAGAGCTGGGGGTGCGGACTGGATGAGAAACCGGAATAAAACAAATCCCCACCAGATGATTTCGGCATAAAATAAATCTAATGGCAGACTAAATGGAATATCTGGGAAGTGCCTTGAACCTTCATCCAAAAACACATAACTCCTAACCCACGTCAGTTTTCTTGTTTCCACTTTTAATTCTGCCATTTTCTCTTAATATTCAGGTTTTAACAAAGACAACAGGGCTATTGCTCGCCAAATCCCAGCTAGGAATTCAGAGCACAGCAAGAATCAAAACTACAGCAAAAAAATTATCAATCTGCACAACTAACTTTAGAAAACAGTTTAGTACAATTTTGTTATGAAACTCATTTACAGGAGGTTACTCACATGTACTTATCAAATTTGCTCCTGATAATACATGAAAACACAGAACTAAATAAACTGTGCACAGTAAGTCCAAGGCAAATTATATACAAAGAAGCAAAACAAATTTTTAAGTAGAATATATACATGTTGAAAGAGCTAAGATTGAAAGGAGACAAGGCCACTTTCTTGTAACGCCATGGCAAGGACGAAAACCAACAGCCGTATTTTTCACCTGCAATAAGGTTGACCACCAATCAACAACACTGCTATGACAGCCACATCAAGAAAGGCCACACTGTACATATGAAATGCTTAATGCAAATACATACACCAACTGGAACCACAAATCGATTCCAAAGCAATGTCAGGTATGACTGTTTCCTGCTGGGAGAGGCTGTCAGGACACAGGCTTGCTCATTACAAGGGATGGTGCACTAATTCTCGCGTTACCAGACTAGGTGGAAGGTGAACCAAAAGTGAACACGTGTGAGAACAGGCACCAAACTTAACAGGAAATAACATCGTTCGGGTGGGGCAGCAAAGTACGTACGGTGGGGAGCACTTACTTACTTCACGTGTTGTGTGAGCGGAGCGGGAGGAGTTCCTGACCCCAGCTCTTTCCAGCATGCCTCTTCTATAAGCTTACAGGTTTTAGATTCTCTAAATTGTCACTACAAGTGTCTGCTAAATGAAGCATTTTACCAAAATAGCAGGAAAGTTAAACTTAAAGAAACAATGAGCTTTCTTGCCAAAGGCCAGGCAGGAAGCTTACGAAGCCCCTGACCCAGAGCGGGGCTCAGCCCGCCTCCGTGAACGGGGAGCAGGGGTTGACTGTGGGGACAGAGCACGTGCTCCCCGAGTGACAGGAGTGTTCAATCCCATCAGCAGAGGTCTGGACACCAGTGGGAGGGACAAGGGTAACAAAGAAGTAGCATGTTTAAACCTTTGGCAACCAAACATTTTTTTTAAAGCTCTTAATAACCTGCTTCAGTAGAATTCCTGATGAACACAAAGCCCTCTTTGCTTAAAAAGCAGATGACCGAAAAAGTTTCAAATGGTGCACATTCATCGTCAGGAATGCCTGCTTTCTCCCCCAAACTAGCTAGGGCTGCACAGCATTCACTACAAACGGCTAGTTCAAACAATGGTCAACTGCTACTAACACAGATTCTCAGTCTGTGATACCTCAACATCAGTGTGTGTGCGCTTGGAAAACCGGACTTTGAAATTAGGCAGCCCTGCCCTCATCCAAGTCTCTCAAATCTCCGCCCACCGTGGCCACTTCCTTTCACAGAAGCACAACCCCTCTAACCAGATCTTCCACCGCAGCGGTGTATTTGCGTCACTTACGATGGTTTCCAAAGATCACAGGAAATCTGTCAACTCTCTTCCTGTTCTCAGCTCCAAGTATTTGCACTCCTCTCCCGTCCTTCTCTTTTTAGAGGATGTTTCTCTCCTGCCTAAACTATTGTATCTGGTCTGCCCTATCTGGTTCCCAAGCTGCCCGGTGACCAGAATCCCTTGGGAAGATGCTAAACATCCAGCTTTTCATGAGTTGGATTCTCTTGGCGATCTACAGGCTTCCACAAGCCACCCCAGCACTGATCTAATACTTGGCAACCACTGGATTTGTAACCCACCAGTTGCAGGAAATTCACAATATGCTGGGGGCATCTGAATGACATTTCAAGAATTATTCTTTCATTTCACATTCTTGCATCTCACGAAGAATGAGAATTTTAGCTAGAGAACTATGTGCTCACTACAATAGGCAGACGAACTCGTCACAGAAATGTAATATCCTGTGCCAGGGTGCCTCGTCTAAAAAGGTGCATGAGTGGAACTTCACCTAACAGAGCTTTGCTTCCCAGGGTCTTGCCCAGGACACTCCAGTTGGTTTAACAGGACGAGAGGCATCTGACCCAGTGCACTGACTCGCTTCTCTCAGGCCGCCTTGGCTGTTAAAGACGTCTGTTTGCTACAACAATCTTTGAAAGGACCTGCCCTCCTCCCACCTTTTGTTTTTTTAAAATATAAGGTTTGTTCCGTTGAAAATGATTAACATTTTAAGCAGGGGAAAGAAAAGCTGTCTACCGGATTAAATTTTAAAAGGATTCTGTTATTTGCTATACAAATATACATTCCAACTTTTACAGCATCCTCTCCAGTCTGACCTTTTCTACAGAAGAACAAGAGATCAACATTTGAAGTCTTCGACTTCGAGGACATTATTACTGATACACAAATGCCTTCTGAAAGCTTTTGCAACTGACAAAAAGTACTGAAGACGACCAAGAGGCCCATGTGTTAGGATACATTTTCTGTTTTCCAACAGCACACAAACTCCTTTAAGGAAAAAAGTAATCTTATCTGGACAGTCCTACTAGCTGGTCATCCGAAGTCTGCAGTAACGCTGTGGCTGACAGTCTCATTTGGCTCCACTATAAAAGCCTCCTCTTCTTTAAGCTACTGTCCTCCTCCTCCAGTCCCCCCTCGTCCCAGCCTGAGTTCCTCTTTGTGTGGTGGCTCAGAGAGCCACGCCTCTCCTGATCCCCCTCAGTGAAGGCCCTGGTCTCCCCCCTGTGGCTGAGTGCCCCCCCTTCCTGGGCACGTTTACTCGTGGAAGCGTTGGTACCAGCAGCTGGAGCGTCGCACTGCGCGTGAGGACTGTGGTTGTTCACAGCAGCTCCCTTGGCGGGGGGCTGCTGCCCGATACTGGTCGGATCCTGGTGACTTCCGGGGAAGCCTGGCTCTCCCAAGGGAGGCGTTGCTCCGGGATACTGGGGGCTCGAGGGCTGCAGCTCACTGAGGCATTTCCCTTTGGCTTCACAGCCCAAGCCCATCCTCCTAAGCAGTCGTGGGTCCCGAAGCCGGTCCTGAATGGGTGGCCTTTCAGGGTCCTTTGCAGTAACAGTGACAGTGGCTTCTTTGGAGTCAGAGGGTGAGGGGTACGGGGAAGAAGCAAAGGACATCTTGGCAAATTCACTGTCTAGCTTGTTGCTGGGCACTCCGCCCTGGGGTGTGGACACCTCTGGGGCGACAGCAGGAGGGTGAGTCAGACTTCTCTGCAGTACGGGCTTGAGTTTCAGAATCTTCATTGCATCGTGTCTATAGTTTTTGTCCCACGTCTTAATAATGGCACCACGCTTCTGTGCATCCTGAATCAGGTGATTCCAATGCTGGTTTTCCTTGAAACAAAGAGAAGGAAGAAAATTACATCCCAAAGAAACACTCATATGCTTGGGAAGCAGAGGTTCCAGTTTTCACTTCTGAACAAACAGTAAGTATACTTTCGTGAACAGATTCTCAAGAATCCACTACTCGTTAGACAAGGCTGAAAGGAAAAATAAGGTGGGATACAGAACGATAAAGCCACGCTGCTAGAAAAGAACACTGGGCACCACCTCTAAGAAAGAACTTCCACCATTTTACCACTGTTACTCAGGCCACGTAGTGAATTAGCTGTCATGCAAATCTGTACCAACTGCCGGTAGCCTCATGTAGCTATATCTAAACTTCAATTAAGCAAAATTAAACATTCATTTCCTCAGTTGCACCAGCCACATTGCAAGTGCTCAGCAGCCGCATGTGACCAGGGCTAGGATCCCGGACAACACGGACACAGAAGGGCTGCGTCATCCCACCGAGTTCCCTTGACACTGCTGATCCTAGAGTCTTGCCTGCCTCCGGCCAAGGCTAACATTCTGGAAGGGGAAGGCTTGGTTTCAGAAAGCTCTAACTTTTGAGTGCATGCTGACTGTTCTAGAAAGAGGTCCATAGCTTTCATCAAGCTCCCAAAGGCTTTCCCAAACTCCAAAGGGCTAAACCATCTTAATCCGCTGAGATAACTATTCCAAGGATATTGTCCCACTTTTGTCTCTTTTCTAGAAGAGCTTAAGTTATGAAAAGCACATCTAAAGGGAAAAACAAAACAAAACAAAAACCCAACTCACGCATCTCTCCTCTCTTCCTTTTAGAGTTTCCTCAGCAATAAATTGCTTCTTTACAACCATCAGAACTTGGGCCTCTTTAGACAGAAGAAAGAGAGAGTATGAGGGAGGAAAAAAGACGGAGACTGAAGGAAAGAGAAGAAAAGGATAGCTCCCCTCATGGGGGCTCCTGCACTACTCATGAAGGTGGGTAAGGGTACAGCAGTGAAGCTGCATACACAGTACTGACCTGCTGTGTGACCTTGGTCAAGTCACTTGACCTCTCTGAGCCTGTTTCCTCACTGTAAAGTATGAATAGTATTTTATTTAGATGACTCTAAAATGCGCTTTGAAAAAAAATAAAATGCCCTTTATTTTCACGTTTTACCATTTCTGACTTTGGGGTGCCTCTTGGCCAGGCAGCAGTTTCCATGTATGTAATCCTGGAGGAATTCATGGCTGGGTGACTACAACCTCTTGACTTTTAGCCAACAAACCGCTTTTAAAAAGAATGAGTCCTGGCTCTTGCCTGAAAAATCTTTCCACAGACATCCTCTGATAAGACAAGAAAGTACCAGCACTACAACTTGGAGAATGGAGATCAGAAGTTGGAAGAAACCCCGGGGACCACAGTGGGGTCGTCTCATGAGACGCCTCTGACTGCACAGGGAACGGTTCGAGCGTGAGCAAGGGTAAATGGGATGGTGAATGGGGACGACCAGAGTGTTAGTCTGAAAGTGAGATGCTTTCAGGGGTATCTTAGTCCATCTATTTTGCTATATTTCCTATGTATGAACAAGAGTGGTATGACACTGGGTTGGCCAAAAAGGTTCATTCAGATGTTACAGAAAAACCCAAATGAACCTTCTGGCCAACCCAATAAAAATCTGTCTAAAGTCTAAAAAAGTTCTTTCAGTAACTATAAAACAAAAATTCTAAGTGAAAATAAAGTGTCACAGTTCAATAGTAGAACATAAAATAATGATGCCCATTATATAACTAATGGCTTCTTGGATTTGATAAACTATGCCGGCAATGCAGGCCTCACAGGGTCTTTTAAAGTAAGTCGTGCAAATCAAGTGCACGGTACGGTGACCGCATGCACCAGGAAGGTGCATATGAGCAGTACCAGGCTCCGATCTCCCTGACTCAGGAGAGCTCTTGAGAGTCCTACCCTGTGGCTGGAATGCAGATGTAAAGCAGATGGCCTTGCTGCTATTTCTGCCAATTCTACTGCACCTAAACTTGCTGTTTAATCCAATCCCTAGATCACAAAAACATTTCTGAGAAGGAGCTATTAGTCTTGATTTCTCAGAGGAAACCAAGTGCCTTAATCACTGATTCCATCTCCATAAGGGAAACTGGGCTGAAGAACCAAAAAAAAAAAAAAAAAAAGAGGCTGGGGTGGGGGGAAGCCCAAGGACAAATACGTTAAGTTGGATTGCAAGGTCCAAACGATAAACTGCAAGTTTTTCTATTCTGTTCTGTCGGTCTCTTTTTGTCACACTGGCTTCCCAGAGTGAAGATAATAACGTCTATACCGCAGCTAGATGTCAGTGGGCTTCAAATCTGCGTGACGGTGACTCCGGGGCTCACAGAGACTTCCTCGGGGGGATGTGAGAACGTTTTCTGGGAATCAATTTCCAAACCTCAGCTTCCAAACCCCAGTTCCCTATGTCCTCCTGGGGCTTTTCTGCCCTTCCACTCCATCCTTCACAACCACCACAACTCTCACCTGTCCCAAATCTGACCACAGGGCGCACGGCTAGGGGAGGTAAACACGCCTGGGTGTCAAATAGAGGGGGTGGTAAACAGAGGGGTGCCCATGAAGGCTCCCGCTATCAGGGCATCTAAGAGACACAGCTCTATAAACATTTTACTTTTCGGGTTTGAACATTATCAAAATTCAACTGTGTGAAAATAATAACTATTAATACATTACTCAACTGACAAGATATCGTTCGTTAATACTCAGATCCTTATGGTCACAGGAAAAATAATTTTTTAAAAAACTCTTTGAGGTAACTATAGATTCACAGGAAGTTACCAAAACAGTACAGAGGTTCCACGCACCCTTCACACAGTTTCCCCAAATAGTTATGAAAACCAATTCTTTAAACTTCCAAATTTACATGTAAATTTTTTGTGGCAGAAAAGCCTAACAGTCATATTAACAGAAAGGCTTTTAATTATGAAAATATATAAACTACCCCCACTGAATTTTATCCTAAACAGTATAAATGGCAATTCAATTTTAAAGAGCAGAAAGAATAACACTGCTCTCTATTCCACTGGATATATTTAAGAGTGGCATAATGGATTTATTTTTAATAGCTTTATTTTTAAATGTCAAATGTTTACAATACATTAGAAACAAAATCTTTATCAACACTTACGATAAAAAATTTTCAATATAAACTTAAAAACGGAGGATACACAGCTTTTAAACATTCTTTCAAGGGGGTACACAAACAACAAAGGTTGAAGACCACAGATCTAGGTAAGAGTTGAATGAGAAAGATTGTATTTGTGCGCCCTCTGGTGGAACTAACCAAAACAGGGGAAAAACCTACTGAGTTGGCACCTCTCCTGAGATAAACCAGTGACTCTGTTAAATACAGAAATTAGAGAAACTGAGTTATTACACCTAATGAGACAGGCAGCAAATATATGCTTTATCTAGCTGTGATTCACCAAATTAAGCTGCACTATTTGTCGACCACAGATGTAAACTTGCCCCTCCTTCTAGAGGAGTATCTGTACTGATGGAGGAGCTCCGATGCCACTCACCCCTCAAGGGAAATAGCAAGCAGTGCTGCTCTGAGTGCCAAGACAGAAATGAAGATCCAAGCACTTCCCTGCACATTCCCCCTCTCTCTGGCATGAAGCTAGGCTAATAGCCACATTTACTGAGTGTTTACTAAGTGCTAACCAATCTTCTAGCACTTTACATATATGGGTTTACATGTCTTCCTAACAATTCTACGATGTGGATACAATTTTTTTTAAAGGTCATCTTGAGAGTAAACTACGGATACCTGGGTCTTGGGCTAAGAAAGGGTGAGCGGTTGAGGCATTACAAAAGCTCCCAGGAAGAAGCTGCTGGAGGACATAACAACCAGGGGGGAAGAGGCTCATTATTGTCTGTAGCCTCGAAATCATTCCACTTTGATGAAAAATAAAAACAAAACCTCAACCCGGTATCAGTCATGATGGGCAAACTCCGGAGTTCTCTGGTTCTCTAGAATGTACCTACCATCAGGGTCCTCAAATGTCCCAGGATGAAGAGGCTGTACTTGGCTCGTGTGATGGTGACATTCAATCTCTGCAAACTTGCCAGAAACCTAAGCAACGGAAGGAAAAAAAAAAAGTTACTTCTTTCTTCAGAATGACTCGGCATGTCAGTGTAGGTGAGACACAGGCGTTTCAGACAGCTTTTCTTGGGCTCCTGCTTTAAGGTCATGGTGCAGGACCTGGCACAGAAGCAATTCCCATTAAGGACAGCAAACAAACAAGATGCCCAGTGCTTTCTTTCAAAGTGATGCACCTGTCTGTCGATTTCCTATTTTGACTTGGATGAGATATTGGAAATTTTAATGGTATGATTTTTAAGCCTTAAAAGATCCTAAAAATATGATAGTAGATCAATGATGACACATACCATGGAGAGGAACATGCCCCTGCAAAATATACCGGATTCAATAATCTGTTTCACTCTTATCAAGTGAAAAAACAGATTCACACTGTGACATGGGTTAATACACAAGGTACCAAGAGAAGCAGACCTAACAGTGGATCAACTTCACAACTTAAAAAAGAAACCTTCAAGATATTACTCAATTTTTTATATAAGAAAATAGAGCAAACGATGGTATTCTCTAACAGTGATTAAAAAGATCTAACTCGGGGGCTTCCCTGGTGGCGCACTGGTTGAGAATCTGCCTGCCAATGCAGGGGACACGGGTTCGAGCCCTGGTCTGGGAAGATCCCACATGCCGCGGAGCGACTAGGCCCGTGAGCCACAACTACTGAGCCTGCGCGTCTGGAGCCTGTGCTCCGCAGCAAGAGAGGCCGCGACAGTGAGAGGCCCGCGCACCACGATGAAGAGTGGCCCCAGCTCGCCGCAACTAGAGAAAGCCCTCGCACAGGAACGAAGACCCAACACAGCCAAAAATAAATAAATAAATAAATAAATACAAATTAAAAAAAAAAAAAAAAAAAAAAGATCTAACTCTGGATCATAAACAAGCAAAGAATCAATAATGACAGTTACCCACCCAATTGAGCCTTGCATGGCATTTGCTCTGACACATGTAACAATAACACAATCTTTCTGACGACCCTGGAAGGCATCCACGGTATCTACTTCTGCTGGCCTATTTACGAAGAGAGAAACATATTTACTGACAAAAGATAATTATTAAATATACATATTTATACAGTAGTATTTCTTAGATACTTTTTTAATGCTATCTTTTTAAATTGGAATAGAATTCACGTAACACAAAATTCACCATTTTAAAGTACACCATTTGGTGGTGTTGAGTCATTCACTACGGTGTACAGCCATCACCGCTATCTAATTTCATAGCGTATCCATCACCCAGGAGAGAAGCCCTGTGCCTATCAGCCATCAGTCTCTATCTCCCCCTCCCCAGGCCCTGGCAACCACTAATCTACTGTCTGTCTCTATGGACTTTTCTATATGGGAAATTTCATATAAATGGAATCGTAAAATATGGGACCTTTTGTGTTGGGCTTCCTTCACCTAGCATGTTTTCAAGGTTCATCCGTGTCGTAGACTGTAACAGTACTTCATTCCTCCTACGACTATTAGCCTGTACAGATACACAGTTTATTTTTCACCTATGTACAAATTTTCGACATTTGGGTTGTTTCCACTTTTTGACTATCATGAATAATGTTGCTACGAACATTCACGTACAAGCTTTTGTGTGAACCCTTTCTCAATTCTTTCAGGTATGTATCTAGGAGTGGAATTGCTGGGTCACGTGGTAATTCTATGTTCAACTTTAGGAGGAACTGCCAAACTGTTTTCTACAGTTTCTCACCAGCAATGTGTATGTATTCCAATTTCTCCACATCCTTGCCAGAACTTGTTATTGTTTTTTTTTTTTTTGTAATGATAGTCATCTTGGTGGGTGTGAAATGATATCTCCTCACTGTGGTTTTGATTTGCATTTCCCTAATGACAAATGATGTGGAACAGCTTTTCATGTGCCTGTTGGATTTTTATCTTCTTTTGAGAAATGTTATTCACATCCTCTGCCCACTTAAAAAGTTAGATTATCATTTTATTAAGTTGTATGAGTTCTTTATATATCCCGGATATGACTTATCAGATAAATATTTTGCACGTATTTTCTCCCACTCTGTGTGTTGACTTTTCACTCTTTTGATAGTGTGTCCTTTGAAACACAAAAGCTTTTAATTTTTAAGAAGGCCAATTTACTTCTCCTTTGGTTACTTGTGCTTGGGTATCATAGCTAAGAATCTGTTGCCTAATCTGAGGTCATATAAATTTACCTTTGTTTCCTTATAAGTTTCATAATTTTGTCTCTTAGACTCAGGGCTCTAATTCATTTTGAGTTAATTATTGTATACAGTGTGAGACAGGGGTCTAAAATTCATTCTTTTGCATGTGGATATCCAGTTATTCCAGCACCATTTGTTGAAAAACTATTCTTTCCCCAATGAATAGGCTTGGCACCCTTGTTGAAAATCAACTGGCCATAAATGTATGGATTTATTTCTGGAATCTCACTTCTACTCTATTGGTCTATATGTCTATCTACCCTTATGACAGTACCAGTGTTGACAGCTTTGTAGTAAATTTTGAAAGAGGGAAGTGTGAGCCCTCCAACATTGCTCTCTGTCAAGCTATTTAGGGTCTCTTGCACTTCCATGTGAATTTTAGAATAAGCTTGTCCATTTCTGTAAAAAAAGGTAGTTGGAATCTTGACAGAGATAACAATGAATCTGTAGATCAACCTGGGGAATGGTGCCATCTTAACAATATTAAGTCTTCCGATCCATGAACATGAAATGGCTTTACATTTATCTAGTTCTTTAAATTCTTTCAACAACGTTTTGTCCTTCTGTGTATGAGCTCACACTTCTTTGGTTACATTTACTCCTAAGTATTTTGTTCTTTATGATGCTAGTATAAATGGAATTTTAAAAAATTTTCCTTTTCAGATTTCTCTATAGTGTCCAGAAATACAGCTGATTTTTGTATACTGATCTTGTACCCTACAACTCTGCTGAACTTGTTTATAAGGACCAGTAGTTTGCATAGATTTTTTAAGGGTTTTCTATATGTAAGAGTATGCCATTTGTTTTTTTTTTTGTTGGTTTTGTTTTTTTGGTTTTTGGTGGTTTTTTTGGCCACGCGGCGTGCAGGATCTTCGTTCCCTGACCAGGGATCAAACCCATGCCCCCTGCGGTGGAAGCACGGAGTCTTAACCACTGGACCACCAGGCAAGTCCCAGATTATGCCATTTGTGAAGAGACACTTTTGCTTCTTCTTTTCAAATATGGATGCCATTTCTTTCCTTTTCTTGCTTAACTGCTCCGCATAGAACGTCTAATGCAGTGCTGCAACAGAAGCAGTGAGAGGAGGCTTCCTTCCTGATCACAGGGGGAAAGCTTTTAATCTTAGCATCACGTATGATGTTTTAGCTGTGGGTTTTTCATAGATGCTCTTTATTAGGTTGAGGAAGTTCCCTTCTATTCCTAGTTTGTTGACTATCTTTATCATGAGAGGTTGCTGCATTCAGTCAAATGTCTTTTCCACATTTATTCAGATGCTCACCATCATGTGGGGTTTCCCCCCTTTAATATGGTATATCACACTGACTGATTTTCATATGTTGAACCAACCTTGCATTCCTGAGATAAATTCCACTTGATTGTGGTAAATAATCCTTTTAATATGCTGTTGAGTTCAGCTGCCATTATTTTGTTGAGAATTTCTGCATCCATATTCATAACGGATATTGGTCCATAGTTTTCTTTTCTGGTGATGTCTCCATGGCTTTGGTATCAGGGTAATGGCCCCGTAAGATGAGTTAGAAAGTATTCCCTTCTATTTTTTGGAAGCATTTGCAAAGGACTGGTGTTAATTCTTAATGTTTGACAGAATTCACCAGTGAAGCCTGGCCCTGTGTTTTTCTCTGTTGGAAAGTGATTACTAACTCAATCTCTTTACATTTAATAGGTCTATCCAAAGTTTCTGTTTATTTCTAGAGTCAATTTGGTAGTTTGTGTGTTTCTAGGTGCAGAAACTTTTGAGTTAATGGATTTCCAATATTTAATTTTTAATTTTACTGTCGAGGTATAAAGGAGACAAAAACATGATCTTCACCCTATACATGAAGGCACTAAAAGGGTTAAATACTTTATTCTAAGTGAAAATGTGAATACATGATTCTCAGTAGAGTTAGAATTCAGATAACAAGTCATCCAACTAAAGGGAAAGGCCTGAAGAATTTCTCAGTCACTTCCATTGTCAAGTGTAACGGTGATGACATTTGAACTGGCAGGACGCACTCCATCTACAGGGGCTGCAAGTGTAACCACACTCCCTCCCAGCACAAGTCTATGGAGCCAGGGTCCTAGTCTCCTTGTTCTATACTACCAGGGTCTAAGACCACTCCCTAGAGTTAAGTTTCCTTTTCTTCTTTCCTTCTATCCCCTCTTTCTTCTTTTTAATTCAACAGAAAAACTGGAAATATCTGTAAAAATAGAGATGCCTCACCCTTTTCCATCAAACTCTTTGTCCAAATTCTTCTGAATCATCATCTTCTGAGCCTTGTAATGGGTTATTATGCCAATGTTTCGGAAAGTAACATCCTTTCTTTTGTCTTTCATAAGTTTAATTATTTCCATTACCAGTTTTATTTCTTGAACATTTACATATGAGCTAAATAAGACGAAAACAAAAATACGACACATCAAAACTAATAGCAGTCCAATTGCTAAGCTAAGTTCCACTTTGTTTTCCACTACAGTAAAGGGTACATAGGTAGGTTTCATCTTTATTCAGTCAGCAGTGATTCAAAGAGGCTGTTATAATGACCATTAATACTGTACATATGAATAAATATAAAAATAACTGCCCAGTGAAACACGAAGTTCTATGACAGAAAAGAGGTTGGGGTCAAGTGATGCTTAGGCACCAGTTTCTTCATTTATTAAAACAGGGATAGCCGCAGGGAGAACGGAAGTACTCATAATAATAATGAAGATATGACTAATGAACAGCTAACATTAAGGATTTACTATCTTCCTAACACTGAGAAAAGTGCTTCAGATGTACTACCTTCCTGCATTCCCCACCACAGGCCATGCAGACCATGCACCGCATGACTGAGAGGATGGCAGCCACACAGACTAAATGTGACCCAGCCCCCAGAGATGAACAAACACGGGGCCCTACAGCAGGATCACGTCCTCTGTCCTTGCTGGCCTCATCCTGCACTCCCAACTCATCTCCCGAACTACAATGCATTCCCTCATTACCATACCAAATGCAACATGTGTGCACGCTGGGGGATGCCCTGCACTCGCACCTTGATTCCCGAGGCTACCTTATCTGTCTCACTTTAAAGCCTTAAATACTCACTATTCTAATTTCAAGACGTACTGTACAGGCAACCCAGTCAGCTAGCTTTCTTTTCCATACCTGAAATCTTTATTTGGTCACCTCTCATCAGGCCAACACTCTTCTCGTGACCATCCATCTCCACAATACTTATGTGGTAAACTCTCAATCCTCTGCTCCATTCCAACAGACCCCACTACAACCTTCACAATCCCTCTGGAATAGCAGCCCCCCAGCCAACTGCTCCGTATTTCTAACTTCTTCACTGAGAGACCCCTCCCTCCACCGCTATTAACTAATATCTTATTCTCACGGAGGACACCACTTGCTCTGCAGCTCTCTCCTGACGCAGAGGTGGAATTTCTATGTCTTCATACGTCATGATACAGGGGTGGCATTTCTATCTGTGCTAACAAATGCAGCCTCCGGGCTCCTCTTCCTTTATTCTCTCACAAGAAGCCCTGGCTCCTCTGAGGTGCTTCCTAATTAGCAACCACTGCTCCTTTTCGCTGTCATTCACAAACCACCTGATTCACAATCCAACATGCTGAAAGTACTGTCCACCCTCTGCCTCACACCTTGACTCAACTGTATCTGTACTTATCCTTCACAGTACTTAACCCAACCAGAATCATTAATCACCACGGTGATGGCCTGGTTAATGTCTGTCTCCCCTGTTAAGACCACAGCAGCCTTGCACTGGGGCCACGTCTGTTTTACTCACAGTTGTGATCTCAGCATGGATCTACTGAAGTGCTGACCGCATGTTAGGTAACATAACCCCCATTACCCAGTTAAGAAAAAAAAAAAAATCAAAAGACTGAAATATATAAAGACATCAGTAATTTATGATTGAAAAGGTGAAGTTATCAACCCAGCTAAAAGAAAATGATTGTGCACTGGCAGTAGGCAGAGAGACTTATATGGAAAATATTTTGAATTTAAATACGAACAGAAACTATATAAAAATTCTGGGACCATCAGAGGGGACTGAAGAAAAAGGAGAACGTACTCATTATCCCGCTTTTCTGAAC
This sequence comes from Eschrichtius robustus, assembly GCF_028021215.1. Lineage (NCBI taxonomy): Eukaryota > Metazoa > Chordata > Mammalia > Artiodactyla > Eschrichtiidae > Eschrichtius > Eschrichtius robustus. The sequence continues at coordinate 4,405,583 of NC_090833.1, read as the reverse complement.
CATCTCCAACATCAAACACGAGGTAGGGCTGAAATGGCCATTCAGATGAACACCGAATGGTCTCTGTCAATCTACAAAAGAGCAGCCACCATTTAGAATGCAAGTCAAATTATAAGAGAAAACGTTTTAGGATTATCATTACCATTTGTTCTTTCTGGGGAAGAGAGCGAGGGAAAGTAAGAGGACAAGAAGGACCTTCTTTTTACATAAAATTAAATACTTTTAAATAACATATTTTAGTGAAAGGTAGCAAGTGAATTTCATTTCTATTCTAGTAGTACTAGGGAGAATGACCCACGTAATTAAAATATAACAATCATGATTGGAAAGTTACTCATAATACAGTAAGTGAAAAAAGCAAGCTACAGAATACTATGTAGAGCATGGTGTGCTTTTTTTTTCCCCCCAAAAAGAGAAAAAGTAAAAAAATGATGTGCATAGTACAAGGACTGGAAGTAGATATAACAAAACGTTACCAGTGATTACCTCTGGGTAGTATAAATAGGGGTTCGGTTTTTCCCTTTCTTTTCATTTATCTGCATTTGCTACAATCAATAGGACTTTTATAATTAAAATTATTAAACCTTTATGCTTTTAATAACAAGACCTAAAAGCACAACAAAAGAGCTATTCTTCCTAAGCAGCCAAACCTACAAATAAAACAGGTGAACATGCAATGAACAGAACTCACCTATTTGTTTTCAAGCTCCTGTTATAAACGTAATTAGAAGGGAAGAGACATATGTCTGGGTGCATCCTGTACTGAACGGTGAGCTGTAAGACAGGCAGCCTGCCAATCACGTTGTGCTCCACGTTCTCTTCCAGAAGTTTGTAGAAGCGGGCCATCATCGACTGGTCATAGCCATAGTCCTGGGCCTTCTGAAAGGAGGAAAACAAAGCAATAATCTCCCAAGAATTCATTTGTACTTTTCCCACTATTAAAAAAACAGTCACTGAGCTCTAAGAGGTACAAGGTATTACCAACAACCAAAGATTCAGAGAAAGAAAATGTTTCCGACTCCAGCCCTAGAAAAACCATGCAGCTTGACTACAAAAGTTAAGGTATTTTCTCCTTATTTAGAAAACCCACATACTGCTTATGAACGAGATGTGATCTTGTGAATGACCACAACTGTCGCTATTTTGGTGCTAACAGGGGTCACCTGAAAGAATCGATGATAAAAGCAGCAAAGAACTGTAACACAGATTTTAACAATTATCTCTGGGCTATGCTCTCACAACTAAAAATAATGAATGTCATTGTAAATAAGCCTCTGAAAGACCAATTTCTTCATGCATCCATCATATACCGAGCAGCTAAAACTTGGGGTGCTGAGAGTCTACAGTGGATAAGATCAAGTGTCACAGGACTTACATTCTAGTGGAGGAGACAGGCAACTAAGTTGATTTCATAAATCCAAGAAAGGGTTACAAACCTGTGATCTGAAACACAGTGACTTAATTGACAAATGAAGAAAACTCTCTTAATGTTATCACGGTCGTGCCTTGGGATATACTTTTCAATGGTAGCATCATATCAAGATTCAAAAAGTATTGTATCTTAAATAATCCAGAAGCAAAGAATGTGCTCTGGAAAACCCACTAAGATGATGCAATCTTTATGAGTGATGTTGACAATATGAGCATTGAAGATGTATGTGCAAAGTTTTCATAAACCTGTTTCACAAACTATCAGCGTGGAGAAAATAGGCATTACTTCTTATTTATATTATTTATATATGTGATTATTTATATATGTGATATTAAATAGGTTTGTATAATTAAAGGGAATATTTTTAGTAGACATTTGGCAATTTCATCTATACCCCCCAAAGTTTATCTATTCAAGTTAGCTAAAACCTCATTTACTTCACTCTGGGGAAAAAGAAAATGGTTTATATGAGGTAACACATCTACTTCCAGAAAAAAAACTGAGTCCATCCTACAAAATGATGGAGATTTTTATGTTTTGACATGAACATATATTCCCGATCTATTTACTGACTGGAAAAAAGGTAATGTGGTACAGACTGATTCTGCCACCTTTAAACAAGGTCAAAACCTACATACATATACACAGGTTTATACATTCCCTATAACCATCTGACATTCTGAATTCAGTAACTTATTTACTGTCTGTTACCCACTAGAATGCCAGCTTCACGAGGGCAGGGATTTTTGTCTGTTTTCATCACTGTCTTGATGCCAGAACTTAAAAACAGTGCCTGAATTAGCCTGGCACTCAATGAACACAGACTGAAAAAAAAGTCAACACACACATGCCCACAAACTGTTCAAATACTCACTAAATTGTTCATAGTAATTATCCCTAGGGTTAGAAAGGCATGTTGAGAAAATTAACTTTGTAATTATTTTCTGAAATTTTCTCAACAAGCCTCTATTATTTTTGCAACAACAAGAAAAGCCCAAATGGATTTTTCTCATTTCTGCTGTTTTTAATCCATCACCAAAGTAGACAGGAAAACTGAAGCCTGTCAACAACCCCTTTTCACTAGCTACATGCTAAGGCCCTTCAGGAAGTTCAATCAGTACGTTTCGGAAAGACTGTATTATCCACAGCATGCAGGACAGAGTTGGCTCCTCCTGGTTCTCCACAAGCAGAGTCCCCTGCAGCAGCTCTTCCCTACGGACAAGGTTTTCACTCAGGGACGTGGGTGCTCCTAGGCTATTCCCTTCAACAGTCACGCCCGAGTGTTCAGACGTCGAAGAACTGCACTATCATTTGGATGATTCCAAAGTCAAAAAACAATAATAACAAAAACAACTTGCTTTCTTTCCATAACGTAACAGAAATGCTGTGAAAATGGTCTGTTCTCTGGGACTGTTCATGCAGCCACTACTCTACATTTGTACAAATAATCTATGTATCAGTAAAATGCTCAAATTTCATTAAATTTCAAAACCGTCATCTAGACCTATATGAAGATTACCCAAAACATCTGAATCCTGATTCTGCTGTGCATTTCTAGGAGCCATCTTTAGTGAGATTTAAGAAACAAAGTGAAGGGGACCACAACTTTGGCGCTCATCTTCCCACAGGCACAGCCCACCATCTCTTTCCTTTCACCACCTTCCCTTTCGGAGGATGTGAGGGATGCCGGCATTTTCCTGTGCTATAGGATACAGAATCCTAAAATTGAAAACGTTACTGTATGAATAATTTCTCTTTATACTGTTTTCCTCAAGTTTGCACATATTTAAATATAAACCGGGAGGTTGGATTCTTTTCCTTGCTTTTAAAGTTTTTCTTTTATTACTGTTTTGGTGTTTATGTTACTAAAATAAATCAGATACAGCCCTTAGAACAGCTGCACACTGCCTTTCCCAAAGGAACAGCCCACTGCACATGGGACGTCCTCCTCCTAAACTTCTGGTCTGTGACACTCACACTGCTCCTGTCACACACGCATAAGCACATTATGAACAAAGGAACATTTCCGGAGACTTTTACTATGAAGGCTCGTTAACAGTGGTTCTCTTTTCTCAGCCGTTCCCTGTTTTTCCCAGCAAATAAGAGATGATGATCCAAGAAAGACCGCCCCACCCCCCAAAGCAGAAAAACCCAAACAAGCCCCTTCCACTTTAAAGCAACACGAATGTGAAGACACGTACCACAGAGATGACCGTGGGAGGGAGCTGCTTAGGGTCCCCTACGAGGATGAGCTTGCTGCAGCGATGGATGAGCGGAGTAAGAGTTTCAACTTCACAAGACTGCCCGGCCTTGGTACGAGAGGACAGAATGGGACATAATCAGAATTCTCTCTATTATTTATTTATCCATATACAGTCTATCCAATTCATAAGAGTCGTAACCATTCAGAAACATACACTTTCTCTTTCTGCACCAAAGATCAAAAATAAGAACTTTCTTTGGTTAGAAAACAAAACAACAAAAACATTCTAAACGCCGAGGGGGGGAAAAAAAAACCCCCACACACGTTTTGAAGTCAGCCGCCACTCAGGTGCCACTACCACTTGGGAAGCAGCCATAAGCTAGAAGGGCCATGTCATGTCCCCGGTTTGTCGTCTTTTTTTTTTTTTTTTTTTTTAACTTTTAATTTATTTTTTTATTTTATTTTATTTATTTATTTTTGGCTGTGTTGGGTCTTTGTTTTCTATGCGAGGGCTTCCTCTAGTTGCGGCAAGTGGGGGCCGCTCTTCATCGCGGTGCGCGGGCCTCTCACTGTCGCGGCCTCTCTTGTGGCGGAGCACAGGCTCCAGACGCGCAGGCTCAGTAGCTGTGGCTCACGGGTCTAGTTGCTCCGCGGCATGTGGGATCTTCCCAGACCAGGGCTCGAACCCGTGTCCCCTGCATTGGCAGGCAGACTCTCAACCACTGCGCCACCAGGGAAGCCCCCCCGCCCCCCGCTTTGTCTTCTTTGTCCCTGCTGGGCACATGCCTGAGGGGACTGCGTGTCTGTGCGTCTCACCCCCATCCCACTCTCTTCGTTGTTCCTCAGTAGGCCGCCTCAGTTGCAAGACTCAAGCTTCTTTTCAATTCAATGGCATTTCCTTCAATTATTTCATCACTTCCATCTTTTCTATTCCTTCGTTTTGGTGAATACTGGATCTTGGATCTCCTGGATGGGTTCTCAGTACCTCATTTTCCATCTCTTTTGTCTTCTGGCTCTACATTCTGGCAAACAGTAGGTACCCAATAAACGTTTGCTCAATGAATGAAGTAGGAATAAAGATGTTAGCTGAAAATATGGTGGCTCAGAGCAGTCCAGAGTTATATTAAAAATGCTTCAAAAGGTAAGCAGAGATACCCCAAGCAGGAGCTAGAATAATCCTTGGGAGGGATTTTATGAAGAACAATCAGGAATCCCTAAGACTACAGTCCCAATACTGAAAAAGCAATTTTCATCGTGGTGGGTCATTAGCAGCATATTTCAACATAAGAGAATACACATGTAATGGCAGGTCAAAATCAGATGCAAAAAGACCACTTTGTCAACATCTCGGCAGCCACTCTTCATCTAAGACTTACTCCTTACTCCTTAGGCAAAGCTGTATGGCCGACTGCTTACTGACCTCATCAACAATGACGCAACTAAAGGGGACACCCCCTTGCCCACGGAAAGCAGCCTCGAGCAGCAAACCACCACTCGTGCTCAGTGTGCAGCAGATGATGTGGGACTCTAAGATGATGATGTTCTGTGTCTTTTGTGGGCGTCCTTGAACCTAAGAGAATAAAAGTTAATCAACACTCAGTGGTATATAAATTCCTAACTACACTTCTTATGTGGCAGAATAATGTCTAGTAAATGTTAGGTAGGAACCTCAAACCTAGAAAAGAGCAAAAACATTCAAGATAATCAGAAGCCACCAGAAAGAACACTTTGCAGTGGAGTCTAACCTCAGAACATGATTTAATAAGCACATTAAGAAAAATTTATTCAGGGTTTAATTTGGTCAAAGTGGATTACAATTCTTACAGCCTGATGTATGAGGTAAGGTATCAGAATAAGCAAAGATTTAAGTAATTCTACTGAGTTGTGAAGGAATTATCTGAGTAAAACCAGGATCAGAACTAAGCCTGAACATACCCGTTTCTGTTAGTTTTTAAGTACGTAGTATTGTTCTCTCTTTTATAAGGGCTAGTACCAACAAAAACGCCTGTGAAACTGACAAGCATTCTCCTTCCACAGTAGAATCCAACAACCTTGGTCCAGACTATAATGGAATAAACTGTGATGGAGACTGACAGTACGAATGACACCTCACAACGCATTTCATTCAGTGCTCGAATTAATAAACCAGTACTCTCATCAGAGATTCAGTTAGCCTATTTCCCCTCCTGAAAAAGCTGTCGTGAATCATCCCTGAACATATGATAGATTCAACCATGGATGCCAAGGCATGTATGTGAGAAGAGGGTGGCAACTGTGGCCTTCTGGTGCTCACATGTCAACTGTCACATACCTCTCCTCTCAGCCACCTAATGAGTAAAACTGCCAAGTACAATTAATTTAATGGCCCACAGAACAACGTGATCAGTGGCAAAAACCGTAATACCGGTAAACGTGGACTTCATCCTTAAACGTGGGAAGATTAATTTTGGGCTCAGCTTAAAGTTTTAATAAAAAGCTTTCCACATAATTTTTAATTTAAATAAACAAACTGCTAGTGGAAATATGCATTAAGTTCAATTATATTTATTTAGCCGCACAGAGAAGGTCAATAATACATTGAAGAGAAAAACCTCAGCTCAAAAATACAAATACCATTTACCGGTTGAGTATTATTACCCTCTCTTTCCCTGACCCCCAATTCATTTCATTAAGGGCTGCATTCTGGTGACGGGGTACACACCTGGCTCATCCTAGCTTTGACCGATCTAAATGTCAGTTGACATTTTTATATCCAAAGAATACTGGGAAAAGTTATACATGTTATAGAAGGATTTTTGTGATCAAAAACAAGTAAAAAGAGTATATGCTTTCAGCCAAAAACTGAGAAAAAAGGTGCCTGTATTTCTTGGGCCACATCCCAGCCACTGTCACTCTACCTGAATTCAGACATGTAATTTTTTCCCCTGTATTTTCAAATATTTATTTATTTATTTATTTATTTATTTATTTATTTGGCTGCGCTGGGTCTTAGTTGTGGCATGTGGGATCTTCCCCGCAGCGTGTGGGATCTTTAGTTGCAGCATGAGGGATCTTTTAGTTGTGGCATGCGGGCTCTTAGTTGCAGCACACGGGATCTAGTTCCCTGACCAGGGATCACACCCACACCCCCTGCAATGGAAGCACAGAGTCCTAACCACTGGACAGCCAGGGAATTCCCCCCAATTTTTAAATGTAATTGAGAAAAGACCATAGGTTGTCTGAACTATTTCATAATTTAAAAAAAGAAAAAGTAATACCAGGAAGATGCTACGGGTGAACTACTTACCTCTTTAATTTTAGAAGCAAGCTCCTGCCTTTCTTTTGAAACTCTGGCAATTTTTTCATCTAATTCTTGCCTCTGGAAAAAATCAGAATGCCATCATTAAAATTAAGCATTTTAAAATGCTTTCCAATGGACTGCCTCACACTTCAGAAGGGTGAGCCAGTACTTTACCAATGAAAAACTGATTCACCCAGCGTGTTTTCTCTATACCAGTGTTCCTGTATTGCTGTGTGTCAGAGTTTCGCTAAGCTACTCCATGGTACTGCTGCCCTGGCATCCATTTTGTTTGGCCAAGCAGCCTGCAGAGACCCCAGACTAACACTAGGCCCCTTCACACACACGCACGCCCTAGACAGCAGCCCGTGGAGTCACCAGGCCACCAGCCAACATAAGCTCTTGTGATTAACAGTCTCCCCTGCCATCCAGTGCCTTCCCCTTATATGCCCTTTAGATAAGGCCCTCCAAGCAACTTACCAAAACCCTGCTCTTTCGGTTACAATTGGCCAATCCAGCCCTAGCCTGGGAACCACCCGTGGACTCTGATAACGACATGTGCGCCAGGGCCTGCCTCTCTCTGTCTGCACTCTCCCTTGACCTGCCTGCCATGGCCCTCAAGGCATGCCTTATACCTTTTTCAAGACCTGTGAAAATAAACTTCTCTATTTCGATTTCTCTTGTGGTCTGTTTTTAAACATCAGCTCATTATCCAGCAACCCAACAACCAGCACCCCATGTTTCAATTAGGAGGTGTTAATTTGATAAATTCTTTTTTTGGTGGCCACACTGTGCGGCATGAGGGATCCCTAGTTCCCTGGGCAGGGATCGAACCCGAGCCCCCTTCAGTGTAAGTGCAGATTCTTAACCACTGGACCACCAGGGAAGTCCAATAAGTTCTTAATACTGTGTATGATTCAGTTCTGTTCAGGGTACTGCAGGTATGCTCTTTCTGCTTAAGCAGGCCAACCCTTGGGGCATCACTTACGTGCTATCTACTCTGCCTTCATGCTATTAACAGTGGCGTTCAGTGGCTAAAACAGATTCCACGTGGCCTGCGAAGTCTAAAATATTTACTATTTTGTTCTTTTGAAAAAAGTTTAACCCCTGATGTAAGGCATACCATTTCTGTGTACGTTTTTGTACACGAATTATGCTATTCCACAATGAAAGAATGGCATCAAATACTCATCAACTAGCTTATCCACGAGCTATTAGAAAACACTGATCAAGAAATGTTTAGATACCTGTAGTTCCCTTCCACCTCGGCATAAAGCACGCTGGCGGGAAAGTTCATCTAGTTGGTGATCCAGAAACTCCTTTCTTCTATGCATCTCCTGAATATGAGAAGGTAAGTCTTTTTCTTTAAAAAAGAAAAAAAAAAAAAAGATATAAAACTGCTAATTCTAACAAATACACACATATGCATACACAATGAGAAGAAAAACCAGCTTTCAAAACTAGACTACTTCTAGGGTCTCCAAATTACCTTTAATGCCGCCATTTTCTACCATACAAAAAGAAACAGAAATCAATTAATATATACCTTTATTCAGTACTTACTCATTCTGTGGTTAACTTGGCTGTCCAAACTGAATTTTAGGACCTCAGTGTTAATAGACTTTTCTGGACCTAGACGTACTAAATTTATATCTCCACAGTTTCCTGTCGATAAAAGTCACACTTAGAGATTAATGAGAACACTGTCAATCTCTGTACATAATAACTATTTCTAAGCAAATATATTAACAATCAGAGAAAGGAGCTAACATGAACTGTTAATCAACCAAATACCTGGAACTGCGCTAGAGGTTCCACACACATTCTTTTAGATATGCTTCATAAGTATCCTATAAGGCAAGGACTTATTTCCACCTAATAAAAGCTACTGAGGTTGCATAACAGTACACTGCAGAGTTGAGATTCTATTACACTAATGCTTCTCAAACTATGTTCGATACATCACTCCCATGGTAAAATGTATTTGGGAAATGGCGAGTGAAAATAAAACAAATTTCTTGACCACAGGATATTTCGAAGGTGAAGACTTTTATCCATGAATACATGTCTGAATTCCCCAAACAGAATCTTACGCGACCATCAAATGCTTTTCTGCAGAATACTGAGAACCAAGGTTTTGAAACTCTGCTCCACATCACAATGCCGCTCCAGGATCTAAGGGACACCAGATGCTGGAAATTCTGGAATATGGTAATTCCAAAAACTGTCAGCAACATTTAACTGGTTGATTAACCACATTTTAATTTTAGGTTAGCACATTTCAGATATTATTTAATCTAAAAATCTCCCACTGCTTCACTGAGCTAATTAAACTATAGCAACCATGCAGCGTTTATTAGTACTTATCCCAATCAGACACATCACATACTTGTTTGCTATCTCCTTCCACTGAATCCAAGTCCCATAAGAACCAGGTTTTGTTCTGGTCACTGCCTAGAACAGCAGCTGGCACATAAGTACAATAAACATATGTTGAATGAATAAACGAACTCATTATACAGCTGTCTACACATATTTTTGTTCCTAGTTCAGCTCATTCTTCCAAAATTTGAAGCCATCTTCTCTAACCAACATTTACTTGAAGGTTTCAAAACTGCTAACTTGTGTTTCTACCAGAAAGGTGGATGAGATTTATACCCACTATAAGCACCTAAAAATGCTCCAGAAATTAAAACAGACATCCTTCAAATCGCAGGGTGAGCTCAGAAGGATGTAAGAGAAATTCCTAGGGGCCAAAAACAAAGAGAAAGGTAAAACCAGAGGTGAAAGCCCCTGAGCTGCTGTGGCTTCCCTGGAAGGAACAGGGTGAGGGCTGGTCACTCTCTAGGTGCTTAGGTGTTTGTTTTTTAATTTACATACAATAAAACGCAGAGATTTAAAAATCCTTAGTTCTATAGAGTTTGACAAATATCTACATCAGCAAAACTACCATTCCAATCAACATACAGAAATTTTATAATGGGGGCTTGGATTTTAAAGCCCACTAGAAAGCAAGAGGGCATGGAAGAAGTGGAGGGATGAAAAAGACGTGAATCTATCTTGGCCTGGGCTTAGCTGGGAAAAAAATAAACTCTCTTCTAGGACTTTCCAACCATAGGCCCACGCCACATGTAGACTTAGAGTCTAAATACATAATACAGAGAATGACAAAGGTGACCCAACCAAAATACAGTTGAGATTTTAAAAATGAGAATATAGTGAACAATGTTATACCAATATATTTGAAAACCTAAGGTGAAGTGGAAATTTTTCTTGAATAATATGAATTAGCAAAACTCACTCAAATGTAGAAAACTTGAATAAACCAACAATTAAAGACATTCAGCAGACAGAAACTTATCCATCTGTCAAAAAACAGACAAAAAAACAAACAAACAAGAAGTCCGCCCCAAAAAACAACACTAAAAACAAATTAACCTTCAAGTAACAGGTAATTCTGTCTTATACGAAACATTCCAAATAAATGTCTGAATAACTTCATTTTTAAAGTCTGTATAACTTCAATACTAAAACCAAAGATATGACAAAGAAAAATTACAGGCTGGCCTCATTTAAAAAAATCAATAGCAATCCAGCAATGTGTGAAAAAATAATAGTACACAACCAAGTGGACCTTATTCTAGGAATCAAAGATATTTTCACATTAGAAAAGCATTGTAGGGAATTCCCTGGCAGTCCAGTGGTTAGGACTCGGCACTTTCACTGCCATGGGCCTGGGTTCAAACCCTGGTTGGGGAACTAAGATCCCTTAAGCCTCGGGGTACGGCCAAAAAGAAAAAAAAGAAAGAAAGAAAGAAAAGAAAAGCGGGAATTCCCTGGTTAGGACTCTGTGCTTCCACTGCCATGCAGGGGTGGGGTGGGGGGGGGGGGGAGATGAATGAAAAAAACTGCATGCAATAAAATTCAACACCCATTCATTAAAAAAACTCTAATTAGAAGGGGACTTTTTTAACCTGATAAAGGGTATATACCAAACCCCAGAAACAAACATCACACTTAATGGTGAGATGTCCAAGGTATTTCCTTAAAGGACACCCAGGACCACTGGACATAGTGAAAAGAAGCAAAAGTGAAAGTACTGAAAAAGAAGAAAAAAGCTGTCTTTACTGACAAGAGATGTCATTTTCTCTCTAACAAAAAATATTAAAAATCCAACCTAGACACGACACTTGTGCCACCTTCGTCCCAGCCTTCTCGTGTTGCCAACCCACACCTGAAAAAGTGCTTATTACCCTCCCCTCAGGGAAAGGAAAGTGAAAAACCGCGCGGGAACTGTTCTCGGTTGTATAATTTGATACAAACACTTTGGAGCAGAACCGGGCACTATCTAGAAGCTGCACAAATCCTTCAACCCAGCATTTTCATTTCTAGGTCTATATACACTAGACCAGTGTTTTTATAAACTCTTTTGACCGTGATCTATAGTCTGAGGTACACTTCACGTTGAAAGCCAGTACACTCACACCTCACCAATAAAACAAGTTTCACAAAACAATACTTACCCCTCACTACCTACACTCTAATCTTTTCTGTTCTCTTCTGTTCTATCTTATCTTGTTTAAGTATGCTGGTTCTGATCTCCCTAAACTGATTTCACAATCCACTAACTGCTCACTGCTCACAAGCCACAGTGTGAAAGCACTGCCCTAGCAGGCTGTACGAACACTCAGGAGACGTGAGTAAGGACACAGTACTCCAGCGCGCTCCCTTCAGCTGCCGTACAGTACAACACGATACAACTCAGTCACTGCAGTAAACGTTTTCATCCTGCACTGGAGAAACAGGCACAAGTACAGGAATAAAGTTTGAAATAACAAAAAAAAAATGGGAAAGAACTTACATTTCTATCAATGGATAACGAATAAACTGTGCACTCACACGATGAACTACCCTATAGCAGTTAACGTGAATGACCGTATCCACATACAGCAATACATAAAGTCATAGTTCTCACAAACATAATGGTGAGTAGAAAAGTTGCAGTTGACAATGCATTTTAAGTTTTAAAAGCAAATGAATTCTACATGTAGCTAATACATATGCAATGAAAGGAAAAACGTGTGTGATCCCTCCGAATAAAGACGACACATCCCAGCTGCTCTTGCAGCTGGTGTGGCTACGGGACTAAGTTCCGGCCAAAAGGAAATAAGCAGAGGTGCTACTGGCAGCGTCTCAGAACTTTCCTTAAAGCACGGCTAGTACATCTGTCCCCTCTTCCTTGCACTTGCTAGATGTGACTACTGGTGCTGGAGCAGCCATTTCTGACCATGAGGTGCACTAAGGAGTGGGGGGGGGGTCACACGCAGTGGAGCAACAAGGTAGAAAGACCCTAGGTCTCTGAAGACTCGGAAGCAGAGTCATCGCGCCAGTATCATCCCTCAACTGCCCATCTCTGGGCTTCTGAGTAAGAAGGAAATAAACTTCTATCATAGTTAAGCCACTGTATTTGGAGTGTCTATTATTTGCAGCCCAATTTAATCTTAACTGATTTAAGTCACTGCCAGGTAACCTCAAGGAAAATAAAATTTGGTTAGGGAAGACAAGATACATGTGCTTAGAAGAGCAGCCCGACCCAGAGCCATAACCACGCCACTCAGGATGGCTGGTGTGAGAGTAGGTGTTAATAAGGTTAAGTGCACAGAAATGACTTTACACATTCGCTCAAGCATCCCGAATCCTCGGTGGCAATGCTCTTCAGTCTGTCAACTGTACTGAAAAGACTTATCCCTGTGGTATACTTTACATCTCAACTCTTCAGCTTCTCCGCCTATAAAATGTAGATAGTCAGGTTATTTATTGCGTGGCTCAGAGGACTACTCTGAGAGTACTGACACATAGTGAGCACTCGGTAACCATAAGTGATGACTGCGCCAACTTTTGCGTCACTAAACATCTACTAAGTCCCAACTGAGTGCCAGGCACTGTTCCAGGCACTGGGGTTACTACAGTGAACACATTTTTAACAGCCCTTGCCTTGGTGGAGCTCATTATATTCTAGCTATACGGAACCATCCAAGGTTCTCTGGCTTTTGGTCCTTTTTCTTTACAGTAAGTTCCACGAGAGTCCTCTCCCCACTTCACTTCCTCATTGCTCTTCCAAGTTTCATCTTAGATATCATCTCCTCTAAAAGTCTTCCCTAACCCTTACACAGCTGAATCAAGGGCTGCTCTAAGGTGTTTCAAACTACCCACATTTTACTCCTATTGTAGAGCTTCTACCTTTACAGTGTAATTGCCCACTGATCCATCCACTTCCTGTCTCTTTGAGGGTTTCACGGTTGAAACCTCAGTACATAGCACAGGGCCTGGCACAGAATAAACGCTCCAAAATATTCACTAAACGAACCAGTAAGTACACATGGGCCACAGCCTCAAGTAGAAAAAATTACCAGAACTGGCTTGCTCTTTGTCGTTCAAAGTTACCCACACTAAACACTGAAAACAAAAACAGATTAAAAGCCCACATAAGTATCATACCCAAAGGATTCTTCTTGTCTTTACACTTCTCTTTGAATTCAAGGATAATTTTTTTCATAAGTTCATCAACAGCTGCATTGGAAGGTGCACACACAAGGACACGGTTTTGTTTGATTTTGGCATTGGAGTTCTCATCTGAATGCCCCCTCCTCTGGTTCGACAATTTGCACCAAACAAACAAACAAACAAAAAATACTGATGAGCTCTATTATGCAGTGTTATACAGTTCTTCTCTACTGCCACATATATTTGAAAGTTCCCCTAATAAATCGTTAAAAGTAAGTAAAAGCACCTACATCTTATATTGATGTTAAAAAATTACTCTGGCAGGGAATTCCCTGGCAAACGAGTGGTTAGGACTCGGTGCTCTCACTGCCAAGGGCCCAGGTTCCATCCCTGGTCGGGGAACTAAGATCCCGCGTGCCGCATGGCGTGCCCCCCCCCGCCCCCCCAAAAAAAAATTGCTCTGGCATAAAATTTTATAGTAACTTCTCTGAGCCTTACCTTACTATCCACTTATTTTATTCAATATTCAATTCAAAATGTAGCCCAGGAATACATTCAAGATGGTCTCCTGGGATTAGCTGTGACCTATAATAAAGCCTGAAGACCACCATTCTAGCCCTTAGCATTAGTTTCACACAAGATAACATTTTCTGTTCCCTTTATTTCTTATAACCTTCTCTACCTCTGCTACCGGTTTAATCTGATATAGTTCCACACAGTATCAAAAAGATACACAAAAGTGAAGGGAAAAAACGCACTTTAGTACTTATTTACACGTTAGTTAAAGTAAAACAACATACTCAGTTAAGGGCACAGATGCCCTCGTGCACACTCTACCTCTGTCAGTAGGCGGTACAGGAGGCCCACAATGGTTTTTGATTTTCCTGTCCCGGGTGGTCCATGAATCAGACAGATCTTGGCAACTGCTGGGGAGTGTTTCACCATGGCATATGCAGTTTCTATCGCTTTCTTTTGGTCTTCATTGAAATCTTTTAGGTAGGCAATCTACACAAAAGACATTAGTGAGAACGAGTGGTTGTTCCTGTGATGGCACAGGAGAGCGAGAGAGTGGAAAACATCTGTTTGAATTGCTGCTGACCTTTGTCAGACAGAAGCTTTGGTGATGATCAGGCAAGACCCCAAAATGACCCTTAATCTAAGAACCACTCTCACTACTGGAAAGAGCTACTGATGAGTGTCTACAGGCCTCAGTCCATCTACAACAGCTATATTTTTTATTTGTGATTCTTATATAAAGATGATCACAATAAATTGTTTTGCACTTTTCTTCTTTTTATTCTGTGGTTCTTCCCATTTTAGTCAATTCTCTCTTTAGACAGTAAAAACATTCCAAGACTTCCTTTCCTAACACAAGTGATACAGTCGAAAAAGCATGGATTTTGGGTCAGATCTGAGTCTACACCTCAGTTTCACTCAAAAGCTAGGTCTCTAAACTCCTAACCTCTCTGGGCTTCAACCGTTGCCAATCATTAAATCTGGGATTCCTTAGAGGGTGAGAACTGACTGAGAAAATGCATATGAAAGCCCTAACACAAGACAGGGGTTCAAATAACATTCCTTTCCTTCCGCCTGTCTCTGTGTTAATTTCCTGGAACTTACACACAACTCTTACAACAATGAGAAATATGTGTTCACACAAAATCACAACTTCATCGTCACACTGGCAACAATACCAGTCAATGCTCCACTGATCATTCAAATGCAAAATTCATTCCATTAAACCTACTCTTACTCTTGCATTTAATCACCTAACAAACAGTTAAGTAGGATGTTCACCTCACATTTTAATGTTGCTCTTCAAGCATATTTTCAATTCCTTTTTGCACTCTACCTTTTTTCCTGAGGTAAGCTGACTAACCTAACACAAAGAACTACTTTGCAATATTAAAGAAAACTAAGCACTAAAAATGTCACTGGGCACACACGGTGACTATGTCTTTGTTGTAGACAAAAGGGAACGTGTGACAGATAAAAATAACATGACGCTTTAACATCTTGACATGGAATGTTCTGACTTTCCCTGTTATCAAATGACTATCACTCACAATTCTCTCAGATGCTGTAGTTAGTAAATCTTTTGTACAGAAGTCCATGGGGTTTGGATTCAGAACGGCTCTGGCCAGTTGGCTCCGACCACTCAGCAAAGACATGGCTTTCAACTTCCTTTGTGTAGTCACCAGAGAGCTGATTACAAGACATTTCACGAATTCATTTAAATTGACTGGTAAATTCTGTTGCGTCTGGATGAAAAGGGAACACTCTGATTTCCCATTACGCACTATTATCAAGAAGGAGGAAAAGCAATTTCAGTTACCAGTGAACCACAGTGTCCAGTTAAAAAGGTTATTCAGAACGAGGTGTTTTGTAACATGTTTTTTATACATCATTTAAATAATTTTCTAAGTATCTACTGAATGCCTCCTAAGAACCAGGCAACATTCCTGTCCTCTGGAGGCTTATTTTTTAGAAGAAGGGGGCAGATAAGCAAATAAACATGTCAGGTGATGGTTAAGTGCTAGGAAGAAAGCCGAGAAGGGGGATGAGGAAGCGATGAGGGTTGTGAGGGAGTGTTATTGTAGACAGGAGAGTCAGGGGAGGTCTTCCTGATAAGACGATATTTGAGCAGAGACATGACATTAAGTGAGTGAGCCATGCCCGTAACCGGGGAAAGTGGGTTACAGGCAATCAGCAACTGCAAAGACAATGAGGCAGCGAGGTGCCTGGATTATTTTCAGAACAGGGAGAAGGCCAGAATGGCTAGAAGGAAAAGCAGGGAGAAGCGAGCTAGAAGACCAAGACAGTAAATGTGGCTACACTTCATAGGGCTCTGCAGTTAATCACTCTGAACATGACTCTGAGTCAGGTCAAGAGCACAGGACAGCTCCGTGCAGGTAAGTGACATGCACTAACTCACACACTAAGAGAATCACTTATTGCGAATGAAGAATAAACTGCAATGGAAAAAGCACAAAAAGACAACTTAAGAGGCTAAAATCTAGGTAAAAGTGAATGGTCGTGTGGGCCAGGAGGTAGCAGGAGAGGTGGCGCTTGGATGTAGGATATATGGCAAAGGAAGATCCAATAGGATTTCCTGATGCATTAGATGGAGCGTGTGAGGGAAAGCAGGACTCAAGGATGACTCTGAGGTTTTGGGCTGAGCAACTGGAAGAACGGGATGGAGGTCCCACGTGCTGAGATGGGAAAAACCGAAGCAACAGCAGATGTCAGGCAGTAAATCAAGTGTTTCTTTTTGGAGTAGGTTTGAAATGTCTAATAATCTCCAAATGGAGATGTCAGATAGTTGGATGCATGAGGAGTTCAGGGAAGGAGACGGAAACCGTTTCGAAATCTTAGAAACAGAACTTCGGCAAATGTAACCACTTGTAAGAGTTGAGAGCGCAGATTGAAGCTATACATCCCTGTTGCTAAACGCATCTTGCACAAAGAACTGAGCTCTGATCACACAATAGTAAACATGGCACACCAGTTATGATGCGGCACAATGTTGAACTCTAAGAGCTTTGTTGCTATTTTTAAGGTATGATGCAAAAAGGTGAAGGAATAATGATCACATATTCTCTTCACATAACAGAGACTAAGAGAGCAGCAATGTCAAAAAGGCAGCTTGGCATGTATCAAGCGTGTGGACTTCGTAGTCAAACAAAATTAGGTTTCAATTCTGGACCTAGGGTTGAATACTAAGGATGTCTTTGGATAAGTTACTTAACGTCCCTGAGCTCTGACTTCCCAATGAGCAGGGAACAGACCATTCTGCTCTGCAGGGCTCTGGGGAAAGACGATAAACGCGCGCAGGAAGGACAGGGCACACTGGCTGGCACATGGTCAGTAGTCCTTAAATTCAAGCTAACATTATTTTTGTTACGCTACCTTAGGGAGAGAAGTCCCTACAACACCATGGATGGGAGTGATGAAACACTAAACCCCTCTAGTTGCCTTACAGTTAGTTACGTGTTTGGTCTGCTCATCAATAATTAGCCACAAAACCAAGGCTGGAATGTGATTTAACAAACAGATGGTTTGCAAATTGTCTGTTTTATAACAAACACACTGACAGATGAAGGAATTTACTAGAAGGAGAAGACATTACAAAAGAAAGCTTTTAAATCCTAAGTCTAAAGCAATAAATGCTGGGCCTTTTCCAGCTGAGTCTAGAAAAACTAAAAGAGGACTCTGAATGGTAAGTAATCAACCTAGCAAATACAGTCTGGTAAACATAGAGCAAACATACACCTGGTAAACGTACAGCAAATATAGGGCTGGTAAATGTATAGCAAATACATGGCTAGTAAAGCCTAATTTAGAGAGAAATTAAACGATGAGCTGCTGACAGATTTCTCTTCAATGTCTCGTTAGGTACTTACTGACTGAAGTGCGGCGGAATTTATGAACATAACCACAATAATATTCATGGGGATCTTGCATGCGACGTCTCTCTATATCCTTCTTCTCTCCATTTAGTCTTTCAGGAACCAAAAACACCAAATCATTTTCCTTTGGATGAAGCTGTTTAGCTAGTTCACATTCCTCAAGATAAACTATAAAACAATAAGAAGTCAGCAGTTATTCTAACAGAATTGTTTTACATGAGATTAAAGGATATTAAACCCTTGTACTAAGTTCAAGCAAGTATACAGCACCAGTGGACTTTGTACATACTTCAAAATGATAGTCTAAGCTAGTCAGCATTGTCAAATATTGATCACACAGTATTATAAAAGTCTTCTTAAAAACTGCTACAAAGCCAAAATAGATGAAGTCATAAAAACAAAAGTAGCTAATTAAAAAAAAACAAAAGTAGCTAATTAAGAAAAGTAATAGCTAATTAAGCTACTTGAAGTTTATCTTAGTTTTTAATCAAGAAATTTTCACTTTTGTGCCCCCTACTTTCAAAATCCCAGGAGAAAATCTGGAAACAGATCCATGTACACATAAGAATTTTGAGCCTACTAGTGGCATTTCAGACAAGGTGAAAAGGACAGTAGTAAAATAAATGGGGCTGGGAAAACAGAGCAAGCTCCGAAGTTAAAAAGTTCAGTACCAACTGCCGAATCCAGCAACAACGTCCTGAACCAAAGCACGAAGTACTAGGATTAAGCAGACTGAACTACTAAGTCAAAAAAGAATTTTTAAAATGCATCATGTAAGAAATGTCTATTTGAAGGCATCAGAGAGCAAATACAACAATGAAGAATTATTCTGTTGAGATCCAGAACAATGTGGAAATCCGTAGGGGTCAGCCCAGTATTTTCCCTAGAAACATCTGAACTCTTCAGGGAGTGGCAGCCAGGAATCTGAGCAGTACCTGGGATAGCCTTGTACAAAAAAAGAGACAAACACTGGACTCCCGGGCCTGCATAGATAGAGTAGGCGTCCTGGTAGCCCTCCAGCTTCAGGTTGGGACCATGAAGGACTACACCCAAGAATGAAGGCAGCTTCAATTCACCCGAGTACTTCAGGAAAGCTCAATCCTTTAAACCAGATTAAGATGATCCCACATTGCTAGTACTCCCAGAATCCTGGCAGAAGCAAAGAAAAATCCTCTCTGGAAGAAGACATCCTATCACCCTGGGCCTCTGATTATTTTTTAAGTAACTTTCCAAAGACAATGACCAACATATTAGAGATAAGCAAAGCACCAGGAGAGAATACATGAACTAGTAGACTCAACAAACAAACAAACAAAAAAGGGCTGCACAAGGCACTAGACAGAGTACGGTCGTACAGTCCTTGAATTGGTTCCAGGACCCCCGCAGACACCAAAATCCTCGGATGCTCAAGTCCCTTACGTAAAATGGCGTAGTATTTGCATATAACCCACGCACATCCTCCAGTACACCTTAAATCATCTCTAGATTACTTATAATACCTAATACGGTGCAAACGCTATGTACATAATTGTAAATCCAACATGAGCGGCATGTAAATAGGCGCTGGTGCATAGCAAATATGTTTCTCTGGAGTATTTCTCCCTGAATATTTGCAATCCACGGTTGAATCCGATGATGCATGTCCCGCAAATACAAAGGACCAACTGCATGTCTTACACAGTTTAAAATACAGAGTTAAAATACATAACAGTAATAAAATACAAAGTGGAACAGACAAGCAGGGTTAAAGTTTTTAAGATTTTGCCTTATCTATGGAGACACTTAAAGTATCGATTAAAACTGTAAACTTTTAAATCAATCGTGCACGCTGCGAGTTTTCACCTGAACTACTAAGTGGCAAAAGAGGTGAGAACTGAGGTATAATTTCCAAACTAAAAGAAAGGAAAAAAATGAATGGTTCGAAGGTCTCACATGTATGTAAAGAGTATACTCTAGTTCTATCAGTTTTTTCTTTATATATTTTATTAGGTATTCAAAATGGTCCTATCTTCTGTTAACTGAACTTGCTATCACTGTGAAATACTCTCTTTTAATCTCAAATAATGCTTTTCTGCCGTAAAGTCTACGTAGTCGGGTATTAACGGAGCAAAACAAGTTTCTTCTCGTTGGGTTTGCGTGAGTAGCTTTCTCCGATCTTTCTCTTCCAACCTTTCTGTACCCTTATGTTTACATGTATTACTTGTTAACAGCATATAACATGCCAATACTGATCCTGAATTAACTTTTTCTACCCAAAGATACTAAGGCTACTTAGAAAATCACAAGCTCACATACAGGATGAAAAATATAGATGGTATATCGATTATATCAGGTAGCAAAGGAAGCTCTCAAAGACTAGTAGGGTCCTGTCTAACGGGCTTAGGAGCCAACTTGAAGAAGCCAATTACAAAGACTTGAAACAGAAGTGTATTTAAGTCCATGTGTTTATAACGAGAAAATTGTTTTAAAAGTTCATTGGTCAACCCAGCACTTGCAGAGAATTACGTCACTATTTTGAAACCTGGGCAGGAGTCACGTATCAGAACTTATTCGCTATAAAGTTTTACTACTGAAGAAGCAAATAATCTGGAGCACTTTCTCTTTATAGAACTGCAATAGCTAATAAATGGAGAAATGATCAAATAAAAATATCTCCATTTGGTATCCGTTAGTGAAATACTTAATCTAGGCATGAAGGATCAACGGTTATAGAGCAACAGCCGGCCCTACCCACCACCAGAGCCTCCCATCAAGCCTCGTAGATAGCCTCAACCACCAGAGGGCAGACAGCAGACGCAGGAAGAACTACAATCCTGCAGCCTGTGGACCAAAGACCACACTCACAGAAAGACAGACAAGACGAAAAGGCAGAGGGCTACGTACCAGATGAAGGAACAAGATAAAAACCCAGAAAAACAACTCAATGAAGTGGACACAGGCAACCTCCCAGAAAAAGAACTCAGAATGATGATACTGAAGACGATCCAGGACCTCGGAATAAGAATGGAGGCAAAGATCGAGAGGATGCCAGAAATGATTAACAAAGACCTAGAAGAATTAAAGAACAAACAAACAGAGATGACCAATACAATAACTGAAATGAAAACCACACTAGAAGGAATCAGTAGCACAATAACTGAGGCAGACGAACGGATAAGTGACCTGGAAGACAGAATGGTGGAATTCACTGCCGCGGAACAGACTAAAGAAAAGAGAACGAAAAGAAATGAAGACAGCCTAAGAGACCTCTGGGACAACATTGAACGCAACAACATTCGCATTATAGGGGTCCCAGAAGGAGAAGAGAGAGAGAAAGGGCCAGAGAAAATATCTGAAGAGATTATAGTCGAAAACTTCCCTAACACGGGAAAGGAAACAGCCACCCAAGTCCAGGAAGCGCAGAGAGTCCCAGGCAGGATAAACCCAAGGAGAAAGACGCCGAGACACATAGTAATCAAATTGGCAAGAATTAAAGACAAAGAAAGATTATTGAAAGCAGCAAGGAAGAAATGACAAATAACATACAAGGGAACTCCCATAAGGTTAACAGCTGATTTCTCAGCAGAAACTCCGCAAGCCAGAAGGGAGTGGCATGATATACTTAAAGTGATGAAAGGGAAGAACCTACAACCAAGATTACTCTACCCGGCAAGGAGCTCATTCAGATTGATGGAGAAATCAAAAGCTTTACAGACAAGCAAAAGCTACGAGAACTCAGCACCACCAAACCAGCTCTACAACAAACGCTAAAGGGAACTTCTCTAAGTGGGAAACACAAGAGAAGAAAAGGACCTACAAAAAAACAAACCCAAAACAATTAAGAAAATGGTCATAGGAACATACATATCGATAATTACCTTAAACGTGAATGGATTCAATGCCCCAACCAAAAGACACAGGTTTGCTGAATGGATACAAAGACAAGACCCATATATATGCTGTCTACAAGAGACCCACTTCGGACCTAGGGACACATACAGACTGAAAGTGAGGGGATGGAAAAAGATATTCCATGCAAAGGGAAATCAAAAGAAAGCTGGAGTAGCTATACTCATATCAGATAAAATAGACTTTAAAATAAAGACTGTTACAAGAGTCAAGGAAGGACACTACATAATGATCAAGGGATCAATCCAAGAAGAAGATATAACAATTATAAATATATATGCACCCAACATCGGAGCACCTCGATACATAAGGCAACTGCTAACAGCTATAAAAGAGGAAATCGACAGTAACACAATCATAGTGGGGGACTTGAACACCTCACTTACACCAATGGACAGATCATCCAAAATGAAAATAAATAAGGAAACAGAAGCTTTAAATGACACAATAGACCAGATAGATTTAATTGATATTTATAGGACATTCCATCCAAAAACAGCAGATTACACGTTCTTCTCAAGTGCGCACGGAACATTCTCCAGGATAGATCACATCTTGGCTCACAAATCAAGCCTCAGTAAATTTAAGAAACTCGAAATCATATCAAGCATCTTTTCTGACCACAACGCTATGAGATTAGAAATCAATTAAAGGGAAAAAAAACGTAAAAAACACAAACACATGGAGGCTAAACAATACGTTACTAAATAACCAAGAGATCACTGAAGAAATCAAAGAGGACATCAAAAAATACCTAGAGACAAATGACAATGAACACGCGACGATCCAAAACCTATGGGATGCAGCGAAAACCGTTCTAAGAGGGAACTTTGTAGCTATACAAGCCTACCTAAAGAAACAAGAAAAATCTCAAGTAAACAATCTAACCTTACACCTAAAGGAACTAGAGAAAGAAGAACAAAACAAAACCCAAAGTTAGCAGAGGGAAAGAAATCATAAAGATCAGAGCAGAAATAAATGAAACAGAAACAAAGAAAACAATAGCAAAGATCAATAAAACTAAAAGCTGGTTCTTTGAGAAGATAAACAAAATTGATAAGCCATTAGCCAGACTCATCAAGAAAAAGAGGGAGAGGACTCATATCAATAAAATCAGAAATGAAAAAGGAGAAGTTACAACAGACACCGCAGAAATACAAAACATCCTAAGAGACTACTACAAGCAACTCTATGCCAATAAAATGGACAACCTGGAAGAAATGGACAAATTCTTAGAAAGGTATAACCTTCCAAGACTGAACCAGGAAGAAACAGAAAATATGAACAGACCAATCACAAGCAATGAAATTGAAACTGTGATTAAAAATCTTCCAACAAACAAAAGTCCAGGACCAGATGGCTTCACAGGTGAATTCTATCAAACATTTAGAGAAGAGCTAACACCCATCCTTCTCAAACTCTTCCAAGAAATCGCAGAGGAAGGAACACTGCCAAACGCATTCTATGAGGCCACCATCACCCTGATACCAAAACCAGACAAAGATACTACAAAAAAAGAAAATTACAGACCAATATCACTGATGAATATAGACGCAAAAATCCTCAACAAAATACTGGCAAACAGAATCCAACAACACATTAAAAGGATCATACACCACGATCAAGTGGGATTTATCCCAGGGATGCAAGGATTCTTCAACATACGCAAATCAATCAATGTGATACACCATATTAACAAACTGAAGAATAAAAACCATATGATCATCTCAACAGATGCAGAAAAAAAAGCTTTTGACAAAATTCAACACCCATTTATGATAAAAACTCTCCAGAAAGTGGGCATAGAGGGAACTTTCCTCAACATAATAAAGGCCATATACGACAAACCCACAGCAAACATCATTCTCAATGGTGAAAAACTGGAAGCATTTCCTCTAAGATCAGGAACGAGACAAGGATGTCCACTCTCACCACTATTATTCAACATAGTTTTGGAAGTCCTAGCCACGGCAATCAGAGAAGAAAAAGAAATAAAAGGAATACAAATTGGAAAAGAAGAAGTAAAACTGTCACTGTTTGCGGATGACATGATACTATACATAGAGAATCCTAAAGATGCCACCAGGAAACTACTAGAGCTAATCAATGAATTTGGTAAAGTTGCAGGATACAAAATTAATGCACAGAAATCTCCTGCATTCCTATACACCAATGATGAAAAATCTGAAAGAGAAATTATGGAAACACTCCCATTTACCATTGCAACAAAAAGAATAAAATATCTAGGAATAAACCTACCTAGGGAGACAAAAGACCTGTATGCAGAAAACTATAAGACACTGATGAAAGAAATTAAAGATGATACCAACAGGTGGAGAGAGATACCATGTTCTTGGACTGGAAGAATCAATATTGTGAAAATGACTATACTACCCAAAGCAATCTACAGATTCAATGCAATCCCTATCAAATTACCAATGGCATTTTTTACAGAACTAGAACAAATCATCTTAAAATTTGTTATGGAGACACAAAAGACCCCGAATAGCCAGAGCAGTCTTGAGGGAAAAAAACGGAGCTGGAGGAATCAGACTCCCTGACTTCAGACTATACTACAAAGCTACAGTAATCAAGACAATATGGTACTGGCACAAAAACAGAAACATAGATCAGTGGAACAGAATAGAAAGCCCAGAGATAAACCCACGCACCTATGGTCAACTAATCTATGACAAAGGAGGCAAAGATATACAATGGAGAAAAGACAGTCTCTTCAATAAGTGGTGCTGGGAAAACTGGACAGCTACATGGAAAAGAATGAAATTAGAACACTCCCTAACACCATACACAAAAATAAACTCAAAATGGATTCGAGACCTAAATGTAAGACCGGACACTATAAAACTCTTAGTGGAAAACATAGGAAGAACACTCTTTGACATCAATCGCAGCAAGATCTTTTTTGATCCACCTCCTACAGTAACGGAAATAAAAACAAAAATAAACAAATGGGACCTAATGAAACTTCAAAGCTTTTGCACAGCAAAGGAAACCATAAACAAGACGAAAAGACAACCCTCAGAATGGGAGAAAATATTTGCAAACGAATCAACGGACAAAGGATTAATCTCCAAAATATATAAACAGCTCATTCAGCTCAATATTAAAGAAACAAACAACCCAATCCAAGAATGGGCAGAAGACCTAAATAGACGTTTCTCCAAAGAAGACATACAGATGGCCAAGAAGCACATGAAAAGATGCTCAACATCACTAATTATTAGAGAAATGCAAACCAAAACTACAATGAGGTATCACCTCACACCAGTTAGAATGGGCATCATCAGAAAATCTACAAACAACAAATGCTGGAGAGGGTGTGGAGAAAAGGGAACCCTCTTGCACTGTTGGTGGGAATGTAAATTGATACAGCCACTATGGAGAACAGTATGGAGGTTCCTTAAAAAACTAAAAATAGATTTACCATATGATCCAACAATCCCACTACTGGGCATGTATACCCTGAGAAAACCATAATTCAAAAAGACACATGCACCCCAATGTTCACTGCAGCACTATTTACAATAGCCAGGTCATGGAAGCAACCTAAATGCCCATCGACAGACGAATGGTTAAAGAAGTTGTGGTACATATATACAATGGAATATTACTCAGTCATAAAAAGGAACGAAATTGAGTCATTTGCTGAGACGTGGATAGATCTAGAGACTGTCATACAGAGTGAAGTAAGTCAGAAAGAGAAAAACAAATATCGTATATTAACGCATGTATGTGGAACCTAGAAAAACGGTACAGATGAGCCAGTTTGCAGGGCAGAAGTTGAGACACAGATGTAGAGAACAGACATATGGACACCAAGGGGGGAAAACTGCAGTGGGGTGGGGATGGTGGTGTGCTGAATTGGGCGATTGGGATTGACATGTATACACTGATGTGTATAAAACTGATGACTAACAAGAACCTGCAGTATAAAAACAAACAAACAAACAAAACAACTAATACTAAACTTTCATTGGGTTATTTGTATGGAAATATGTTAATATAAATGTTTCAGACATTACATGAAATTTCTAAAAATCTTATATGTTTTGGTATAATGTTGTAAGTCATAATTCTAGTTATTACTTTAAAAAGTAAAAAAAAAAAAAAAAGGATCAACAGTTATAAATAGTACAAAAAGAGAAATCAGAGATCAAGCACCTCCTGATAAAGGAACACACCAACCCCAGCTATGAAATAGTTTTGCCAAAAATATTAGGTGAAATGAATCTGATCAAGCCTCTAGATCCAACTATCAATTTACAAGAAATACACAGGACTGAAAAACATACTAAACACCACCAGGGGGATGCTATCAGCGAGACACAGACAGTAATTCTACAGGGTCAACAACACAATCTCTTCAGCAAATAAATTACAAGGGGGGGGGGGGTGGAAATCCATGAAGGAGACAATTATAATTGAAGAAGACATATTAACAATGTCAATGAGTGGACCTAATTTGGATTTTAATTCAAACAGACTGAAACAAATTGTTCTTTATGAGGAAACTGAAAACTTGAACACTGTCTAGCTATCTAATATTAAGAAATCATGGTTAATACTTTAGCAACAAAATAATGTTTTACTATGAATTTTTAGGTCCATATCTTTTAGAGATAGTCACTTAAATAATTACAAATGACACCAAAAGAAAAAAATCTAATCAATGATGATCTGCAAAATCTCTCCCTAGAAAACTGTAAAACATTACTGAAAGTAAACCTAAATAACTGAAGATATGTATCTTATTCAAATCAGTATTAGAAAGATGTCAATTCTTAACAAATTTCCACATTTTTTTTTTTTTCTCTAAAACTTACACAGTAATGCAAAGGGACAAGAATAGCCAACGTACTCTTAAGGCAAAACAAGGTAAGCGGACTTGCTCATTAAAAGTTTATAATAAAGCTTAATTAAGTAAAATTAAGCAACGTGATATGGGCAAAGAGGTAGGCAAATGATCCAATAAAGAAGAAAGGAGTCCAGAAAAAGGTCAGTGTATTAAATGGACACTAGATTTATGACAAATATGGCACTGCAGACCATGGAGAAAGGATAATCTTTTCAATAAACACTACTGGGGTAATTACATCTCCGTTAGGGGAAAAAAAATGAGACATGGCCCGTACATCTTACTCGTGTACAAAATCCATTCCAGGTTGGCAAAACAGTGAAGCCTCTAGAAAAGGGATTGGCAAACTTTCTGTAAAGAGCCAGATTTTTCTTTGCAGGCCACATATGGTGTCTGTTGCATATTCATCATCATCTTTTTTTCAAAACCTTAAAAAAAAATGTAAAAACCTTACTCTTGGGCAGTATAAGAACAGGATACAGGGTAGATCTGCAAGCTGTGGTTTGCTGACACCTGTTCTAGACGTTAAGATAATATATTTATGACCTGCAGCAGGGAAAGGCTTCTTAAATGAGGCACAGACCATTAACCATAAAAAATACATAGATGCATTTGTTATGTTAAAAAATAAATTCTAAACAAGAATAAAATAAGAATTTTAAAGACATCACTAAGAGAGTCAAAATGCAAGCCAAAGTGGGAGAATGGTTTATATCCAGATTATATAAAGAACTCACTACAAATCAGTAAGAAAAAGACAACTAACAGAAAATGAACAAGAGTCTTTAATAGGTGCTTCCCCAAAGAGGTTACTTAAGCATCTACTAAATATATGAGAAGGTGCTCAATCTCACTGATAGCCAGGATATTACAAAATAAAACCACAAATGGCCTTCAATACACACACACTGCAACGGCTAAAATGAACAGCACAATCAACACAAATGTGTTGGCACAGACACGGAGCAACGTGACTTCCATACGCTGGTGGGGGCGTGTCATTTTGCATGACTGGCTTGGCGTTATCTACTCACGTTAAGCTCACGCATAATACCCTGAGACTCTTGAGACCCACTTCAGGAGACAGACTCCACAAAAACGCCCTCGCATAACACAAAGAGACACATGAATGATCATAGCAGCATTATTCATAAAATGCTGTGTGTAGAAGCAGGCCTGAGGCTGCTATCTTTAGAAAGGCCTGCTTACAAGGTTGGCCCCCCGTGGAATCTGGGAACTTGGATTTCCGGACAGCTCTCATCATTTGCTGATGAGAATGGCTCACTGTACCTTACCTGTTTGCCAAATTTTTCCTCTACGGCTTATGTCAAACACCCACTTTACTTGTGAAAGTCATGAATTTGGGCTAGGCAGAGGGTGTTTTAGGCACTGAGTCTCTAAGCTTCCCCGGTAGATAATATGTCACGTGGGTTGTCACACCTCACTACTGGGAAAATTAAGTGCGTCCTGTGTGACTTCGCTGGGAAAGGACTCTTGGAAACTTGCTCCTGGTTTGCTTTTTCCCTTTGCTAATTTTGCTTTGTATCCTTTTGCCATAGTTAAGTCACAGCCATGAGCATGAATATAATTCCTGTGAGTCCTCCTAGCGAATCACTGAATGTGGGGATGGGCTTGGGGAGCCCTGACACACAGGCCTAAACTGCTGAAAAAAATGTCCATTAACGGGAGTTCCCTGGCGATCCAGTGGTTAGGACTCGGCGCTTTCACTGCTGTGGCCCGGGTTCAATCCCTGGTCGGGGAACTAAGATCCCACAAGCCGCATGGCATTGCCAAAAAAACTTCTTTAAAATAATAATAATAAAAATGTCCATCAACAGTAAAATTGTGACACAGTCACACATTGAAATACCACCACAGCAATGAAAAAAAATACCAAAGATGCACACAAAATTGATGAATTACGAAGACATGTTACGTGAAAGAAGTCAGACCCAAGAGTAAATGCTATGTGATTCTATCATACCATCAAGATAAATGGCAGATAAATCAGTGATTTAAATATTAAAAAGAAATATAAAACTACTACAAGAAAATATGGAAGTATTTATCTGATTTCTAAAACCAACTGAACGGTAAAGAAATAAATACGGTATTTTTGAACATGTGAAGATAAAAATTGTCTGCCTCAAAAACTGCATGTGAAACTGAACAGCAAATAAGGAAATTGAAAAAAAATTACAACAATGCACACAAATAAGAAAACAACCTCCCTAATAGAAAAAAAAAAAAAGGACAAAAGGCATGAACAGACAATTAACCGCCCCCCCCAAGAATACAAAAGACCAATAAAGATTTGAGGACAAAAACTACAACCTCAAATGAGATACACTTTCCATATAAAACTGGGGGAAAAGTTTAAACTAGCAAATGAGAAGAGATACATTCTTACATTCGTATGTTAGAAGTGAAAATGGTATTCTTTTTGGTAGACAGAGGCAATATGAATCAAAAGTCTTAAAATGCACACACTGCTTGATCTAGCAAAGGGATTTATTCAGTGTAACCGTAAAAAACCATAAATAATGTACATGTCTAACTAGAAATTACTGGTTAAATAGAACTATGGAATATGCTTACAATG
Source organism: Eschrichtius robustus (assembly GCF_028021215.1). Classification (NCBI taxonomy): domain Eukaryota; kingdom Metazoa; phylum Chordata; class Mammalia; order Artiodactyla; family Eschrichtiidae; genus Eschrichtius; species Eschrichtius robustus. The sequence goes on along the minus strand of NC_090833.1, from coordinate 4,376,392 downwards.
GAATAACTACAAACGCTGAACATGCTATTATTATTTATCTCTGAAAAGACATTTATAATAGATTAAATGAAAATAAGTCAAATGTAAGCTTCATGAAGGTGGAATTTTATGTTTTCATCACAGCTACATACCTAGCATCTAGAATCATACACTATCAGGTAGTACAAAGTCAGTAAATATTTGCTGAATAAATACATGAAAAAAGTCACTTAGGTAAAATAACCCTACCCACCCTCCCACCCCCTCCCACCCCCACTTCACTCAGATGAGTAGGAAGTCTAGCAGTAAGATATACACTACTACGTTCATAGGATTATCTCTGAATGATGGGAACTGTGAGTGATGTTTATTTTACTATTGGCTAGTATTATCTGAATATTCTACAGTGAACATATAATACCTTTCCCCCCAAATATATGTACATGCTTTTTTCCTTAAGTGAATCTACGGAGTAGGATGGATTGCAAGGGGGAAGGAGGCAGACGGAGAATTTATACTATTTTTTTTTTTTTTTAAAGGGAAGGGGGCAAGGAGGTATAGGGCTGCTTCTCAACTTTTAAACTTTTACTCTTAGATAGGGATTTTTTTTTTTGGTTTTTTTTGTTTGTTTGTTTGTTTTTTTAATTTTTTAATTTATTTATGGCTGTGTTGGGTCTTCGTTTCTGTGCGAGGGCTTTCTCCAGTTGCGGCAAGCGGGAGCCACTCTTCATCGCGGTGCGCGGGCCTCTCACCATCGCGGCCTCTCTTGTTGCGGAGCACAGGCTCCAGACGCGCAGGCTCAGTAATTGTGGCTCACGGGCCCAGTTGCTCCGCGGCATGTGGGATCCTCCCAGACCAGGGCTCGAACCCGTGTCCCCTGCATTGGCAGGCAGATTCTCAACCACTGCGCCGCCAGGGAAGCCCGAGAATTTATACTTTTTATCTTAAAGGGTTCTAAATGCTTGGTTTATTTATAACTAAGACATAACTGTGACACGTGCTCCAGACCACTCACGAAATGAGAGCAGAGACGGCAGAGAGATTTACTCAGAATCTGTACGCACGATCATGTCAACACCCCCTCCGTCCCCGCCAGTCAAACTCCCTCACTCACCTTCTCTCTCCCTTGCCCAGCATCTAGGGACACTTTGGCCTGTGGTATTCTGATTGCACAATGGTTAAAACCATGAATGTCATATTTATAACTGTGCCAGTAATTATCCTCATTAATTAAAGACTTTAAACATATTCTTAGTAAGAGGTTACAAATTCACCTTAGGAAACCTATATCCCAGAAAATTCAAACAATTATTATGTTCCCTCAAATAGCAATCTCCAATTATTATATGATATAGCCCAAGTTACGTAACAAAGAACTTACCCACAAACTCCCAGTATTTTTTATAATCAGCAGGAAATTTTCGTAAATGCAACTGATGGAATTTCTCTTTGTTTGGAGAGCTGGTCCATTCCTGTGCCACCTACGTAAAGCAAAAAAAGCAAATTAAGAAAGCAAAAACACCTGAAAAGCCAATGTTAAACAGCAAAATTTTCCACAGTAAGCAACCATAAAATCCAGAACCTAGAATTCCCGTGTGACCCAAACATTAAAAATTAATTTGGGACTTCTGGTTTCCAGCTTGGCATGTAAGGAACTTAGAAGTTGCCACTCCATCCTAACAAGTAAAAAGAGACAAAAAGGTGGATACAGACAATCACAACCTGCCAGAGCAGAAAACTCTTAAGCAGAAACCTCCATGCCAGGAGGAAAACCTGAACTGGATGTGACAAACTGTTGGAGGCTCAGCATGAACAACTATCTTAAAAACTCTAGGGGGACCCAGTCATAAGAGGGACCCCACACTTTGGTGAGTTTTACCTCTAGGAGCTCTAACAGGCCCTCACAGTGAACACTGGAGAAAATTCCCTGTGTGCTTCCAGCGGGGATGGGGGGTTGGTGGGGACTGGGGAAAAGGAACCATTCTGAAATACACCAGAGCATTCTTGACCTTCTTAACAAGGCCTGATCTATGAGAAGCTATTTTACCAGAGTCAAACTTGCTGGGATTTTATCAGAGCCTAACCTACTTGAGGGAAGAAAACCAGCTCCAGCCCATTCTAACCATCCTGTCTCACCCACGGAGGTGGGGGGAAACTAAGAAGCACGTGGTGTAAAGTTCTTAGTCCAGAGGCAAAGGCTCACTAAAAGAGTGACACCTTATCATAGGACCATGGAATGATCTCCCTTCCCCCATACCTCATTTCTATATCACTAAAGGCCTATTTACTGCTGTTCCTTTTATTTAGTAGATTACGTCCACCTTGCAACAAAAAATTACAAGGCATACTCAAAGGCAAAAAACACAGTTTGAACAGACTAAAGCAGCACTAAAACCTGTCAGATATGGCAGGAATACTGGAATTATCAGACCAAGGATTTTTTTTTTTAAACTATAGTTAATATACTAAGAGTTTAATGGAAAAAAGGAGGCCATGAAATAATAGATGGATAATGTAATGAATGCGATGTAAAGTAGAAAGAATCAAAAGGTAATGCTAGAGATCAAAAACACTGTAACAGAAATGAAGGATGCCTCTGACGGGCTCATTAGTACACCGGACATTGCTGAGGAAACAATCTCTGAGCTTGAGGCTATAGCAATAGAAGCTACCAAAGCTGAAAAGCAAGGAGAAAAAAAAAATGGGGAAAAAAAACACACCCCAGAATATCCAGGACTGTGAGACAATGACAAAAGATGCAGCATACACATAATGGGGATACGAGAAGAAGAGAGAGAGGAAAAGAAGCAGTATTTGAGGCAATAATGACTCAGAGTTTTCCAAAATTAACATCAGACACCAAACCACAGATCCAGGAAGCTCCGAGACCCAGCAGAAAAAATGCCAGAAACTACACCTAGGCATATCATATTCAAACTTCAGGAATATGAAATATCAAAGGTAAAGAAAAAATTCATGAAAGAAGCCTGTGGGAAAAAAACACCTTATCTATAGAGGAGGAAAGATAAGAATTACATCTAACTTCTCCTCAGAAACCATGCAAGCAAGGAGAGAGTAGTGAAATATTTAGACTGTTGAGAGAAAAAAACCCACCAACCTAGAATTCTGAATCCTGCAAAATTATCCTTTAAAAGTGAAGGAGAAGGGCTTTCCTGGTGGCGCAGTGGTTAAGAATCCGCCTGCCAACGCAGGGGACACAGGTTCGATCCCTGGTCCAGGAAGATCCCACATGCCATGGAGCAACTAAGCCCGTGAGCCACAACTACTGAGCCCGCGTGCCACAACTACTGAAGCCCGTGTGCCTAGAGCCCGTGCTCCGCAACAAGAGAAGCCACCGCAATGAGAAGCCCGCGCACCGCCATGAAGAGTAGCCCCTGCTCGCTGCAACTAGAGGAAGCCTGCGCACAGCAACCAAGACCCAATGCAGCCAAAAATAAATAAAATTAATTCATAAAAAAATGAAAAAAAAAAAACTCAACAGTAAGAAAACAGACAACCTGATGAAAAAGATGTGCAAAAGACCTAGACAGACACCTCACCAAAGCAGATATACAGACTGTAAATTAGTATATGAAAAAATGCTCCATATCTTATGTCATCAAAGGAATGCAAATTAAAACAATGAGATACTGTTACACACCTATTAGAATGGCCAAAATCTGGAGCACTGACAGCACCAAATGCTGCCAGGGATGTGGAGCAGTAGGAAATCTCATTTATTGCTGGTGGGAATGTAAAATGGCACCATCACTTTTTCGTTTTCTTTTTTTTTTTTTTTTTTTTTTGCCGAGCCACGTGGCTTGTGGGATCTTAGTTCCCTGACCAGGGATCGAACCTGTGCCCCCCGCAGTGGAAGTGCAGAGTCCTAACCACTGGACCGCCAGGGAATTCCCAAAATGGTACCACCACTTTGGAAGGCTGTTCGGTGGTTTCTTATGAAACTAAACATATTCTTACTGTAGGATCCAGCAATAGTGCCCTCAATATTTATCCAAATGAACTGAAAACTTATATTTACGTTAAAAACCTGCACATGGATGTTTACAGCAGCTTTAGTCATAACTGCCTAAACTTGGAAGCAACCAAGATGCCCTTCAGTTGGTGAACGGATAAACAAACTACGGTACAACCAGACAATGGAATATTATTTAGTGCTAAAAAGAAATGAGCTATCAAGCCATGAAAAGACATGGAAGAACCTGAAGTGCTCATTACTAAGTGAAAGAAGCCAATCTGGAAAGGCTACATACTGTGTGATTCCAACTATGTGACATGCTGGAAAAGGCAAACTATGGAGACAGTAAAAGGATGAGTGATTGCCAGGGGTGAGACTGGGGAAGGGTGAACAGGCAGAGCACAGAGGGTTTTTAGGGCAGTGAAAGTACTCTGATATTAAAGGACTGATACATGTCATTATACGTTTGTCCAAACCCTTAGAATGTACAAATCAAGAGTGAACCCTAATGAAAACTATGGACTCTGGGTGGTAATGACGTGTCAATGTAGGTTCATCAGTTGTACAAATGTACTACACTGGTAGGGGATGTTGATAATGGGGGATGCTATGCAGAGTTTCTCCAGCTCGCTGCAACTAGAGAAAGCCTGTGCTCATCAACCAAGACCCAACCCAGCCAAAAATTAATAAATAAAATAAATTTATACCAAAAAAAAAAGAGATAAGTACTGAGTACTATCTCCAAAATTTACGCCCAATGAATTCACTTCTCTTTATTTCCATAGCTACCACCTAGATCAAGCTACCATCATCTTTCTCCTGGGCTACTATAATAGCCCCCGACAGGTCTACTGCATCCATGCTTACCTTTCTACAGTTATTCTCTAATGAGCAACTAAGAATGTTTCTTTTAAAAAAAAAAGTAAACTACTACATATTGCTACTCCCCCAGCCTAAACACCAACCAACTAAAAATCCTCCAACATCTTCTCACTGTACTGAGAATGAAACCCCAACCTGCACTTACAGGGTTGTATACCATCCAGCTCTTGACTGATTTCTCCAATCTTACTTCATTTCCCTTTACCTCTAAGTTACCTCACTCCAGCCACATCAGCCTAATCTCTTTGCTCACACATGCTCAGTTAGGCCTACCTCAAAGCATTATAGTCTTGACCCTCCCCCCTCCTCTGCACAAAACCCTCCTCTCCTGGCTCTCAGCCTGATCTCAAAAGCAGCCTCCCAATGTCGCTCATCATATCAACCTGTTTTGTTTCCTTCACAGAACAAATTATAATTGGAAATTAGCTAAAAAACGGTGCAATCTCCCTATAAGGGGTTTGGGCACTAAGAATCACAGCTCGTACTCCAGAAGAGCCCCCTTTCTGCCTGCTCCTTGTCTACACAACCTAAAAAGCGCCTGCCAATTACACTCTGCATATACGTGCATGCACACACAGGTAACAGAAGGGGACTGCAGACAGAGCCAGCAAACCGAAACTTTAAGAAAAAAGAGTATTTGCCAAAACTGACCCAAAAAATTGGTCCCTGTCAAAATAGTGCACATTTATCTAATACTTTTGTGTGTTAAGCGTAAGGATTAAAAACTAATATATCCTCTATCAGTCACATCAGTACCCAAAAGACTCATATTTCTTTTTTTTTTCCCCACACAGACTGTATTTTATTTTTACAAGAGATAAATCAACTGACACCAAGCATTGTAAACGGATGACCACAACAAAAGCAACAATGATTGCAATTACCAAACACGAAACACACTCATACTATGTCATAATATTGACATTCAGTCCAGTAATCCTCCACTGTAACAGCTCCTTTACTTTGCTGTGAAAATTGATTTGTATATTTTTTGCCTCTGAGTCCTTGTGGGATTTTTTTTTTTTTTTTTTATTCAAGAGACTCATATTTCTAAAAGTTGAATTTGCTCGTTTGCCCTTTGGGGCAAGGGATAATTCTACGCAAGGTCATTGCATTCCACCTGCAATAAGACATAATAACTGGATAACCAAACACTGCATTTCATGTCCTAAATAGGATACCAACCACATTTTTGTCAAAGGACTCTAAACACACTTCAGCATTCCATTAACAAACAATATCATGAAGTCAAATTACATCCAAATGAGGGTAAGAAGCCTTGGCCCAAGACTTTGGTTGATGCCACAGTCTCTGGCTTATCAGAAAGAATAAAAATTAAAAGTAATCAAGGTATCTGAGAATTCTCTGGCAGTTCAGTTGTTAGCGCTTTCACTGCTGAGGGCCCAGGTTCAATCCCTGGTCAGGGAACTTAGATCCCACAAGCCACATGGTACAGTGGGGAAAAAAAAAAAAAGTAATCAAGGTATATTAATAATACCATTAATAAATGTTGGCCTATATAAACTAGAAATGCTAAAACAATGCTGTTTCACTACATGGTTAAAAAAAAAAAGAACAAGATGAAACTTCATGGTAAAGATGACAGATTGAACACAGGCATTTCCTTTCATTCCCCCTGAAACCCCACTAAAACACCCAAGGGATTTTTCACAACAGGATTAATTCATTAGGATGAAGAGAACAGAAGAGGAGGCAAGAGTATCAAAATCTGGGAAGCTGGTAAGCAGATGGATGAATGGTTAACTAACTCAGGAAGTCCAAGAAGCTGAACTCTAAGCAGGAAGCATCTGACATACACCTCTAGAAGGAGGAGGGCTGAAGGGAGACTGCCCCTCCCTGTTCCTAGCAAAAAGCTATAGCGGTTTCATCTCTATAAAGTGTGACAGTCTCTGGCTGTGGGGCAGCAGACAGAGAGGGGATACTGTACTTAAAAAAAAAAAGGTGGGGGGCGGGACGTCCCTGGTGGCGCAGTGGTTAGGAATCCGCCTGCCAATGCAGGGGACATGGGTTCGATCCCTGGTCCGGGAAGATCCCACATGCCGCGGAGCAACTAAGCCCGTGCGCCACAACTACTGAGCCTGCGCTCTAGAGCCCACGAGCCACAACTACTGAAGCCCTTGTCACAGCTAGAGAAAAGCCCGCGTGCAGCAACGAAGACACAACGCAGCCAAAAATAAATAAATAAATAAATTTTAAAAATAAAATAAAATAAATTTTTTAAGAAAGGGAATTAAGCAAATGTTTATATACTGAATGCCTGGACCCTTACCTCTGCCCCCACCCTCACCCCACAGTCAGCTCCCCATCAGGCCTATGCTTTCCAGGCAATCGATCTGAAGATTCTTCTTGGGGAAATCTGATCTCACTAAGAGGGGGAAAAAAAAAAAAAAGACTAAAAAGAGTGACATGAGGGTGGGGATGAGGCTTCCCAATAAAATGCCGATGGTCAACAAGCCTAACCCTTTCACTCAGAGCTTCTAATCTGTTTTAAAATCTTACATGTAACAAAATATAGATTATAACTATACCTAAGCATATAATCTTAATATAAAGAATGAAACTAATTTGGATTTCACCATGTGATTGGTGTCCTTCAGATCACATTTGACGTCCACAGTGCAAATAATAATGGACCAGTTTAGTAAAAGTATCTGTTTTCCTAAGCATCTCTTTTGACTTGTCATTATTTAAATACATCCTCTTTTCCTATAGCATTAAAAAGTTGAGATATATTTCACAATATAAAATTCACCACTTTAAAGTGTGCACACTACAGTGTGTTTTTAGTACATTCACTATTTTGTGCAACCATCACCATTATCTAATTCCAGAACATTCCCACCATCCCAAAACAAGCCTTATACCTATTAGCAGTCAGTCCTAATTCCCGCGCCCCCACCCATCCCCTGGCAACTACTAATCCACTTTCTGTCTCTACGGATTTGCCTATTCTGGAAAATTCATATAAATGGAATTACACAATATGTGGCCTTCTGTACCTGACTTCTTTCACTTAGCATAATATTTTCAAGGTTCATCAAAGAACAGGTAAAAGTACATATAACGGGTCATTCCTTTTGATAGTAGACTAATATTCCATTGTCTGCATATACCATGTTTTGTTTATCCATTCATCTCCTGATGGACATCTCGGTTGTTTTCAACTTTTGGCTATTATGAACAATGCTCCAATCTGCTTTTTAGTATCCTGTTCTTAAATGTGAGTAAACCACCAAAAATCATTAGACACGTGAAGAAAGGAGTTAACATGAAAGGTCTGCAGACACTAAAATGAATAGGAAAAAAGCAACTGGGAAAACAGGGACGACGCAAAGAGAGGAAAACTTTCAACTAACTTTAAACTCATCATTAATTAACTTCAGGTAATAAAAAAATACCGTGTACATGAAAAAAGCACAGAATCCTATAAAAAGGAATAATCAGAGAACAAGAGTTCCGTGAAACTAAAAATATGCTCAAAAATTTTTCAATAGACTCGGACGCTGAGAAAGTCTCCAAGGAAGTAGAACGACGACAACAACAAAGACAGACAGAGATGGCAAAACAGAAATTTTAAGACAGGCAAAGTTTCAAAATTTACCTCCTACACGTTCTTTTCTCAGGAAGCTTGAAGGATGTGCCTTACTAAAATGAGGGGATGACAAAAACAGACAACCCTGGGTACAGGAGACAGAGATCCAACACAGGAAAGAAGGAAATGCAAGCCCTAGGATGAGGATGGTGAGCATTTCAGGTTAACCATCCTAAACCAAGAAGATGAAATTTATCAACTATCTGATGTGCCTGATCATACTGAGAGACCTAAACATCCAAGAGACAGTCTGAAGCTAATTTAGTAATAAGTACATAGAAAATTAAGTAAATAAAAGAATAAATCCAGAGAAACCAAAGAGTCGGAAACGAAAAGTAGTTACAGCTACCACATGACTTAGCCGCGGACACCTTTTATATAGTCAAAATAATAACAAATACTGACCTAAAAATTACAAGACTACTCCATAGTGAGGATGGGGAAACAGGAGAAGTGTGTGTGAACACAGGGCTGGGAAGAGAGGGTACTTCCTGCACTGGTAACTACAGAAAATGTCTAGAACTGAAAAATTCACAAGTCAAAATAGTGGCATGTTATTTAGAAATATGGAAGTAAATAACAAAAGGATCCATCAAGGATCAAAAATAATTACTTGGGGAGATGAGAGTGGCTGCTGATTTTTTTTTATAATGGGCCTTCCACAAGTATTTGACTATTTTAAACTTCGTGTATATACAAAAGGAACTTGTGCTCATTCTGTTTTGAAAAGGTTTTGGCTACAGAAATGTCCTGAAGGAAGAAATCTTAAAGAGAAACATATAAATACTTCTTAACTAAGGGAAAAATAAAATCACAAATATGTGTCCTAAATTTAAGGGCTATGGATAGCTTCTAAGCGATTTAGTGCTTTCTGGAAAGGATAAACGTTCAAGAAAAAAATAAGCTTCAAAATGAAGAAAATCTCTATTTTCCCCAGCTTATTTAACCGTATACACTGTTCACTGAGCTAACAATTTTGTAAGGTAAGAAAATCATTCTTGTAATACTATTTCACATTGTTGTTAAGGAGAGAAACTGAAGACCCTGTATCAATCAGCTGTTTCTAATGCTTCTGAAACACTAGTAAAATAATTAAGACAACGGCTTAAATTTAGGGCATAAATTGACACCAACTTGCCTCTTTGTGCAGTACATCTCCTTTGCCTTTAACAATTCTAAGCTGGATCTTTGCAGTCTCTCTGCCTGGGATATACTTCCTATGGCCAACTCCTTCTACTCACTCTGGTCTCAGTGTGAATACCATCGCTCACAGAGGCTGTCTCACCTTTCAGTCTAAAGTGCCCGCTCCCTTTTGTTCTAGATCATTCTAGAGCACTCTAGAGCCTTTTGTCCTGATCTGAAATGATCACTCCCAGAAGGCAGAGGCCTTGTCTGTCGTGTTCACCACTTTACCCCCCAGGGCTGTGATAGTACTTGGCAAGTATCAGGCACCCAAGTATCTGCTGACTGAATACATGGGTATTTACCTCAGTGCTCTTGATTTTGAAAAGTCTTATTGCACGCTCACGTTTTGGGTTTTATTTTTTTAAAGGAATTTGAAAAAAAGTAAAAATCTACCTGCTTTGAGAACACCAAAAACATCCTTCAAAGCGCAGGTGAATGTTTACAATAAAGAATTAACTAGCTGTTTTTCTGAGGTTCAAATGTAACTGGGAATCCTATATTTTACTTGGCAATCCCAGTCGGGGAGTAAGAAAGAGAAAAGAACCAGAATGGGATGTGTTGGGGTAGGGAGGCAGCTAAAGGCTGCTATGAGGCATAAGAAGTTGGGAAGACAGATGAGAAATTTGGGATTTATTGCTTTGTGCTGCAGTGTAACCTGCCCTTTGCTACCTCCTCAAGAAAACTTCAGTAAAGGTTTACAATACTTTTCAAAAAAATAAATGCAGATGAGAGACTACGTCCTCTGAGAAATCTTCCTTTATTTTACACTGAAAAACGTTTCCTCCTCCTGTGCCACCTCTGGACTTGGTACATTAGCACTCTGAATTGTGTCTGTAAGCTCCAGAAGGGCCGAGTTTAAGTGTTTCCTCTGTATCACCAGCATCTACAACAGTGTCGGGGACAATGTCTGTTCAACATGAAATCTACAAGCTACATCTAAATCAAAACGCGATCAGTTATTTTAGCTGTACTCAGCATGGTAAAGGTAATTTCAAAGTCTGAACGTATATGATTAGAACATATACTTACTGTTTCAAAAGTATTCAGTATCATCAAAGGGAAAAACACATCAAAATAATCTCCACAATCTTGAAATCTCACAGGCACATGTCTTGCGATGGACTGACAAAGAGTTGACGGGGGTCCGCAATGATCAAAGTTCACAAACATTTCGTATTTCCATTTTAAGATCTCTTCAACGAAGTTGTCAGAGATGGACTGTGCTGACAAGAGAATGTTTACTGGAGAGGTAGCCAAGAAAGATCTGTTTTCACCAAATGGAACTCTGTAGCCTTGCCTGTTGGAATTATTTGGAGTATGAGAACGGAGAACGTTGCACAAACCCTTCACTTCAGCCACTGGCTTCTGAGACACCAGAGAGGCTGGCTGTGGTACTTTCAAAACAGATTGTACCCCACTTGACTTATTTTTCAGAGTTGGCAGGAGCGCTGACGTACTCTCCAAAGACTTGGAAAGACCAGCAATTCGTGAAGTACTACTGGAGCTAAAAATCTTAGCAGTGGAAGGTCTCGAACGTTTAGATGCAGAGAGAGGCAAGCCAGGTTTACGAAATATATCTTCATCTGCTGCTTTAGCTTCAGAGTGTTTTGAACAGTATTCACCCTGGTTTTTCAGTGTTTCAACACAATCTTTGTACTTACATTTTGTGCTACTCAAAGATTCCAACTGAGGCCGACTCACAGAATCTTCTTCTACCTGGACTGTATCTTTTCCATGAACTACTTCAATGAGTTTATCATTCTCTTTCTCCATTTGTGAACATAAATCCATATCTTCAGGATCACATTGTGTTAAAAATATATTATCTTCCTCTATGTCACTGCTGGATTCAGGCTCTCCCTCTTTCAAAGCTGCCACATCTAAATGATGTACTGTTAGGTCACCTCCACCTAAAGGGTCCCCTGAGGTAGAAACAACTATTTCATTTGTTGGTATTTCTCCATTTAACACTACAGAATTACACTGGTTCAAAAGACAAGTGTCATCAGCTACCTGAGAAACACATTTTGCTTTCGTGGGTTCTGCTTCAGAAGACACACATTTTATTAACTGTTTTTCCTTACTTTTAGCAGTTACCTCAGCTCCTCTTTTATAACTATAATCTGATGTATCTGATTCTGGCACAAATTTGTCAGAATTCTGTGCTGCATGTGGCCCGGCTCGTGCTGTATCTGTACTTTGATAATCAAAACATCCTTGTCTGTTTTGTTGTGATCTGGGCCTCCTCTGCCTTCGCAACTGAAGGTCTTGACTCGTCAGCAGTTTCTTATTATTTTTGACAGAGAGAGTCTGAGGAGAAATTAACTTAGTCTTTTTCCGGGTATCAACTACTCCAACAGTTTTGCCATGGTCACGTAACTGAGCTAAACACTCCAAAGATCGCTGGGACAACTCAAATGCCCTACGAGGAGCCTTTTTCAGACCAAGTTTCTCAACCGTTGAAGTTGGTTCAGGACACTGGCGAAATTTCTTTGGTGGCACTATAGCAGGAGTTGTTCTACAACTTAGGTAATTTAAACTTTTACTCTGTCCTGTTTTGGTATCCGAATGTGTTTTTTTAGGAGTTTTAGAAAGTGAGACTCTCCTAACAGGTTTGGAATAAGTGCGAAGCTTTGGTGGAGACCTCTTCAGGGAAACAGTAGTGGTTCTCTGAATGCTTGAATTGGGAGTTGTAGTCCTTATGTCTATACTTTCAAAATCATTTTCAGTCACATCTCTCTCATTAAGAACATCAGACTGGTCCTCACTTTTGACAGGAGATGAAGGCCTTACAGGATCTTCAGCCATAGCAGCTTTCTTGTATCGTTTTCTCTTGGGTTTCTTCACTTCAATTTCACAAAATTTCTCAACAGAAATACTACTACTGTGTGGTTCTGCGTGTTCCTCAATGCCCTCTGCTGCTTTTTTAATGACCTCTTCAGGTACATAATCTGTATCATAACCCCCATCATTTGTGATATGAGTCAAGCACGAATTTTCTTCATTCTCTTGAACTGAATTCTTGTTGTCTGGTTTCTGATCTTGCCAAACTGAAAACACTTCACATGGACTTTCAAACTCAAAAAACTGAGAATCAGATTCCTCAAACTGCAAATGGGACCTTGTATTTTCTTCCTTTACCTTCTGTTCCACATTTGTGTTAGCTATTGAAGTATGCTGCTCTGGACAGTCTTTCTCAATGCATGTTTTATCCTGTCTAATGTGTTTCTTAAAACCCACAATTCTTTCATCACCATTATCATCATCTTCATCAGAATCTGAAATAATAATAACCTGTCCACAGCAGGTTTCCCTGACACTATTTTTGTTGGCTGTGAAACGTCGTCTATCATCTTTAACTTTTCTTTGTAGCTGGGATAGACTTTTTTTTTTAGTTGAATCTGATGGGAACTTAGTAACACTGGCTTGAGCTATTAAAGATAATTCGTGGAGGTCTCTGTCTATCTGAGAATCTGTTACGGTGTCAGAATTATGACTGATGCTAAGGGCCTGTTCTCTTAAATTAGAAGAAAACTGAACGGTACTCTTGCTAATTTCCGTATCTCTTGATTCAAGTCCAGTCACAGGATCTTTAAAGGGAGGTGTTTTCTCCACAAAAATATTGGTCATTTCTGTAAATGAGACCAAATCTTTATTATCAACATGACATTCCAGTATTTGACAACTGATTTCAGGGGTAGAGAAAATGCCTGACTCTTCTTCCTTTACTTGTTCCTTTTTCAGCAATAAACTGTTTTCAGATTTTTGTTCTCCATTTTTATCATCCAGAATACCATTAGGGCCTAAAGAGGGATTGTGTATGAAGCCGTATCCTTTCTGACCTCCTGTATCTTTCTTTGAACAGAAACTTTCGATGCTAGATACAGTCAGGTTTTCCTCTAAAGTGATACTTTTCCTGTGCTGCTTTTTTATTACATGTGGTAACTCAGCACAGATTTCATCTTTATGTGCCTTAGTTTTTGCTTTTGAGGTTTTGCCAAGAGCATCATCCTTTAAAGAGAAATCCTCATTGGATGTGGACACCTTTTCCAGACAGTCACTGCTAGAATCAGTCAACAAACATGTTGATGTTATTATTCCTCTGTCAAATACCTTTTCTGGACCATTTCTTGAAGTACAATTCTGTGGGGTATATGAGGAATTCTCTTTTACAGACTTATGCTTCCCTGTACTTATTTTAACTTGGCCTCGAGCTCTTTCATTAACAAGCCTTTTACTCCTCGGCTTCAAGCACAACTCAGCTGAGAAATGGTCTTCGAGTTTCAAATCTTTTATGTAAGTTTGCTCATTATCCTCTTCTATGGCATTATTTGCTTTGCTGAAAATACTCTCTTGCACTTGACATGCATCAGCTTTCATTGGTTCTTTAGAGAATGTTGGGCTGGAGTTTTCCAGACAGTGCCTGTCTTTTTTAGACTTCTTCCCTGTTTGTTCACTTTCTTCTTTATTATAAGATGCAGGAGGCGCTTTACATGGAGGAGTCAGATCCACAGAAGTGCTACATTGAGGTACTTTGAATTTTGTGGTTCTAATAATTTGCTTTAAACAAGTTTGTAACTCATGGGTTTCCTGACTAGTCAACTGCCAACCTAAAGATAAATTTCCTCGCAGGAATAAGTTGAGCTTATCCCAGAATCGCTTACAAAGAGTCTGCTGCCCAAGCTGATAGCCTTCTTTAAGGAGACTTCTGATCAGCTGCACACAAGCAAGTTGTACAGAGTTAGATGGCACTGAATGCAATGACAGAGATGTTATCATTGTTGTGCCTTTGGCGCAGTTTCCAGACGACTTCTCAGAACTCCGTGCAAACGCGGTGGTGGGAAGCTTGGCACATTTTACGACGGCTTCCACCCACTGCTGGGAACTAACCCACAGCAAGTGCAAACACTTTTTATTTCTATGAAGTTCAATCACTGACACCAAAATGAGAAGGAAAAACTCAGTGACTGTGTCACACACGGCGTCTGTCTGGTTGAGGACGTCTTTGACTTCAGAATGCAGATGATGAATAACCTCCACTATATAAGCCACACCCAGATCCTTAAGATCCATGAGGGACTGCACAAAAGGGATGAACCACAGAAACGTGCTGTTATGAACACGCATGTCTTGACCGATATCTGACTGAAGCACATTAGCTAATGTTTCCATTTCTTCATACATGTTAGGACAATAATCTGGGCAAATGGCTGATCTCCACCCTGAATCCTAAAATGAAAGAGATACTGACACTCAGATAAACAAGCACCATTCATGCCAGGTTTAACACACAAGTTGCAAACAAGAAAAGACATTGCTCAACTTTCCTGTTTTGATGTACATATACGAACACCCAAGAAATTGTTCAATCTTGAGGTTAAGGTTTCATGAAAAGGTTAAATTTACAAAACCTCCATGTACTCTGGACCTCTTTCCTTCAGTTGGTTTTGATTTCTAGTCATGTGATTTATCTCCCTCATGCCATAAATGTTCTACCCTTCCAAAATGTACTAAAAATTAATCTCTCAAAGTGTGCACGCTCTCATTAGAGCCCATTCTTCCTCTTGAGCTACTGTTCAATCAGAAAGGTTTTATGCAACAGTTGATTCAGAATAGCTACATATCATAAAATCAGCAATGCAACTAACCACGTAAAACACTGTCTATACAATATAAAGGCAATACAATATCATCTGAATTCTCAAAATGTTTTCTACCTTTTTGGTCTTTTCAGGGTTATAATTGTATACAATCTGGCTGCAAGTCACCGTATCATCCAAATATGACTCCGCTTCTAACTTGCTCCTTAAATATTAAGAATAAATAGAAATTACTGAAATGAAGGGTAAAAAAAAGAAGAGAAAAATCCTACTGTTAAGTCAATTATAGTAGACTTCCTCATACAGATTGTTTGAAATCCTGACACAGGAACTGAACGAACCTCACAGAGCTGTTCCGTATATTCTGGATCTCTTTATTGTAGCTCACGTTGTTGATAATGGTTTGAAATGCCTCAATAGGATCAATAAGTTGACCCCAGACCTTAGATCCAAGGCGATCCAGAATCACCATGAAACAGTGTAACGCTGGCCAGAAAGGATCCACACTATCATCTGAAATACAATGGAGTAATTTGCCAAATTACAAAACAATTAGAGAAAGGTACTAAAATATACTGAGAATTAAGCATTCTTTACCTGGGTAGCAACAAAACTGAAAGCAAAGCAGGAAGTAATTTAAAGTAAAGCGTTGCCAACTACAGGTTTTAGAAAGCTGGCAAACTTTTAAATAGTGTCTGCATTTTTTTTTTTAAAGCAATACACCTCTGTTAAGAAATTTTTTCGTGTGGAACAAACTGAGATAGTCTAGATAAACTCAACTTTCTCATCCTGTTTGCCAAACCTGAAAGAATCATTCCTCCTCTGCTTCTTCCAGACCTTTATACTCCCATCCTTCAATAAATAACAGAAGTAAAGTAGAAAAAAAAGGGAGAGAAAGAAAAACTTGGTATTTTCAGCTCTAAACAAAGTCCATGATACAAGAAATCCTGAACTGTGTGTGTCATTTGGTTGGTATAAAGGACTGAACCCCTCACCCACTGGATAAGCAGAGATACACACTCTTCATCCACCCAGGTCTCAACATGGCTTTGCTGTTACCTCCATTTCATCCAACTGGCAGGAATTCCCATTACTCACACACTCGTATGCCCAGTCCTTTCCCTCTTCTCTACATGCACTGGCAAAACAATGCTCTACTCAAAGACCTTCACTTGCTCCTTAATGTCTTCTAAGGAAATGAGAAGTCCTCAGTCAAGCACTTGTAAGATCTTACTCTATTCTTTCTTTCCAGATTTATTTTTTTACACTCACATAAAGATACACCACCTACAGAAAAAAACAGATAGCTGGCTTTTTCCAAGTAAGAACCAGAACGCTTCACTATTAGCACCACCTATCAAAAAAAATCCTATCCATCCTTAAAGGCCAGCTCAAACACCTCCCGCTGCAGCAAACTATCCCAGCCATTCAATCTTCTGCAGTATTCTTAGGAGGCAAGTGCTCTAACTCACCCAATTACTGACAACCCTAGAACTTTCTGCTTTATTTCCCTCAGGGCTCTTAGACTCTACTTTTTTTTTTATCATAGTCGTTTGTGTAGAACTTCTCATATACTTTTTTATCCTCTACTGAAGCTATCTTGTGTCTAGGAAGCTCTCAAATAAGGAAGAAAGTCATCAGTTAGGTGAAGACAATTATGGAATGTTTCTTAAAGAGGTGACTTGGGACTTCCCTAGTGGTGAAGTGGTAAAGAATCCGCCTGCCAAAACATAGGCAGAACACTCTATGACATAAAAGATCCTTTTTGACCCACCTCCTAGAGACATGGAAATAAAAACAAAAATAAACAAATGGGACCTAATGAAACTTAAAAGCTTTTGCACAGCAAAGGAAAACATAAACAAGATGAAAAGACAACCCTCAGAATGGGAGAAAATATTTGCAAATGAAGCAACAGACAAAGGATTAATCTCCAAAATTTACAAGCAGCTCACGTAGCTCAATACCAAAAAAACAAAAAACCCAATCCAAAAATGGGCAGAAAACCTAAATAGACATTTCTCCAAAGAAGATATACAGATTGCCAACAAACACATGAAAGGATGCTCAACATCACTAATCATTAGAGAAGTGCAAATCAAAACTACAGTGAGGTATCACCTCACACCAGTCAGAATGGCCATCATCAAAAAATCTACAAACAATAAATGCTGGAGAGGGTGTGGAGAAAAGGGAGCCCTCTTGCACTGTTGGTGGGAATGTAAATTGATAGAGCCACTATGGAGAACAGTAAGAAGGTTCCTTAAAAAACTAAAAATAGAACTACCATACGACCCAGCAATTCCACTACTGGGCATATACCCTGAGAAAACCATAATCCAAAAACAGTCATTTACCACAATGTTCACTGCAGCTTTATTTACAATAGCCAGGACGTGGAAGCAACCTAAGTGTCCGTCGACAGATGAATAGATAAAGAAGATGTGGCATATACATACAATGGAATATTACTCGCCATAAAAAGAAATGAAATCGAGTTATTTGTAGTGAGGTGGATGGACCTAGAGTCTGTCGTACAGAGTGAAGTAAGTCAGAAAGAGAAAAACAAATACTGTATGCTAACACATATAGATGGAATCTAAATAAAAAAAGAAATGGTTCTGAAGAACCTAGGGGCAGGACAGGAATAAAGACGCAGACGTAGAGAATGGACGTGAGGACACGGGGAGAGGGAAGGGTAAGCTGGGACGAAGTGAGAGAGTGGCATGGACATATATACACTACCAAAGGTAAAATAGCTAGCTAGTGGGAAGCAGCCACATAGCACAGGGAGATCAGCTCGGTGCTCTGTGACCACCTAGATGGGTGGGATAGGGAGGGTGGGAGGGAGACGCAAGAGGGAGGGGATATGGGGATATATGTATATGTATAGCTGATTCTCTTTGTTATACAGCAGAAACTAACACACCATTGTAAAGCAATTATACTCCAATAAAGATGTTAAAGAAAGAATCTGCCTGCCAATGCAGGGGACACGGGTTCGAGCCCTGGTCTGGGAGGATCCCACATGCTGCGGAGCAACTAAGCCCGTGCACCACAACTACTGAGCCTGTGTGCCACAACTACTGAAGCCTGCGCACCTAGAGCCCGTGCTCCGCAACAAGAGAAGCCACTGCAATGGAGAAGCCTGCGCACTGCAACAAAGAGTAGCCCCCGCTCGCCGCAACTAGAGGAAGCCTGTGCACAGCAACAAAGACCCAACGCAGCCAAAAATAAATAAGATTAATTAATTTTTTAAAAAGTTAACTTCCTTGGGCTTCAGTTTCTTCTTTTATGAAAAGTAAGGTGCTGAGTTAAACTCTAAAGGTCCTTTCCAATTTAAAATTCTGACTCTGTGACCAAAACCATAAAATGTTCATTCTTTCCTCCACATCATACACCCAAATTCTTACAGTGACACTAGTATTTTCAAAGTGCACCATCATCGCAATATTCAGCAAATAAAGTTTATTACCATCTGATTGCCTCTCCATGGTGTGAAGTATTGATTGCATAAAATCATTCTGTTTGTTTGAGCCCAACAACAGTGAATCCATGGCTTGCTCCTCAAGAATGGTCAGCAACATGCAAATACCTGTAAGATCATGTGTAGTTTTCTTGAACTGATTAAATAAAACTGTCCTAATGCCTTCTCCAGTTTAGTTGGCAAAAGAATAACAAGGCAGTAAGATGAAACAAAAACGTATCCAGTGCCTCAGACATTGAAGTCTGAGACATTCATATACAACTCCTCCTAAGAACAGAACTTTAGACTGAATAAAAAGGGAAAATGGCACGAACTTGGTTAGAAAACCATTTCCAAAATGACTACCACACAATTTGTATCTCATAAAATCAAAGACCCCTTAAATTTTAAGATCACCATATTTCAAGTACCAATCACTGCCAAATATACACATGACTGTAAGACTCTGAATCAATGAAGTAGGACAGAACTATTTTAAGTCAATATACAACTTGATGAAAACCAAAGTTAGTATCTCTATCTTCCAGGAAATATTTTACAGATGGGAAAAGAGGTATTAAACCTCTGTTTCAATAGATCAAAACCCTATTAAGGTCAGCTGCTATGCTAATATTGTAACATCTAATACTGCCTTAAATAAAAGATCTATTTGCCATACTTGAAAATGTACCTCTTACACAGATGATTTCTAGGATAAAAAATGTTTAAAGACAAGATGTTGTAATAGTCAATTTAATGACAGAACAAGAACTGGGAACTATGAAATCCTTTATTTAGCAATTTTGATCAGATTACCAAAAGAGATCCCTTCCCTTGCAGGATAATCATAAGAAATATTGGAAAATACTAATTATATTTGTGTAGGAACAATACTCACCTAACCAATAGTTTTTGTAGTTGGCAGTATCATACATGTGTGAAGGCAGAAGAATCAGTTTACCCTTCTCAAGGACAGAAGAAGTATAAATGTCTGGACTTTCTAAAAGCCCCAACTCAATAACTTTAAAAAGGCAAGTCAAAACCTCCTGTAAGTCATAATAATCATCTCTGTCTACTTTTCCCAAGTTTCTTGCAGTCAGGATAGCCCAACGCCGAACCTAAAAGCATAACACATTCATTACTTCATTTAACACACAACTGTCTACATACAGCAAGAATATAGTTAAAATAGGATTCTCTACAGATTATAAAAGACACGAGATACATCAACTATACTTTAATTAAAAAAAAAATCCTTACACTGTATAGCTTAAACTTATACAGTGCTGTATGTCAATTATACCTCAATAAAACTGGAAGAAAAAAACTATCATATAGAATAAAGTACTTTAGGAAAAATATATGATTTTCAGACATTTAAAGGAAATAAACCAAAAGGTCCATGATGACAGAAAAAAAAAAAAAAAAAAGACACAAGATACTAATTACAACTGACCTTTGAACAACACAGAAGGGTTAGGGGCACCTACCCTCTGCGTAGTTGAATACACTAATATAATTCGAATACAACATAGTTGGCAGCCCTCCATATCCCGGTTCTGCATCATGGATTCAACTAACCTCGAACTGTGTAGTACTATACTACATGCTATTAAAAAGAATCTGTGTATAAGAGGACCCATGCAGTTCAAACCCATGTTGCTCAAGGGTCAACTGGAATGCGATGTGTGAACCTTACATGATCCTGATTTGAACTAACCCTAATAAAGCATTTGTGAGATAATAATTTCCACTCACTTAAACACTGACTAGAAATATGATATTATTATTATTATTATTATAAGTGTGTTGATGTAATTGTTTTTTTTTAAGAGCACTTACCTTTTTGATACACATACTAAAGTATTTTATGGATGAAATGCTCTGATGTCTAAGATTTGCGGTAACTAAACTTAACAGGAGTAGAATATTGACCACATATTGATAACAGATGAAGCACAGTGATGGATATATGGGGGTTCACTACAGCAATCTACTTTTGTATGTTTGTAATGTTCCATAATAGAAAGTTAAAAAAAGGAAAGAAAAATGAAAAGAGAAACCTGAAAAGAAATCAAAGGTCACCTCTACATGGCAATATAGCACAGGGAAGTGATTTTAAATTTATTCTGCACGAAAAATTGAATTTAGTGATCACAACCAACCTTAAAAACTAAATAAAATTTAAAAAAATCAGTGGGCATCCTTCACAGTAACAATAAGTATTGTTTTGTGAAATGTTTAGGTCACATACGTATATATATGTGTGTGAACTCGATGAAGAACATTTTTACTTAGGTTATGGGCAAAAAAGTTTGAAAAACATGGAACTAGTGGACAAAAGAATGGGCTCTATGCCAACATAATTAAGTAATGAATTTTAAGCTATCGAAAAAAATACAAAGGAATCAATGAGTCTATAACTTATAATAAATAGATGAATAAATGAAGAGCAGGGAAAATGGCTCTTGATTATAGTATAATCAATGTCAAGTGCTGACTGGTAAATGTGTAAAGTGCTGGGGTTGAAATTATTTTGCAATCTTAGAAAAACTGGCTCAGGGAAGAACCATCAGGTAATGCTAAATTTAGGAGAAAATTCTGGTGAGGAGTAAGGTATTTATGTGATCTTAGAGTACTTAAGAAATAGAAACTGTACAGTGAAGAAACTGGACAACACCTCAACCAGATGATCAAAATTAACATCACCATGAGAGGCCGAACGATATGGCATGCCTGTATATCTGACACCCTGAGAAGGACATAACATCCATCACTCATGTAGTACTCCAGTTGGAACGTATAACCGAAGCCTAACCATGTGCAAGCATCAGACAAACCCAAACTGAAAAGCATTCTATTTTTTGTAAATGGGAGGGAGGCAGAAATGACTATTCTTCAGAAATGTAATTGTCATAAAAGACAAAGAAAGGCTGCAGAAATGTTACAGATTAATGGAGACTAATGTAACACAACTACATGTAAATCCTGATCCTGGTCTGGATACTGGAGTACAGGGGGAAAATGCTACAAAGTACACTGGATCACATGACACAACTGGAAAATAGACCTTACTGTATCAATGTTAAATTCACTGAAGTTTATAATATTGTGAGAATATACTTATTCTTAGGAAATATACACTGAAGTATTTAGGGGTAAAAGGCTATGATATATGCAACCTACTCTCAAATGGTTCAGAAAACAAACAGCTTTGTAGTTAACTGAAAGCAAATGATAGAACAAGTAGACTGAAACATTAATAATTGGTGAATACGGCTAAAGAGTATACAGGTGTTTTCCACTTTTTTTATTTTTGAGAATTTTCTGAGAATTTTAAAGTATTTTCAAATAAAAACTTAAAAAAAAAAGCATTAGGGCTCTGGAGTCAGGCTGCCTATATAATACAAATCCCAGTCACCATACTAGCCTGTGTAACTGCGGTTAAGTCTCCTGACTCAGTTTCCTCACCTATAGAAACACATATATAATGAAGAATACAGTCATTCCTGGCCCTGCAGACCCAGTCACCAGGCCTGCAAGTGCTTGGCCCAGGTCCTGGTTGCTCAGCTGGACCGGCTTCCTCTACTGGTTTGCAGCGTTAAGAAAGCCAGTCCCAGAGAGCAGCTGGCTGTACTTTCTGTCAATCTTCTTTCACAGGCAGGAAAGCCCCACCCTTATTTTAAGCACAGGCCTTGACTCTGGTTCTACCCTTGCCTGGAGTATACTTGTAATTCTTATTATCATGCACAAACTCAGTCCCCTGCTACCTATAGCCACCCAGGCCTACATACAGGTTTCCACCATTTATCACTTTGTATTTCTGTTCCATTACTGGTCCAAAGAAACATTTACCTTTTGAAAAGTGTGATTATAGGCCTTTTAGAATTCCACTTTTTGAATTTTTTTCTATCATTGTTTGGGTTTGGCACAGAGGAGACTGAAATTCACCACCATTCTGACTGGAAATCCCATTACCATGTTCTTTCTTTGCCACTTAAAAAAAAGCCTCTTCACTATCCTTCGACTGGCAGAGCAACCCTTCATGGCTATTGTCTTAACGTTGTAACTCAGTTCTATAGGCCGACGTGCACAGGTCCTACTGCACACGCTGCCTCGCCACATGATGATAAGTCCTCAAACTCCAGCAATCAGCTCAAAGTCAGGTTCCAAGCCTCTGGTGTTGCTCTCTGCTTCTGTCTACCTGCTGTTCTGATTCTCATGTTCCTCTTCCTGTCTGGCAACCTAGGAACTGAATTTCCTTGTCCTCCCCTCTACCCCACCACCTGTTAAAAATCTCATCTATTAGCAAAATAGTTATTTCAAGTGTTTTAACTCGTATTTCCATGTGCTTAGAGTGGGGCAGGCAAGCAAGAAAAGCAAGAGAAAACAGTCCTTCTTCATTAGTTCAGGTCAACACACTGGAAGTTCAGATTATTCCCTCATTTGTCTTTTAAACTGAAGCATCACCTGTCAGAAGTGTTTCCCTACTCTCTTAACTCTCTTCTTTGAGCCCCCCAGCACCCTCTCCTTAACTGCAGTAATGTTACAACAACAAGAGAATAATTTTGGCAAATATTTTAAACAAAGTACACACCAAAAACCTCTATTATAGTTATCTATACTATAGGTGCAAAAATAAAATATTCCCTCTTCCACTGCCTAACACTCACACTCACCATTTCATTGGGATGGACCAAAAACAAATATATCCCTGGATGTTTGTCAAAAACCTGAAAGGAGCAATTAGCTTGTTCCATCCGGCAAAGTGCTTCAACGCATAATTCATCTAAATAGAAAAAATAAGGCAGTAAACGTTAAGACATAAATCTTATCAACTTATCAAGATTCCCTAAATTTGGCTCCTTCGGTTGCTCTGTAAGTGAATGAAAAGTTGTTCCTTTTTTTTTTTAAACTGAGGCATAAAAATGCTGTAAATGTAGGAAGAATGATATTTAGCTGCTGAAAGACCGGTAGGTTGACCATAGTGTGTGCCTATGAATTGCTCTGACTTTCCTAGTACAAACATCTTTTTTCACACTGGGCATAATTATCTCCAGAGGGCATCTTCTTAGAGGTATGGCTATAGGTCCAATTCCATTAGCATTTTACATTTTGATCCATGCGGACTTTATCTTGTACCACAGTGATAAAATCAGCTTTCCTTTGCCCCCCAAATGGCTATTTTGTCCTACTCTCAGTTACTGAGTAATCCATTTTCTCCACTGGTTTGAAATGCTATCATCACCAAAGAGTAAATTCCCCAAATATATTTGGTTTACTTCTGGACTCTCTACACTGCTCCATTAGTCTATCTGTACCAGCACTATCCTAATCCCTGTTGCTTTATGGAAATTTCTTCATCACTCTTTCAGAAGTATACTGAATAGACTCATACATTTACCGTATCAGATGAATCAACTTTATTTTGTCAAGCTTCAAAGAATATTGTAGTGACAGTGGGTAGCTTTGGGAAGGAGGAACAATGACTGGAAAAGCAAGAGGAGAGCTCCTGGTGTGTTGATGATGTTTTGTTTCTTGACCTGGGTGCCAGCTACACAAGTGTGTTTAGTTTATGAAAAATCAAGCTTATATACTTTTCTGGATATGGTACTCTTTAATAAATGTTTGAAAAATGACTTGTTAGAATTTAAAAATCTAGTTATTTTGAATTTATTTAGAAAGAACTGATTTATCTAATAAATCTTTAGATATACTTTTCAATTTACTGAAAATACAGAGGATAGAGAAACAAGTCAAATAACATGACAAGGAAGAAATCAGAAAAATCCAGGAAGCACGTTATTCTTTAGGGCAACCATTTGGTCTCAGCAAGTCAAAGTTATGACAAAAAAAAAAAAAATCTACATCTATCTATCTATATCGATATCTGTGCACACATATATAAGAGTAAACTCTTCTGGATTAAAAGAGATGTAAGAAATATGGAACCAAATGCACAGTCCCTGATTAGACTCTAAATAAATCATCCAAAAAACACATTTTGCTACTGGGAAAATCTGAATGTGGACTAGATATAGTAGTGGGTGCCTTAAAGATACTGTTATTTCGTTAGATTTGATAGATCAGGAAAATGTCTTCAAGAGATTCATATTAAGAAATGCAAATATAAATGACCAAAATCTAGGCAGCCATAATATGCTATGCCATAGTGATTACTGAAAATTACTACAGACCAGTGCTTCTCAACCTGGCGATTTTGTTCCTCACTGGCCCTGACCCCCAACTCCCAAGGGACATTTGGCAATATCTGGAGACATTTTTGGTTGTCACAACTAGGGTAGTGGGGAGAGCAAGTCACTACCGGCATCTAGTGGAGAGAGGCCAGGGAAGCTGCTAAACATCCTACAGTAAACAGCACGTCCCTCACCCACCAAGAATTATCCAGTCCAAAACGCCAACAGTGCCAAGTCTGAAAAGCCCTGCTACAGACAAATTCCAAGAATGAAAATTAATTGAATGGATAGATGAATAAATATGTGATAAAGCAAATACAGCAAGATGTTAGCAACTGTAGAATCTATGTGGTGTGTACATGGTATTCACTGTGTAATTCACTTTTCTAGGTTTGGAAACGTTCAAAATAAAACGTTTGCAAAAAAATACTAAGTATCCTAATTATACGTTTAAGAAACAGATTTTCAATATAGATAAACCCCAATTCTTACAATTCTTAAAATAAAAAAAATGATACAACTGTGAAACACCCAAGATACTCACTAACACGTTCATGTAAAAGCAAATAAGGATATTTCAGTATTTCAAGAAGAGGAACTCGAAGCTTATTTTCAAAGTCTTGGCCAGTAAAGTCAAACAGCTGTGCCTCTCCATTGTTGTCTATTATATATAACTCGTCATCATCTCCAATTTCTGCTTTCATGGCCTTTTCAAAGTGATTTATGAGACGTGAGGTTTCTAATTCCCATAAAACCTACAGGAAAAGAAAAACGGGCAGTGTCCTTTATATCTTATTATCAACAAAATATACTGGATGTGACAATCCTTCTAGAAAGTCTTTTCCTAAGTATAAAAATTCAGCAGTTTAAAGAAGTACTAAACATCATATATTAGATTTAAAGGAAACAGTCACTAAACATAAAAGTAGCTTTTATGATACATGAACATGAGTACATAGAGCATGAGATGTTTAAAACATTGCTCTTGCAGAGTTTTGCTATATCAACAGCTCTGTCAACTATACTCT
The DNA here is from genome assembly GCF_028021215.1 of Eschrichtius robustus. NCBI lineage: Eukaryota > Metazoa > Chordata > Mammalia > Artiodactyla > Eschrichtiidae > Eschrichtius > Eschrichtius robustus. The sequence continues at coordinate 4,350,466 of NC_090833.1, read as the reverse complement.
ACTGAAAAGGAAATGAGAAGTTGGAGCTTCTTTATCAAGGCAAAAGCTGGGCCTTCTCTGACTTCCCTTCTATGTTCCAGCCACAGGTAACTACCTTGAAACATCAGCTTTAGCATAAAGACACTGGTTAGCTTCATAGCTAGGAAACTTTGTAAACGTAAAAGTTTTCTCAAAAGGTTCATAACTAATCATCCTCCTCCTCTTTTCTATATTATTATACATATCTCTATGGTCTATATTCCATTTTTCATCAGATAAATATAATAAACCAATATTCAAAGCCACATATTTAAAATTATATGCTTCACTTTGGTTACTGTGAATGAAAAAATGCTTGTCTTTATTGATTTATACCACTTACCCGTTAAAAAATGAAGAGAGGGGAAAAAAAAGAACTATTAGCCAATAAAAAAATAACCCAAGCCATTCAGATACCTGGTTGTTAACAATGCCAAACACAATGACATTAAAACATAAACCCAAAAAAACCCTGTACGTCACTTCATTTCATGAAACTGTTTCACATCAAAATGACTAAAAGTGGAGGATTATAAAATTCTGCTTTAGATTTCAATTCAATTCCATCAATCAATAAGCATTTACTCAGCACCTACTATCTACCAGGCAATGAGTTAGATACTAGAAGTATATTAGCATTCACAGTTTAAATCACATTGTCAGTTCCCTGAATACTTCCAACAGAGTTCAAATTTATTCTCTTCCTAGTTATCAAGCTCTGAAAAATACTGCCCAATTAACGTAAAGTACCTTATGTAAGAATGGCAATTCGTCCCTTGCTTTGTGGTATTCAGCCACACACTCTAAGCAGTAGCAGAGGTCTTCATCAGCTGTTTGAAATTCACTGGAGTGGGTCTCGGATGCATAGCGTTGCAGGAAGTCAATGGTGGAAATACCACCTGGCGTACACCAACAACACGTGCTCATTCTGTACCTGTATCCAGAAAAGAAGACATGGAAAGACTAAAGAAAAAAAACACACACTTCAGGCCTATTCTGGTGGAGAATGGGTACATTTCCTACTAATGATCATGTCTTCAACTTACAATGCGCCTCGACCACATCCAGAACATTCTGCTGGCCAGCTTATCAATCACTGGCTAAACTCAATCTGAGCCTACTCGTAAAAACTTTACCTGTGACACATGAAAAATAATGAAGTGAAAGCAGTTAGTAATAAACATCATAAGGCAATATACAGCTGTGTTATAAAGAAGGCTCAAAACTATACAGTACTGACGGGAAATTATATACAGAGACATAGAATTATCAATGTTTTCAAAGTACAGATTTTAGAGTGTTCTAATAATGTACTGGAGTCAAGTGAAAAGCTCAGGAAACCTTTCACATTCCCTGAGGCCATGTTCCAGAAATCCCTGGAAACCTAAAAAATCCACAAATATTAGTCCATAACAATAACAAAAACTCATATAGAGAAGAATTTTCTCTTGGTTAGAAAGTATATATACACATGAATTTGCACATGTGTGTAGAAATTGCTGCCCATAACTCACTGCTCATCAACGCAGTATAAACTGTAATGGCTGCAAATACAATAGATACAAACCTATTACTACTAAGTTTGATACTTACAGTTTTTGACTGTCTCTAATTTGGGGTTTTATACTACCATCAGAGCCTCCACCATCCAAACTCAAGTAAAAAGAGTTAAATGAAATTAATTTCAGAGATTGGTTCAAGATGGCGGAGTAGAGGACCTGCGCTCACTCCCTCTTGCAAGAGCACCAGAATCACAACTAACTGCTGAACAATCATCAACAGGAAGACACTAGAACTCACCAAAAAAGATACCCCACATCCAAAGACAAAGGAGAAGCTGCAATGAGACAGTAGGAGGGGCGCAATCACAATAAAATCAAATCCCATAATTGCTGGGTGGGTGACTCACAAACTGGAGAACACTTATACCACAGAAGTCCACCCACTGGAGTGAAGGTTCTGAGCCCCATGTCAGGCTTCCCAACCTGGAGGTCCGGCAACAGGAGGAGGAATTCCTAGAGAATCAGACTTTGAAGGCTAGCAGGATTTGACTGCAGGACTTCAACAGGACTAGGGGAAACAGAGACTCCACTCTTGGAGGGCACACACAAAGTAGTGTGCACACTGGGACCCAGGGGAAGGAGCAGTGACCCCATAGGAGACTGAATCAGACCAACCTGCTAGTGTTGGAAGGTCTCCTGCAGAGGCAGAGGGGGTGGCTGTGGCTCACTGTGGGGACAAGGACACTGGCGGCAGAAGTTCTGGGAAGTACTCCTTGGCGGGAGCCCTCCCAGAGTCCACCATTGGCCCCACCAAAGAGCCGGGTAGGCTCCAGTGCTGGGTCGCCTCAGGCCTAACAACCAACAGGGAGGGAACCCAGCCCCACCCATCAGCAGACAAGCAGATTAGTTTTATTGAGCTCTGCCCACCAGAGCAACACCCAGCTCTACCCACCACCAGTCCCTCCCATCAGGAAGCCTGCACAAGCCTCTTAGATAGCCTCAGCCACCAGAGGGCAGACAGCAGAAGCAAGAAGAACTACAATTCTGCAGCCTGTGGAAGGAAAGCCATATTCACAGAAAGACAGACAAAATGAAAAGGCAGAGTACTTTGTACCAGATGAAGGAACAAAATAAAACCCCAGAAAAACAACTAAATGAAGTGGAGATAGGCAACCTTCCAGAAAAAGAATTCAGAAAAATGATAGTGAAGATGATCCAGGACCTCAGAATAAGAATGGAGGCAAAGATTGAGAAGATGCAAGAAATGCTTAACAAAGACATACAAGAATTAAAGAAAAAAACACCTAGAAGAACTAAGAACAAACAGAGATGAACAATACAATAACTGAAATGAAAAATACACTAGAAGGAATCAATAGCAGAGTAACTGAGTCAGAAGAACGGATAAGTGACCTGGAAGACAGAATGGTGGAATTCACTGCCGCGGAACAGACTAAAGAAAAAAGAACAAAAAGAAATGATGACAGCCTAAGAGACCTCTGGGACAACATTAAACGCAACAACATTTGCATTACAGGGTCCCAGAAGGAGGAGAGAGAGAAAGGACCCAAGAAAATATTTGAAGAGATTATAGTCGAAAACTTCCCTAACATGGGAAAGGAAATAGCCACCCAAGTCCAGGAAGCGCAGAGAGTCCCAGGCAAGATAAACCCCAGGAGAAACACACCAAGACACACAGTAATCAAACTGACAAAAATTAAAGACAAAGAAACATTGCTGAAAGCAACAAGGGAAAAATGACAACATACAAGGAACTCCCATAAGGTTAACAGCTGATTTCTCAGCAGAAACTCTACAAGCCAGAAGGGAGTGGCACGATATATTTAAAGTGATGAAAGGGAAGAACCTACAACCAAGATTACTCCACCCGGCAAGGAGCTCATTCAGATTCAACAGAGAAATCAAAAGCTTTACATACAAGCAAAAGCTAAGAGAATTCAGCACCACCAAACCAGCCCTACAACAAACACTAAAGAAACTTCTCTAAGTGGGAAACACGAAAGAAAACGATCTACAAAAACAAACCCACAACAATTAAGAAAATGGTAATAAGAACATACATATCGATAATTACCTTGAACGTAAATGGATTAAATGCTCCAACCAAAAGACACAGGCTTGCTGAATGGATACAAAAACAAGACCCATATATATGCTGTCTACAAGAGACCCACTTCAGACCTAGGGACACATACAGACTGAAAGTGAGGGGATGGAAAAAGATATTCCATGCAAATGGAAATCAAAAGAAAGCTGGAATAGCAATACTCATATCAGATAAAATAGACTTTAAAATGAAGACTGTTACAAGACACAAGGAAAGATGCTACACAATGATCAAGGGATCAATCCAAAAAGAAGATATAACAATTATAAATATATATGGACCCAAAATAGGAGCACTTCAATACATAAGGCAACTGCTAACAGCTATAAAAGAGGAAATCAACAGTAACACAATAATAGTGGGGGACTTTTAACACCTCACTTACACCAATGGACAGATCATCCAGACAGAAAATAAGGAAACACAAGCTTTAAATGACACAACAGGAGTTTCCTGGTGGCACAGTGGTTGAGAATCCACCTGCCAATGCAGGGGACACGGGTTCAAGCCCTGGTCCAGGAAGATCCCACATGCCGCGGAGCAACGAAGCCCGTGCGCCACAACTACTGAGGCTGTGCTCTAGAGCCCGTGCGCCACAACTACTGAGCCTGTGCTCTAGAGCCTGTGCGCCACAACTACTGAGCCCACGTGCCGCAACTACTGAAGCCCGCGCGCCTACAGCCCGTGCGTGCTCCACAATGAGAAGCCCGCACACTGCAACAAAGAGTAGCCCCCGCTCGCCGCAACTAGAGAAAGCCCGTGCGCAGCAGCAAAGACCCAACACAGCCAAAAATTAACAAATAAAATAAATTAATTAAAAAAAAAATGACACAACAGACCAGACAGATTTACTTGATATTTATAGGACATTCCACCCAAAAACAGCAGATTACACTTTCTTCTCCAGTGCACACGGAACATTCTCCAGGATAGATCATATCTTGGGTCACAAATCAAGCCTCAGTAAATTTAAGAAAATTGAAATCATAACAAGCATCTTTTCTGACCACAACGCTATGAGATTAGAAATCAATTACAGCGAAAAAAACATAAAAAACACCAACACATGGAGGCTAAACAATACGTTACTAAATAACCAAGAGATCACTGAAGAAATCAAAGAGGAAATCAAAAAATACCTAGAGACAAATGACAACGAAAACACGACGACCCAAAACCTACGGGAGGACTTCCCTGGTGGCACAGTGGTTAAGTATCCACCTGCCAATGCAGGGGACATGGGTTAGAGCTCTGGTCCGGGAAGATCCCACATGCTGTGGAGCAACTAAGCCCGTGCACCACAACTACTGAGCCTGAGCTCTAGAGCCCGCGAGCCACAACTACTGAGCCCACATGCCACAACTACTGAAGTCCACGTGCCTAGAGCCCATGCTCCTCAACAAGAGAAGCCACCGCAATGAGAAGCTCGCGCACCGCAACGAAGAGTAGACCCCACTCGCCGCAACTAGAGAAAGCCTGCACGCAGCAACAAAGACCCAACGCAGCCAAAAATAAATAAATTTTTAAAAGCCCCAAAAACCTATGGGATGCAGCAAAAGCCGTTCTAAGAGGGAAGTTTAGAGCAATACAAGCCTACCCCAAGAAACAAGAAAAATCTCAAATAAACAATATAACCTTACACCTAAAGGAACTAGAGAAAGAACAAACAAAACCCAAAGTTAGTAGAGGGAAAGAAATCATAAAGACCAGAGCAGAAATAAATGAAATAGAAACAAAGAAAACAATAGCAAAGATCAATAAAACTAAAAGCTGGTTCTTTGAGAAAATAAACAAAATTGATAAACCTTTAGCCAGACTCATCAAGAAAAAGAGGGAGAGGACTCAAATCAATAAAATTAAAAGTGAAAAAGGAGAAGTTACAATGGACACCACAGAAATACAAAGCATCCTAAGAGACTACTACAAGCAACTCTATGCCAATAAAATGGACAACCTGGAAGAAATGGACAAATTCTTAGAAAGGTATAACCTTCCAAGACTGAACCAGGAAGAAATAGAAAATATGAACAGACCAATCACAAGTAATGAAATTGAAAGTGTGATTAAAAATCTTCCAACAAACAAAGTCCAGGACCTGGGCTTCCCTGGTGGTGCAGTGGTTGAGAATCGGCCTGCCAATGCAGGGGACACGGGTTCGAGCCCTGGTCTGGGAAGATCCCACGTGCCGCGGAGCAGGTGGGCCTGTGAGCCACAATTACTTGAGCCTGCGCGTCTGGAGCCTGTGCTCCGCAACAAGAGAGGCCGCGATAGTGAGAGGCCCGCGCACCGCGATGAAGAGTGGCCCCCGCTTGTCACAACTAGAGAAAGCCCGCGCACAGAAACGAAGACCCAACACAGCCATAAATAAATAAATAAATGCTTAAAAAAAAAAAAGTCCAGGACCAGATGGCTTCACAGGTGAATTCTACCAAACATTTAGAGAAGAGCTAACACCTATCCTTCTCATAATCTTCCAAAAAGTTGCAGAGGAAGGAACATTGCCAAACTCATTCTATGAGGCCACCATCACCCTGATACCAAAACCAGACAAAGATACTACAAAAAAAGAAAATTACAGACCAATATCACTGATGAATACAGATGCAAAAATCCTCAACAAAACACTAGCAAACAGAATCCAACAACACATTAAAAGGATCATACACCACGATCAAGTGGGATTTATCCCAGGGATGCAAGGATTCTTCAATATACGCAAATCAATCAATCTGATACACCATATTAACAAACGAAGAATAAAAACCATATGACCATCTCAATAGATGCAGAAAAAGCTTTTGACAAAATTCAGCACCCATTTACGATAAAAACTCCAGAAAGTGGGCATAGAGGGAACTTTCCTCAACATAATAAAGGCCATATACGACAAACCCACAGCAAACATCATTCTCAATGGTGAAAAACTGGAAGCATTTCCTCTAAGATCAGGAACAAGACAAGGATGTCCACTCTCACCACTATTATTCAACATAGTTTTGGAAGTCCTAGCCACAGCAATCAGAGAAGAAAAAGAAATAAAAGGAATACAAATTGGAAAAGAAGAAGTAAAACTGTCACTGTTTGCAGATGACATGATACGATACATAGAGAATCCTAAAGATGCCACCAGAAAACTACTAGAGCTATTCAATGAATTTGGTAAAGCTGCAGGATACAAAATTAAAGCACAGAAATCTCTTGCATTCCTATACACTAACAACAAAAGATCAGAAAGAGAAATAAAGGAAACAATCCCATTCACCATTGAAACAAAAAGAATAAAATACCTAGGAATAAACCTACCTAAGGAGGTAGAAGACCTGTACTCAGAAATCTATAAGACACTGATGAAAGAAATCAAAGATGACACAAACAGATGGAGAGATATACCATGTTCTTGCATTGGAGGAATCAATATTGTGAAAATGACTATACTACCCAAAGCAATCTACAGATTCAATGCAATCCCTATCAAATTACCAGTGGCATTTTTTACAGAACTAGAACAAAAAATCTTAAAATCTGTATGGAGACACAAAAGACCCCGAATAGCCAAAGCAGTCTTGAGGGAAAAAAACGGAGCTGGAGGAATCAGCCTCCCTGACTTCAGACTATACTACAAAGCTACAGTAATCAAGACAATATGGTACTGGCACAAAAACAGAAATATAGATCAATGGAACAGAATAGAAAGCCCAGAGATAAACTCACGCACCTATGGTCAACTAATCTATGACAAAGGAGGCAAGGATACACAATGGAGAAAAGACAGTCTCTTCAATAAGTGGTGCTGGGAAAACTAGACAGCTACATGTAAAAGGATGAAATTAGAACACTCCCTAACACCTTACACAAAAATAAACTCAAGATGGATTAGAGACCTAAATGTAAGACCAGACACTATAAAACTCTTAGAGGAAAACATAGGAAGAACACTCTTTGACATAAATCACAGCAAGATCTTTTTTGATCCACCTCCTAGAGTAATGGAAATAAAAACAAAAATAAACAAATGGGACCTATTAAAAGCTTTTGCAAAGCAAAGGAAACTACAATACGAAAAGACAACCCTCAGAATGGGAGAAAATATTTGCAAACGAATCAACAGACAAAGGATTAATCTCCAAAATATATAAACAGCTCAAGCAGCTCAATATTAAAAAAAACAAACAACGCAATCAAAAAATGGGCAGAAGACTTAAACAGACGTTTCTCCAAAGAAGACAAACAGCCGGCCAAGAAGCGCATGAAAAGCTGCTCAACATCATTAATTATTAGAGAAATGCAAATCAAAACTAAATGAGGTATCACCTCACAGCAGTTAGAATGGGCATCAACAGAAAATCTACAAACAACAAATGCTGGAGAGGGTGTGGAGAAAAGGGAACCCTCTTGCACTGTTGGTGGGAATGTAAATTGATACAGCCACTATGGAGAACAGTACAGAGGTTCCTTAAAAAACTAAAAATAGAATTACCATATGACCCAGCAATCCCACTACTGGGCATATACCCACAGAAAACCATAATTCAAAAAGACACATACACCCCAATGTTCACTGCAGCACTATTTACAATAGCTAGGTCATGGAAGCAACCTAAATGCCCATTAACAGACAAATGGATAAAGAAGATGTGGTACATATATACAGTGGAATATTACTCAGCCATACAAAGGAACAAAATTGGGTCATTTGTAGAAACGTGGATGGATCTAGAGACTGTCATACAGAGTGAAGTAAGTCAGAAAGAGAAAGACAAATATCGTGTATTAACGCATATATGTGGAACCTAGAAAAATGGTACAGGTGAACCGGTTTGCAGGGCAGAAACAGAGACACAGATGTAGAGAACAAACGTATGGACACCAAGGGGGGAAAGTGGTGGGGGTTGGTGGTGGTGGTGGTGGAATGAATTGGGAGATTGGGATTGACATATATACACTAATACGTATAAAACAGATAACTAATAAGAACCTGCTGTATAAAAAATAAATAAAATTTAAAAATTTTTAAAAGAGAAATTAACTTCCCAAATCCTAGCAGTCTCAAAGAGAGCAAAGTAGCAAGTTGGTACCAGGAAACCAGAGGAAATCCCAAGAATCAAATGTGTCAAAGGTTTGAAGGAAAATACACGAGTCAAGTTTATCAGAACCGCAGATGGCATGAAACGGAGGATTAGCAAAATAGGGTGGAAGCCAAAATCCAAAGAGATCTCCAATTCTAATGAGGTGGAATAAAAGCAAGCTAAGATGCCACTAAATGCATATAAAAGCAAATAGAAAGCTCACTGTCAGTAAGCAGTGTATTGTGGCTAAAGAAAAAGCAAATGTTTTGCAATGAAATAAACAAGAGGCTGGAGCAGGAAAAATACAAGTGAGCCTGGAGCATCTTAACAGGAACAGAAACAAAGTGCTCAAAATACAAAAGGATGGGGGCATGTCAAAGGGACATATTAGCCACCAACCTGAAAGAGCTCCCAGTGGCCAAAGCTGAAACAATCTGAGTAACAAAATAATGTAATATTGGATTATAACCCACAGTATAAATATACATGAATCCATACTGATACAAATGAATGAATAAACAAATGTGGGGGAAGGAACAAACTTTCCTTATAGAAGAACCGCAAATAATATATACAGATACTCCCCATTCCAGGAAGTGGAGCTTAATCCCACTCTACGTTGAGTGAGGGCTGGACTTGGTGAAACACTTCCAAATAAGAAAGTATGCAAAGTGAAAATCACACTTACAGTGGAGACACCTGGCAAACACAACCTCAAATCAAGTGATCAAGGTTAACATCACCAGTGGTTAAGTCGTGTTGGTAACCCCTGACACAATGCGATGAGGCAGGAACTTCAACTCTGCAGTATGCTTCCCCAAACCCACAACCCCAGTCTATTCATGCGAAAAACATCAGACAAACTCAAGGTATTATCCAAACAGCTATTAGCCAGTCTTTGACAAAAAAGAAGAAAAACCACACCCATGGGAAATCGAACCAAGTGTTCTATCATATGAAAACATTTTATTGGGAATTGGGCCAGGAAATTACCCAACAAAACCGATCTTGAAAACTTGACCTTCATTATCTAATGAATGTATATCAGCCTAATGGGAAAAAAGTTACAAACCCAACTGTAAACCCAATGAAGTTCATTTCCTAACTGGATGAACCTAATCCATGCATTCTCATCAGGAGTGACATCATCCTCAAGGAGATGAAAACCGGTTAGTGGAACACATCCTACTCTTTTTTACGTATAAAGCACAGGTATATGTACATTACGTAAAGAAGTATATAATATATTGGTGGTATTAAAATTCATGAGAAATTAATAGGAAAGAAATGTCTTAAACGTTTCCTTTCAGAGAGGGAGAAGGGACAATAAAAGGTTAAGAAACATGACCCAAGTCATTGAACACTTGGGTACAGAAACTTGACAATGTTAAGTTTTTGAATGCATTATCACCCAAAAATTCAGAGTGCATACTAAGCTCTGCTAAAGGGAAATTGATCACATCTTGACAGAATTTATAATTTCTGTATAATCAAAAACATGTATTTGTCTTGTGAACTGGTTTTTTAAATTCATTAAATATTAACTGTATACTTTCTTCATGCTTCTGAAAAGAATTTAGGGCAGCTTTCAACATTAAAGTATAAAGAAAAAGACATTTTAGAAGGCAATTTAAAAAGAGAGAGAAATCAAAACTTATTTAGAAGAAATTTAATTTCACTAAGTCCTAATTTAGGAGCTTCCTGAAAAGTAGAGCAGAAAGATAACATGAGTTACACAGTCCTCGTGTGAAAAATAAAAAAAGTAATATGCTAGTTCAGCTGGAGAGTCCAGCCCTTTCCCAACGCTAACTCTAATTCAATTACATTTTTTAAGGGTGCTGCAAACTAGGGAATACGAAGTAACAGAATGGACACTATGTTTCTGCAGAATATAAACTTCACTCAAAGAACTTCTTATTACTTGAAAAACCAGTAATATAATACCAGGAAGTTAAAAGTCTGCAGAAGCTGTGTTTTTCCAGTGATGTAATCTAATTCAATAAGTTTCACCCTTCTAGATGATCCAGGAACAGAAAGTGAAACTTACGGGAGATTTCTCAAACTTCAATTGTTTCAAGCTTGACTTGAGCAGGAAACAAGACTGAAGTCAATTGAAACTTTGAAAAAATTAAGGTACTGAAGTACAAATAAAATGTTGTATACTTTAAAATAATTATTAACAGAGAAGTTAGCAAAATAAACCTCCTAGTAAAAAAATTATGGAGTCTGCTTTTTATTTCACTCACTCAGAGAGTGAGCCTACTTCCACACTCCAGAAAGCAAAACTAAATTTTCTCAAAGTAGATAGGAGTTACTGCCATATAACAGATAAGTGCCATGGAATTTAGAATACAGAGCGCACAGTGCTATAGCACATCAACAATAGAAACATGTTTCCATAGTTCCTCTCAAAAGGCCATAAATGGGTGTGGTTATGTTCCTAAAACTAAAATCATCATTGGCCTGATAGCTAAGCCCAAAAAATCTGAACAGGGTACACTGAAATTTTTCTTTTAAGGGAAAACTGCTGGTAGATGACTATGAATCCTGCACATTTTTGCACAATTCAGTTCTTCTGGAGGACAGTTTTGTTAATTTCATCAGTGTTGCTTGGAATCGTTACTGAACCACAAATGGGGGAGTCCAGGGAATCCTCAAGCTGCATGACAGAAATAAGAGCGGCTCCTGTGCATCAAAGAGACAGTTGATTTGCCAATAACACAGGATGCTTCACCAGAGGCATAACTGTAACTTTCTATTGACTTATCCAGGGGATATCATTTCTCAATAATAGCTGGCCAGAAACTTCAAATAACAATCACTTTCTTCTACCCTTCCTAGCTAAACTTTTTGAAAATTTATTTATTTATTTATTTTAAACTTCTTCGCAATCGCTTTTATTTTTTTCCTCGGCCATGCTGAGAGGCTCGAGGGATCTTAGTTTAGATCCCCGACGAGCGATTGAACCCGGGCCACGGCTGTGAAAGCGCCTAGTCCTAACCACTGGACCACCAGGGAACTCCCCTTGAAAAAATAATTTAGATTCACTTCTTTAGCTCCTTTGCACTCTGGCTTCTACCTTATGCTTCACTGTATGTTTTCACAGAAGTCCCTAATAATCTCTTTAATACCAAATCCAATAGATTCTTTACTGGACTCCTCTAAAGCATATGAAACTGCTAACCATGTATTCCTTAGCTACGACGACACGCCATTCTTCTCTCACTTCCTCTACCCAACCCCCGTAATCATCTGTTCCTTTTCCCCCTGCTTCGTATCGAAATTTCCAAAGGTTTGTCCTCAGGACTCTATCCCTTCATTCAATATCCTCTTTGTGGGTGACCAATTCAACCTATTTCTTCAACTACTATTTATAATGAAGCTTCCCAAAGACTGAGAATGTAGGTAAAACTCAATGCAATGTTTAATTGTGTTTCAGCTACTCAATAAATGATAGCCTAGCCTAGAATTCCACAAAGATATACAGCTGCCCTTCAGTATCTGCAGGGGATTGGTTCCAGGAGTCCCCCCCATGCATACCAAAATCTGCAGATGCTCAAGTCCCTTCCATAAAACAGTGCAGTACAGGGAACACAGGTGGCCCTCTATGTCCACAGATGGGAAACCCAAAGATATGGAAGGCTGACCGTACTCAATATCCAACTGTATAGTGAATCTATACTCACTTGACAGTTGCCTCAAAGTAAACAGGACCAGAACAGAACAAAGTCCTTCCCGTAAATCTGTTATCTGTCCTGTATTCTCTATATCCATGGTATTACCATGACTTCACTTTTCAAACCAGTAACCTGTGAATTCTCCTATACTCTCCCCGCTTAGCCCCCATCCCTACAAGTTCCATAGAGTCTACCACCTTGATTACATCTGTACTTTACTCTCAGTGAGACTGCCATTGCCTTAGTTCAATACGTTTTCATTATTTGTCTGGATTACAGCAGAAACCTAAATGATCTGCCCCTTGTTTGATCCACCATCAATTCTTCCTCCAAAATGCTGCCAAAGGCCAAAGCAAAAACCAGACTCTAAAAGCACAAATGACTCCTCTACCTTTGGCCGATAAAATTAAAATGTTTGACCTCACCACACAAGGCTCTCCACGACCTGGCTTCAGCATCATCTCTTGCCATTCCCCCTCACTTGCTCTTCCTAAAATGCTTCCTGGTGTTTGGCATTACCTGCCTTTATGGAAGCTCTTCCATCTGCCTTGATCACCTACCCTGCGTACTTTTGCCTGGTTCTTAACCCTGAATGCGCATCAGACTCACCAAAGGAGCTTGGGGAGAAAAAAAAAAAAAAAAGCAAAGCAGATGGTGAGATACCACTGATAAAATTCAGATTCGTTCTAAAAAACACTCCACCAGTAAGTCTGATAAAAAGCCAGATTTGGGGGACTTCCCTGGTGGTCCAGAGGGTAAGACTCTGCACTCCCAGTGCAGGGGGCCGGGCTTCGATCCCTGGTCGGGGAACTAGATCCCCCATGCATGCCGCAACTAAGAGTTCGCATGCCACAACTAAGGAGCCCGCCTGCCTCAACTAAGACCCAATGCAACCAAATAAATAATTTAAAAATTTAAAAATTTACAATTAAAAAAACAACAACAAATAATTACCTGGGGTAATGGCCTACAGAGAAGTGATCCTCTCAGTCGAGATTCCTGGGTTTATTTGAGAATGGATGAGGATCTGCATTTATATATACCCAGACTCTGGCCCCCAAAAGAACATTTCTGAAAAAGCAAAACAAAACAAAACTGAGGAAGTGGTTTTTAGACTCGCTCTCTCACCTGGGTTTCACATCGATCCTTATAAAGTAGAACCAAATATAACCATTTGATGACAGAGCTCAAGCTCCCAGAGGTTAGACAACGTGCCTGTGGGTCTACAAGGAACGAAGAAACAGAGCAACTGCCATTCTGACTCCACAGGGGGAGTGGCTCCACGGGAGACCTCGTCCCCACGCTGGAGACAGCGAGGCACTTTGTCAGAAAGTCCAATTAGCAGGTGAGTTCAGCCCTAGGATCGTCAGTAGCTAACATCTCTGCCGCTTTAACTGACCAGCCGTGGGTTCTTCTCCCTTCGAGCCTCGTGCCCAGTTCCTTCTGGGCCACACGGGTCTTGGCACATCGTCGCTCCTGGAAGGTGGGGAGGACGGCAAAGGCCCCTCTGGCTGGCTGTCAGCGCTCCATCGCCTTCAGGTGGGGCAGGGAGGGCTCGGGTGGCCATTCGGGAGGGGCACACTCTCCAAAGGCACGAACCCCAACAGGAGGAAGCAGGGGGCGCCGAGCGGACAGAGACTTTCTGTAGCGAGACACCCCACTCACTCCCACCGAAACTACGCAGCGCCCAGACTCGGAAAAGCTCACACGGGACGGCAGTGCAGACGACGCGAAGGGAGAGGACCGGAGGGCGGCCCACCGGACGCCGCGGGGAGGCTCCCGCCTCGGGCGCCGCAACTCTCCCGAGGGACGCGGCCGAGCTCGCGCCGCCCCTCCCCCACCCGCCCGGGCCTCACGCGCTGCGACGGTTACGCCGCGCGCGCTCCCACGTTCACCGGTCCTGCAGCCGCGAGTCCGCCGCTCTCCTCACCCGTCTCGGCCTCCCGCCGGCCGCTAGCCAGCCTCCACCTCCATGCCTCGACTCTACAGTCGGCCGAGAACGGAAGTGCGGGCGCGCGTCCGGGCACCTCCGTCCGCAACAGACCACCCAACCCGAGGAAGCCGCGAGCGCAGGCCCCGCCCTTTGCGCGGCGTCGGCCGTCTGCAGGCCTCGCCCCGGCCGCCGCTTCCTTGTTTTGGTGCCCCCGAGGGGCGGGGCGTGGGAAGAGACACGCCCAGGCTCCGCCGGGAGGCCGGGAAGCCCGGCGTGGCGTCACTTCCGGGCTCCCGGGGCCGACCAATCAGGAGCGTCCGTGAGGGGCGGGGGCGGGGGGAAAGCTTGAGGCTGAGCTTCGACCGCGGCCTTGCCCAGGATTTCCGCGAGTAGTGGCCGCTCCCCGACGCGCCCTTGCCGAGCGACCTGGACGCCTACCCTGCTGTCTTTTCCGTTCAGTCCTTTTTCTTCTCTTTTCGACGCCTCAGGAGTTTCAGCAGGGGGTGTTACGGGTTGCGAAGGAATTTGTTTTCTCTTTAGATTTCCTTTAAAGACCTAAAATATATGTAATCAACAAGTACTTTGGGGGAAACAAATATATACTTTGTATTATAGAAAAGGGATACATTAAGTATTGGAAAGAAAAAACAGTACAGAATATAACAGTAAAACCCCCTGGGAAGCCTACCCTTTTTTTTTTTTTTTTAACGCTTACTACTGACTTCGACGCGGCGTCACCGCTAGCTTATACTCTAATAGAGGAGACAGAAAAACGAAACAATTACTAGTTCTGATCAAGGCTCTAAAGGAAAGCAGAGGTTGAGATAGGCCCGATCCAGACAGGTCAGCCAGCGACGATCTTACCGAGCAGAACCCTAACCGAAGAATGAGAAGGGGCGAGCCAGGGAGGAAGGGGGGAAGGGTCCTGGGGAGGAACTTTCCAGAAAGAGGGCGTGGCTTATCGGAAAGCCCCGATGCCCGTTAGGGAAATTTGCCCGTTATGGAAATTTGCCCGTTATGGAAATTTAACAATCCGAGAGCGAGGCAAAGACCGTTATTCTCGTTTCTAGATTTTTCTCTGCCCAGTGGACTGTGTTGGCCAAATTCAAATCCAGTGTTTAAATACGAAAGTTACAAAACTGTGCGGAACTATATTGCACTATAAATTGTGTAGGTATCCTTTTAAAAATAATATTAATACTTTTGAAAAATAAGGGATCTGGCTGGCTATTGAAAAAAAAAAAGCTTTTTTTGAAAGAGAAGATGGAAAAAAAATCACCGGAATCTCTGTTTCCCTGAGATAACCATTTTAATGTGTATCCTTGAAGAATGTATTACATACGTTTTTATTAAAGTAGCCACGAAAGGATATTTATAAAATGCTAAGCTACTCACCACGGTGTAAGAAACGGAGTATTACCGTGAATCCTGAACAGAGGGGCTCCTCCATTTTACAGGGTAGCTTGGGCTAGGGACACACAGAAATGTTTTAACTTCTTATAAAATCAGAAAACAAGTGGAATATTAGGTTGAAGAAAATCTTTTAATATTTACCATTTATTTGTCTTTATACCAATACAGTCATAACATATAAATTTTGATATTTTTAAGGAGGAAAGTGCCCCTGAAGGCAAAAAGTGCCTAGGGCCACTAAAGTCATAATTTCATCCTGCTTCTGAGCCCGCTGTGGGTCTTTCCTTATAATATTACCACGTTTGTCTTTAATCTGTAAATATATGAAGCTTAGCGTGTTTTTAAACTTCATCAAATTAGACTGAATGCGTTTTTCCATGAATTGCTTTTTACACTCAGAGATTCATTGATCCAAGGTATGCTCAGGAGTTGTAGAGCCCGAAGTTTACACAACTTGAGGGGTGTCTTTAATATTTATTTGAAATGAATAGCACAAATTTTTAAAACGGACAAACCCCACAAATATTAAAAATTCAGAAAAAAATATTTAAGCTGCAAACACAACTCTATAAAAGTTACATATTTGGGCTTCATACACTTTTATCTCAGCAATGAGGTTGAAGATCATCTTCTATGCAAGGAACACAAACGTAATTCAGTCTTTTTTCTAGTAAGATTGATGAAATTTTATTGCATTTATGAAAGTTTCAAATTAATATTTCATTTGATAATATGCAAATTTGTAGGATTGTCAAGTTTAAAAAAATTTGTATCAAGCCTTTTTTCACAGATAAGCCGTAAGAATTCAGAACACAAAGTTTCTGGTGTAATGATTGAACCTAAATACTTGGAATTGATAACACATTACTACTAGGTTGTCATAGATTTTCTCATTTTTAGATACAGATTGTGAGTTTTATATGTCAGTATTTTATGTCAAAATTTCAGTACTTTTTCCAGTTTGATCAGTTGACTCATTACTCATCATTATTTGGATTATCAACGATCCAAGAACATGTTACGCATTATTTCTATTTGAAATGGATCTGTTCTTAATGAATTACTAAAATATTTGTTATAATTTCTATTGATTTCATCATCATTAACCTTCACTGTAGCCTCTTATTCCATGATTTTGTCAACTTTATATAATTTATATACAATTATACACAATAAGTACACATTTTCGGTGTATGGTTGAGGGATTTTAACAACTCTGTAATTTCATGTAACCATCTCTAATCATGATATAAAACATTTTCTTCCTGCCAGAAAAGTGCCCTTGGGACACTTGGCAGTAAATCTTCTCCCCATTCACCCAAGGGAAACATTGATTTGACTTCTATCAACATATCTATCATCATAGATTCATTTAGACTATTCTAGAACTCTATCAATGGAATTATACACTATGTATTCTTTTGACCATCTGCTTTCGTTCAACATGAAGTGTATGAGGTTCACAGATGTTATTGTATGTATCAGCAATTCATTTTTATTGCAGAGAAGGGTATCATTCAATGAATACACCACAATTTGGCTTTTTTCTTTTAGTCATCTACTGATGAATATTGGGTGGTTTCAAGTTTTCCACTGTTAATAGATAAAGCTGCGGGGCTTCCCTGGTGGCGCAGTGGTTGAGAGTCTGCCTGCCAATGCAGGGGACACGGGTTCGAGCCCTGGTCTGGGAGGATCCCACATGCCGCGGAGCAACTAAGCCCGTGTGCCACAACTACTGAGCCTGCGCGTCTGGAGCCTGTGCTCCGCAACAAGAGAGGCCGCGATAGTGAGAGGCCCGCGCACCGCGATGAAGAGTGGCCCCCGCTTGCCGCAACTAGAGAAAGCCCTCGCACAGAAACGAAGACCCAGCACAGCCAAAAATAGATAAATAAATAAATAAATAAATAAGTGAAATTCTTTACAAAAAAAAAAAAAAAGAAACAAGCCTATACCTCAATATCACAGTTATTAAAAAAAACAAAAATATAAATAAAAAAATAGATAAAGCTGTTATGAACATTACCGTACAAGTCTTTTGATGGTCATACGTTTTCATTTAACATGGATAAATATTCAGGAGTGGAGTGGAATTGCTGGATTACAGGGCAGGTGTGTCTTTAACATTACAAGAATTTACAATCCATTTTCCAAAGTGATTTTACCATCTTAAATTACCATAAGCAAAGTATAAGACTTCCATTTGCTCCACAACCTTGTCAATACTATCCCTATTGTAAGTCTTGTAAATTTCAGTCATCCCAATGGGTTAAAACTGTGCCTCATTTGTATTTCCCTAATAACTAATGATGTAGAACATCTTTTCATGTGCAGATTGAGAATTAGTGTATCTTCTTTGTGAATTGACTGAGCTTTCAGGCAGAGTACAGAGGATTTTTAGGGCAGTGAAAGTACTCTGATATTAAAGGACTGATACATGTCATTATACATTTGTCCAAACCCATAGAATGTACATATCAAGAGTGAACCCTAATGAAAACTATGGACTCTGGGTGATAATGACGTGTCACCGCAGGTTCATCACTTGTAACAAATGTACTACACTGGTAGGGGATGTTGATAACGGGGGATGCTATGCATATGGGGGGGGGCAGCAGTGGGTATTTCAGAAATCTCTGTACCTTCCTCTGAATTTTGCTGTGAACCTAAGACTGCTCTGAAAAACTAAAGTCCTTTTTAACCTTATGGTCAAACGGCTCAGACGTTTGAATGGAGATGGCAGGTAGGCAGATTAATATTTTAGCCTGGAGTTTGGGGGAGAATCTGACCTATAACTACACATTTGGGAGCCATCAGCACATAGATGTTATTTCAAGGCATCGGGAGAACGTGAAGAGCCCAAAAAGCCTCGAGGAACATGAGCATTTAGAAGTTGGGGGCAGTGGGGGGAGTGTAGCAGAAAGTGGTAATTGATTCTACAGGTATAGAATCAAAGATAGCTAATACCATGGCTTGTTTGTATGGTGGTAACAATGCAGAATAGGTGAGACTGACAATTCAGAAGGATCAGCAAAGGACCAAAATCTCTGAGATAATGTGAAGGGACAGACTGCAGGGCTCAGGTGTAGGGACTCAGCTTGCAGTAGGAGGAATGAATATAGATGGAGGTAGGATTGACTGGTTGGTGCAGGGAAGAGGGATTTGATGGAGGATGGCTTCAATTTTCTCAGTGAATCATGAAAAGGGCAGAAGAGAGGTGTGGGATGGTTGAATGTAGGACATAGCTGATGTGGGTAAAAGAACAGCAAGCCTATTAGAGGGTTGCTGGCAACACTGTGTGTCCTTTTGAGGCTTACGGTCATTAAACCAGCTCAGCTGTGTGATTTTCTTCTAGGGATATTCAGCTCTTCAGGTGCAGATAGGAGGCAGACGGAAGGGCTCATCCAGGTCTGGGGTCTTGAGCAGGGAAGTACCAGGGGGAGAGAATGAAGAGTCGAGGGTGTTCAGAAGGGAGGGATTGTAATGATGGACACTTGGGTAGGCTAGGAGTGGGTTGATGGATCGATGGATTATTTGATGAGGTCGAAGAATTATAACTATGGCGTGTTATTTCAGGAGATGGACTGGGAAAGGTGTTCAGAAAGTGCTAGATTGTGTAGCCTCCAAGAAAACAGGCACCAAATCTGTATTGTTCCCTCTTGCATCTTTAGCTCCTGACAGTACCCGGCTCACTGCAGGGGGTCAACGATGCTTGTTGAACTAAAAGTAGTGTTCTGAGGAGAACAGATGCCATGGTCTGATTACACACTCATTTTTTACCTCCTGTGCACTGCAGTTCTGGACCTCTTTGTTGGACAATGAAGTCTCCAAATTAAGATAAACAGCTGAAAGGCATGCTCACTGAAGAGTGCTCAATGGCCAAGAACTGGGCCAAGAACTCAAATCATGCAGTCAAGGCTGTTTAAAAACAATTTTATTTGTTCCTCGGTCTTGTTTCTTGTGAGATGGGTCATCTTCTTCTCTTTACCTTTGTTCACTTTCTGAGTCTACTCCTCCTCTTCCACTCCCTGCCAAGTACACGTTTCCTCTTCTGCCTTTTTCTTGCTGTAAATGGGGTTGTCCATTTCATGGCTCCAACTCTCGCCCTCAGGGAGCTAACCAACCAACCCATCTCTCTAGTGTGGTTTTTTTCTTGTCTGTTCTCTCCATGCAGTAGACTGGGGTCTCCTCAAATGGGCCCTGTTGATACTTCAAAGTCTACACATTCAAACCAAACTCATGGTTTTCCCTTTTCTCTTCTCTTGGACGTGTATTTGACAAATACAGTCTACCCTTCCCTTCTTTTTCTTCCAGATTCCTGGATCCTTGTACATAAAAAGGGTGTTTGGCAAAAGTAAGATTTTGGGGGGGTGGGGGGTGGGGGAAGGGCATGGAGCTAGGGGTGAGAAAAAGTTAAAAAATTAAACTTTTACAAAGTACACAAGTTTATTGGGTAAAATTCACAGCACAGGTAATTACCCACAATCCTGCACATGTGTGGGTCACTTCCTCAGGGTCCATTCACCTCTTCTGCTAATGGAACCATGCTTTTCCACTGGGGTATTTACCCTTTCAGCCATTTAAGGCAGGTTGAGCTAAATCCCAGCTCCAGACATGAGCCCAGATGGGTTGAAGACCATCCTATTTTTGTGGCTACAGTGATGGCTCAGAGTTGGGCACAAGCTCTAATTTGGGCACTGGGAACAAAACCCAGGACTTAAGCAAGAGCTATTGTTCTCTTCTCTGAATGGCATCCTCTATTTAAATAATAATAAGAAGAAGGATGCTATAATATGGGGCTCTATGAAGGCACCCCTCAGGACCAAGGGGCCCCCTCGTGTGGAGTGAAGATGAAGTGGACTCTGGAGAAGGGAGAGCTGAGAACCAGCAAGAAAACACATTTTGGGGACTCCGAGTAGCTGGATCCACCCTCTCCCTCTGGGTTTTCAGTCTGAGTCCCCAGATTCCTTTCATCCATCTGAGTCTGATTTTCTGGCACTTGCAAGTCAAGACTTCTAACCTATAAACTCACAATCCCACTCCCCGGAGAGAACCACTGTCAACACTTTGGGTTTAATTCCTCCCTTACACTGTGATGCATCTCTATTTACACAATTTTTTTTTTCTTTTTTGGCCGCACCACGCGGCATGTGGGATCTTAGTTCCCCCAGCAGGGATCGAACCTGTGCCCCCTGAATTGGAAGCAAGGAGTCTTAACCACTGGACCACCAGGAAGTCCCTATTTTTTTTTTTTTTTTACTGCTACAAAATTAAGAAGATAATATGTACTCTTCTGAATGAAAAACAGTATGTATTTTAGTTGATGATATTGTTTACCTTGTATGTTAACCAAATCTATCATTATCATTTAAAATTTTTTAAATTTATTTATCTATTTATTTATGGCTGTGTTGGGTCTTCAATGCCATGCATGGGCTTTCTCTAGTTGCTGCGAGCAGGGGCTACTCTTCCTTGTGGTGCGCGGGCTTCTCATTGCAGTGGCTTCTCTTGTTGTGGAGCACAGGCTCTAGGCACGCGGGCTTCGGTAGTTGTGGCACGCAGGCTCAGTAGTTGTGGCCCGCGGGCTCTAGAGCGCAGGCTCAGTAGTTATGGTGCACGGGTGCACGGGCTTAGTTGCTCTGCGGCATGTGGGATCTTCCCAGACCGGGGATCGAACCCGTGTCCCCTGCATTGGCAGGCGGATTCTTAACCACTGCATCCCCTGGGAAGAAGTCCCTCATTATCATTTTTAATTACTGCCTAATGTTCCATTCTAGGAATATACCATCATATATAGTAAATTTCCTATTAAAGAACATTCATATTTTTCTAGTTTTCATATTATAAATGTGCCATTCTTTTACACTAGTTCTATTATTTCCTTAGGTCCTAGAAGTGAAATTGCTGGATCTCAGAATATGTACATTCTTGAGGCTTTGATGTATTCTACCAGATTGTCCTCCAAAAGGAACATGTAACTTATATTCCCATCAGCCTGGAGATTGGTATGTCTGACAGATAGATGGAGGTGACTAAAGGCAAAATGCTTGTTAAAAAGAAAATATTCATTTGTTCTGGGACTTCCCTGGTGGCGCAGTGGTTAAGAATCCGCCTGCCAATGCAGGGGACACGGGTTCAACTCCTGGTCCAGGAAGATCCCACATGCTGCGGAGCAACTAAGCCTGTGCACCAAAACTAATGAGCCCACGGGCCACAACTACTGAAGCCCGCATACCTATAGCCCGTGCTCCACAATAAGAGAAGCAACCGGAGTGAGAAGCCCGTGCACTGCAATGAAGAGTAGCCCCTGCTCTCCGCAACCAGAGAAAGCCTGCGTGCAGCAACGAAGACCCAACACAGCCAAAAATAAATTAATTAATTTTTAAAAAGAAAATACTCATTTGTTCCCTGAATATTTATCGAGTGTCTATTATTTGCACAACACCACGATAGGTGCTGTGGATATACTGGTGAATGAGGACTCCTAAACTTGTTTCTCTGTATTCTTCCTTCTCTGAGGACGGCAAGCTTGGAAGAATGTCTAGCTTTGTGGATGAATTAACCAACATCACACATCATGATGCTACACTCAGGAGACAGGGGTGCTGCACCTTGGCACAGAGGGTGGCCTCACTGTATGGGATATTGCTCACCCACACCTTCCTTTCTATGTTCTCCCCTGTACAGATGAGGCTAGAAGCCTGGGCACTTTATTTCCCTTGCCAGCAAGGGAAGTCTAACAGAGGCAGTTTTTCCAGAAGCAATGGAAGAGATTGCTGGTTTCTTTGTTTTTTCCAGTTAAACACCAGATGAATTCTGTGACTGGCTTTGAGAGGGCATCTTGTATGAAAAATACCTATCTTTAAACACTAGAATCACACTCAGGAAGATGAGATAGGCACACCATGACAGGCACATGGGAACCGAAACCAGTTTGCGGGAACACAAACTTCCCTGTACCACTTACCTAATACGCACACACGCTAACATATACATCTAAACAACTGAAAAACAGAAAGCAAAACGGCATGCATTATTAAAATTGTTAACGTTCTCTTTTTTGCTGAATGCACGTATAGTTGAATCCACATCGTGAAAATGTTCACTGGGGGAATTCCCTAACAGTCCAGGGGTTAGGACTCTGTGCTTTCACTGCCGAGGGCCTGGGTTCAATCCCTGGTGGGGAACTAAGATCCCATAAACCATGTGGCGCAGCCAAAAAAAAAAAAAAAATTGTTCATCGGACATGACTAACCTCTGCTGCCATTAGAGGGACTTGGGATCCTGTTGTTGTATGAAAACCATTAGTTGTAATTATTTTCAATATAATAGCACAGAAAATATTAAATCTACTCATGCACTCGCCTTTCTTTTCACATTCAGACAAACTTGAATATGAAATGTGAATCAATTTTTAATGTTCCACAATATGTTATTATTTTCATACCCTTCCTTTGGCTGTTGCACCTTCTTCAGTAAAATCAATAGTGAAAATAGCTTTATTGACACGTATATAAACACAACCAGACCTAGAAAAATGGACAAGAGAGAGTATCAGCCGCTTAACATTTTTCATCTCCGTCTTCTCCCTCACTGTCATCGTCACAATAAAAGATGTCTCGAAACAGGAAGACTGGCTTGGGGGTGGCCGGGGTCTGGATCTCAGTCCCTTTTTTCTCCATCTTCTTCTCTAATTTTTCTTTAAGCAACGGTAGACTAGTCTCATAAAGGTAGTCTATAATCTCTAAAGAAAAGAAATTGAATCTTGAGATGATCTGACAAAGCCTCTTCCCAAGGTCAAAGGACGGAGGGCGCGGACGATGACAACGCATTGCTACTGGCATTACCATGTGCAAGACCTGGCTCTAACTGCTTTATTCATAGTCACTCATTCAATCCTCTCAAAAATCCTATGAGGTAGGCACTATTGTTCACCCGTTTTTCAAATGAGGCATAAAGACATTATAAAACTCATCCAAAGTCATAGAGTCAGGAGGGCGAAGCCAGGATTCAAACCCAGGAAGTGGTGTCTGCTGAACGCAAGGAGCACTTTGTCACACACTGCAGGGCGGGGTGTTACCTGAACCAGCGGTTCCCAAACAATGATGCTGGGCAGGCCACTGGCGACTCACTTGTGAGCTTGTTAGAGAAAAATCTAGCCTCTGCACCCAGACTAGAGACTAGGATCGACTGGGTCTGGGATGAGACCCAGGTATGTATCTTTTCCCCAAGTTGCCCACCTGACTGTGATAGTCCAGGTTTGGGAATTACATATGTAAACCACCTACAAATGGCTGCAGAGAAGAAACTGTATCTCCAGTTTTTTGTGGATCAGTGTGTGTGCAGGCATGTGGTGTGAGCGTGTGCATGTGAGCACGTGTGCTGTGCAATCCAGAAGCACTCGCAGCTACTCACCCAGTGCTTGCTAAACGCCCGGCAGCCTGGTGACCACCCTTTTCAAGCTCATTATCTCATTTAGTACTTTTGAAAGTCCTGTCAGGTAGGGGTTATAATTTGCCAATTTTCACCGTTTTCCATTTGAAGAATCTGAGGTTCCCAGAAGTCGCTACCCAAGGTCACACTACCAGCGTGTGTCCCCCACATGCTGCGTTTTTAACTATTCAGATATCGAAAATACTGACCTGGAAAAGTCTTCTTCTGCCAAAAGGGAACACAGGTAGCTTTCAGCTTATAAAATTTAGTTTGGACATAAGATGGAGGAACATCCCTTTAGAAAGGAAAAGGTGTCAGAAAGTTAGTGGCAGTTTAAAAATTAATCATTTCAGTCCTGTGTACTAAGTGCATTGATTGAGGGGTGGTCTACAGATCTAAGTAGCTTTCTTAATCCTCGTGTCTATACATGTGAAAAATAAGACACATATGAAAAGCTACTGTTCATCTGGCTAAACACACACACACAAAAGGAAGAAAACCAGCAGTCCAACAAGACGGATTCTGTCTAAACTAGAATAATCTAAACTAGCAGTTGGGAAGACAAGGTGTAACACTAGCTCACAGGGGCTGATGCTAACATTGTCTTCAGCCCCACCCTGAGGGCTCTCCGCAGAGCAACAAATAACCCTCACAACCACTCTGCGAGGGGGCTCCTACGCTTATCCCTCATTTTGGAGATGGGGAAACCGAGAGAAGATGGCCAAGATCTTACAGTGAATAAGGGGGGAAGGGCTGGGACTTCAATTGGGTCCACTCCAAATTCTACTTTTTTCTTTTGATATCAGTTTTCTTTAAATGGAAGTATAGTTAATTTATAACGTGTTAGTTTCAAGGGTACAGCAGAAAGATTCAGTTATACATATATATATATATATATTATTTTTTCATATTTTTTTCCATTATAGATTATTACAAGATATTGAGTATAGTTCCCTGTGCTATACAGTAGGTCCATATTGTTTATGTATTTTATATACAGTAGTGTGTATATGTTAATCCAAGACTCCTAATTTATCCCCCTACCTCCCTCCCGCTAACCCTTTGGTAACCATAAGTCTGTTCTCTATGTCTGTGAGTCTATTTGTGTTTTGTAAATAAGTTCATTTGTATCAGTTTTTTAAGATTCCACATATAATTGATATCATATGATATTTGTCTTTCTCTGTGTGGCTTACTTCACTTAGTATGATCATCTCTAGGTCCATCCACATTGCTGCCAATGGCAACATTTCACAAATCCTACACTCTTAACCACTACATTTAGGATAACTATATATTTGTCACAGTGCAAAGGCAGGGGTCTGGATTTTTTACTTTACAAAGCTAAATAAAGTGGATGCTTACGATATTCTGGAGAGTCAAATCCATTTTCCATTTACAATAAGTAGGACGGAAACAACCACATCTTACATATTTTTTTAAAGTGAAAATCACTAACTTCACTTCCTGGGCACTCACTTCCTAAGCCATAAAAGCATGGCATATTTGTTTCAGTAATTAATTAATCTAGTTGTTATACGATTAGTGGGAATAATTGGATCTGCTACATATGTGGAAGTACAAGACGGTTGGGCTCTTTCTACGTCTTCATGGCAGCAGCTGCCCGCTGCATGTGCACCGTGTGCCACGCACTGTCTCCTTACTGTCGTCCTCATCACGGTCCTGTTAAACCACTTCGCAGATGAGGAAACCGCGACGCAGAGGCAAGTGAGGGAATGACCTGCCCAAGGCTGGCTAAATTATGAGCAGAGTCCCAGGACTTGACGCCCGGTCCATCTGACTGCAAAGCCCAAGTTCTAGGGCATCTATGCGTTCCCTCTTCCCACAGCGCCCTGCGCTCAGGTTGTTCTGCAGATCAAAGCTCAGGCTTCAAGAAGTAACAATAACCGATCTGGACATTTTCAAACATGTCCAGATAGTAGGTGTTACATCTCATTAGGTGGAGATGCTTTCTTTAAAATCCTGCCTAAATAATTCACAAGGGAGGCTTAAAGAACCTGAAGAGACTGAACTTTTAATTTAATTATTTTCACTGTTTTAATTCATTATTAAAACTTTGAGGATGTACTATTTCCAATGGTATTTGACTGGAGGCCATGATGTCTGTTTTACAGCTTTGAGATTTCTAAACCTTAACCAGAACAATCAATATTTAAGTATATAATTCTACTTAAAATCATTAAAAACCCATTTTAATTTAAGAAATGTGATCTGAGGCAATGTCACAAGATACACATTTATTGGAAAAGTCAGATTTTTCAAAAGCGGTTGGATATTACAAAGGGGGGGACCTGTCGACATGAATACTTCTTAGCATGGGAGTTGGTGGGGTACACAGCAGGATACCCTTCCTTCAAAGCCCCTAACACCCTCCCGTCTCAGGGACCCACAAACCCAAGAGCTGGTGCCCCACCCGTGAGACGAGCTAGAAGAGGAAAGGGTTTGGAACCACGGGCATGTGTCTGTGACTCCCAACAGGGCCTGCCACGAAAAGATTCCAATTCTCCAAGTTAAAAAAAAAAAAACAAAAAAAGGACAGATTGTTCTTTGTCCATAATCCCGAGGTGTAAATAACCAACCAGCAGAACCAGTTCACACCCTTCCTAATGGATCAGTGACAACCTCACGCCAGCAGCCACGTTTCTGAAAGGCAGCCAGGCCGCGGCAGCCCTGTTCCCCTCAGCACCCTTCCCAAACTAAAGGCCAGACAGTCCCTCAACATCCCCACCTCCCAAAGCCCACCAACCCCTGAGCCCCGCGATGCTCAACAATTCGCTTTGCTTAGAGGGACTGTGCTTTGCCAGCCAGCTCTCCCTCGCTTGGCCAGCAGTGAATTCAGGTCTTCAGAGTGGTGGCCTCTCCTCCAGTGGCAGGAACTGGTTGAAAACGCAAGGACCGTAGCGGTGAAGGCAGACAGCGACAGCTGATGAAATCTCACTCCTCGGATGAGAAATGCAAATGAACAGCACACCAAAACCACTGAGGGAAACCCGAAGAGGAACAGGAGCTTGATGTGGTCTCAAAATATCTCCCCGTGGCCATTTCTTTTCACCAAGAGAAAAACTTACTTTTCTACAGTGGGGCAGTGTGGCAGAGGCCGCCAGAGCCAGGGGATCAGAATCAGAACCACATGCCTCATGATGGGATGTGACCTGGTGACAGAGACACAGCCTCCCCCGTGACTGATTCCCACGTAAAATACAAAACCCGAATCTAATGGTGAGGAAGCATCCGACAAACTCCCCAACTGAGGCAAGTTCTCCAGAATGACTAGCCTGTATTTTCCCACAATTTCAATGTCATAGAAGACAAAGGCATTAACAGATACACACTACTGTATATAGAATAGATAAACAACAAGGACCTAGTGTATAGCACAGGGGACTATATTCAATATCTTGTAATAACCTATAATGGAGGGACTTCCCTGGTGGCGCAGTGGCTAAGAATCCGCCTGCCACTGCAGGGGACACGGGTTCAAGCCCTGGTCTGGAAAGATCCCACATGCCACAGAGCAACTAAGCCCGTGCACCACAACTACTGAGCCTGTGCTCTAGAGCCCGCGAGCCACAACTACTGAGCCCACGCGCCCAGAGCCCGTGCTCTGCAACAAGAGAAGCCACCACAATGAGAAGCCAGCGCGCCACAACGAAGAGTAGCCCCCGCTCGCCCCAACTAGAGAAAGCCCACACGCAGCCATGAAGACCCAACGCAGCCAAAAATAAATAAATAAGATAATAAATAAATTTTAAAAAACCTATAACAGAAACGAATCTATAATGGAATCATTTTGCTGTACACCTGAAACATTGTAAATCAACTATACTCCAATCATTAAAAAAAAAAAAAAAAAAAGAAACAAAGACAAAGGCAGAAGAACTCTGTGGATTAGAAGACACTAAGGAGACAGATCCTGGACTGGATCTTAAATCAGGGGGAAAGCGCTATAAAGGACATGACTGGGGCGATGGGTGAAATTTGCATGGGGACTGTGTTTTAGACAATAGCAGTGCATCAGTGTCAGGTGCCCTCAGTAGGATCACTGTGCTGATGCAGAATAACAGCCTTGCTGAGGACGTGTCGTCCACCACTAACACTGAAACGGTTAAGGGAAAGAATCCCATTCCCTTGTAGAAGGGAGCGGGAGAGGGAGGGAGGGAGGCATGATAAAGTCAACGTGGCAAACGGTAAAAGGCTAATTAGGGGCAAAGGGACCGTGGGTTCTTCGTCCCAGTCGTAGCCGGCGTGCTCCTTGAAGCTTTTAAGAGCCTCTGCACGCATTTCATTCACTCTTCTCAGGTGTCTTGGGGTGGAGGTAGTGGTTGGAGCGGAGGGAGGGTTGGTCTGATTTACCTGGTCCGGTACTTAGACAGGGGGTTCCCAATACATACATACACAAATACAATTTATAGATGAGTTCCATAGGCAGCAGGAATTTCAGTCCTGTTCTTCAAATCTGAGAGGCTGTCATTTATTAGAACTCCTCTCTGATTTTTTCATTAGCTTGATATTAATATTAAACAAATGGCCTTACCCTATGGTGCTAGCAAGATCTTCCCAGTCTATTTCATTAACATCTTCCACGTTTGTTTCATACAACCTATGAGAAAAAATAGAAATTAAGTTTTCAAGCCAAAAATCAACATGATGGACATCTTCATGGACTCGCAGAATATTAAGAGCTGGGAGGCCTCAGCGTGTTCAGCCCTGTTCCAGCTCCCTTGTTACACAGGCCCAGTGTCACTGGCATGCTAACCCCAGGTCAGCCCAAGGTCATGGGGTGAGCTACAGACCAAAAAATCACCGTTCTTCCTCCTGAGCCCTGTGCATCTCCCACCAAGCCTAGTAAAAAACACAACTTCACAAGGAACTATATTCAATATGCTGTGATAAACCATAATAGAAAAGAATGAAATATGAAAAAGAATATATATATGTATAACTGAGTCACTTTGCTGTACAGCAAAGGTTAAACACAACATTGTAAATCAACTATACTTCAGTTAAAAAAAAAAACAACACAGGGACTTCCCTGGTGGCACAGTGGTTAAGACTCCACACTCCCAATGCAGGGGGCCTGGGTTCGATCCCTGGTCAGGGAACTAGATCCCACATGTATGCTGCAACTAGGAGTCTGCATGCCACAACTAAGGAGCCCGCCTGCTGCAACTAAGACATGGCGCAACCAAATAAATAAATAAAGTATTAAAAACCAACCAACTGGGCTTCCCTGGTGGCGCAGTGGTTGAATCTGCCTGCCAATGCAGGGGACACGGGTTCGAGCCCTGGTCTGGGAAGATCTCACATGCCGCGGAGCAACTAAGCCCATGAGCCACAACTACTGAGCCTGCGCGTCTGGAGCCTGTGCTCCGCAACAAGAGAGGCCACGATAGTGAGAGGCCTGCGCACCGCGATGAAGAGTGGCCCCCGCTTGCCGCAACTAGAGAAAGCCCTCACACAGAAACGAAGACCCAACACAGCCAAAAATAAAAATAAAAAAATAAAAATAAAATAAAATAAATAAATTAAAACCACACAGTCTTGTTTAAAACAAAAAACAAAAAAAAAACAACCAACCAACCAAACAAAAACACAACTTCACCATTCAATGTAGACACACAAGAGCAGTACACATGTGTACTCAGCACTTACTATGTGACAGACACTGGGTTAAGACCTTGATACCCACTAATCCATTCACCCTCAACACCACCTGATGAAGCTGGGGGATTATGTCCTTTCCACAGGCCAGGAATCAGGGCTGAGAGCTCGAGTCATTGGCTCAAGGTTTCATGACTCATAGGCGGTACCCACATTGGAACCCAGGCCTGCCTGACGTGAGATGCCCTCCTTGGCCCTGCTGGTCTCTGCTGTCTCTCTGGTAGAGGAGAAAAGGGGAAGGCAACCCCAGCCAGGCCAGCGTGGAGAACGAGGAAGCCCACCAGTGAAGGAGAAGCAGGCTTCCTGACAGAGCGCAAGAACAATGCAGCTGGACAGGGCGGCCAGAATCCAAAGGTTTCTTGTGCTCTTTGCTGTTCCTCACTGGACACAAGCCCAGGTCCAGTAGACTCGCAGACTTTGTAAAACAGGTCCATGTCTCCCTGTCCATCAGGGGAGGGAGGACCCTGCACGGACCAGGAGCTCAAAGACAAAACGAAAGACCAAGCAGCAGTGACACCAACTAACGCGTGCTAGAGAGCAGCAGGGCTCGGCCTGAAGTATTTACCTCCATTTTCCAATGGACACAAGTAAGCAATGTCTATGTGAAAGCCTTAAAGACTAAAACAGCTATGTTGATTGAGGGCATGCTACGTTTTACAGGCCTTATTTCATTTCTTCTCCCAATAACACTAAGAGGCAGGTACTATTATCATCATCCTCATTTAAGATGAACAAACCAAGACCTAGAAAGGTAGGAAACACGTCCAAGGTCATGCACGTAGAAAGTGCTGGAACAGGAATATGAACCGTGGTAATCTTACTGCAGATTCTGCTGTTTAACAACTACTCTTTGGCTAGAGAGAAAAACATGTAAAATATCGTCACTTTCTATTTCTGTACCTTTCAATGAGGTTGATCTTGGCCTGTAGGGCATTAACTCCCCGGTATACGTCCCGACCATTTGTCATCCTCTTGGTTAGAATTTCCATCCTACATTGAAAGAAAGAAAAACAGTTTATTTTCAGGGGTAAAGTTTCCATTAAAATGTCCTTTGTTTGCCTCATTTAAATTGTCCTTATTCAGAACCACTTCATAACTTTCGCAACTCATCACTGCTAACATTTACCACCATCAAGAATATACCTTTTTTTTTTTTTTAAAATGGGAAAGGGTAAATAAAGAGATAGAAAGTTGATGGTTATTGAAAATGAATGATGGATACAAGGAGTTCTAAGTTGGTGTGTGTTACACAATTTCCATAATAAACAGTTAAAAAAAAGGCGGGGGGGGGAGGGGAGAATAAGCCTGCTTGCAGGTGCTAAAGGGCGCTGTGTAAACTCAATTTATTTTTGCTTGCTTATAAAACAGAGAGACATTGCTCTTATTACCATTACAAGTGCTGAAACACCAAATTACACAGATTTAGTAAAGTGATCAATGATTCAATGATTCCTCGAAGGTCCAAAGTTCATGGCTGAGGGAAAGGGTTCCCTGAAGTTCCTAATGAGAGCAGCAGCCCAATTAAAAATATTTAAAAAGTGCTTCTCTTGAAGAGTGACATTTGTCACAATCTGATGGACAGATCATGAGCTGTGACATTTACTTTCTTGAGAAGGGAGGTGCATGACGCACTCACACAGAAACTGACACTGTTTTTACTAATAGCCGCCCACCTTCACTGGTTTGAAATGTACCCATTGATGCCATTTCAAT
The DNA here is from genome assembly GCF_028021215.1 of Eschrichtius robustus. Lineage (NCBI taxonomy): Eukaryota > Metazoa > Chordata > Mammalia > Artiodactyla > Eschrichtiidae > Eschrichtius > Eschrichtius robustus. Next base: position 4,318,904 of record NC_090833.1, on the reverse strand, counting down.
GTTTCATGAAGTAAATCTATGTTCAGTGTTCAAGTTTCCTACTTTTTTCTTCAAATTAAAAAAGAACCCTTGCATGTTATTTAATTATGCTGATTCTGAAGCACGGCTCCCCTTCATCATTTCCCTGTTAAGACACTGACATATCATCTTCCAACTGAGGCTTTATAACCCACTCCTTTTTTAAAAATTAATTAATTAATTAATTAATTAATTAATTATTTTTGGCTGTGTTGGGTCTTCGTTGCTGCACACGGGCTTTCTTTAGTTGTGGCGAGCGGGGGCTACTCTTCGTTGCGGTGCACGGGCTTCTCATTGCAGTGGCCTCTCTTGTTGCGGAGCACGGGCTCTAGGCACGTGGGCTTCAGTAGCTGTGGCACGCAGGCTCAGTAGTTGTGGCTCACGGGCTCTAGAGCGCAGGCTCAGTAGTTGTGGCGCACGGGCTTAGTTGCTCCGCGGCGTGGGGGATCTTCCCAGACCAGGGCTTTGAACCCGTGTCCCCTGCATTGGCAGGTAGATTCTTAACCACTGCGCCACCAGGGAAGGCCCCACTCCTTCTTTTTTTAAGTCTAAGATATAGGGGTAGAAAGGGCTCTGGTTCCTCCATATTACACACTTCCCCCCCGCACCAAACATTATCTGTCCTTTGGAGCTTATTTCCTGAGGGTAGTCTTCTAGTAAAATAAATACTCTAGAGCAGAACTGTAAGGTATATAAACAATACACAGTGTAATCTAGGCGTTTGCTTTTAACGTACAACACGCCCACTCTGGATTTCATTCTTCTTTAATGGTCAAGATGATGGAGCCCCCTTTATGCAGGAGGCCTGGGTCATGGGCTGTAGAACCACTGCTTCAAGCTGTCATGTTGCAGCTGAAAGTTAGCTCGGAAACCCTCCAGGGCTGGGAAAAGCTACATCAGGCAAAGAACGTGCAGCAAGATCTGGACTGAAACTACTTCTTCGTGATGGATGTGCCTAAAGATGTTCTAGGATGAAGAGTATGACTGCCCTGCTTTGGATGAAGACAGAGGAACCGCTGAATTTGAAAGCTAAAGTAAAAAGGTGGAGCCATTACTGATCACTACGCTTGTGATTTCCCTCCTAAATGTTCAGACGTTAATTTTGTATTTTTTTTCATGCTATAAATAGGTAACAACCTTGTTTTATGAAGAAAGGGACAGAGTGAAGAAACCAGAAGTCAATATTCAATATTAAGAAGATTCAAGTTCTGTTTACAAAACAGAAACAGACTCACAGAGACAGAAAACAAACTTATGGTTACCAAAGGGGAAAGGGGGCAGGAATAAATTTGAAATTGCAGATTAGCAGATACAAACTACTATATATAAAATAGATAAACAACAAGGTCCTACTGTACAGCACAGGAAACTGTATTCAATATCTTGTAATAAATTATATTGGAAAAGAATAAAAACATAATATATATGCATAACTGAATCACTTTAGTACACCAGAAACTAACACAACATTGGAAATCAACTATACTTCAATTAAATAAATAAATAAATAGAATAAAAAGGTTCAAGTTCTTTGTGAAGAATCCACACAATGAATCAGGGCTGGTTAAATGCTAACTTAAATCAGCTATTAATATTGAAGTGGTCGGAGTAGCGGATTAGAGAGGATCATTCTTGACCTACTCTAAGGCTTTCCACGTGGCAGTTACAGATATTCTTAGTAACCTCAGCAGTCCACCCCTCTCCGGAAGTTGCTGAGAGAGGGCCAGGGAATGCATCTTGTTGAAATTTATGTAAGAAGCCTCAAACTTACCACTTACTTTTACACTGCATCCAATTCCTGGTTTCCACTTTAGCCTCCACTTCTACCCAGGATATGCCTTTGTAGAGTTTTTCCCGAACAATTGACAGGCGGCCTTCAGGATTCTCTTGGAGTTTAGAATCCATCTCGTTTAGCTCCTGGGGAGACATTTTCTTTAGAATCACTTCTTCAACAGCTTTGATTAGTTTCTGGGTCTCCGTCTTGCTCCAAGCACCATGATTTCTTTCTGTTGACATAAAAGGATGGTCTTGAAGTTGCTAATCTATTTGCTTTCAAACACAATATTAACAGCAAAATGATAATGATGGATATCTGTCATTGGACATCTCTCCAAACCCACAGAAGGTACAACACCAAGAGTGAACCCTAATGTGGACTGTGGACTCTGGGGGGTTAAGATGTGTCAAGGTAGCTTCATGGATTGTAACAAATGGACCACTCCGCTGGGGGGTGTTGAGAATGGGGGTGTGCTGTGCATGTGTAGTGCAGGGGCTAAGTAGGAAGTCTTTGTACCTTCCTTTCACTTTAACTGTGAACCCAAAACTGCTCTAGAAAAATAGTCTTTTTTTTTTTTAATTTATTTATTTTCTTTATTTTTTTGGCTGCGTTGGGTCTTAGTTGCGGTACATGGGATCTTTGTTGAGGCATGTGGGATCTTTTGTTGCAGCGCGGGCTCTTTGTTGTGGTGCACGGGCTTCTCTCTAGTTGTGGCGTGTGAGTTTTCTCTCTCTAGTTGTGGTGCATGGCCCCTGTAGTTTGCGGCACATGAGCTACAGGGCGCGTGAGCTCAGCAGGTGTGGAGCGCGGGCTTAGCTGCCCCGCGGTATGTGGGATCTTAGTTCCCCGACCAGCGTCCCCTGCATCAGAAGGAGGATTCTTTACCACTGGACCACCAGGGAAGTCCCAAAATAAAGTCTTTAAAAACAAAAAGATAAATCAGACACTTTTCAGAAGACAATGGGCAACATCTCAATTACACAAACATAAAACTATCAGTTATGGACTTCCCTGGTGGTGCAGTGGTTAAGAATCCGCCTGCCAATGCAGGGGACACAGGTTCGAGCCCTGGTCCAGGAAGGTCCCACATGCCGTGGAGCAACTAAGCCCATGCGCCACAACTATTAAGCCTGTGCTCTAGAGCCCGCATGTCAGAACTACTGAGCCCGTATGCCACAACTACTGAAGCCTGCGTGCCTAGAGCCCGTGCTCTGCAACAAGAGAAGCCACTGCAATGAGAAGCCCGTACACCGCAAGAGAGAGTAGCCCCCCCTCGCCACAACTAGAGAAAGCCCGCGCACAGCAATGAAGACCCAACGCAGCCAAACAAAACAAAAGAAACAAAACAAAAAAAACTATCAGTTACATGCAAATCAAAATGAAACCACGAAAGTGGCCATAGATTCTTTTTAAGAACCAATCACACACATACACACACACACACACACACACACACAAAACCACCAGCAAAAAAAAAAAACCTTTCTTAAAGCAATCGTTTTTTTAACTTCGAAAAAGCTGTTCTTCCTGTTTCTAACAGTAATACCTCCTGCAGGAAATGGTGAGGCTTCCAAACATTTAGTGGGAAGAGAATAACCAAACGACTTTCATGTTATATACATAACTCTCCCCAAGAGTTTCTGGAGTGAAATTAACAGCTGCAATGACGCCACCACAGTACTTGATGAAGAAGGCACTTGTAAATTTCTTTTTTTCTTTCTTTTTTTTTTTAATATTTTACACTCATGAAACTTTCTATTTTTTTTTAATTTTTAAAAATTTATTTGGCTGTGTTCGGCCTTAGCTGCAGCACGTAGGACCTTCGTTGTGGCGCGCAGGTTTCTCTCTGGTTGCGGAGCGTGGGCTTAGTTGCCCTGCGGCATGTGGGATCCTAGTTCCCCGACCAGGGATCGAACTCGCGTCCCCTGAAGTGGAAGCGTGGATTCTCAACCACTGAACCACCAGGGAAGTCCCGGCACCTGTGAATTCCTAAAGCCAGTCCTTGGTACAGGGCGTCAAAAGCTTCTACGATTCACTCTTCTTGTCTAGATGCTCACAGTCATGCTAAGGAAGGGGCCGCAAACTGGCAGGCTACAAATATCTTTGATTTGACCTACAGAATGTTATTGTTACTGTTTCCCCAATAACAATTTGGATGAATATTTAAAAATCAAAAGAATCCCAAGAGGGGTTTCCCTGGTGGTGCAGTGGTTAAGAATCCGCCTGCCAATGCAGGGGACACAGGTTCGATCCCTGGTCCGGGAAGATCCCACATGCCGCTGAGCAACTAAGCCCATGAGCCACATCTACTGAGCCTGTGCTCTAGAGTCCGTGAGCCACAACTACTGAAGCCTGCACACCTAGAGCCCGTGCTCCACAACAAGAGAAGCCACCGCATTGAGAAGCCCGCGCACCGCAACGACGAGTAGCCCCTGCTCACTGCAACTAGAGAAAGCCCGCACGCAGCAACGAAGACCCAACGCAGCCATAAATAAATAAATAAATTTATTTATTTATTTAAAAAAAGAGAGTCCCAAGAAAAAAAGATCTTGATTTCACACACACATGCAAATCCAGATGTTTGCTTTACTTCTTGGAAACTGGCAGAATTGGCTGCGCTGAGTCTTCGCATGGCACCGGTGGCCGGAGTTGGTGGCACAAAAGGCGTGGTCTCCACCACCTCAGAGTTTACCATGTGCGGACATGCAGACACCTGCCTGGGACCCGCTGCACGGCTCTGCCTGCAGGGCCGGAGCACGTGAGCCTCTGGGCTGAAGCTAACACCCACTAAGGACTGTCTTCTGAAAGCAACTGGGGACGTTTTAATGTGAAGAATATAACCAAGGAAGCTTTGTATGAAAGAGGAGAAGAGACAAGAGATGACTGACACTGGTTTTGGGAAACGTCCCTGACTAACAGGCCCTCCCTGTGATGGTTTCCCTGGCCACCTTGGGGAAGGGACCTTGGTGGCCCAGGCTCTCTTGCCCACCGGCTGAGTGGGTTTCAGTCACACTGAAAGCTACTGAAATAAGGTGTGGCAGAAATCAGTCTGGTGAATAAAGGTTGCATCAATATGCATGAAGAAATAAATGAATCAGTAAGAGAATGGCTGAAAAAGTGATGACTCTCTCAGAAGATAGGCCTGCAGTGATGCCTGGGCCCTGGGCCGCTCTGGGCTGATTCGTTCACCCAAGTGGGCTCTAGAGACCACGACTTACGACTGCTGATCTGGGAGAACTTCAGGGCCACAGAGAGGCTACTTCGAGACACCATCTCACCAATCTTTTTCCAGTCATTTCCATGGAGGGACTGGTATATCTTTAGCTTCTCGGTATCTCCTTTGCTATACCTTAGAGGAAGGGAAAACAGATCACAGCTGAGCATTAACCACAAGCTTAAAACCACTATTCTCATTGCAGCATGCTGCGACGCTGGGAGAAGCCGTATAGGGCGGGCTGTCAGGAAACCAGCTCAGCGCAGTCCTACCAAGGACCTGAGCCCAGATACTTCCTGTCTCGGCATCTCAACCATGAGCATCCTGTAAGTCAGTCACCGCAGTCCCTGGCTCACTTACACAGAGGCCAGGGCAAATAATCCGATCATGCTATTCCCCAGCCAAACCCATAAAGGCTTCACACAATAAAACCCAAACTTCTGACTGTGCCTGCAAAGCTCGGCGCTCCCTAAGTTCAGCCCCATTGGTCTTATCGGCCTTTCTCACCTTGGAGCCTCTGGACCTGTGGTGGGAATGGCCTCCCTCCACCGCTGGAAAGCTCCTGCAAGCTCTTCAGAAGCAGCTTAAATAGTGCATCTTCAGAGAGGGCTTCCCTGACCACCTGGGCTGGAGGTGCCCTGCTGTCCTCTCCCACAGGACACTCTGCTGCTCTCTCACTGCCCGTCACCACTGGCAACTGTACACTCGTGGCTTCCCTGGTTTATCTGACTCTTCGTCTAGGCCACCACTGGCCAATGGAAATATGAGCCACAGATGTCATTTAGAATTTTCTAGGGGTCATGTGAAAATTAATTTTATTTAGTTTTTTTTAAGATAATTTATTGGCTCACGCAATTGAAAAGTCCAGATACAGGTGGGCCCTAGGGTTAGCTTAATCCAGGAGCTCAATCAAATCACCAAGGACCACTTTCCACCATTCCACTCTGCCTTCCATGGTTTTGGGTTTTTTTTTTGGCGGCAGCATGCGACATGTGGAATCTTCGTTCCCAAACCAAGGATTGAACCCACGCCCCCTGCAGTGGAAGCACGGAGTCTTAACCACTGGACTGCCAAGGAAGTCCCTAATTTTATTTACTTTTAATGAATTAATAACATATTGTATTTAACTCAATATATTTAAAATGCAGCCATTTCAACATGTAATCAGAACTGAAAAGTATGAATGAGATACTTTACATTCTCTTCTCCACAACAAGCCTTCTTAGTCCATTGCATACTTCACTCTTCAGCACATCTCAGCTTGGACTAACCATAGTTCAAGTGCTCCATGGCCACGTGAGGCTGGTGGTCGCAAGGATGGACAGCACAGCTCTGGAGGGGAAGTCCTCGGAGGGCAGGGACCCTGTCAGTTTTCTACACTTTGGTACCCGTAACGCTTGGCAGACAACAGATGCTCAATAAAGATGTGACATGGACTTCCCTGGTGGCGCAGTGGTTAAGAATCCGCCTGCCAATGCAGGGGACACGGGTTCGATCCCTAGTCTGGGAAAATCCCACATGCCGCGGAGCAACTAAGCCTGTGCGCCACAACTACTGAGCCTGCGAGCCACAACTACTGAAGCCCGTGCGCCTAAAGCCCGTGCCCCGCAACAAGAGAAGCCACTGCAATGAGAAGCCCACACACTGCAACGAAGAGTAGCCCCTGCTCGCCGCAACTAGAGAGAGCCCGTGCGCAACAACGAAGACCCAACGCAGCCAAAAAACAAAACAAAAAAAAAGGACAGCTGTCATTAAAAAAAAAAGATGTGACAGATGCCTTAGCACAAATCTGTCACAGTTTAAGGAAGTAAAGATGCAGGAATCCCACATAAAAGCAAATATATTAAAAGAAAAGAACTAAAGTGCACTGTAATATATGTGGATTTTGAGATTAAACAACTTAAATGTTTAAGGGAAGAAAAAGCCATCTTTATGACATTTTATAATTCCTTTTTGGGGGGAGGAAGAGGGGCCAGAAGTGGTAGTTTACGTTATTACTAATGCAACACAAAAGCAGCCCTAGTAAAATACTAACCATTCCTAATGAGGGTGATCCACAACTACCGTGGGACAGTAAGATCCTAGCATTCTCAGAAATGTATCTAAAATGCACAGCATGGTGAATAGAGACGCGAAATCCTTCACCATTAAGAATCAAGCTTTTTAGCAGTTTCCTTTACAAGGCAAGCAGGGTCTTCCTGAGATTTAAAACAAGACTTAAAGGTACCCTTGAAGCAACAAAAAAGAGGACATGAGAGAAAAACAGAGTGTACAAAAATGAGGAAACAGGTGTACTGACCTCCATGGCCGCTTGGAGCCTTACAATTCTTTGATTTTTGACTTTCTATGGTTTTTTTCACTTAAGAGTTCCTTAAGTTGGAAAAATACTTTAAGAGTAAGTTGTCATCACAACACAAATAATATGGTAGCAATGAATGAACTTTATTATCAGAATGACAGACTTTCATTATTCAAAAAATGTCATTTCCCACAGTGATGTAACAGGTAGAAAAACATGTTACCTCATTCATTTACCAAAAGCATCTTTTTGGTCCCATTTAAAATGTCACCTTTAGTGAATTTCCTTAAACTACACAGCGGGGGCTTGGGAAAAAGGGAGGGCAGGTTTCAGTCTGTGTGGAGGCACCTTTCCTCTACTTCAGGTTTATTTTCTTTTGGTAAAAATTTTTAAAAAGAAGCCAAGGTCATATCAATGTTAAGTTCTGATAGTACCTATGTCCTGATTTAAAATCACGGTGCTAAGTAGGACCCAGCTGGCCCTGCCAGATTCACTCCATCTGCCTCCTGGAAGTGAGATCAGTAGTTGAGCCCTAGGTGGCTGTCTGGGCCCTCAAGGGTAGGAGCTGATGCTTTCTCCCTCATCCCTTTGTCCTTAAGCAGAGTGCTTACCCAACACTGACGCTCGGTCTACATTTGTTTTATTTGGAATGTTGGAAACAGACCATAATTGGGTATTTTATTTAGGAAAAAAGGGAGGAGAGAATGGCTACTGCCACATGAAGCTCTGCACTGATGCTACCGAATCACACTTAAATGATCTCACACAAGTGCTCACCCCCACCTTCAAATATTTACTGAAAGCCCAAAGCACTGGGCTCAGTGCTGAAGGGCACACATCACACTGAGAAGGAATGTCTGGGTTCACAAGGAGCTTACAACTTGGGAGACTGCTGAGAAAACTGCATGGGTAACGGTAAGAGGCAGCGCATGGGGAATGCTAAAATGAAAGCATAAAGTAAAAGCCAGGGATTTAGAAATGGGAAAATGACAGAAGATTTATTCAGGAGGTGGAAACTGAAAGGGTCTTTGGAGACATACAACTGACGACACATCTGGTTTCACACACGAAACTCTTCACGATTTTGTTGTGTATGTTTTGATTTACAGTATCAGCAAAGATGAGAGAAATGCTCTGCTCAAGTTTTTTCTTACCTGCCTTTGTAATTGTTGACATCAAACATCTTCTTTGCTCGATAGTATACGAGTTTCCAGGGCCGGGCAATGCCCTTACCTAAAGTCGGAAGAGAGGTGGTCAGAGGGACAACCAGAGCGTGGCATGAAATGCGGTCGCAATTATGAAAGAAACCCAGAAGGGCCCCTTTTTACAACACGCGCTATCCTAGACCCCAGGTGGAGGTTGCGGTTTCCTATGTCCCACAGAAAGCCGTCTTGGGGAGCAGATATACCAAATCCCCAGTTTCCTTGGCGATCTCTGAAAACTAGATGCTTAGTATGCAGAGGCTCTAGCTTCTGGTCTACTAAGTTCATGGAAAAGTCCCTTATTAGGCAAAGGGATTTTAACATAATCTGAATCAGGAGGAAGGGGCGCAGAGGTGGAGGACACATGCCAGCAGTTCTCCGTAAGACAAACAAAAAACCTTTCCAAATGAATATGCTTTTTCCTGCTTTGCCACTCTAAAGATGACAGGATCCCCCAGTAGGGGCTCATCGTTCTGTTTTCCTTTGTGCATTCCACCTAAGAAATTATCCTCTTTAAATTCAAGAGAGCTTTTTTTTTCCAGTCCAAACCTACGTTGCTTCATGACCTTCTAACTTCCCCAGGCTACCTCCAAGAGGAGGGTTCCAGCTCAAAGCACAAACATGGCTCTACTTAAAAAACCTCAGAGACTCTGGTGTATACCAGAGTACTTTGTGCAGTATATGCAAAAAATACACAATGGAGGACAAGAAGAGAAACCAAAACCGTAATGGTTACCAAGTAGGAAAGCTGGAAGCTGATCATCTAACTTGTTAGAAAATCTGTAAAAGCACTATTCTTGGGAGACATGAACACATTCCAAATCCCTGAACGTATAGGCTGGCAATAAAAATACTATTAACGTAGCAGCAGCTAACATGCACTGCATGTACTGGACGGGCCAGACACTGTGCTCAATACTCACCGCGGTTATCTGCGTAAGGCTGGAAGGCTATGGATGGTCAAGGCGGCCACAGTTATAAACTTACCAATGTGCAATCTAAACGAGTATTTTCTTTTTAAGTCGGTGATTAGAGATTTCTCCTCTGGGTATCTGTCTGTGTACAGCAGCTTGTCTGCATTCTCGATTCCTGTCAGAGACAGAAATTCTTGCACGTTTTTCTCTAACTGCTTATTTTCCTTCACGGAAAACTTGCCAAATTTAATAGCGACACCTAGGATTTGGGGCAGGAGAAAAAGGTACACAACTGTCAACAATGAATGAGAGCGAACCAATGTTTGGTCTTTAGCAATTACAACAGCACCCGTCAGCTCCTCCCCACCTGTCGGGGAGCAGCCCCTGCTTGTGCCCTTGACATTCGCTCTCCTGCAGAGTTTGGCCTAAGCCACACTGTCCTCCCAACGTCTTCCCTGGTCATCCTACTCCAATGTGACCTTTCTTGTGTCATCAATTCCTTTTTACACAGTTATTTAAAAAGTAAATTAACAGTAATAGATATTCATTAAAAATTCAAACAGTATTGAAATAAAAGTTTAAAAGAAGCCCCCCCCCTTCACTCTCCTCTGCCCCTCCTCCCCCCAAGGCAGTGCTGGGAGCTGGTTGGCACAAACATGAACCTGTATATTCTCTACGTATATATATTGGGGGGGGGTGGGGGGGTGGGGACAATGTCACTGCAATTTACGTTCTATTCCTCGTCATAACTCAAAGCACTCAAGTCTCATTATTATTGACTGCATTACACAGTACATTTTCCTCATCTTAGACTTATTTTAAAAATCTTTTATAAAATACATACTCATAAAAATTTCAACATAGACTACAGAAATAAAATGGGGTCCTTCTATAGATATAGCTCTATAAATTGTGTTTTTCTTGATCAATTTGTCTGTTTTTTTAAAAAACGAATCTTATCAACATGATTAATTCCATAAGGCTAAGGCCCCTCTTTTTACTTTTTTCAGTGACCAGTGGCACTGGGCCTCACACAGCAGATACCCATCAGTAAGTACTGCTCACTTGCAGCACACAGCCTTACATTTGTAGTTCATTTTGAAATCCAGTAAGCTTTCTGGGAGGTTCTTGTAACACAGTGAAATCAAGAAGGAGACCAAGCTGGGTGTTGCCCGAAGCCATGCCCACTACAAGCAGCTCACCCTCAAATTAATATCCTTGAAATTACACCTCATCAAAGCTGATGATGTTGATATGCGTGTTTTAATTTGATTTCACTTGTGCCCCCCTCCCAGTGCCTCAACCACTTAAGCTCCTCCCCCTCTTCTTCCAGGCTTGATCTTCTAGTCTGTGGATCACCTGGATCCGTTAGCCCCGTTTTTCCTCGCCTCCCCTACCAGAAGTTGGGCAAAGAAGAGGAAAACTAGTGCACTTCATTTTGGTAATTTTACAGTGCAGATAACGATTCTGGAAGGATATAAAGCTGAAAGTAGCTAAGGGATGCTTTTTGTGAATCTATAAATCTGAATCGCTCACAAAAGAAAGTCAGGGTTATTTACGCATATAGAAAAGTTCAACAAATATTCAAGTTCCACAAGCTTACCCTGGGCTTTAAATTCTTTAAAGCGTCCCAAGTCATCCCGATACATTCGCTTAATTGTAGTGGCAGCCCTCTCCTTGATATCAGGGATGAACTCCTGGAGCTGCCTCACAGCGGAACCCAAATCCACGTCTGAATTATCTGAATCTCTCGAATCTTCAGATAAATATTTGGTTTCAGGATCTTTAGCCAACTCCAAATTGCTTTCTTCTTCATTTGTAGGTTCTAATCTAAGGAGAAAAACTGGATTGATTAACATTGACAGGTCACGTGCCCTAATGGCTTTCAGATTCTTTTCTTACAGTGACTCTCCCTTTGACTACAACAGCATTAAAGCTGGGATCTTGGAGTTGATTCAGTCTGTGATGTCTGAACCCTTTAATGTAGCTTTACTAACTTGGATACACCTCAGAGGCTGCCTGGAAGGTAAACATGTTGCCCTAAGCCCTATTTCCACCAGGCATTGCTTCTTATGTTACTACTTCTCAACTTTATTGTTTCAGATATTGACTTCCTAATAAGCTCAGCCCTCTTCTATGACCATGGATGCTCAAGACACCTCCCCCCCCTCCATGAGTTATGTTTTATAATAATGGTTACTAATTAGTTAAGTCAATATTCAGGGTTTACATCGTTACAATTGCTTCCTTGCAGTTAACAACAGCCACATATTTTCCCCTCCGCAGTATAAAGAAAACATAGTTTTCTATGTATCTATCACTAATTCATTCCCACAAACTTTCTGCCAGATGTCCAAAGCTGCTCTTAGTCAACTGCATCAGCTAACCACCCAGACAGGAAACTGAAACAAAACAAAAACAAAACTGTATGCATTTGTCTGAGCAAAGGGTCAACAGCTTTCACAGGTCCACAGCCCCATACAAGTTAAGAACCACAGGCCGAGAACATTCCTGCCTCGTTATCAGTGATCTAAAAATGTCCCCAATGAGACGGCACAGAGGATGATGTGAGTTGGGCCCTCTGCCATTTAACTTCTACGTGAAACTACTTTAAGCCAGGACAATCTAGCAAATGTAAGAAAGTCACAGAGTAGAAATGGGGAGAAAACCTGTCCCGACTCCCAGGAACTGAAATAAAGTGCTTTAAAAAAATTCCTGCATCTATTCCCTGGCCAGTATACCTAAATGATAATTATATAAGTAACGATATCTAAATTTCTTTTATTAAGGAGAACCCAAATTCAAGCTTTTTTCCTGTTCCGTAACATTCTAAGTTCTCTGATCCTTTCTCCTATCTCTGTACATACAGACAAGGTAACTGTGGGGTCTTAAAATTCTTTCTAAACTTATGCATAGAATTTCAGGGCTGGAATAGTTCTTAGTGAAAACAGAATCTAACTGCCTTATTTTACACACGAAGAACGGAAGGTACCTGCCAAGTTACTCAGTTAAATGTGCACGACATCCTATACATTTGATGGTCTATCTCTTTATGATTTCTGCCACTTACTATGGCCGGGCCGAACAAAGAGGTAACGGGCAGACTTCACACCCAAGACGCACATCATCAGAAGGCTCAACACCCGCACGTTACCTCTGCACCTCTTCCGAACAGGCCTGGGGTTTCTCCTCTTGTGGCCTGGGTTTCGCACTTTCTTCAATCAAGGTACCATTACCTTCCGCTGAATCAAAGAGCGTGTCCTCAGAGCTCGTCCTGAGCACTGAAAAATCACCGCCAGGCGCCACGGCAGTATCAACAGATCTTCTCTTCCTTTTCTTAGACTTTTTCTTGAGGCCACTGGACTCCTGATTGCCCCCTGCAGTGCCGACCTCACCAATCACTTGCGATCCCTCTGAGTGTATGTTCTCAGCGCTGTCAGGCGTAGGCAAGGCCTTGAACTCCTGGTCATGTGGACGCTTCCTCTTTCTTTTCTTAGACTTGCTTTGATCTGCAGACACTGGCAGTTGTGCAATTTCACCTTCTTGGCCCATGGGAGGCTGGGGTTTCTGCTCTTGGGGTTCTGATCCGGGCAGGGTGATGCTTGCACCCAGACTTTCCTGGACAGCGTCACAGGATGCAACTTTCCTCCGATGTTTTTTATGCTTTTTCTCCCGAACTTTATCATGCAGTTCTGACTCATTTTCACGTGACTCAGTAACTAAATGCGGTTCATCTGCTTCAGGCCCTTTTGTTGACTTTTGCTCCTTGCTTACATCAATGTAAACGACATCGACATCCTTTCTAAAATTCTTTGGTGTGTTCTGAATGTTTTCTTTATCCACCAGGACGCACGAAACACCTGTTTCCTCACTGACTCCCAAAGCACCTTTTCTTCTCTTTTTTTTCTTTTTGGGTATAGAAGTGGCCTTTTCAGTCTCATCGCAAATTTCTGATTTTTCCAAAGGAGAAGAAACAAGATGCTGGGCATCCTTTCTCTTTTTTTTACCCTTAGATATGTCAGCCTGTTCATTTGCCAGGGGGGAGTCTCTGAAACTTTCATGGGGATGCCTGCCATGTCTCTCCTTATGTACAGAATGCTTAGTCTTTTTCTTGACGAAAACTGGAGTGTGGGTTTCCAATCTGCTCGATTCTCCTTCCATTTTATTCCTATAGGGAAACTGAACCACATGGTTTATTTTTGCAGAGCATTTTAAACATTAGCCTCAGGAGAAAAAAAAAAATCACACAAAAACGAAACTGCAGGACAAATGACAAGCCTAGAGTCATGATTATAAATTTTCTATTATTCTAAACGCGTAGCAAGCTCACTGTAATTCACTTGTCTGGTTCCATTGCCTTTATGATATGGAAAAAAAAATAGTTAATTGAGAACGGTGCTCTGCCATGATGGGGCCGTTAGTCCCCCACGGCCTCATCTTCTACCTCTCCTCTCAAACTCTGTGCTCCAGCTACACGTGCCTTTTTTTTTTTTGGTTCCCCAGACATGCTCCAATCCTTTCCCTGGCTTGAGGTCTTATAAATCACGACTCCCTCTCTCTGGGCCGCTCTCCACTGTCTCCTACCCCACCCCTGCCTCCTTTCATCCTTCAGAGCTTGGCTTGAACATCGCTTCTTCCAGAAAGCTTTAAAAGAATATAAACATCATGATACCATGCATACTACGTTAAGAGAATATAAATGTTATGATGCCGTGTATATTACGTTAAGAAAATATATACATTATGATGCCATGTACATTACATTTAAAACACAAAAAAAGTTTCATGTATCTTTTCTGAATGGATACATACGTAGTAAAACTATGAATACAGCATGGGGATTATAACCGGTAAATTCAGGGATCAGGGACAAGTAGAGAGCCAGTTTCTCTTATATCTGTAATCTTTTATTTCTTAACTGGAGTAATGAGTACAGGGGTGTTTGTTATATTTTTGTCTACTCTTATTTGTCTACTCTTTTAAAGTGAACTGAAATAGTTCACTTTTTAAAAAGCAAGGGGCAGAACAAGAATACAGACTGCTTTCACTTAAAAACAAGCATTAAGGACTTCCCTGGTGGCGCAGTGGTTAAGAATCCACCTGCCAGTGCAGGGGACACGGGTTCGAGCCCTAGTCCGGGAAGATCCCACATGCCACAGAGCAACTAAGCCCGTGCGCCACAACTACTGAGCCCGTGCTTTAGAGCCCGTGCTCCACAACAAAGAGTAGACCCTGCTCGCCACAACTAGAGAAAGCCTGCGTGCAGCAACGAAGACCCAACACAGCCATAAATAAATAAATAAATAAATAAATGTATTTTAAAAAAACACAAGCGTTAAAACAAGCAACTGAAGGATGTAAACGTACTGTTTAAGTATTTACCAAAAAAAAAAAGAGAGAGAGAGAAAAGAAAGAAACCTTTCCTGACCCCTTGAGCTTGGCCCATTCCCCAAATGATATACTTTCATAGCAAACTATTTCTCTTTTGTAGCATTTAGCCCAGCTGTGGTTCAGAGCGGGGACATCAAGTATCCACTGACCTCAAACTAGAAGATCGCCTCTTTGAGAAAGAGGCTGAATGGGCCTTGTTAGTGTCCAACAAAAAGTCCAAGTTCTGCAATAAGTCGGAATGAAGTTTAATAAGGCTCCAATGTCAATTCTTATACAGAGTACGTGCATTCTGGAGCTTAAGTACAGGAATAGAAATGTACTTTGCAAAAAACATGGTTAAAAATATAATTTTACAAACACATCTTACAACTCTCCTTGCTCCGTATTGCTTCTGGGTTTCAATTTTTAAGATTTTATTTCTCTGAGACTAAAAGTAATACTAAAGGTAATACGTTTACATGGTTCAAACATCGAAATAATCTGTCCTTATTTCCCCTCCTTTCTCACAGAGAAGGTAGCATCTGTATATTCTGATCTGCATTTTGCTATTTTCACTTAACAACAGATCCTGGAGACCTCTCTGTGTCAGTGGTCTTTCAAGTCTGAATGCTTAGGCACATTTTCTACAGAAGGAACCTACTTTCTTCTAGGTAGTCAAGAAGCTGTAAGAATTGTCTAGCTGGAAGGATGGGGAACAACAAACATATGGACTGATACCTATAAGCCAAATCTACCAGCCCCAGGATCTCACCTCCGACGGAGGCACCAAGAGCTTTGGTTAAGGCCTTCCTCCCTGGTGTCACCCAGAGATGCACAGAAACCCTTTCTTAACCCACCTCTTCACAGCTTCCACCTCCAAGACTCCCCCCTGAGACTGCTTCAGTTAGAGTGCCTATGACCTTCGAGCCACTAAATTCAAGAGATACTTTCCTGGCCCATCTTTCAGGATCTCTCTCTCTCTCTCTTTGGCTGCACCGCGTGGCTTGGCGGAATCTTAGTTCCACGACCAGGGATTGAACTCGTGCCCCCTGCAGTGGAAGCACGGAGTCCTAACCAATGGACCACCAGAGAATTCCCTCAGGATCTCTCAATAACAATGAACAGAGCAGATAACTCCTTTTAATATTTTTACTTTCCATTAGTTTCTTTCTTTCTTTTTTGTAAATACCTTGTATGCTTCTCCTTCTGGTCTCTTGAACTCAGCACAATGTTTTAAATATATAGTCACTTCCCACTAAAGCCTTTTTATGGCTTCTCCATTATTCTTTATAAATTTATTTATTTTATTTTATTTATTTTTGGCTGCATTGGGTCTTCGTTGCTGCGCGTGGTCTTTCTCTAGTTGCGGCAAGCGGGGGCTACTCTTCGTTGTGGTGCACGGGCTTCTCATTGCCGTGGCTTCTCTTGTTGCAGAGCACGGGCTCTAGGAGCGCAGGCTTCAGTAGTTGTGGTGCACGGGCTTAGCTACTCTGAGGCATGTGGGATCTTCCCAGGCCAGGGCTCGAACCCGTGTCCCCTGCACTGGCAGGTGGATTCTTAACAACTGGGCCACCAGGGAAGTCCCTCCATTATTCTTAAGATAAAGTCCCAAATCCTTACAGACCTGCCATGCCCTTCATGATCTAGTCTAGTCCATGCCTACCTCTCCACCTCTCATTTCTCCCTGGGTTTCAGACATCCTGTCTTCTTTCCGTTCCCAGAATACACCATGATCCTTCTCGTTATCAGGGACTTTACAAAAGCATCTCATGTTCCCAGGAATGCCTTTCCTCCGTTACCTTTCTGCGCTATAACTGGTCTAAGTTTGAAACTCACTTTCTCTAATCCCTTCTGGGTCCCGCCTCCTCGTTACAATGTTTCTCAACAATCCAGCGGCTTCCCTACTGCACTTCGCTCCGTTGGGACATAACCGGCCTCCTAAGGGCTGGGATCTTCTCGTCCGTCTGGTTCCCAAATGATTCCCCGGCGTTCGATATATATGGATATACATTTATTCACACTTATTCGGAACATACCACTTCCCGCCCTGCAGGGACGTGCCCAAGCCTGGTCCCGATCCCCTCCCCACTTTGGGGTGCCCTGGAGACCCTGCTCTGCCCCGGGGTGGGCGTTCTGGGGCTGAGAGGGAGGAACGAACGAGAGGTTCCCGAGTGGAGGGGCTTGGAGCGGCTGCGGAGAAAACAGGCGCCACCCCCATCCCTGGGGACCTGGGCCAAAGGCGGGCCTCCGGGGAGATGAAGACAGCGGCCACACACCGCTCGGTTCAGACACGCAAACTGGGAAAAAAGCCGGAGCAACTATAAAGCGCTTTCACCTACCTTCCGAGCGCGTCGCCACCTGCCTTCCAATCCGGAAGTGCTGGGGTCGTGGAAGCGGAAGTGGCCTGCGTCACTTCCGGCCCCCCCCTCCGGCATCGCGCTGCCGTAGCAGGTCGCTGGCTGTGGGGCTGTGACTCGCGTCGTTTTCTGCCCAGTTTGTTCCCGGTCTTGTTGCGAGTCGGGTGGGACAGGGTAGAGCGTGATCCTAAAACTAAGAAAGTGGGACAGAGCCCTTCCGCCGACTTGCTTATTCGTGCATGCATGCCATTTATTCAACAGTTTTTTTTTGCTGAGGTCCGTCTGCAGTCCAGGAGTGAACAAGATGCTGAGGGCTAACCTGAGGAAGACAGAAAACAAACTAATCAACCAAGATAATTTCAGATTATCCTTTAAGGAAAATAGATCAGGGTAATGTGATGGGGAGCGACTAGGGACAGTGAGAGCTAGGTTAGATAGTAAGGGAGGCTCTTTGACGAGTGACAGTTGAGTTCTAAATGAAAAGGGTGAACAAAAATCGATGGAAGAGTGTTCCAGGCTGGGAGCAAATCCAGAGGCCCTGAACTTGGTTGCTGGAGGAACTGAAAGAAGGCCAGGGTAGCGGGAGCACCGTGAGTGATGGGGACAGAGGTAAGGGGTGAAGTCAGGGGTTGGCAGGGGCTCTGTGGTGCGGAGTCTAATGCACATTGAACTTAGGTGGAGGTTAGAGGTAGAAGAAGCCCTGAAGATCTATTCCGATTCTCCCATTTCCACTGAGTCCGAAAGAAACTTAGCTTATGATTAAAAGTAAAGCTTTAAGCAGGCCATCAAGTCGAGGCCAGTATACATGCCACTCAAACTTTTAGTCTTACTGCATAGTGAACACAATCACACCAGCAAAGAGATTTCTCATGGAATCCTGTAACAACCCCCTGTTGTAGGAAATCTTTATTAGGTAATATCAGCCTTACTTTGTGGATGAGAAAACTAGGGCTTCATGTAACTTGTCACAGGGAAACTTGTGTGGCCCCAGCTAGGATTCAAACCTGTGATCTTTCCACTACTCCAGTATCCTGTGCCTTGCTGCACCACCTGACTTCCTCTGTGTGAGCTGCCAAGCAGCTTTGATTAAAAAGTGCACAACGTGCATTTATGTGGAAGTGAAGCAGGCTAGAGAAACCATAAAGCGTACATCATACACCTGTCACCACCCAAGGGCCGCTTCAGGCCTTGGATGGACAGTTGGAGGTCTGTCTGATTTGCTCTGGAAATGTAGTGCTGGTGTTGTCCACTGTTGCTGTGCAAGGCCTTGAAGTGCACGTTTGTTGTCTGTGCAACTTCTCTGTGGTGAACCCCTTACCCAGAGCCTTGTGGATATTTGCACATTTAATGAAGATGATAATGATGGGTGAATGACCCCACTAAAGGCTGGAACTAGAAGGCAGACTAGGGATCATCCAGGCTAGTGGTTCCCCAAACACTGCACCAATCACTCGGGAAGCTCTTAAAAAGTGCGGATTTCCAACTTAGCATACAGACTGCATATCAGGCACCATTATTGTATCACATTAAAATCCGTAGACATAATAGCATTGTAGTTCTGTATGAGAATGTCCTTGTTCTTGGCAGATACATGTATTTAGGGTCAAATATGATAATGTCTGCAGATCTTTTCAAAATGGTTTAGCAATGTGTGTGTGTGTGAACAGAAAGTAAATGTGGCAAATACTAAGGACCAGTCAGTCTAGGTGAAGTCTATATGGGTTTTCATTGTACTCTTCTTTCACAGTTTCCATAGCTTTGAACTTAAAAAAAATCCAAAGGGGAAGAAGGATTAAAATGCAGATTCTCAGATCCCATTTCCAGATATTCTGATTCAGTGAATCTGTATTTTTCAACTTCCCTTTATTCTGTTGCACAAAGTAGGGTACCATTGATTTCATTCAACTCTAGACTTTTCCCCCTACCCATTTCACAGAAGAAAACACTGAGGACCCAAAAGGTGACTAATTTGAGATCACCCAGTGGATTAGCAGTAATATCAGGCCTGGAATGCGGATTTCTATTTCATTCTGAAACACGTAGTAACGCTCTGCCCCGGGCTGTGTGTGTGTGCGTGTGTGTGTGTCGCTGGGAGAAGTGGGAAGGGGCGGCGAGAGGGGTCGGGGTAAGTGGGGTGTGTGTGTGTGTGTGTGTGTTTGACTTGGAAGTCAAGTGTAAATGGCCTTCTAGAACTCCGTCGCTTTTAACACAGCCCAGTGGTAATTCTTGGGTTTTTCTCAGGTCTACTTAAGAAAACTCGAAACACGTCCACTTAGGTGGCCAAAAAGTTTCCTGAAAGTAAATCGACCAGCCCTGTTCCAGTGCCGTTGGCGTCCTGTCGCCATGGAAACGGACGATTCCATTCTTCCTCAAGGGGTGGTCTTGATTTTCTCTCCTTTTCGAATCCGCAGCGCGGCACCCAGAAGACGCTCTCAGGAACCAGAGGGGCTTATGTAGGTCTCAGCGCTCCTTGCAACGAGCGGGCGGCGCGAGCTGGGCGCGCCTCGCTCCGGAGGGAGCCCGGCGTCCGGGGTCCACCCCGGGGTCCGGGTGGTGCGTCCCGGGACTGGCGGAGGGCCCCTCCGAGTTCCGCACCGGCCCCCCACCTGGGAAGCGCGCTGGATCCAGCCGGCTGGCCGACTCCCCGCGACCCCCAGGATGCCAGAGGCCAGGACCTCCTGCCACGACCTCACGCGATGGAAGAAGAAGCCGCCGGTTCGCCGCACGGTCAGCCAGATCTGCCCGCCCCCGCGGCGGCCCCTGACCGTGGCCGACATCCAACCGGGCATGGAGAACGAGAGGCTGGGGGTCGTGCGGGATTCCATGTTTCAGAACCCGCTCATCGTCAAGGTGAGCCCTCCCCACGCCCATCACCCTCTTGCGCTCGTCCCCTCACTGGGCACCCACGCGGCTGGGGGTTTCCACGCGTCCTGCCCCGGCCCCACCGCCCCGCTCCGAGCGCGGCACTGGGAGCTCCAGCTCTGGTCCAGACAGACCTGGACCCCCGGGCGGTCACGGGCAGGCCGCATCGCCTCGCTGAGCCTCAGTTTCCTCATCCTCAAAGTGGGATGATAATGGCACTCATTAAAGGGAGTGATTGGGAAGATTGCATAAGGTAATCCCTGCGAGACCCCTGACACGCGGTAAGCCCTCCACGTTGGCGGCTATTTGCATATGTATTCACGCAGGGTGAACCCACAGGGTGACAGACAGGTAGCAGCACCCAGACTGCGTCCTTACCACCTGCCAGCCCTCGCAGGGTGCAGGCCGCCTCTCCCGATTCCCCTGCACGCCTGGGCTGCTGTTATGTAGCAAGTGTTCTGTATGTCTCTTGAAAGCATCACTTCACACGTTAATTTCCACCCAATCATACTCTTAACCAGAATTACGACCCTAAGAGACAAAAAGCGCGAATCTCTGCCCCAGGGGTCCCACAGGCACAAACGAGCGAGGGAGCCGCGGTTTCCAACTAGGTCGCCTCCTCTTTGATCGCACGCTCCCTTACATTAGTCACGTTTCGGGACTGGTGATCACCCAACGCTGGCGTGGCATCAACGCGCCTTTCCGGGGCCCCAGGAAAGGTCAAGTTGAAGTTTGGCGCTTGGGAAGCTGGTCATGGAGCAATTTTACCATGCGCCACTGGAGGGCAGTGTGCCTTTAAAAATGCGCGCAGTTCCCCAGATTCCGGTGGTGGAAGGCGCAGGTAATAACCGTGGATTCAGTAACAATTATTTATCTGAACGCCAGGAGCTGTTTAGAGCCCAGAGGTTTTGGTTGTTGTTAGTTTTTTGTTTGTTTGTTTCGTACAGGGAACCTGGGCTTTCTTAACATCGTGGTAGAATTAGCTGAGTTAACTGGCTCCTATGAAAACACGGATTCTCTCCTCTTGCCCTACCCAAACTGTTTCCTGGGCCAGCAGCTGGGAGAAGCTGGCTTATCACACTAGGCACCCTTCCATCTAACACCTCCCCTTCCTAGGCCTCCCAAAGTGGAGCAAAGTCCTTCACTTATTTCTAGGTGAGAAGAGCCACTCTCAGAGGACAGATGGCACAGACAGATGGGGTTCACCACTCTGGGATCAAGGGGAGAATCAATTTCCCCGCCTCTGATCATTGCTTTTACTCAAGCAGTTACTGGTGGACCAACTCTTTCCTACTTAAATACAAAATGGACAGCGTAATGGAGTTATTCTCCATGGTGAATTAAGAGTGTGTGATACCCACCCCAAGCTATAATATATCCATAGAGACACATACATACATATAGGTATATGCATAGATACATGCACATTGTACATACACATACACTTTACATATATGTATGCACACATACACACATGTGTATGTACAATATACATGTGTTTAACATGTATAACATACATCTATAAGTAAACATTTCCCCTCCCTTTTTTCCTTTTGCTCGTGCTGCATATCAAGAAGGACAGTATTTGGCCTCTGGATGGCACTAGCTGAACAGCTTCCAGATGAATTCAGTCCTAATTCCTGAACTTGAACTTTGGGTTGGAAAATGTGCAGGAGACACTGACCCACCACCGTGGGTTCTGTCTTCAGAGCATGAGACACAGAGCAGGGCTGCCCCGTCAGCGGTGACTCGGCTCAAGCAGCAGGGGGCGCCCTGGTGATCGTGCCCAGCTTGTCTCCTGTCAGGAAAGCAGGTCTTTCCTTCTTACTTTCCTCCCTCCAGTTCTTGATGGGCCGTAAGGTAGTTTCAGTAGCAGTAAAGATTATGTCCACATTTCAATACTGACCACCGCTACCAGATTTTTCTACTAAAATCTGGCCTAAGTAAAAGCTGCAGAAACATTGAGAGCAAGGAGTAACCTTGATTGTTACCTTCTCCAGACCCCTCCTTACACTGGGGATGCTGAGGCTGTCTGTGGTGGGTTCTTTGTGCAAGGTTCTGGCAGAGCCGGGTGTAGAAGCTACGTTCACTGTCTCCCAGCCCAGCTTTACTTTTACCACTCCAAAAAGTTTCCTCTATTTTAAAGGAAATTTAAATTATGAAAAAAAAAAAACTTTGAGGTTTTCAGCTCTCAAGAAAAGAAGATTGAAAGTATCCAAGATGGTGGAGCCTTTAAAAAAATCTTTTTAAAAATAATATATTGCTGAAATTTCTGTTGCGGCATGGCTTGTGGATTTCTTGACTGTGGCATGTCAGTTTCACAATCCCAGATTTTCAGATCCTCCTTTCTGTGCGAGTTCTCATTGTGTGCAGCAGAGGTGAGTGTGCCCTCTGCCTGGGGTGTCTGCAGGAGAATGATTGGAACTGAAGTATATTTTGGTTTTGTCTCAGTCTGAATCTGAAGGTTGCATCTGTATTGGGGGAACATAGCACCTTAGAAAGAGTCATTTACTCCCTCATATTGGGGAGTTGTTGCTCAGATTGTTTTCTCCAGTGAATAGGATCGGGATTTTTTTTTTTTTTTTTTTTTCATTTAAAATGCAGACACACTGCCTGAACAAACACGACACTGCTGTTTCACACCCATGGAATTTACCGGGACGTACACACATCAGTTATTCAAGAACATGTCTGCAAGATGCCACCGTAACCAAGTGAAAAGTGAAAACCTCAGACATCCAAGCTGATATTTTATCAGCAAGTGCTCAACAACTCTTTGCCTCATTTAAAACCAAGCCAACTGGCTATTGAGTGGGGCTGATTGAATCAGCTCTATGTTTTAATGTGGCCACAAGAAGATGTAAATGTTTTCCATTAGAAAGGGCGTCTATTCTATTGTATAAAGTGACGTGTGGTTAGCCAGTTTTCCTTCAAATGTGACTCTCTGGGAAGAATAAAATTAAATAGAGAAAGAGCCAAGCTTCTCCCTGCTTGATTCTCATTTCCCCAGAACTCTGTGACTCAACAGAGGATCCTGCTACAATAGCCTTCAAGGCTCCTTCACAGAACCTGTCAGGGTGCACCCTTCCTGCCATCGGAACTCGGCTGATATCCTGTCAATACAATTATGGGGAGAGACTGTTTGGTTTGCTCCACTGACAGCCTTGAATCTTCTGTCGCCCTGGAGAGGCAGGCTAGGTACAGGGGTGGAATTTATTGAATTGAGCATCCTTAGAGGGTGCAAATGATCACGGCACCCGATGTTTTTCACAATTTCTCGCCGACTTTGTTTTTCTGTGGGGCTTTATGTCACAAACAAGAAGTGTGTGCATTTGTAGGATAGAGCTATAGAATCACATCATTCTGGGGTTGGAAGGAGGCTTACAGCCATCTAGTCCAATTCCTTTTTTGAGGCTGTTAAGACCCAGAGAGGGGAAGAGACTTGCCCAAGGCACTACCCTGACCTGGTCACAGAAGTGGGATGAGATTTATGTCACCTGACTTCCAGACCCATGCTCTTTGGCCGCGATACACAATTAGTTAATGAATGACAACCCAGATTGGTTATATCTGTACATCAGGCAGTCAAAAAAATGTTCATTGGTGAATCCGATTCCATTATTGTTTCACTCAACATTCCTTCCAGAGTGAACTCTACTAATTTCTTGGGATTTGTTGACAGCCAAGAAATATTTATTGAATGTTTACTGAGTACTCTGCACCATCCTAAGCTCTCTTGGGGTCATAGAAACAAGTTCAGAACTTAGCTCTTGCCCATAAGGAGTTAATTATTTAGCTGGGGAGACAGAATATCTATATATATCACTATATATATGTATTTCATATGTATGACATATATTGCTTAGCATAGCCCCTGCATCAAAGAAAGCTCTCAGGAAACATTAGCTCTTACTATTGTGCACACGCATGCACACACACACACACACAGATAATAAGACAAGCAATGTCATGGGTCACCCCCCTGTAAGTTTCAAGTTTCTGCACTCCCCGGAAAGGTTCAGATTTGGGGGGAGGAAACCCGGAGCAGGACTCAGGAGGCTTTATAAAGGAACAGTCCTGAAACTGGACCTTGAAGGGTGAAAAGGTAGATTCTGATCAGGGGTGGAGATTGGGAGAAACTCAGCCCTCCGGGGCCAGATGACTCGACCCTCCTTAGATCCTAAGGGTTCATAGATTTTCACCCCAACCCGACTTCTGTTTCCTAAGACTCAACACCGCTGCTGGGATCCTTATCATCGTCATCACGGGGAAGCATTTATTTAGAGCCAGCGTGTCCAAACTGGATGCTCTACAAAATTAGGCAACCACACTCAACCGCACTAAGAGCCTGACATCTCTAAGAAATATTGATGCTGGTGAACATCGGCACGTAGGTAGAGACAAATGCAAAGAAGGTGGGCAGACAAACACACAGTCGGGCAAACAACCCAGCGTAGGTCAGTATTTTTATCATGTTTGAGGGAAATGGGAAAATGTTATATTCCGCTATGTATTGCAGAGAATATGCCTTTGATTGCTCAGATCCTTTTACGTTCAATTTACAATGTAACTGGAGAAAATAAAACACAAGGAAGGGGGGCTGAAACTGAGCTGCCCATCTTAAGGACCCAGTCTCGGCAGGCTGGTGGGCAGCTTTCATTTTTCTAGGGAAAGCTACGGGGTTGTTGATCCCTGCAACTCTTTCTCTCTCGGTCCTTTTTTTCTTTTTTCTTCTTTTTAAATCAAAGCTTCCAGCTTCCTGGCGCCCAGGCACATCCTTCGGTGAGCAAGGGTGAGCAAGCAGGGGCTGCAGCAGTGCCCAGCCCCGTGGTCGGTTCAGAAAGGAGACCCGCTCCCTCCCAGGCTTTTTACCACTGGCCCCGGGGTGGGTGGGTGGGACAGATCTGCTGGAGGAGGGGCCCGCCTTCCTCTTTGTCCCTCTAAAAAAGGGGGGCTTTGGCTTTGAAACGTTAATGAAGACCTCAGAATGCGGGTTCCTCGGGGATGAGCTCAGCCCCCTTCTGAACACTCCTCTCAGATCAGTGGCGGGAAGGCCGTTCCTCCAGGAAGAATTCTGAGTCCTGGCTGAACAAGTCAGCAGTGGCTTCCAGCACCTTCCAGAATCTTCCAGGCTCAAGTGCTGCTCATAGTAGAATTTAGGCCACTTTTCCTGTATTTGAAAGACAAAGTTTTCTTGATTTACGACTGGCCCTGTGGACAAAATTTCAACCCCCTATTTCTTTCTTTCTTCTGAAAAAATTTTATTTATTTATTTATTTTTAGCTGCATTGGGTCTTTGCTGCTGCGCACGGGCTTTCTCTAGTTGCGGCGAGCGGGGGCTACTCTTCATTGCGGTGCGTGGGCTTCTCATTGCGGTGGCTTCTCTTGTTGTCGAGCACGGGCTCTAGGTGCGTGGGCTTCAGTAGTTGTGGCACGCGGGCTCAGTAGTTGTGGCGCACGGGCTTAGTTGCTTCGAGGCATGTGGGATCTTCCCGGACCAGGGCTCAAATCTGTGTCCCCTGCATTGGCAGGCAGATTCTTAACCACTGCACCACCAGGGAAGCCCCAAACCCCTATTTCTAATTGCAGTGGTTTTCAAGTCATTCACCTGTCTCTAGAAGCATCAGAGTTCTCGTAAAGTATCTGATTCAAACTGCTTGTTAAGAAAATGCATCTTTGACTGTTTAAAAAGTATAATGGGAAGGAAACGCAATTAAAAGTGTTCTATATGAAATGCTAACAGTGGAGACCACCAGCTTGTTAGCAATGATTTGAATTGGTTCATTTTGGGGCATTGGTTCTGTCTTTGTGCTGGTCCTGCAGTGAATGTGTCACAGACCGAGAGGATTGGAACCAAGCTCAGACCCTGCTGGACTTGTAGGCTGGGTAAATCCGTTTCTGGAGGCCAGTGTGCAGAGTGATTGCTGTGGCCCTGGGAACCGGGCTCTGTTAAACCTCAGACACATCTGCTGGGCCATCGCTCCAGGACCCTCTGGCTGGCTGGGCAAACAGAAACAAAGGCACAGTCACAATCGTACTACATTGTGGTTGGTTTTAGCATATACTGTAAGTGTTGGGTGCTTCTTGTCTGACTTCTGTATTTGTTAAAAAAACAAAAACAAAAACAGGACGTGAGCATTTGTTGGTTGTTGATAACAACTCAACTTTAAATGAAATCGCCCCTTGACTCTCCTTTCAAGCTCCTGAATCCGTGTAA
Source organism: Eschrichtius robustus (assembly GCF_028021215.1). Taxonomy (NCBI): domain Eukaryota; kingdom Metazoa; phylum Chordata; class Mammalia; order Artiodactyla; family Eschrichtiidae; genus Eschrichtius; species Eschrichtius robustus. The sequence continues at coordinate 4,292,674 of NC_090833.1, read as the reverse complement.
ACGAAGACTGTGAAAACAATTCCAGGCTGCAGCTGGTGTTTTCATACCATCACAAAAGATACAGCAATAAGTTGGATAGCACAGGGAACTCTACTTAATGCACTGTGGTGACCTAAATGGGAAGGAAATCCAAAAAAGAGGGGATATATGTATATGTATAGCTGATTTATTTTGCTGTACAGTAGAAGCTAACACAACATTGTAAAGCAACTATACTCCAATAAAAATTAATTAAAAAAAATAAGTTGGTAGCCCAGGCAGATATAAAACTGCAGCCACCACACTGGAGACAAAGGCGGTGTAGATGTCAGGCCATGGAGCCAGGCAGATCCCAGGGCACGTTCTGTCTCAGCTGCTTTCTTGTTGTGCCACGCGTGAGGTTATTTACATTTGAGCCTCAGTTTCCTCTCTGTAAAATGGGCTGTTACAGTTGGCACCAGCCATGGGGGAGTTGTGAGGGTTCAATGAGATGACACAGGTGTGCCAGGCCCAGGAGGGCACTTAATATGTGGGTACTTTTGTTATTTTCCATTATCCTGCTTCTAACACTTACGTTCCTCAAGACAGCCTTATTCTCATCAATCGACTTTAGGTAAATGTCCTAAATCTGAACTTACAAATGTATCATGAGACGAATCCACTCAAGGGCTTACTCTTTTTCCCCTTTGTGCTCTCGTTGAAAATTACTGTTGCCCACCCCATCTCATGCTTCCTGAAACTGTGTGCCCTGAAGCAGATGGGTTCGCCCTGGCTAAGGGTGAAAACAATTCGGTTTCTAGCTCTCTTGAGGGTTCTTGGGCAAGTGGCTTAATGTCCGAGCCTGTTTCCTCATTCGTGAAGTATGGGTGCTAATAACTACCTTGTTTACTTCTCAAGGATGTAATGAAGACTGACTTAAATGAGACACTATCTTATGGAAAAGATTGTGACATTCTGGAAGTAGACCAGTGGTCCTCAATGGGGGCGGGGGAGCAATTTTGCTCCCCAGGGAACATCTGGCCATGTCCGGAGATGCTTTTGGTTATCACAACCGGAAGGGGGCTGCTACCAGCATCTAATGGGTGGAAGTCAAGGATGCTGTACAACAATGCACAGGATGCCCGCACCCCCCAAAAAAGGGAATCATCTCCCCAAATGCCAATAGTGCTGAGGCTGAGAAACTCTGGACCAGAAAAACATCAACATGTGGAGAATTCATTATTAGTTCATCCACGGTCCAGGGTCTCTTGAAAATGTAATACAAAGATTATAGAAATGAGATGGTTTAGTTTAATTGCTTCTCTATCCATTGTTTGCCTCTGTCCCCTGACTCCATTCATTTTATGGCCATTTTATTTTTTTTAATTAAAAAAAATTTATTTATTTATTGGCGTGCCATGCGTCTTGCGGGATCTTAGTTCTTCGACCAGGGATTGAACCCAGGCCCCCTGCAGTGGAAGCGTGGAGTCCTAACCACTGGACCTTTTATGGCCATTTTAAGTTCCCCCTTTTGAATCCGTTTCCTTTTCCTTAGTTCCAGGTTCCATACATTTGCTGGTTTCTGGCAGGGCTTATCTGTCTCCAGCCTCACCCACGTTGGAGTTTAAAAAAATAGAAAACATTTCCAGCAATCCATCGAGTGAGACTCTATAATTCATCAGATAAACTGATTAGCGTAGGGGCTGGTTTGTTGAGTAATCACTGACCACCGTGCACAAGCTTTGTTTCCCTGGCGCATTACCTTCTGAGGGCTTGCTTTGGTTGTGTTTTTCTCAGCATGAACTCATTTAGGATTTAAAACGGAATTGATTTGGTCCAGCAAAAATTAAGCTCACAGTGGACCAGAGTCCCAGCCTATCCCTTACACTCTCGTTGTGGAACGAAGTACAGCATTTCAGGGAAGCAAGTCAATGTGCTTTATAAAGAAAACAGCTGTATTTTTCCACCCAATAATTTAAAGGCACATCAGGGTTCGGTCAAGAAACTGACTGATGTGGGTCAATGAGCAGAAAGGTCAACATGAAGGACACACAGGGGGGAGAATAGCTCACCAAGAGCATTGTAGAAAACACATAATGAGCCAGAAAGAGGGGTCTTTTGATCTTTTATATGAACCAAACAATACATATTGGGGGGGACCAATGAACACAGAAGCGAACAAGATAAATTTCTTTGTGTGGATCAAAATCTTTTGTGTTTGTCCAGAGGAATGAAAGTGGAGAATCAGAAGTGCTTTGATTTCAAGGTACAACATTAGTGAAAGGCCACATCACTGCCAGGTGGCTGGCCATTTGGGACCAGTGGCACAGCATCCAAGCTGCCTCACCACATCAGAGAAAAAGCCCCAGCTAGCCGAAGCTCAGAGGCCGCAGCCTCCTGCAAAGATGGGGGCGCCCCAAAAGACATGGAGAGAGGCGATCTTATGGCCATAGCATTGCAGTTGAGGGAACTGGAAAATTTGCTGGCAACTTTTTGGGTCAATTTTGCTGGACACTAGTCAGTCTGGCCATATTGCCACACTAAAATGCCATTTTAATGTTCCCGTTATGAATTCCATTCATATTTTCCCACTGTCTCCCAGAGATCTTTAAGAACAGAGACACTGACTTAAAATTCTTTTTTGATATGCATTTGAAGGTATTAATGAACCCCTCAGTCAATGAGCAAATATTTATCACACACCTATAATGCACAAGGCGCTGGTGGAAACACAAGAGGTTTACGAATTTGTTTCCAAGGAGTTTATGGAAGAACCAGACTTTGCACATTAAAACCACTAATAAAAGTTATCAAAGGCAGAAGGAGAGGTGCTGAGAGGCATATTTGGGAGTGAAGGTGGGAGCAGTGTTGGAGCACCCAGGGCAGCTTTTGCACCTGGGCTGGGGCTGCAGAGTGGGTTGGATTCCAGTGGCTGGAAAGGAGAGGAGGGGCTCCAGGGGAGGGGCTGGCCTGAGCAAAAGTCTGAAATGGACAAGAACAGACAACTCTAGGATTCTATGAGGAAAGCAGTGGCAGACGCATTCACTCACTTCTTGAATTAACAGAATTAACTGCTTGTGTACCAGACACAGAGCTTGGCACCAAGGATACGGGGGTAGACCAATCTGGGTGTAGGCTTTGCCCTCAAAGAGCTTACAATCTCGTAGACAGAAACAGGCATCGAAACGAACAGCAAAGTGGTACAGATGTGGTGACGGCCGTCTGGATGGGATTTGTGCTCAGCACTTGAGGGCAGCTGTGCCTGGATGGGAGGAGGCAAGGGGAGGTCTCCTAGACTGGATGGCTAGAGCTGAATCTTGACACCAAGATAAGTCAGGTGAGGTGGGGGCAGAGGTAGAGGCAGGTATTGTGTGGCCTGTAGCTTATGCAATTCGGGGATCTCTTTTTAAGAAACAGAGTACAGGGAATTCCCTGGTGGTCCAGTGGTTAGGACTCTCACTTCTACTGCTGGGGCCCTGGTTCAATCTCTGGTCAGGGAACTAAGATCCTGCAAGCCGCATGGTGCGGCCAAAAACAAACAAATTAATAAAAAACAAACAGAGTACAAGATTAAAAATGATGTTGGAAATGAAGTCCAAGGCTTTGGAAGGGGCCCAGTGCAAAGAGGGGCCCTGAAGCCTAAGCTTCATTAGCTTCAGGGTAAATCAACTTTTGACTGGAGGAGAAAAAGCTTTCTAGGAAAAAGGATGTTCAGGGAGAGGTAAGAGGGGGGAAATGCACTGGATCACCAGACTTGAGAGGCCTCGGTTCCTCTCTAGGCTGTGTGTCATCCATCCACCTATCCTTCCATCACCTATTCATGCATTCATTCATTCATTCATTCAGCACTGCACACTTCCCCTGGACCAGACACTCCAGGACCCATGACCACAGTCATGAGCTCCCAGTCTCCTGCACACTCTTGTTGGCTCTGAAACCTTGGGCGAGTCCCTGGAATGTCCCAAAGCCTTGGTTTCTGCGCATCTGAATGGCTTTCACCCTGAGAACTGCTGGGAGCCTACCCTTCATTTGCTTATTCGACCCTTTGCAAAATGTTTATTGAGGGGCTATTAGGTGCCAGGCAGCGTGCTGGGCCTGGGGAGACCTCTGTGGACAAGAGAGCCTGAGTTCCTGCCTGCAGGCAGCTCAAAGCCCTGGTGAAGACAGACAATAGGGCAACTACCTCTTCCATAAGGTTAAGCACTGTGGAGGTGGCTGCGGTGCCGGGAGGCTATGCAAGTTCAAGTCCAAGGACGTGACATCTCAGCCCAACCTCCTGGGATGAGTAGAGTGGTCAGTTATGGCATGCTGGTGGGAGTGTGTGTGTGTCTGTGTTTGGAGGGGCAGTAGATAGAGACTGTTCCAGGCAAAATAAGAGGTTTTGTGCCTCCAAGGCAGGGAGAAACTTGGAATTCAGGAGGCTGCAGTGAAGCATCAGGGGAGGCAAATGCTGAGAGGAGGCTGGGCAGAGAGTGAGGCCAGATCCGGCGGGGCTCCCAGTTGGATCTGAGAGCTGCAGGGGCCAGAGCAAGTAGGATAAACAAGACAGAGAACAGAGGGCTGAGAGACAAGTCCAGAAATCAACAGTAGGTCTAAGTGCCAGCCCCTCCCTCCCAGCGTTGATGGGGACCAGGGTACCCACTCCTGGCTGCAGGATGCTGCGGGTTGACTGGAGGAATCAGCAAGAGCCCTGCTGTGCTGGACGGACACGTTCACTGCATCCTGGTCTCCTACCAGGCTGCATGTTTGGAGCACCACGGGCAGGACGAGCAGCGTGATGGTTTAGGGTTAGCGGCGGCGATTTGTTTACTTTCTGCAAGTTAAACAAGCCCCTGGTCTGTCATGCTCTGAATTTTCCCCAAGTCGTTTGAGGGAGCCTGCTGAAGTGATTCCGAGGGATCCCTTAGGACCGAGTGCCGGGCTTCGCGGCTGCCTTCAAAACCTTTATAAATTGTCACTCAAGATGTTGCTCTCTCTCTAGGCACCCAGTGGGCATAAATTCGGAGGTTTAAGCAAGTCTTTCAGAAACTTCCCTTCTAAAAAGAAAGCGTCTGCCTGGGGCTTCTGAAAGCTCCATCTTTCCTTAGGCAGCCGCGTGCTCCTGGCGGCAGATCCTCCCAGGATCGCCTGGCAGGATGCTCGCAGGCCTGACTTCTCCTGGAGTGGGAGGGTGCCTGGAGGCTGAGGCCTGGAGTCTGGGTTTCCAGGAAGCTCCTGGCTGGTGACCCATTTGGCCAGCTGACACCCTCTCTGTGCCAGCCGACAGCAGCTGCCCTTCGTGGAGCCCGCTGTGTGCCAGGCACTGTGCTGACCCTTCTTAGGCATCACCTCCCTTAAACCTCTGCCACAATCCTAAGAGGCAGGATTGCTGTCGTTCCCATTTTACAGATGGAGAAACTGAGGCTTAGAGAAGCTACACAAGTTGCCCACAGTCATCCAGCACGTGTGTGGAGGAGCCAGGCTTCAAGCCAGTTCTGGGACTCTGCAGCCTGAGGTGCTAACCACTGTGCAAATCAAAAGAACTTGGTGACACCAACAGTTCCCATTGCTGAATACCTGCTAAGTGCCAGACTTTTACATATATGATCTCAACTAGGCAAGGTCAGAGCTCAGAAAGACTCATAACATGCCCAAGGTCACACAGAGGGTAAATAGCAGAGTGGGGGCTTAGACTGTGGCTTGTATGAGTCCACAGCTTGTCATGGTCCTTATACGTTATGCCCCACTGTCCATCACCCCAGAGATTCCTTTGTCCTGATGGGAGAGAAGAGTCTGGTCCATCTCCATCTCCATCGATCTAAAGGGTTAACTTTATCCAGAGGTGTACTTTCTGTTCTCAAGGAGCTTACATAGTTGGGCACATACGCCACACCAGGCATGCGCGCGCGCGCGCGCGCACACACACACACACACACACACACACACACACACACACACACCCACACCCCTAGACGTTGCTGTAGTTCTAAGGCTGAAACCTATAGGGCCAGTGCGGTTCAGACATACAAGACATACAAAACAGTTAGGAAGAGGGTCTGTGGCCTGGAGACGTCCAAAAAAGCCTGGTGGATGACCAAGCAGGACTCAGTGGGCCTGAGAGGAGGAAGCAGGTCATTTTAGATGTAGAAAATGACCAGACAAGGCGAGAAACTGGATGCTGAGAGCTTGGGTGTGTTTGGAGGGAAAGTCTGAAGGCAAAGAAGTGAGGTAGGGAGGGATGTTGGCAGCGGGTCAGGGTGGCTTAAGGTAAAGCTTGCACTTTTATGTCACCACATACTGTCTCAAGAAGAGATAAGGCATACAGAGAAAAGGAGTGTGGACACTTGGCTTCCCACAGAATCCTGGAGTTTAGGTTATTCTGTACATGTGTGTCTGCCGGCCGGCCAGGAGCCAGGCTGGCTGGCTGGGGGTGAGGGGTGAAACCTCCATCCAGGCTGACCAGAATGGCCTCCCCCTTTCAAAGGGAAGGTGTCCCCTCCTCCTCTCCCACCCATCGCCTGTCCCCTCCCCGCCCCACTAATCAGAGAGAGCAAATTGTTATCAGATTAGCGCCAGCAAAGAAAAGCACAGTCCTGTGCACCCCCGCAGTTCGTTAGCATTTAGATAGACTGGGACAGGGGCCCACACAATGGGCATCAAAGCCTGGCTTGGGCAGGCGGCAGGAGGGATTAATTTCTTTAACCAACAGGCCTGATCTGGCCTAACTCATTACCCTGCCTTGTCCGTGTGGATGTTAGATTCGATTGAAGATTATGCCATTTAGGCCTTTCCCTTGTTTTCTGCTGAAACCGGGGCTATTGAATTGCACATTCTCCCGTTCCTCCCCCCACCCCGCCCCCGTCAATACTCAGTGGCCTGAGGTTCTAATTCTGCTTCATTTAAACTTCATCAACTTTTCCAATCAAGTGGAAGGATCCAAAATAGACTCTGTGAGCAGAAAGGCCCGCTTCCCTTTGTCAGATAATTTATTCTGTTTTCCCCTCTCCTCCCCACCTCGCTCTCTTTCTCTCTCCAGCCTCGCACCCCTCCCCCCCCTCCCAGGGCTTCTTTCCCCCCCTCCCCTTATCCCAATGCTGAAAATGAGATTACAGTATTTAAATGACTATGATAATCAATCTAGGGACCCGGAGCTGAGATTGAGCTTAATTTTTCTCAGCAGAACAAAGAAGCGTGATGCCTTTGGGGACATGAAGGTGCAATCTGGGTTTCTTGCTCGTGTTTTTTTTTTTTCCCCTGAAATTGCAGTTTTAGGAGTCTTTTCTTGTTACTAACTAGGAGCTGACTGTGATTTTGAATGGCGGCAGCCCCTAAGAGAGCAGAAATGTAATTTCGAGCTGATAAACAGCTAACGACCTTCAATCAACAATTTTAATAGGAAAAAAAAGACACTTATATGATATGAGTACAGATCTAATGAAAGGGTGATCATTTACCTTATTTATTTTTAAACACACCAGGAATAATATCCCACTGCGTTAGAACTAGTAATTACAGCCGCGAGGTTCACCCGTGAACTTTTGAATGAGGAGTGTTGTCACTCAGTTCGTCTTCTCCCTGGCAGTTTGTGCCACTACAAAAGTTGAGGTTTTTGTCATGTTTTGGCTAATTGGAAACAGGGTCATTATACCATTGAAAATCGACATGAAAGTGACTTGTTCAATTGTTACCTGAAGCATTCAAAGCTGGCCAGTCATTCCGCCGCTGGCCGCCTCCCCCGCTACCAGCTTCTAAAACAGAGAGAATCAAAATATGTATATTTCTTTGTCTCCCTTTGCTATCTTGTCAGAGCTGTTTTACATGCTGCCACCCAATGTTATCTTTTATTTGTGTCAGGAGAAAGGATTTGACAAGTTCAGTATACAGTGTTCATTTGGCAAGGCAAATTTTTCATACCAATTTTGAGGAGGAAATGAAACTATCTTTCAACAGGATGAGAACCATCATTTTTGGCCAGACTTATTATGAGAGAGAGCATTGCAGAACTTTATTTCCTCGCACGATCCCGAAAAGTCTAATCCGTTTTTTAAAAAGTAGGATTTGGTTTCCGCGTGCAACCCTAGTTGGGGGAAATAAGCAACACCCATAATGTCTCCACACAGGTATGCCTCGTGTTATGTTTCCCTCCCTGCTCCCCGCAAGTTATTAATAGGCCGGAATAAATTGTTCCTCTTCTACATTATAATGACTTTGTTTCAGACCCTTTAAACTGTGGGTGAGCCTCTGACAGTTATCTGCATTTGCAAAGCAAAATCTTTAATAACCACCCTTGTCTGAAGGAGGAAGCAGAAACCATAAGCAGCCCTGTTTGTGAAGACAAACCCCTGCATCCCCAAATCCAGTCTCCTTCACTGTTTATCTAAAGAAGAAGTCTCTCTCACCCTCTGTGCTACCAAATTCATTTGGGGCAGTGGTTTATGGTGACATTTTTCTTTCTTAAAACAAATATTGACTCACCATGGGGAAATTAAGACTCCATTAGGCATTGCTGTATGGTACAGCAGGCTGCATTACAGCAGTCAAGCTACTATTAATTGGTTTCTTCCTCAGGAATAATTCAGGGAGGGCAGAGGGAAAGGGGAAAGAGAAGATGGATCTAAGCCATAATTTCTTAAAATGACATCATCTAAATCAGCCAAGGTGATCATTACGTGGTTATTAAGCTAAATATAAGGAAGACGCTGCCTAGCAATATAATGAATTTATCAATACAAAAAGCCTGCAGTGGAGTTATTGCCAAGCTGGGGAGAGTTCGTTTTAAGACACACGTGGGCCAGCCTCAACCAGGTCTGGGCGACTCAGGACTGACTTCCTCACAGCACAAGAAGCCCTGATTCTTCTATGTGGGTGCAAGACGTTTTTCTTTCCTGAGATGAGATGAGATTCCCCTTCCAGCCTATTCACTGCTTCCTTCCCAAAGTGAAAGCTCTGCTTTTCTGACCCCTTTGCCCTTTCCTGTGGTGCCCAGCCCGGATTCCACCTGCTCCATCACAACCTCTCTGGTCATTCTTGGGTCTAGTGATCTTGCCCTCTGCTTTGCTTGGCCACGGCCGGTAGGGTAAAAAATGACCGTGACCTGGGTGGCTTAAAAGCAGAAGTTTATTGCCTCACAGTTGGGAGGCTGGAAGTCCAAGATCAAGGTGTTGGCAGGGCTAGTTCCTTCTGAGGGCCTGAGAGAAGGATCTGTTGCAGGCCTCTCCCTTTGGCTTGAAGGAGGCCATCTCCATGTCCACATGGCATTCTCCCTGGATATGTGTCTATGTCCAAATTTCCCCCCCTTTTTTTTGGCCACACCCTGTGGCTTGTGGGATCTTAGTTCCCCAACCAGGGATCGAACCCAGGCCCATGGCAGTGAAAGTGCCGAGTCCGAACCACTAGACCTCCAGGGAAGTCCCCAAATTTCCCCTTTTTATAAGGGCATCAGTCATTTTGGATTAGGGGCCCACTGTAGGTTCATTATGACCTCATCTTAACAAATTACCTTTGCAATGACCCTGTGGTCAAATCCGGTCACATTCTGAGGTCCTGGGGGTAGGGCTTCAACATGTGACTGCTTTGGGCTTGGGTTCTAGTCTCTGGTCCATCAGTTGTGCTAAGGCTAATACGGCCATCAGTAGAGCGGCATCCTTTGTGCTGAACTTGAGGCTGCTATCTTGGTGAGGGCTGTGAGCATGGCAAGCACTTAGAGCTCTGTGGTCTCCTCTCCGGTGTGGTGTGGCCCACTCATAGGGCAGACAATCACATAAAATCTTGTGCCATCTATGGCACTTTTGCCTTGTTATTGGTATTTAACCCTTAGGCACAACTAACGTGGATCACTAACCATCTGTAAGAAACTCCTTACAAGGCAGACTCTACAGCACACTTCTTTTTATCTTCTGCAGAGATATTCATCCATCCATCCATCCATCCATCCATCCATCCATCCATCCATCCGTCCATCCATCCATCTCTCCATTGTTTTAGTCAACAGATACTTTACTGAATTTCCACTCCATGTGCCAGGCACTGGATTAGACATTAGAGAGACATTGATGAGCAAAATTTGACACGGTCATCGCCCTTGTGGAACGTTACAGTCTAATCGGGAGATGAGCGTTAATCCAAGAATCACAAATAAATGTTAAGATTGCAACTGCGATAAGAACGAAGACAAAAGTCATGGTGCATCTAACTGGGAGACTTCAAGTGGCTGGAGAGGGTCAGGGAAGACTTCTTGGAGGAAGTGAAAATTGAGCTGAGATTCTAATTAACCGGGGAAAGAATACGTGTGTGTGTGTGTGTGTGTGTGTGTGTGTGTGTGTGTCTGGTGGGGGGAGATGGAGGGGAAGGACAAAGGCATTCCAGGCACTGAGAAGAGCATGTGCAAAGAGCCTGTGGTGGGAGAGAGTTTGGGGGTTCAAGGCACTGAAAGAAGGCTGACGCAGCTGGAGCATGGGGATGGGAGAGAAAGGTAAGAGGCCAAGAAGTGGGTCTGTCTGAGACTGGATCACGCAGGGCCTTGTTGGAGGCCAGTTAAAGAGTTGGACTTTTAGCCCAAGTCATGGGGAGCCAGGGAAGGCTGTTAAGCAGGGATCGGGGCTGGAGGTAGAGGGACACGTCAGATTGGCATTGGAAAGACCCTTCTGGCTACAGAGTGGAGAGTGAACTTCAGAGCACCAGGGTGGCCACAGGGAGACCCATTAAGGGGCTTGTGAAGTGATGCAGGTGAGGGAAAACCCTTGAATGAGGATGGAGGAGATGGAGACAAATGAGCAAATTGGAGGGAAATTTGGGAGGCAGATTTGGCAGGACTTGGTGATGCGGGGACGTATGAGGATATGGGGATGAGAGAGAAGGAGGTGTGAGGAGTTTGGGGGAAAGGGCATGGGTTTGCTTCTGGATACTTCTTGTGGGCAAATGTCTGTCTTTTGGTAAGTGTCTGATGGTTTGGTAAGTTTCTGCGTACCATCTGGACTTGTCTTTGATTATCCCTATCCACAGCTCCCCACGTGTCCCCATCTGCATGCTGTCTCATACCACCTTACATTTCTACGCTCTGCCTGTTCACTATACATCTGGCTTGTTCCTACACATTCTTTAAGACTTAGTTTAAGAAGTTTCTCCTGGAAAGTGCTTCTTTATCTGCCAGCACTTTGTGTGTGTCTCTATCACTTTATTGAAATTGTCCCTTTTTATGTCTCTCTATCTGCAGTGACTTGTGAGTGAATCTAGGGCAAGGACGGTGTCTTTTTCATTTCTTTACTTCAAGTTCTTAGCCTGTATTTGGCACATCAGGGCACTCTACAATGTCTCTTGAATAAATGAATGAGTGAATATATGAGAGAATGAACGAATGAATATATTGGTGGTTTAGAGGTTTCTTTGGTAACAGGCTATGGGAGGCACTGCAGTAAACAAGAGTTACATGAACTGGTGGCCCCGTTTTTTTGTTTGTTTGTTTTTTTTTTTTTTTTTGCGGCCTCATTAACCCAATATGTGTAATGACCCTCCATCACCTGTAGGTGGCAAAATTTTTCATGGTCTGGTCTTTCTTTGCCTAACTCATAAATTATTCTCCACTTTTATGCTCCAAAAATATTTAACTATATGTTGTTTCCCAACTATACCATATCCTCTCATGGAAAAAAAGGCAGTCTCATCCCCAAAGTCCCAGTCCAAATACTACGTCTTCTGTGCCACTTTCCCTAATTCCCTCTACCATGCGAATACTCGCTTTGTGTTCTTTGTACACAATTTCATGGTGGCAGTCACCTTGATGTATTGAAATCTTTGGGGACGGGGATTGTTTCTTTTTATCTTTCTATTCTAAGAACCTTATACAGGGCCTGGCATATAATAGGTGCTCAATAAGTGGCTGTTAGTTGAAGGGATGAACGAATGACTAGCTGTGTGACCTTGTGTGTATTATTTCTCTTCCCCTCTCATTTCCAAGATTTCAAATTTATTCTTTGGCCATAATAGTGGTGGGTTTTTTTGTTTTTGTTTTTTTTTAGAAAAAATTGTTGTGATGTCCTCTGATATCTCTTAGGGAATGAATTATAATTTTTTAAAAGCCTTCTTCTATTTGCCTTATTAACTCTATTTCCTCAGGTGTGAGTTTTTCCCTTTGTCACTCTTTCTTGGTAATGATTTTGTTCTCAAATGTTTGGCTACTCTTGGTTGTGCAGAATATTTATATTTACCATTCCCTAAATACTTGTATGTGGATGTTTTGTCTCTTTATTGTGGCCTGTCTCTAGCGATTGTTGGGGGGAGAAGTGGGATATATTGGGAGGTGGGATGAACTGGCAGTTTTCCTTCTGGATGAGAACATGCTTTGGGGAAGAACGAGCTACATGGGTCTTTTTTTTTTTTCTCTCCTTCCCATACTCACTGCTTTCGTCTGGAAGCAAATGCCACTGTTGCTCTCTGCCTAGTGAAACCTTGGAAGGAGAGAGGCTGAGCCAACCTGACTGCTCCAAAGGCAGCTCCTCAGATAGTCCCTATTGCTCCAGAGCCACTCCTTTCCTGTATGTTTGATCTGGACTTGGCCTTCTCCTCAACACTCCCTGACTCCATAGTAATCATCTCCTACACGTATTTCTGGGGATAGTTTCCTCTGGTTTTGCTTTTCTGTATTTCTGATCCTGTCTGATTTTGATTATTTGGAAATTTCCCCAAATTTCTGGCCCACTGATAGGGTTCTTTCTTGTTTCCCTACACTATTTTGGATTTTTCCTTTTGAAAAATACTTTCTTTCTCCTTTCACAGTATTTTGGGAGAATGGGAAGGCAGATATATATGCTCAGTCCACCATCTGGGACCAATCTCCTCATTTCTCCTTCCTAAGATTTTGCAGGCATTACATCTCATATGTTATGAAGGAGTACTCCAAAATCATATCCTAAAGATAGTTGTGTTTACCTTGGATAAAAGAGCTTTAGAAACTACCTTAGCATCTACCCATAAGTCAAACACAACAAAGAATGTTTCCATTTTTCATCAATGATCAGATCTACCCTTTGAACTTAAAAGCCACTTCCTTGTTGTGATCTGAAGAAAAACCCTTCTGTCCCAATCCTTCCTACCAGACTTCCAAGATACTAGAAAATCTCAACAGAATCCCTTCTCTCATTTGAGGCATCTGGGATCTCAGTGAATGTGTCAGAAGGAGGGGGCAGCATATTAAGTCATTTTAGTCTAGTAGCAGAAGGCTTGCTCCTCTCCTGGTCATGACCAGGCAAGCTCCTATCAGACCAACCCTCCTAGACATAACATCTATAAACTCCGGATAAAATTATGAAAAAAAAAAAAAAACTACCTAAGGCTCTGGAAAGGGAATGAACACAGGCAGATACAGCAGGCGGATGAGGGTGTTGACGCATGAAGAAGCGAAGAGCGGAGAATGATTTTCTCATTTGAAAAATGACTCAGTCAAATGCCAGGCTATAGTCAGTGCTGCACAAGGTGTTTAGAATTTGGTTAGAAACCTGTGGTTCTATCCAACCTGTGGCCAAAGAACCAGAAGACAGAGTTCGAGGAAATGCCAGTCAATGGAAAATTAGGGAAGAATTCAGGAAAGGAGAGAGCCAGAGAGGAGAAGTCCAAATTTAGTGTATAACCTCTGCCCAAGTCCCAGGATGATCCCTGAACCACTTGTAAGTGGGGCAGACTCAAAAAAGTCCAACTAAGGCTAAAATAGGTAAACTTAGATTTGAGCTGCTGCCTGTGGCAGAAGAGACAGTTTAAGATTTGAGTTCAACCAAGTAAACTGCTTGCAGACAAGACAAAATAATGCTTAGCAGGACTATAACAGAATCCAGAGTCTCCACAAGGTATCAGTCACCATGTCCGGGGTACAGGTCAAAATTTCTTGACACACAAAGAAATAGAAAAATGTGACTCATTCTCAAATGAAAAGACATTTGAGACAAACCTCATAGATTGCCCATATTTGGAATTAACAATCAAAAATTTAAAATGGCTATCATTAACTATGTTCAAGATGTAAAAGAAAATATGTTCCTAATGAACGTAAAGATAGGAAAAAGAAGAAAGAAGAACCAAATGGAAATTCTAGAAGTGAAAATACAATATCTGAAATAAAAATTCACTGAATGGGCTCAACACCAGAATCTTGATAGCAGAAGAGCCAGTGAACTTGCAGATATATCAATAGAAATTATCCAATAGAGGAACAGAGAAAACTGATGGAAAAAAGCAGGTAGATCCTCAGGGACCTGCAAGACAATATCAAAAGGTCTAAGGTATGTGTAATTGGAGAAAGAATGCCCCCAAATCCTTCATATTTACTTAAAGACATAGAGATTACATAAGCTCAGTGACCTCCAAGCAAGATTAAGGAAATAATAATAACAAAACCACATCTATGCACGTCATAGTCAAATTGCTAAGAACCAAAAAGAAAATCTTGAAATCAGATAGAGAAAAACAACACATTGCATGCAGGAGAATAACAATTCAAATAATCACTGACTTCTTATCAGAAAGGAAGAGTCCACTAACAGAGGCCTTAGCACGGATTTATTTATCAGAGTTTCCAGTTCTTTAAAAGAACATCAGGAGGCAGGACACAATATAAGTGAGTCTGGATCTGGATGTGGGAGGGAGGAAGGGTGATGGAAGGAAGAAAAGTGTGGCTTGAGGGGCAAGGTGGAGTGGGATCCATAAGCGACAGGTGACTAGAGAGCCTGAGAGATGTGAAGAGGTGAACGGCTCTGAACCCACATTTGAGAAACACCATCAGCTTCACGATCTTGCTGGGAGCCAGTCCTATCCATGGACCCGGCCATGGGCTTTGGACTTGAACAAATCTGCTTCCTGACCCTCCTTCTGCATAGACTCAGGCAACTCACTCTACCTCCTCAATCCTCAGTTCCTTGTCTGTATAAGAGGGGTGATCATAGTAACTGCCTCACGGGGTTGTTGTGAAGATTAAATGAGATAAACACAGATAAAGGGCTAGGTGTAGAGCTTGGTAAATGGTAAGGGCCCAGTCAATGGCAAGTGCTATGATTGTTATTATTATTCTCTGGGTCAGCAGCCCCCATTTGCAGACACTTCAAGTGCTCAACAGACCTTCATCAATCATCACCCTCTGTGAGGTGTTATCTTGATGCATGGTACTTGCCTTATTACCTCCAGGGGGATGGACACCCCGAGATGCCATGAACTAGTTGGTGTGCCTAGTTGCCTGCCTGTGGGCACGCTGTTCCCCCTGCCTGAGATGCCTCCAGTTCTCACCTGGCTCTTCCTCACTCTGCTCTGAGCCCCCTCCCTCTGGAAGCCTTTCATGACCCTATCCCCATTGCGAGATGTTTTGTCTGCTTCCCCCGCCCCTTGCCTCCATAATATCCTGTGTGTATTTCTGTCCTTGCTCTTAGCATATATTTATTTATTTGTTTATTTATTTTTTATGAATTTTTTAAAAAATTTACTTAGTTTTGGCTGCATTGGGTCTTCATTGCTGTGCGTGTGCTTTCTCTAGTTGCAGCGAGCGGGGGCTGCTCTTCGTTGCGGTGCACGGGCTTCTCGCTGCGGTGGCTTCTCTTGTTGCAGAGCATGGGCTCTAGGTGCACGGGCTCTAGGCGCACCGGCTTCAGTAGTTGTGGTGCACGGGCTTAGTTGCTCCACGGCATGTGGGATCTTCCCAGACCAGGGATCGTACCCGTGTCTCCTGCATTGGCAGGCAGATTCTTAACCACTGCGCCACCAGAGAAATCCAGCATATATATTTAAAATGTCTGCTTTTGTGGGTTCGTTCCTTGCGGGCAGGAACCAGGTCTCATTCATCTTTTTATCCCCAGTGCCTGCAGTGCTCAGCATAAAGTAGGTGCTCAATAAATGTTTGTCGCGTGAGTGAATAAATAAACGGTTTAATGAGTACCTGGGAGACTGTCTCCTAGTAAATAGTAACCTTGGCATTTCTATGCGCGTCTAGATTTATTTTTCAATTCGATCTTAAGACACTTTCATTTTAAGATGTAAAGACAGAGTGTTCTCCACGAAGAGACACATAGCTATGTGCACAGGTGGCTGAAAGCTAGGAATCTGCGGCCTCGAGGAGAAGCAAAATAGTGTAGAACTTTGTGTCATCGAAGCACAATTAATATCAACATGTGTGTTATCAAGCCCCCGAGTGCCTAAGAGAAGTGGGAACGCATATATGAGCCTGATGGGGGTTTGGCGGGCTGTTTCTGGTCAGCCTTTTGATTTGCGCATCTAACAAGTAAATCCAGTCGGAGACTTTGGAACCGTGATCCCATCTAGCATGGCCATTGTGTCAGATGTGCCCTCTGTCTGGGCAGCCTGGAGCACAAAAGGGGAAAAGAGGAACACATGGCTGGTCCCCAACCAGAAAGAGCTTTTTTGTGAGAGGATATTGAGCTGTTTGATAAAGCCCAATATTACGCTTGAATTATACTTGAATGCTTTAGTGAAAGAACATTGTTCCAAGGCACTTAACACGGACTGGGGTGGATCCCCTTTCTTATGTCGCCTTCTGAGGTGGTATTGTGGGCTGTAATGATTTGTATTGTATTTATAAGCTGACAGGGTAATCCTGGGAGCAGCAGGAGGGGAGGCAACCTGAGTAAGACTTCTCAACCCTGCTAATTAAAACAATCCTTCCTCTCCCCATGAAGGCTAATGAGACAGAAAGAGAGTGGGCTAATGAAAATGTCACCACAAGATTGCCCACTTATTTTATTTATTAACTTAATGCCATAACTCCCATTTTGGGGTCCTGAGAGAGAGAGAGATTTTTCAAATTGTTTGCTAGAAGACCCTTTCTGATGCATCACCGCTCTGCACGACGTGAGCTATCACCAAGCACGTCCTTAGTGGTCTGAAATTTTACCTCCGGTTGTCAAGAAATGGCACTATGCTAGGAAGAGGGGTTTGCCCATGTTCACTTTGAACCGAATAAAAATGAAAGGAATCTGAATCCTGTTTCAGCATATTTCCCCCCAAATCCAAGAGGCCAGTTTGCTTATGAAAGCCTTGACGCCCTGGGGTGGGTGGCCAGTGAAGTTAGAGGAGCCCCAGGGACACTGAGTGGCATTTAGAGAGACAAGTTCACTGTGCTCGAACAGATTTAACGTTGATCCCATCAATCACTTGGTTCCGCCAAGATGGCAGGAATTCAATTAATGTGGTATTTAATGGAGCCCAGCATGACCTGACCCATCAAAACTTTGAGGGCACCCCAGGGCCCTCCTCCTTTGTTTCAACCCCTTGCTTGGTGATTTCGGCTAATGACTTCATCAGCACCCACTGTCTACTAGACTAGTGAGAAAAAGGAAGAAAGCATTCACCTTGATAAAGATTCCATCAAGTGGGATTTTTACACTGGGGAACCTGAGTTTTTTGTTACTGGAGGGTATTTGCACAACAGGCAGACTGTGAGGCTTGGGTTCACCATCCCTCAGCAGCAGACGATCATTCCCAGAGAGAATCCAGGGAATGAAGAGAGGACAGTCTGGTTATGGATTTGGGAGGTGTGTTCATTTCCTGTGGCCGCCATAATGAGCTATATCACACACTGGATGGCTTTAAACAACAGAAATAGATTCTCTCATAGTTCTGGAGACCAGAAGTCGGAAATTACGGTGTTGCCTTGAGAATCCTTCCTCGAATCTTCCAGCTTCTGGTGGCTCAGGTGTTCCTTGGCTTGTGACCCAATCACTCCAGTCTCTGCCTCCATGGTCACATGACCTTCTCCTCTGTGTCTGTCTTTTCGTGTTCTTTCTCGTAAGGACACTTTTCATCGGATTTAGGGTCTGCGTCCTAAATCTCATCTCAAGAGCCTTCATTTAATTACATCTGCAAAGACTCATTTTCCAAATAAGGTCACAGTCACAAGTTCTGGGGACATATCTTTCTGGGGGGGGGCCACCATTCAATGCACTATAGTAGGGTTGGGCAAAATACAGCTGAGTTGGTCAGTTGATCCGAGTCAATTAAACGAGCATTTCCCACTCTTGCTGCAAGAAAGCATTTGTGCCTCCATTTCTTTTTTCATGGCATGAAGATATATGCAGAGTGATTTTTATAGAGAGAACATTCAGAAAAGAATAATAACTTTTTAAAGATATTGGTCCCCATCTCTTTATTTCCATCATTCTATATTTCAAGTTGGAGACTTTAATGCTATCACAAGTAAAAGTGATAATTATGAAGAGGTCAAGCAGTGGGGAACATGCTCATGATATAATGAAAAGTTGGGGGAGAAGCAGGACACAAAATTATCCCTCTGGTTTGGTTACAATTTTGCAAAAATTATCCTTGTCCATGAAGAGGGCCTGGAAGGGAACTCTGAAAAATGACAAGTGGTAACAATTATATGTGGAGGATGGACATTCTAGATGGTTCCCCCAACCCCTATTTTAAAATTCATGTTATGAGGATAATCCAAAAATTATACTACAGGCATACCTTGGAGATATTGCAGGTTTGGTTCCAAACTATGGCAATAAAGGGAATATCACAACAAATAGAGTCCCATGAAGTTTTTGGTTTTCCAGTGCATATTAAAGTTATGTTTACACTATACTGTAGTCTATTAAGTGTGCAATAGCATTATGTCTAAAAAATGTACATACCTTCTTTTTACTATATATATATTTTAATTGAAGTATAGTTGATTAACAATGGTGTGTTAGTTTCAGGGTGTATAGCAAAGTGATTCAGTTATACATGTATATACATCCTTTTTCAGATTCTTTTCCCTTATAGGTTATTACAAAATATTGAGTATAGTTCTCTGTGCTATATAGTAGGACCCTGTTGGTTATCTATTTTGTATACAGTAGTGTATATATGTTAATCCCGAACTCCTAATTTATCCCTCCCCACTCTCCTTTCCCCCTTGGTAACCGTAAATTTGTTTCTATGTCTGTGAGTCTATTTCTGTTTTGTAAATAAGTTCACTCGTATTTTTTTTTTTAAGATTCCACATATAAGTGATATCATATGATATTTGTCTTTCTCTGTCTGGCTTCCTTTATTAGTATGATAATCGCTAGGTCCATCCATGTTGCTGCAAAAAATGTACATACCTTAATTTAAAAGTACTTTATTGCAAAAAAAATGCTAAGCATCATCTGAGCCTTCAGCGGGTCATAATCCTTTTGCAATAGTAACATCAAAGATCACTGATCACAGATCACTGTAACAAATATAATAATAATGGAAAAGTTTGAAATATTGCGGGAATTACCAAAATGTGACACAGAGACACAAAGTAAGCAAACACTGTTGGAAAAATGGCACCGATAGACTTGCTTGACGCAAGTTTGCCACAAACCTTCAATTTATAAAAAGCCCACTATCTGTGCAGTGCAATAAAATGAGGTTTGCCTGTAGAGGTGGCCTCTTGGGGGGGTGGGGCGGGGAGAGGGAGAGTCTTGGGAGACAGGATTGGGAGGAAGACTTGCTCTTCATTTTACACCCTTTGTATCTTCTGAATTTTGTGCTATGTGCCTGTAATACTTATTTAAAACACCCAATACATAAAAAAAAAGGATGAAAAATCCTGTTATCATGAAAACGTCTCTGATCAGCGTCTCCCCAGGAGCTGGACTGGCTTTCTGAGCACTCCCTTAGCTGTTTACGTACTACTCTTGTGTTTATCACACCTCTTTGCAAAGAGACGATATGATATATTCCAGGAACAGAAAGACAGTCAGCATTTGCAGGTTGAAATTCAAGGCAGGACGTGGCAAAAGGTGGGTCTGGAGGGAGGAATCTTGGATGCCATGGTATGAGTCTGGATTTTGTCTGAGGGCAGTGGGAAGCCATTGAAAGGGATACGATCACATTTCCTTTTAGAAGGATCACCCTGAGAGTGGGAAATGAGTATACAGTATTTTCACCATACAGATGTAATAGATGTAAATAAATCTCAAGAGTATAGGTAATAGTAAAATGTAGTAAAATAATTAGGAAGTGATGAGTTTTAAGTATTTATTGCCTTTGTTTTTAATATACCTTATTTAATTATAAGCCTATATACTTTAATTTTATAATGGCTGTGTTTAACAAGTGGCTTGCAAAATTCCTGAATGTTTAACAGTCAGCTCTGGTGAGCTGGAACAAACTGGCTCTGAACACCATTTGGTATACAAATGTGTTTATTTTAGGAGAATGTAATTGCCACTGCACAGTAGAACCTCAGGGAAAAGAGGATCTCCAAGTTCCCCTCTGTTTTGCAGGGTCGGGGAGATATGGTCAATAATCTTAAATAAAGGCTTAGGAAAAAGCTGAATATGATGGATCAATCTGCACTGGGTCCAGCCCTAGGTCCCAAAGACCAGGAGGATGCTAAGGGACTTCCGGTGGGGGCATAAAGGATCAATGTTCCCTGTTCCTTCACCTGCTTAAATCACTGGCTTTGGCTCCCATCCTCCAGGAAGCCCCCTGATTAAGCCAACCCAGGCAGCTGAAGCATCTTCTTTCTCCCTCCACCTCTGAGCTCTGGGCTGAGAGATTCCACTCTTTGTGGTTTGATTCAGTCTCCCCAATTCATCCTCATGTAAATCAGCTTTGGTACAGTTCCAACTCTCACTCTGGGTAATATGCCCTAATCTACATGTCCAGGGCTTGCATCTCTCTTGTTCCTTGATCCTATGATGCAGTGATCTAGATCACCACTCAGGAGGAATGGGGAATATCACTATCATCATCATCATCATCATCATCATCAACATCATCAACACCATCATCATCATCATCAACACCATCATCATCATCAACACCATCATCATCAACACCATCATCATCATCATCAACACCATCATCATCATCAACACCATCATCATCATCATCAACACCATCATCATCATCATCAACACCATCATCATCAACACCATCATCATCATCATCAACACCATCATCATCATCAACACCATCATCAACACCATCATCAATATCATCATCATCATCATCAACACCATCATCATCAACACCATCATCATCATCAACACCATCATCAATATCATCATCATCATCATCAACACCATCATCATCAACACCATCATCATCATCATCAACACCATCATCATCATCAACACCATCATCATCATCATCAACACCATCATCATCAACACCACCATCATCAACATCATCATCAACATCATCAACACCATCATCATCAACACCATCATCATCATCATCAACACCATCATCATCAACATCATCATCATTATCAACAGCAACAACATCATCCTCATTGTCATCACCGTCATTATCATCAGTGGGAAATATCACTATCAACATCAGCAGCAGCAATAACAATAATAACAGCTCATTTTTCCTGGGTTCTGTCTATGGGCCAGGTAGTAGTTTTAATGTGCATTCTTGCATCAGATCCTCACAATAACCCCACAAATGTAGGTACTACTGTTATCTCCACTTTACAGATGAGGAAACCGAGGCTCAGAGAGGTATAGAAACTTGCCTGAAGTCACAGTGCTGGTGAGTGGTGGAGCCAAGATTCGAACCTCAGTTGGGCTGACGCTAAAGCCCATGCCTTGATTTCTATCCACTAAGTACTGACAATAATGATTAGCAACTAGATTGCACTTGAGGATTTAAAGTACCTTTGTATTCATCATCTCATTTGCTTCCACCCCGTGAGCCATCATTATTATTGTTGTCATTTGAGAGTCTGACACCTGAGGCTTAGGGAGGTGAAGGGACTGTAAAATCCCACAATTGGCAGGTGGTAGAGTGGTTCTTGAACCTAGGTCTTGAAGCCTGCAGACTGTGTGGGCTGCCATTTTCTGGGGTCTGGGTCATTCTTCAGCAAATATCTCCCAAATCTGGCACTTTCTGATGCAACCTGTGTGTGTTCTCAAAATAGCTGTTGAGTGACAGTCCTGCCTCCTTGATTGGAAGCTGGCAAAGACCACCGTTTTCATCACCATCACCTTTCTCTCCTTGCCCCTAACCCCCCACTCCCTCCTCTGCATCCTAAATACGCAACACCAGGGTTGGTGGGACCACCTGCCTTTGTTTTCACAGTGAAGTGTTGACCATCTCACCCCATAAATCTGCTATTTGCATGTTTCTTCGGGAGCAGGGGGGAAAGGAGACTGGGGGCCAGATATTCTCATGCAATTCTACTCATTATTTACACAGACAAGGAGATATTTCAGTAAAACTGCACTCAACTCTGAGTGACAAGGTATCTTTCTGCAGTGCAAGTTTCAGGGAAATTGTAGTGAAGTTGACAGCTTTTTAATGTACAGTTGCTATTCCACTGAAATACGGCATGTTTTTATTTTGGAAGTACAAGATGACCTGTTTATTAGCTGTGATTCCAACTGAGTTCACATGCTCAGCAACACAAAGGCAGAGGAACAGCATGTTTCTTTGCGGAGGCGGGGGGGTGGACACAGATTCTCCTCCCACCTCCCCCCGCCACACATAAGAAGACACCGAACACCGAGTGTTCCGAATTGAGGTGGACGTATTTTCCTTGAAATGACAGCCTACCTACCATGGAATCATGGGAAAATGTTGCCAATTGCCTTAATCATCCTCCCCAGGGGTGACCAGGAAGTGCTCAGGTGCCTCTGTGCTGGGAGGCCGAGTGAGCAGTGAGGTCTGGGGAGACAAACCACCTGGGTATCTGACACGGAAACCTGCACTTTTTCTTCAGTGACAAGGCTTGGAGTCTGGCTTGCCTGGACTCTTGTTCCTCCAAGTGTGGCTGGTGGGCCAGCAGAATCCATATGCCTGCGCACTTGCTGGCAATGCAGAATCCCAGCTCCCACCCCAGGCTGATGAATCAGAATCTGCAGTTTTAACAAGGTCCCAGATGATGGGCGTGGGCATTCCAGGTTGAGAAGAGATGGCCCAGAGTCCCCTCCACCCTTCACCCAGGCTAAGTGAAGCTCAGTTGCTGGTGTCATTCACTTACTCAGCACACATGTATTTGCCATTTACTACATGCCAGGAGCCAACTTAGCTGCTAGGAATACAGGGAATAAGACGGAAAAGGCCTCCGACCTTTCTTGGGGAGCTTGCAAGCCAGCCAAGAAGCCAGATGTGGAGCAAGAAATCACAAATGGGATGGATCATGAAACCATCCTCACCCAGACAGCATGGTATGTGCAGCTTGTTGGGACTGCAACTGGCAAAATGTATCCAAACGAGAAAAAAAATCTGTGTTACAGCTTGTGTTGCATCATTTTGCGTAATAAACCTTACCTTCGGTTATTTTGTACTTGGATTTTTTTCATTGACGTGAAATCCACGTACATATAATTAACCATTTAAACAGGGGTCCCCAACCCCCAGGCCGTGGACAGATACCGGTCGGAGGCCTGTTAGGAACCGGGCCGCCCAGCGGGAGGTGAGCGGCGGGCATGCGAGTGAAGCTTCATCTGCAGCTCCGCATCGTTCGCGGTGCTGCCTGAACCATCCCCCCGCCCCCGTCCGTGGAAAAACCGTCTTCCACAAAACCAGTCCCTGGTGCCAAAAGGGTTGGGGACCGCTGATTTAAAGGACACAATTCACATGTTTTTCAACCACCACCTCCCTCTAGTTTCAAAACCCCTTCATCCCCCCAGAAGAACACCCTGTACCCATTAAGCACTCTCCATTGCCCTCTCCCCCCATCTCCTGGTAACCACTCATCTGCTTTCTGTCTCTATGGATTTGCCTATTCTGAGTATTTCATACAAAAGGAATCATATAATATGTGGCCTTTTGTGTCTGGCTTCTTTTGCTTAGCATAATGTTTACATCATAGCATATATCAGTACTTTGCTTCTTTTTATGGCTGAATACTATTCCATTGTATGTATGTACAACAATTTACTTATTCACTTTTTTTTTTTTTTAATTTATTTGTGGCTGTGTTGGGTCTTTGTTGCTGCGCACGGGCTCTCTCTAGTTGCGGTGAGTGGGGGCTTCTCTTGTTGTGGTGCACGGGCTCTAGGCGCCTGGGCTTCAGTAGTTGTGGCATGTGGGGTCAGTAGTTGTGGCACATGGGCTTAGCTGCTCCACGGCATGTGGGATCTTCCCGGACCAGGGATCGAACACGTTTTCCCCTGCATTGGCAGGCGGATTCTTAACCACTGCGCCACCAGGGAAGTCCCAACGATACACTCTTGTTCTCTCCATTTTGAAGGTGGAAAAAAGGAGGTTATTTGCTCAAGGTCTGATAGCTGGTAAATGGCAAAGCCACTCCAGGAGAGCCAAAGCTTTTGTCTAAAGATTCGACATGTGCTTGATCCCCTCAACTATAATGGTGTCTAGCATACAGTAGGCGCTAATGTTTATGGAGTGATAGAATCCTGCTTTTCAGTGGTCGTGACTGAGAGACCCTTCTCACTCTCAAGGACAACATGGGGGCATTGACTTCCCCACAGCGGGGAGAGGAGGAAGCCACTGAGCCAGCAATCGAAACTCCCCCTATTGACAGGAGCCTGAAATGAAGGCTGAATTTCTGATGGACATTCATGTTCATTAAAAAGAAATCTTTCTATTTAAAATAGGCCCATGTCTATCTTATGTGAAACAGATCATCTTGGTGAACTTCATGAGGCAATGATGCTCATTTTGAATTATTATATTATCAAAATGCCAGTTGTTGTCACTTATATGGGTCTGTAGGGCTCAAATCAGAGCATTATCTCATTACCTTGAGAATAGGACTGCAGGTTACATGCATGGAGCTCCTCAGCATGGTTCGGTGGTAGATACTGACACTTGAAAATCACTCATTTAGGTCTGCAAAGCATGAATTTTGCACCCATAACACTGCATGAAATCAGTGGCAGTTCTGGGCCACTTCCCCATTTTATTCAATCAACCAGTGAATCAGCAGGCATTTATGGAGTGTCAGCTCTGCGCTGGGCCCTGGGTAGATGACAATGGCCCTCCAGGGTTTACCTGTAAAATGCTTGGACAACCCGGTGATGAGAGCTGGGAAGCCGCCTGGGTGAAGGGCTCCACCGGGCCCCTCACTGGGTTCTGGATACACCCTGGCCCCTTCCCCATTCTGTTTCCTACAGAGGGGGGCTTTGCAGCTCTGAGGGAAATCGGCTTGATAATGAAAGCCCTGGGTGTATGCAGAAGCAACGGAAGAAGGTATTTGTGAGGATAAGGCGCTCAGATGGAGCTTTCCGGCCCTGTAAACGTAGAGCCACCTGCAGCATTGCCAGGGAGACAAATGCCACATCTGGAAAGATATCAGCATAATCCACAGCTTGTCATTTGGGCAGGAAGTATTCTCTCTCCTTTGAGAATCTTCCTAATTATGGGTTGGTTATGTGCCAGGAAAGAGGAATGAGAGAGAAATAAAGCGGCAGCACACACACTCAACACACCCACGCCCCAGCCCGTCCTGCTGTCCTCTGGGGTCGGGCTCTGCCCCGACCCCTCACCCCCACCCCTGCCCCCAGGAAGGCTGTCCTGCCTGTGGTCTCCTGAAAAGCTGCGGGGTTTGGATCCACTAGGAGGTGTGATGCAAATCATTTGTTGCTACTGGTAAAATACTGACTTTTGCAAGTCATTGCCTTTTTGGTCCTTAAAAAATTGTGGTGAAATACACATAACATTTACCATCTTAACCGTTTTTAAGTATGTGAAATACATTCACATTGTTGTGTAACCACTGCCATCACCATCACCATCCATTTCCAGAACTTTTTCATCTTCCCAAACTGAAACTCTGTCCCCAGTAACAAGAACTCTCCATCCTCCCCTCCCACCCTGCCTCTGGCAATGACCATTCTACTTTCTGTCTCTCTGGATTTGATTGCTCTAGGCCTCTATATAAATGGAATCATACAGTATTTGTCCTTTTGTGTCGGGCTTATTTCACTGAGCATAATGTTTTCGAGGTTCATCCATGTCGTAGCAGGCGTCAGAAATTCCTTCCTTTTTATGGCTGAATAATATTTCAGTGTACAGATAGGATACATTTTGCTTATCCATTCATCGATCAATGGACACCTGGGTTGCTTCTACCTTTTGGCTCTTGTGAATAATGCTACTAAGAACAAGAGTGCCTAAGTTATTGACTTTTAAACAACAAAATTGGTAAGAGCATTTGCCTAGCATCTCACCCTTGTGTTCTCTGAGTGCTCTTCTGGGGAGGGGGACTTCAGACTGGGCTGGGGGTCTTGGGTACCACTTTCCACCACTAGATTACAGCCTACAGTGAGAGGCAAATACTGTCAGCCCTTACACGATTACACTGATCGCGAAGGACCATTCTGACTTAATTGTCCTATAAATGATCATACTGGGGACTTTCCTCAAGATCTAGGTTTGTCCCCTGACACCGTGAGCACACGTGAATTTGACCTTACATGCTACGCAGTGGCCACGTGAGCAGCTGATTCGCTCATTTCTTTTGCAATTAGACGTGGAATTGTACAATAAAGATTATTCTGCAGTTGACTGAGGGCCCTGCTGTGTGTCAGAAAGCATGCTGAATGACGTATGGGCATCATCTCATTCAAGCTAATCCTCCCAGCAGCCTCGTGAGAGAGGAATTATTTCTCCCATTTTACAGAGGAGAAAACTGAGGCTCGAGCAGTGTAGATGACCGGCCCCCAAAGTCTCAGAGTCGGCAAAGTAGGGGAGCCAGGATTCAAACCTGAGCCTGACTCTCCGGAATCCACACTCTGCCGCTGATTCTGCAATTTGTGTTTCTCCCCCTTAAAATCAACTAACGAGTGAAACGTGATGCGGAATGCGGCTGGAGGTCGCACCTGCCTCTTGTGGGGGATGCAGAGAGTGAACTAGGTCAAATTAGTTGATCCTTTTCTATTTCAGGGGACCCCTCCCAAGGAAAAAAAAAGCCATAGTACTCTCATTCCAGTTTCATTTCAAGCCTAATAAATAATTGAGAGCAGGCCTCAGAGCAGCGTAAAGCAGCTCACCCTGCAAAGCTGCAGAGGACTTTGTCCCCCCTGCCCATCACCCCCACCCCCCCCACACAGACGGGATCCTCTCTGCTGCTCTCCAGAGCATGCAGCCTCTCCCCTGCTCCCCCCTCCCCCCTCCCCCGAAAGCAGGGTGCAGATGAGGCTCTGGTCTGCTCAGGGCAGCGTGCCCGCTGCACCCAGCGCACCCTCCCTCTGTGTGTTCCGAACTCACACTCCCCTCAGATGTGCACTAAGCTGCTGACAGCAGCGAACACGAGGACTTCAAACACGCTGTGCAACGTGTATGTCGAAAGAGCGGATTTCTAGAATGCTAAAAGGTAGAACACACCAGAAAATTGGGCTGATGAATCCACCTGCTACTTCCATTCTGTACCCGGCCCTAGAATATTTCTTCATAAAATCACCCAGCGTTCAAAGGATCTCTGCTGAAGGAAAAGAACTACTAAAGAGTGCAGTTTTCGAGGCCGTGGGGTTATTTGTTTTACAGGCAGACGCTGTATTATGCAGTGAGGGGCTGCCAGGGGAGGTATCCATTGTTAATGTGGTGACACTGTTATGTGCTTTGTTTGGGAGTGCGGCTTAATTAGATGACAACTTGGAGGTGCTAGCTGTTTGCAAGGTAATACTGGTCTCCTGGGCGGAGGGCTAATTTAGTTTTTCCGTTTAGTTCAGAAATGAGGAAAGAGGAAAAAGCTCAGATTTTAGTGGATCAGGAGCACACACACACATTATACGTGCATCACAAAACTTTGTCTGCATGACCCTGGGAAGACAGAGTGGGAGAGGAATGGAAGGGCCCCGCATTCAATTAGATTCAATAAAACGTATTATTCTCGGGACTTCCCTGGTGGCACGGTGGGTAAGACTCCGAGCTCCCAGTGCAGGGGGCCCAGGTTCGGTCCCTAGTCAGGGAATTAGAGCCCACATGCATGCCGCAACTAAGAATTCACGTGCCTCAACTAAGGAGCCCACGTGCCACAACTAAGGAGCCGGCGCAACCAAATAAATAAATAAATAAATAAAAATTATAAAAAAACAAAGCAAAAAAACCCCACATTATTCCCGAGGGCTTTCTCTCTCGCATGCGCTGCGTCGGGCAGTATAACATAGTGTTTAAGGCATAGCCTTGACTCAGACAGACAGACAGAAGTGGTTTTGAAGTCCAGCCCTAGCTCTTCTAGCTGCCCGACTTCAGGGAGGTATTTATTCAACCTCTCCGAGCCTCCGTCTTTTTGTAAAACTGGGACAGGAGTACCTACCAACTGGGGTGGCTGTGAGGCTGCCTTGAGGGCATGTGAGACAGGCAGCAAGTGGCAGAATTCTTGGAGCACCATGGTGTCTCTTGATTACGAGACGCAGCGGGGGACAGAGATGAATGAAGGACCTCAGGCCCCCGCCTCTTGGCTGATCAGGAGGTAGACCCGTCTGAATAACGCCAAGGTCATGGGAAAAGTCCAACAACTGGGACATGAACAAGGACAGGGCAGGTGGAGGAGGGGAATCAGAGAAGGCTTGTATGGGGGGGGGCAGTCTGGAGCTTGCTTTTAATTTTTTTCTCTCTTTATTGTGTATTAAGGTATTATTTTCATCGATAAAATTCACCCATTTTAAGCATACAGTTTGGTAACTGAATTCTGGTAACTGTGTACAATCCCATAACCTCCGTCACGGTCAAGATGTAGAATAGTTTCCTCACCCTTAAAACTCCCTTGCGCCCCTTCACACCGCACCTCCTTTCCTCTTCCTGGCCCCAGGCAACCTCGGATTGCTTTCTGTCAATGCAGTTTTGTCTTTCCTAGAATCTTGTATAAAAGGAACCGTACAGTTCATAGACTTTTTTTTTGTTTTTTTTTTGGCTGCGCCGCGCGGCATGAGGGATCTTAGTTCCCCCACCAGGGATCGAACCCACGCCCCCCGCAGTGGCAGCGTGGAGTCCTAACCACTGGATCGCCAGGGAAGTCCCCCATAATCTTTTATGTTTGACGTCTTTCATTAGCATAATGCATTTGTGATTCATCCAAGTTGTAGCATGCGTCTGTACTTCATCCTTTTTTTTATTGCCGAGTGGTTTTCCATTGTATGGATGTACCACAGTTTGTTTATCCCTTCACCAGCTGCTGGACATTTGTGTTGCTGCCAGTTTGGGGCTACTGTGAATAATTCTGTTATAAACATCTACATACATGTTTTTGTGTAGGCGTATATTTTAATTTCCCTTGGGTAAATAGGTAGGAGTGGGATCTGGGTTACAGAATAAGTGCAACCTTTATAAATGTCTACCATATTGTTTCACAAAGTAGCCATACCATTTTGCATTCTCACCAGCAGTGTATGAGAGTTCCAGTTGCTCCATATTCTCACTCACACTTGCTATTGTCAGTATTTTTAACTTTGATGCCTGAGTTTTGGAGGATGATGAAGAGTTTGGTAGGCAAATGAGGTGGGGAGGATATTCCAGGTAAAGGAAACAGCACCTGGAGAAGCAGGGAAGCAAGAAGGATGCCATGTGTGAGAACTGTCACAGGTCAGTGTTGCTGGGGCAAAAAGGGTGGGGCCTGGAAGTGTGGAATTCGGGAGAGCAGGAGATGACTTCAAAAGATGGGCATAGGCTGGATGTGGGCCAAGATTGTTAATAATAAGAGCAATGACAACACTAACTCCCATTAAATCCTAAGCTTCTATGAGTTAGGTCCTCATATTATCCCTTCTACAGATGAGGAAATGGAGGCATGAGTCATTAATATCCTGCATCCACATAGGTAACTCTGGCTGTCCAGGCCTTGTGCTAAACCATTACACCACACTGCCTACCTGGAGATCTTGGTTCTGGTCCTACAGACAGATGCTTTTAAAAGTTTTAAATAGAGAAGTGAAATGAAAGGAACTAATATTTTGCAAGATCACCTGGCTGCAGAATGTTAATGGATTGGAGGCAGGGAGACTCAGGGGAGGCTGCCGCAGTTGTGCAGGTGAGAAGTGAAGGTGGGTCTTAGGTAAGTCAGCAGCAGTGGGGAAGAAACCAAGGGATGGACTGGAGAGTTATTTGGGAGGTACCTGATTGAGGTTGGAGGGCAAGGGAAGGAAGTTGAGGGTGGATATCAGGTTTTGGCTTGGACACCCAAGTCAACGATGGTAGCTCTAACCAAGATAGAAAATTCCAGAATGGGAGCAGGTCTGCAGAAAGATCGTGAATTCGGTTTGGACTTGTGGATGTGGACCATGAGTCTGCTACAAACTATGGTCTTTTGGTGCTGGTGGTTTTAATGCTCACATGAGGGGCGAGGAGTCCTGTGATATTTGGTGATTCATAGTTTTCTGGAGGTATGAATTTGTATACCCTGCACTGTGAGGTGCATGCGTGTGTGTGTGTGTGTGTGTGTGTGTGTGTGTGTGTGTGTGTGTGTTTAGGAGTCATTTAAACTATTGAGTGTGCCTAGCCAGCCCCCCAACATCCACACTGCAACCCCACTCTCTAGTTCTCTCTTCCTCATTGCAGGACACTCATGAAGACCCTTTATCCCTCTGTCTTTATCCCTAAGTTAGGGTCATCATTGACTACTCCTCAGGCTACTTGCAGTTGCCTCCTATCTGGCCTCTCCCTACCTGCTTTAGCCCCATCCACCCTGTTCCCCACGTGGAGTCATGGGGATCTTCCGAAAAATATACCAATTCCTATTGCTCCCCTGCTTCAAGCCCCTTAGGGCTCCCCCTGCTATCTGCAGGGCTGGTCACCATGCGTGTGTCCCCTCCTCCAGGTTGGCGTGAGCTTGCAGGGCAGGGGCCACGGCAGAGAGAGTGCTTCTGCAGTTCATGTCTTGACGAGAGCTTGACGTTGCTTTTTTGGGGACCTAAGGGGAAAATTAAGCTTGTTCCCCAGAACAGTCCTAGAGCGGCCAAGTGGTGTTGGTTTGGACATTGACATTATGAGTAGGCAATACCTGTTCAGCACCCTCTCCTCTGCTGCGGAGAGGGCCTGGGCTCCGTTCTGGCGGTGGGCATGAAGAAGAGGGGGGAAGGTGGTGAGCCATCCAGAAACTATGGGAGGACCAGTCAAAAGAGAAGAAAGGGCCAAGGTTATATTCGATAATGATTTTCAAGTCTTTGAAGAAGTGTTCCATAGAAACAGAGACAGCTTTTCTGATTTGCTCCAGAGGGAAGAACTATTTAACTGTCACCATCACTGGATCCCCACCAGGTATCAGGTCTGGGCCAGGCAACTAAGACTCAGTGGGATGGGCTGCCTAATGCACCAGGGGTGCCCCATCACGGGAACTAAACACCAGCTTGGAGAGCCATGGACTTCACAAGGAATATTTATTGGGCCTGAGTGGCAGGGTAGACCAGATGCCCTTGTGGCTCTTTCTCTCGAATTCTTTCACTCCAAGAGGGCAGTTCTGTTTCTGATGAAACGATGCCTGAAAAGCACTTAGTGGCACCATGTTGGATTCACAGTATGTGCTCAGTTGACACAAACTACTTGGCTTTTTTTTAGCCAAGCATCATGGAGGGGAGGCTGGATGCACCAGGGCCTGGCGTGACACTTAGCTTAGACTCTCTCCTGTGTGTCCTCGGTGAGTCTCAACTCCTCCTCAGTAAGAGGAAGGGAGTAACTCAGTGATTTCCAAAATCCTTCCCAAATCAAACACTCAGCTTTTTTAAAAAGCCAATATAATTCATATCTCTTAAAGAAAGAGATGTGTCTCATGTTGGTTAAAATTGAACCTGAAAGATTCATTTTTTAAAAAAACAACATAGAAACATTTCATAAAAAGGGCTTCAGTCTGGAGGTTGGGGCCAGAAACACCAGGCAATTGTCCCCAATCCTGTATCTTGCTGCCCACTGTGGTAACAATTCCTGAATTCTGGGCTAAGATCCAGAAAGTCTGGATAATAGTGGATGTTCCCCCCTTCAATTATCTTTTGGTCTCTCACGTTTAAGTACATAAGAACCATTTGCTTTTCTAATTTACAGTACTTCCTTTTGGAATGTTGTCTCTCACTGATTCAGAGAAAGGAGGATGTTTGTTTTAATAGATTTGAATTTTATCAGCCTGTGTATTTGCACCAAAGCATAATAATAATAAATTATGGTCCTAATAAGTAGGCTGCCCAGAAGCATGATGGTGGCACCCCCAATAATTGATGTACAATCTTTGGAATTTAGGGCCATCATAATTTATCGGGGTTCATTTTTCTATCCAATTTGAGGAAAGGCAGCTGTGTTTTGTAAGTAATAAACTCTGCCACTGTATTTCTTGGCTAAGCAGAGAAAAGCATTCTTATTATTTTTTGCCTATTTCCTAGTTATTACTGCAGTGTCTAGTAGCTTCTTTATGGGAAAGAGTTTATCAATATTTCAATTATAAACTCCAATTTTCAGGAGGTTTGTAACTCATCTATTTAAAAATCAGATCAGGCAGAAAACACAGTGTCTTGTCATCCCAGGAACCTGAGTGTTTTCTAAAATATTAAACAACTGGTGTGAGACAGTTTGCTTTCTTTCAACTTTGAGGGTGAAAATTTGGTTTATCTAACCAGCACAAATAAAGTAGAATTAAGCTTCTTTTTCCATCAGAAGTATTCAGATGTTACTGGGTTTTTTTCTGCCTGCAGCGGAAGGGAACAGATGCTAGAATCAGCAGCTCCACATACCCTCCTGGCAAGTATGTTCTGGAGAAGCTGACCACAAATCACCTTTTTTTTTTTAAACCAACTGGGTGATAATGTGATACAATACCCTTTTGAAAGGAACGGGGTGGTGAATCCTTTTCTAGAAGTGAAGAATCCTTCAGGAAAGCAAATAAGCACTCTTAATTATATGACTGGCACATTGGCTTTTAAGAAAGTGGACATGCCCACAGGCGTAGCCAGGGCCAGCGCTACCCTCGCCATTGTGCAGACAAGGCCGGGCGAGCCATCAAGAGGTCCAGGCTGCAGGTAGACTGGCCAGGTACTCCAGGAAACAAGGACCATCTGTTGATCTCAATCAACCCCTGACTGGAGGCAGTTCTCCCCACCCAAGTCACATACCAAGGCCCTTCTTTCAAAGTCCCCTTAAATTAGAAGTGCTGGATCACTTAGAACATCTGAGGGAGGGCCACCCAGAGTGAGGACACAAAATGTCATGACACTCCATGCAAATTATCCTCTGGTTACGGCCCCATATAGATTTTGTTTTATTGGGTTGGCCTTTAAAAGAGAAGTCGATAAATTAGGCTGAAGGAAGAACTCCAGGCTGGGGCAAAGTTTGGCCACACCTCGTGCAGGAGTGGGTGGCCTTCTTAATCCACTTGCAGACCTTATCTGGACCTTTCTTAGGCCTCATTAAGGATGGTTGGAATCTGGTTCCTCGCAATGTCCTATGTCACTGCAGCAGAGCCCATTAGTACTTTGCATGGGGTTCTCACCTTAAAAACAAGAACAAACCCTCCACAATCTTTTTCCACTCAGCTCCCAACAAGACAAGATTGTCAATGTAAGGCATTAAGTCCCAACTCGAGGGTTTGGGGAGGCCACAGAATGTGGCGGCCAGCACGTGGGCTTTGGGTCCACAGAACCCAGCTCTCAACCTGCCTCAGACGCCTACTTAGCTGTGTAACCTTGAGCAAATTACATAACCACTCTTGGTTTTCCCATCTGTAAAATGGGGATAATCACACATGCCTGGGAGCCTTGCTGTGGGGATTGAATGAGAAAGTGTGAGTGCTGTGCCTAGCCTTCACTCATTCATCATACATTCATTCACTCACTGCCTTTTTTAATTTTTTAATTTTTAATTTTTAGTTTTGGCCACACCACAAAGCTTGCAGGATCTTAGTTCCCCGACCAGGGATGGAACCTGGACCCTGGCAGCGAAAGCTCCGAGTCCGAACCACTGGACCACCAGGGGATTCCCCATTCACTGCCTTTTTATGAAGCACCTACTATGCGTCAGGAACCAGCCTAGGCTCTGGGGAGATGACGGTAGATGAGACAGACAAGGTGCTTCACTCACACTAACATTCTAATGGAGGAAAAATAGACAATAAAAGGCTAACTAAAAAACTGTGTTTCTTGTTAGAAACAGCTGGGCAGGGGCAGGGAAGGCTGCTCTGAGAAGACGACTGATGAGGGGACCCATCTACAGCAGCTGCTGTCCTTCCTTCTAGTCCCATTTCAAAGGGCACCTCCTCCAGGCAGCCTGGCCTCACCCCCGTCCTGACGTCTCCTTCCCTCAGCCCAGCACGTGTGCCTGTTCCCAGCCACGCCCCGTCCTCGGCCAGCTCCGCGTCTCTGTGTGCACGTCGATGGCCTGGAGCACAGGAGCAAAGTCTAACTGAGATTTCCAGAAGGGCGTCCCTCACAGTGGCCCTGTCGGCACACTGGGCCCCGGGTCTGTTTCCACCCCCTCTGGTCTTCATGGGACAGCAGCAGGTCAAAGAAACTGTTCAGTCTGGGCGACAGCCAACTGGGAGACAATGGGAAGAGGCTCCTGATCCAGCTGGAGGTTTTAAAAAGGTCATGCCTGGACCACATCGCACCCCTGGGCACCCCCCACCGTGAAGGTAATGAAGGGCAGTCCTCTTATTTACTCAGGAACCAGCCGAGCCCCTAGCACGGGTCTCCCCCTGGAGGTGAGGAAGGCAAGGATGCCGTCGAGGTCCGAGCACCCCCTGGGCAGAGCTGTCTGCCCTGTGCGATCCTGGGCAGCCTGTTCCCCGCACATGCCCCCCGACGGCTCAGAACCGCGGTAACTGACAGGAGGCCACATCTTACAGAGGAAAAAAAAAAAGAGGATTAAAATCGAGATTTTGCTATTATTTTTCTCTGATACGAGTGCAGCGAGGAATGGCTCAATGGTGTCACTGCCTAGTTTTTCATTTGTGTTTTTGTTTCATGCTTCAATATCTTCCTCCAGCTGCTCGTGTCTCCTTTTCTCTCTTCTCGCTTTGATCTATTCGTTTTCCCCAGAAATGGGGTTTATAAATCATTGTAATGCAGCCTTGGGAAAGATGGTGCTTATTGCAGGGAGAAATACATCGCCGCTAACAGCCCCGGCAGGGAGAAAAACTCTCGGCTTGTTGCTGGGTTTCTGGCGACGGGTTACTGATGGTATTTGCTTTTTATGTCTGTGCGCGTGCCATCGGGGCAGGGCCGTGGGGAGCGTTCCACACGCCACCTTAGTAATATTTCAAGCCTCCTCTGGCAGTCGAAAACAAGCTGCTCCTGCTTGCTCCCAGGGAAGCAGAGACAGGAAGGGAAGGGAAATGCAAACACAGGGAAGGAGCATAAAGGAGGGGGCATGTTTCTCTTTGGAATCCACCTCGGGTAAAACCAGCTCCAGAAGCATCCCTCTCTTCCCTCCCTTAAAGCGGTCTTCGCATGCGATGTAATGAACCTGGCATCCCGGGTTGCCCGGCCCCGCCCTCCCACGCACACTTCGAAGTCTAACAGCCCCCATCCCTTCCTTCCCAAGGCCTGGGGCCTCCCTTGTCTTGTTTTATGGGTCCATTTTCTCTGCAGCTCAGAGCAGTGGAGAAGCACTGGGCTTGAGGGGTGCGTTTCCCTCCGACTCAGAGGGGCCTCGCTACGCGTGTGAGATCCAGGGCGCAGCAATGAAAGTCCTGCCAGGCCTTAAATCAGAATATCAAGAAGGATCCCATCACCCTGGAGCGAGGCACGTTCGCACCAGCCGGGCCCTCGGCTGGCCTGCATCATGCCAAGTGCGTGTTTATAGCTACAGCCGCATTCTCGAGGACTTTGATATCTTCCTCATCAACAGGCTTCTCCACCTTCTTTTACCTGGTGGGGCGCGTGGATGGCTCAGCTGATCCCGACTCACCCACCCCGCTTCCTCCATATCAGGCATCTGGGTTGAATCTTCCCATCACTGCGCTATCTATCCACTTTGTCTTACCTTTGAAGGCAAAGTATCATCGTATCAGTGATCTTGACTCAGCTAAAGAAAATGTGTATTTCCTTCGAAGGTCAGGTCTACACAGGTCAGAGTGAAATGGAGACCATTCCCAGGTGATTTGGCACCATGTAGGCCAGCGCTGCCCCATAGAACTTTCTTCGGTGTTGGAAGCAGCCCGTCTCTGCTTCGTCCAAGGTATCACCACCGCCACAGGGACACACTGAGCACTTGAGATCTGGCTCGTGCGGCAGAAGACTAAATTTTCAATTATTTAAAAAGTCTAAATAGCACTTGTGGCTAGTGGCTGCCGTCTTCAGCGGCACAGATGTAGACTGACCCTGTGGAAAATTCAGAGAGGAAGTCTTCTCTGGGTTATGTCTTTCGTGATACCTAGCAGCTGCTTTTCCAAGTAAGGTAGCACGAAAGAAGAATGGAGAGGTGTACGAGGAGATAAAAGTATGCGGGACAATCATGAAATGATTGAACTCTTTTGAAGTCACACTCTTTCCCCTGAGCACAACCAGGGGTGAAGACACTGACGTATTTGATAACCAGACCAGATCGTGGAAGAAAACTTCCCTTGGGGGTAAAAAGGAAAAGATAATCAGGCAAACAGTGACTTGTGTTCTCGCGTAGCGGCTCAATTTACAACCCTGGGAATCGTCTAATTTATCTCCGTGCATCTAATATCTAATCCAGCTTGGATGGA
The DNA here is from genome assembly GCF_028021215.1 of Eschrichtius robustus. Lineage (NCBI taxonomy): Eukaryota > Metazoa > Chordata > Mammalia > Artiodactyla > Eschrichtiidae > Eschrichtius > Eschrichtius robustus. The sequence continues at coordinate 4,256,202 of NC_090833.1, read as the reverse complement.
TGGATGGATGGATAGATGGATGGATGGATGAATGGCTGGACGGATGGATGGATGGGGTGTGTGTGTGTGTGTGTGTGTGTGTGTGTATGTGTGTGCTTGTTGGAGACATTAAGAAACTACTCCTGATCATCCAGGTCTTAAAATATCATTCAGTGCAGTGCACAGCGTACACCGTAGGGCTTCATAAGCCGTAGGGTTCCTGACCAACCCCTTTACGTTGACTGAAGAGCTCTTCTGGATGTGCCAGATGAGTCACCACATCCCATCTCCTCCGTTGCTCTCCCTGCCCTTGCCCTTGCCCTTGCCCCAGCTCCTCTCCTAGTTCCTGGGCAGCTCAGTGGTCACACTCCCTGGTCACACCTGGGCTCCTTCACTCTATGAGTTTTGGGACCCTAGGTAAGCGACTTGACCTTTCAAAGCCCCCATTTCCTCCCCTGTAGAATGGAAATGACAAGAGCACCCACTTTAAAAACATACAAGCATCCATCAGCGCATGAATGGACACACAAGATGTAGTCTATCCAGACAATGGAATATTATACAGACATACAAATGTCGAAATCCTGACACAGGAGGTGGATGGACCTCGAAAACGTGATGCTAAGTGAGGGAAACCAGATCCATAAGGCCACGTATTGTATGAGTCCATTTGTATGAAATCTCTAGAATAGGTAAATCCATAGAGACTAAAAGTAGACTAGTGGTTGGTTGCCTGGGGCTGGGAAGATGGGGGGAATGGGGAGTGAATGCTTAATGGTATCAATTTTCTTTTGAGGTGATGAAAAAAGTCTTGGCACGCCACAGAGGTAGTGGTCGTAGACCTCTGTGAATGTACTAAATGCCGCAAACTGTACGCTTTAAAATGGTCAGTTTTATATTATGTAATTTTCAGGAAAAAAATGTAATTAAAAAAATGTATGAGATGGACATATACACACTACTATATATAAAAAAGATAACTAATAAGGACCTACTGTATAGTACAGGGAACTCTACTCAGTACTCTGTAAAGACCTATATGGGAAAAGAATCTAAAGAAGAGTGGATATAGGTATATGTATAACTGAGTCACTTTGCTGTACACCTGAAACTAACACAACATTGGAAATCAACTACACTCCAATAAAAATTAAAAAAAAAAAAAAAATAGGAAAAAAAAACCGTATGAAAGTTCTTTGACATCAAGCCCTCAGCCCTGTGCCTGGCCCGTAAAAGTGCTGAATGAAGCCTGGGTCTTCAGTAGCAGTGATAACCCAACACACGTGCTTGGATCTCTGTAGAAATCTTCACTTCTGACCATACATGTTCTTTCAGGATGAACAGGCCACACCCACTCGGTTGATGCTTAAAAAGTAACTGTGCAGGGACGATGCTTACAGATAGCACACGTGAACAGGGACATGGGTGAAGGGCCAGCTGTCTCTGGGTCAGACGACACCCAGACGGTGGGGGAGGTGTGCGGCCCAGGACGTGCCCTGGTTCAGGGCGCACTTTTACCTGCGTCCCTCCTTAACATCGTCCATCCCAGTGGGGCCGCCGCCATTTGGCTAACATGTTAATTGCGCCTGCCTCGGTGGCCTTCCCTCTGGCTCTCTGGGGGACCACTTGCATTTCCCTGCTCCCCTGTCCCCAGCAGCCAAGGGGGCAGGCCCTAGCAGCGGGAGCAGCTTGATTTCTCAAGCCCAAGGAAGCTATAAATCTAGAGCTTTAATCATGTCTTCATGATCATTCAGCGGAGAGCAACGGAGGATTTATTCTGCCGGGACAGCAAAGGGAAGACTGCAGGGGGTTGTCGCGGGGGATATTGGTTTAGCAAAGGCAGAACTGCTCCCCGGGGCCCTTCCCGGGACCGGCCGATGAACGATGACACCGATGGCCATAACAAGGCAATTACTGGTGGTGTAGGCAATGCTTTGTTAAAGAGGCAGGCTTCCTGCGTGGGCCCAGCGGTACCGCTTCACCCCAGTCACAGAGCGCCTGGGATTTCTGCCCATCTCTGCTCTAGAGCCGACGTCCTTGAGAAAGCAGTAAGCATTTTTTAAAAGCCCCAAGGGTCCTTTCCGGTTTTCTCTGCAAGTGTTAGGGAGAAGGAATCAGGGAAACCCAGGGAGGACTCTGTGGTCCCTGGCCCACGGGAGGCACCTGACATCTATTTATTGAACATCTCCGCTCCTTCGTTTTGTGGGAGAGAAGAAAGAGGTCCAGAGAGGTAGCGATTAGTCACTGTCACACAGCCAGCGTTCCCAGTTGCCGGAGGGAGCTGACTGCTTTAGTGTGTGGCCTTGTTTAGAAACCTCAGTCTTGGAGCAGCAGGAAGGGAGTGGGTTCCCCTGGGACGGAGAGAAGAAACCCAACCTGGTTTCCTGGGAGTGATCTCCGTGGGGTATTCCTTGTGAGTTACTCCAGAAAACATTTAAGTGCACGCGAGTGTTCCTACCCTTTCTGTTGGTTTGTTTTGTTTTTCCACAAATGGGTTTTTCTTTTCATCCGTGTCAGGATCGGGACGTCTTTTCGTAGCAGTAGGTATACCACTTCCTCCCTTTTCAAAGCTGCACCTCGTTCCACGTGTAACTGAAAGTGGGGTCCAGCCGCTCGCTGCTCAAAAGCCAATAAGGAGGCGCAGTTGGTGGAAAGGAAAGATGCTTTATTGCAGATGCCGGCAACGGGGTGGCGAGGGGAGTGGGGACTCCTGTCCAAAGGCCGACTCCCCGCTACTGACAGTCAGGGGGCAAGAGCTTTCATAGATGGAGGGAGGGTGCTACAGGCAGAAACAGCACAGTCAGCTCTGACATTCATCTTGAAACTGGTCCTGCGGTGGTCTGATCAGCGTCGTCATCTTGATTGTTTTGAGTACAGTTAATCCTCAGTTCCAGGGTCGGTTTGTTCCTATTTCCTTGAGGCCAGTTCTCAGAATTGCGGCAGCTTATGTCCCGGCTACAGCCTGGGTCATCATGTAGTTAACTTCTTCCGCCTGGTGGGGCTTTCAGTATCTACGAGACGGCTCACAAGATGTGGCTCAGAATATTATCCATAGCCCTTGAGGAGGAACTAAAGGTCCTTAACTATGCTTAATGACTAAACTATTATTGTTTTTTTGTCCTGTTTGACTGCTTTTCTTTATTTCTGCATTTTCTCACTTCTCTGATTAAACTTATTCTTTGGCTAAAGTTTTTCCACAGACAAAAGGCAGGCGGAGGACATGGGGGGAGGTGGGGAAGGACCACAGGGCCCTGCTCTGTTTCACATGGATGGACCATCAAATCTGCAGGTCCCACTCCCCGACCCACCAGCTGTCCTATTGAGGTTTTCAACACTATAAAATTACACTGCAAGAACATATTTGTTAATATGTGCAAGTATTTCTGTAGGTTAAATCTTAGCTGGGCAGTTGCTGGACCAAAGGGTACTCACATTTAGAAAGGTCACAGGTGCTGAAAATTGCCCTTTTCAAGGACTGGCCAACTTGCACTCGGACACACAGCATCTGAGTGTCACCTTCCATCCCCTCCCCCACGCAGCTGCCTTTTCCGTGCATGGGCTCCTTATATGCTTCTTTTGTATTTCCCTACTTCACCACCCTTCCCTCAGCCTACTAGCCGGCCCTCTGCCAGACCGGTAGACACAGGACAGGTGCTCGAAAATACTGAACACACTGTGAGTTTCTGAGCACCCATTAGGTGCCAGGCGTTGTTGCTGGTGCTGCAACAAAGACCCAAGGCCCATCTTCATGGCCGGAAGCTGGAATGGGTTGCTGGATGAGGTTGGAGGCTCAGCGTCCCCTGGGGCCACCCACCTGGATAACCTAAAGAAGGCGGGCTTTCCCAGGCGCCTGCCACACGCCAGAGGTTACTCACAGGAGAAGAGCGGGCCTTGCCTCAATAGAAGAACCCTAGTGACACAGGAGAAAAGGGGGCACCAGCCTAATGACACAAAGAGAGAGGGAGGGAGGGCTTGCCGTGGCAGACAAACTGAAGTGATGCTTTCTTCTACTCAGCACACCCAGCCCGGGCCTTCTGGAAGAGTCTCGTCCCACAGGCCTGGGGGGAAATGTGTGATCTCTAGAGGGAACCTTGAAATCAGGCCTGAGGATGGATGTGGGTCCCTGCCATCTGCCAGTAGGGCTGCCAATGGGAAGAGGCAAAAACTCACCTGGTTTGGCCTCGAAGGGCCATGAACTCAGCCTTGGATGCACAGGCATGAGTAAATGCTACTCCAAGGGGACCCTGAGCTAGGAATCCCTAATGGTGGGACTTCCTAATCTTGGAGGGGCGGGGAGGGGGGTGGAGCAGGCAGAGGGGTGGGATGGGAATCATGGAAAGAGGTAGGTTGACCTAATTCCAAATAACAGCCTGCTTACAGGGAATGTCTCCATATGGAAGATGGCTTTCTTATTTACTAACAAGAGAAACTTTCAGGTGTTTGTCAGGAAATGGTACCTAAAACCTTCACAAGCATTTAAAAATTTCACGTTTAAAGGAAATGTGCTACTTTTCCAATCATCAGACAGCACATTGATCAGGCTGCCACTAATTGAATGTGTGCCCTGGGCCAGACCCCAGCCTCAGCCTCTGCAGATATTTTCCCATGAGCCCCCTCGATGTCCCCCATTTTACAGATGAGGAAACTGAGGCTTGGAAAGGTTAAATGGCTTACACGGGCCAAGTACACAGGAAGACGCAGAGCTGGGGTTTCAGCTGAGATGCTCCTGTCTACAAAGACCATTTTCAGGACGCCATGTGGCTGCAGAGCGTAGGGTCTGGAGCAGTGCTGACCCATAGAAAAATTACACGAGCCACCTCTGCTGTTTAAAACGTTCTAATACCTGCATTGAATAAGCAAAAAGAAACAAGTGAAATTAATTTTAGTACTGTGTAATTTAACCCAACATATTCCAAGTGGCATCGCTTCAGTGTGTAATCAATATAAAAATTATTGACGAGCTATTTTACATTCCTTTTTTTTGGCACTATGTCTTTGAAATCTAGTCTGTGTTTTACGCTTACTGCACATCTTGGTCTGGGTCTGCCACATTTCAAGTGCTTCATGGCCACGCGTGGGCTAGTGGCTGCAGTAGTGAACATCACAGCTCAAGAGAAAGAAGAGTGACCATTTAACTGATGTGAAAATGCTGGTCAGATAATTCCCTTGACTTAGGGTGGAAGCTGGGCTTTTGTGGAAAGTTGTCTCAAGGGGTCTATTAAATATCAAATTGCTAAGGGGAAGCTGGGACAAAGTGAGAGAGTAGCGTTGACATATATACACTACCAAATGTAAAACGGATGGCTAGTGGGAAGCTGCGGCATAGCACAGGGAGATCAGCTCGATGCTTTGTGATGACCTAGAGGGGTGGGATAGGGAGGGCGGGAGGGAGGGGATGTGGGGATGTATGTATAGTTATAGCTGATTCACTTTGTTGTACGACAGAAATGAACACAACATTGTAAAGCAATTATACTCCAATAAAGATACAAAAAAAAAATCAAATTGCTTAGTTCTCCAACTTTGGGGAATCTCTTTTACAGAAATCTATTAGGCATGGATATATGTACAAGGATGTTTGCTACAGCTTTATTTGCAACAGCAAAAACCAAAAACGGAAACACCCTGACTAGTCATGGGGGTGATGTGAGGGGGAATGGCATAGCCACCGTGTGAAATATTATACAGCCATGAAAAAGCACCAGTTAGACCTAGTGCTTGAGGGAGAGAGGATCCCACTGATGTAAGGCAAAATCCCTCTATTTGTATAAATGTTGATATGTGTGCATATGTTTAAGTGAGAAAGGCTTAGAAGGACACACCCAGCTGTTAACCCCGGAGTCTTGAGTGGGTGGAATAGGAAAAAGGAGATTGTTTACTTTGTCTTTATACACATCTGGTTGTTTGATTCCGACAACAAGCAAGAATTACTTTATAGACTACCCATAATGTTTTCTAAAAAAATCCCCCAATTTTGTCAAACCCTGCCCCCGGGTCCTAGGGCAGAACAGGCAACTTCTCTACCACTATTCCCGGCACTTCGTGGGAGCTGTTAGTTTTTTGTTTTTTTTTTTTTTAATTAATTAATTAATTTATTTATTTATTTTTGGCTGTGTTGGGTCTTCGTTTCTGTGCGAGGGCTTTCTCTAGTTGTGGCAAGCGGGGGCCGCTCTTCATCGCGGTGCGCGGGCCTCTCACTATCGCGGCCTCTCTTGTTGCGGAGCACAGGCTCCAGACGCGCAGGCTCAGTAGTTGTGGCTCACGGGCCCAGTTGCTCCGCGGCATGTGGGATCTTCCCAGACCAGGGCTCGAACCCGTGTCCCACGCATTGGCAGGCAGATTCTCAACCACTGCGCCACCAGGGAAGCCCGAGCTGTTAGTTTTTAGAAACAGGGTGAACTGGGTGAGGGCACGAGGCGACAAAACAAAAGATAAGAAACATCGGTTCAAAATGAGGCATCAAATGGACTGGGCAGGAGGAAGAGCCCTTACCAGAAACTTCAGAACATTCCCGTCTGACAAATGAACCTATCTATGAAACAGAAACAGAATCACGGACGGACGCAGAGGACAGACTGGCGGTTGCCAAGGGAGAGGGGGTTGAGGGAGGGAGGGAGTGAGAGGTGGGGATCAGCAGATGTAAGCTATCTATTATGTATAGAATGGATAAACAACAAGGTCCTACTGTACAGCGCAGAGAACTATATTCAATATCCTATGATAAACCATAATGGAAAAGAATATATATAAAAAAGAATGTTTTATATATATGTATAACTGAATCACTTTGCTGTACAGCAATAATTAACACACCATTGTAAATCAACTATACTTCAATAAAAAAAAATTCCGTAGAATCGGCTTTTACGTTAAAAAAAAGAGAACATTCCCATCTGGCTCGATCTGTGGATATCTGATGTGAACGCCATTTGAATTTGCAAAACCCACAAGTAAGGGGGTTGTAACTTAGTTTACAAAGGGTTCTTGATTGCAGAATATCTAGGGGTGGGACCCAAATGTTAGCATTTTTTAATTGAAGTATAGTTGATTTACAGTTGCTTTACAGTGTTTCAGGTGTACAGCAAAGTGATTCAGCTATACATACCTACATACATATACATATTATTTTTCAGATTCTTTTCCATTATAGGTTACTATAAGATACTGAATATAGTTCCCTATGCTATACGTAGGTCCTTGATCATCTATTTTATATATAGTAGTGTGTATCTGTTAAGCCCCAATTCCCAATTTATCCCTCCCCACCACTTTCCCCTTTGGTAACCATAAGTTTGTTTTCTACGTCTGCGAGACTATAACTGTTTTGTAAATAAGTTCATTTGTACCATTTTAAAGATTCCCCATGTAAGTGACATCATATGGTGTTTGTCTTTCTCTGGCTGACTTACTCCACTTAGTATGATCATCTCTGCATATTCCAGGTCACACCTCCCTGGGACCGGGAACGCTGGGGACACTGGGACTCCACATCCCCTTCCCTGCCATCCCTGCCCTTGCTCAGCTCATTCTCGCCCGGCTATTCCTCGCCCTTCAGGTCCCAACTCCAATGTCTTTCCCTCAGGAAGCCTTCCCTGACCACCCCAGACCTGGGCACCACCCCCCCAACACCACACTTTTTAAACTCTCACCACAGGGGTAACCAAACGCTTCATCCTGACATACCTGCCTTTCTGGTTAGAATGTAAACATCACGCGACCAGGGACTCTGATGTCTCTCTTGCTCATTGCTCTACCCCCCAGTGCCTTTCACATAGTAGGTGCTCACTAAAATCTTTGGAAAGAATTAAGTGAAGGAAGACACCTGCACACACAGTGCCCCTCTGTTCCAGTTGAACTCTCAGCCAATGTGCACAAACCCAGGCAGCCCTTTTCAAAATGGAAGAACTGAAATAATTATGAAAAGCATCCTATTTTATTTTAATTTTCCCCTTCCCCAAATTTCCTCTCTTTCTCCAATCAGGTATAATGCCTAATAAGTACCAGTCCGTGCCACTTGCATCTCTGTAATGGAGCTGAGAAGCTTTCGAAGGAAAAAAAACACTCCCTTGTTAGAAAAAGGGCGGTGGGGAAAATCCACCACTTGCCTGGGTAGAAGGAGGTCTCTGTAAGCAGCCTGAGCGCGGGCCAGGGCAGGGACACCAGCCACAAGAGGGGCTGGGGGACCAGCATGTGCAATCACGGAGGTATTTTTCCTCCAAGTGCCTCCCAGAAGAAGACAAAAACAAGATAAAAATATCTTCCATTTCTCCCCTAATTTGTAGTTTTCTGGTGTTAGCAAGGCTTATAAGACACATGCTCCCAATTAGCTGCTCTTCTTAATTTAAATGCTTCATAAATTATCTCCTGCGCGTGTGGATTATCACTTCATAATGCGAGTTAGCATTTAAATAAATAGCTGTGGTGTAGAAAATTAGAGAGGTTTACTTCTGAGGCGCTGGCATAATGAAGGAAAATACCATGGTGACTGAACGGGGGCAGGGAGAGGACGTGAGAGGACATATAGGCGTATTCGTGTTTCCCAGAAAATGAGAGTTATTTGCAAAGTCCGTTCACCCGTTGTTGGCGTCGACATTCTCTTTTATGATGGTATTTCACTGGCTCCGTCCATTTTTTTAAACTTTTGATTTTGAAATAATTATAGACTCATACAAAGTTGCAAAAACAGTACAGAGATGTCCCTAGTGCCCTTCACCCAGCTTCCCCCAATGGTGACATCTTAAATAACTAATGAAATATCACCACTGGGAAATTGACGCTGGTTCCATCCGCAGGCCTTATTCAAATTCCACCAGTTGCTCCGTCTTTTTTTTTTTTTTTCTTTTTTTTTGTCCGTGCTGTGCAGCATGTGGGATCTTAGTTCCCCAACCAGGGATTGAACTTGTGCCCCCTGCAGTGGAAGCATTGGAAGCGCAGAATCTTAACCACTGGACCGCCAAGTCCCAGCCATCATTTTTTTAAAAGCGGGCACTTCAAAGACAGCTCAATGTGCAGTGATTACGGTGATAACCTCTATCCTTTGGCGAGCACTTGCTAAGTGCTAAGCCTAATTCTGAGGCTTTGCAGTCAGTATCTTACCCAGTCATTACAGCAGCCCTAGGAGGTAAGGTCTTTTGTTATCCCCATTTTACAGATGAGGGAGCTGAGGTTCAGTGAGGATGCCCCTTATTCCAGGCCCCAAGCCGGTTAGCAATGGAGGTGGGATTAGAACCCAGGTCAAAACGATTTCAGAGCCCAAATGCCGACCCTCCCTTGGCACCAGGGTGGTGGCCGTGGTGATGGGAGCGGGTGGATTCCAGTTCCTTCCACCTCCGTGTTCTCTCTGCTTGATGTGTGCTGCCTCCCGGACAGCAATACCCTGACATCTGGCTGCTTATTCCTTCTTGAGAAAGAAATTTGGGCCATTTCCCAAGCGACTCAAATGCTTTGAGTGTTCGGTGAATGACCGTGGACATACAAGCAGGGTCGTAGGTGGTCTAATGGTCATGGGCTCTGGGCACTTTTGGCTTCATGAGCCCATTTTTTAAAAATCAAAAATTATATTTTACAAACAGATATGTTTACTTTTTTTCTTCTGCTTGGAAAAGAAATCAAAGCCCCATGTGCCCTGATCACTGTACCCCAGGACCTGATGGATGAGTCAGCCTTGCATGTAAGACTCAGAGTTTCCAGGAAGCAGTTAGAGCACCTTCATGGGTTAGGAAAGTCATGGGCCTTGAAGGATTTGGCCTTGGTGACTGTCAGCCAAAACCCACGAGGAAATAATGCTGGACAACAGGCAGAAGTTGGGAAGGTCCCACGAAATAATCTGGAGGGTATGGCTACAAACCCAGCCCCCTGGAACTCTGGGGCAGGTAACAGAGCCCCAGAGCAGAAACCACCAGTGTCATTGGGAGTGTTCTGCCCGCCCAAAGTGTTCTCTGCCCCCTGAAGTGAGGCCCACTCTCTTCTTTCTATAATTTTATGGGCCCCAAGTCAACGGCCATGCCCTCAAGTCCTGCACAGATTTTTAATTTTTTTGGCCATACTGCGAAGCTTGCAGGATCTTAGTTCCCCATCCAGGGATTGAACCCAGGCCCTCGGCAGTGAAAGCACAGAGTCCTAACCGCTGGACCCCCAGGGAATTCCCAAGTCCTGCACAGACTTCTTTTTTATTTTTTTTTTGCTTTGTTTTTTAACTCTTTATTATTTGACCATATCTTATTTTTTTTAACATCTTTGTTGGAGTATAATTGCTTTACAATGGTGTGTTAGTTTCTGCTTTATGACAAAGTGAATCAGCTATACATATACATATATCCCCATATCTCCTCCCTCTTACGTCTCCCTCCCACCCTCCCTATCCCACCCCTCTAGGTGGTCACAAAGCACCGAGCTGATCTCCCTGCCTGCACAGACTTCTAAAGTCACTTCTTGGAGTCTCATGTTTCTTCCACTTTGGGATATTTTTACATTGTGCTATAAACATAATCGGGAAGGTTGGTGATGGGGGACCCAGCCAGCCCCAGATTAGAGCTAACACAGCTATAACGGGCTTTTTTTTTTTTTTTTTTTTTTTTTTTTTGCAGGGGCATTCTGTTTCAAGGGAGTATAATTTTTACTTGAAAGATATGTTGCAATGGACTGAATGTTTATGCCCCCCTCCCCAACTCATATGTTGAAACCTAATCCCCAAGGTGATGGTATTAGGAGGTGGGGCCTTTGGGAGGTGATTAGGTCGTGAGGGAGGAGCCCTCACGAATGGGATTAGTGCCCTTGTACAAGGGACCCCAGAGAGCTCCCTCGTCCCTTCTGTCATATGAGGACACAGAAAGAAGTTGGCCTTCTGAAACCAGAAACGGGTTCTCACCAGACATGGAATCTGCCAGTGCCTTGATCTTGGACTTCCCAGCCTCCAAAACTGTGAGAAATAAATGTCTGTTGTTTAAGCCACACAAGCGATGGCATTCTGTCACAGCAGCCCAAACGGACTATGACATATGTGGACCCCAGTCACTTGATAATGTGCCAGGGGGTCATTGCTCAAGTCAGAATGATTTCTGATGAGGATGACAACAGCCTTTGGCCCTCCTCTGAGGATGAACTGGAATTCCTACCTGGCTAGGGCCACCAGATTAGAAAATAAGATGTCCAGTTAAATTTGAATTTCAGGTAACCAACGAATAATAAGAATGCCCTGTGCAATAATAAGTATGCCCCATGAAATATTTGGGATATACGTATACTAAAAAAGTTACTCATTGTTTATCTGAAATTTGAATTTAACTGGGTATCCTGTGTTTTTTATTTGCTAAATCTGGCAGTGGAGCCCAGCACCTGAGCAGACCCCTTTCATGGCACCTATGACCTGTCCCAGACCACCTGTTCCCTTCTTTCTGTCCCTCAGGAAATTACAAGTTTTCTTTTTGGTGGGGGGAGGGCAAGAATTTTGTGTCCTATTTAGCATCACTGGCACTGAACACAATGCCTGGCACTCACCTGGCACTACCTACTGTCTGCAAATATATGTTGAGTGATAACACTCACCCAGGGAGGTTTCTGTGATGAGATGGACCAGTTACTTAGAAAGTTATCTGCAATACTCTTTACTGTAGAAGGAAACCACCAAGCTGCAGCGTGGGTACCAAAGTGACCAGCCCTGGGCACCAAAGTGACCAGCCCTGGGAGTCCTTATACCTGTTAAGTATGTAACAAAAATGGCCCCTTTTACTGAGTGTTTGGGAATCACAGGCACTGGGCAAAGTATTGGATGGAACCACATCAATATGCCAGTGTTGTTCCGGTTTGGACCCACAAAGCCAGCCATTTTTGGGGGTTCATGCTTGGTGGGCGTCATCTTCTCTGATTCTCATAACAACCCATGGAGGCAGTTACTATTTGGCATCTCCTTTTTACAACTGGGGAGACTGAGGCAGACGGGGATGAAGTCACTTGTTCGAGGTCGTTCCGCTGGTGACAGAGCTTGGGTTTCAGCCCAGGCAGCTAATCATGGCTCCCAAACCTGCCCATTGAACCACCAAACTGTACACCCATGGGGATAACTTCCTGTATCCAGAGAGGGCTGCTCCAGGCTAAACTAGATGTGTGAAAACCAAACAATCCATGGACGTGTCCCAGGAGCCTTCCCTGGCACTGGTGCACGGGCCCTAGTCGTGACGGGAGCTGGCACTGACCCTCTCGGATCTCTGGATCTGGGCATCCTATTGATCACATCCACTCCTTCTCTGACAAACCCTAGTCTCTATCTCCTGCTCTGGAGACATGGCCGGGGTGCCCTGCATGTGTCAAAAACTCTGTCATAGAATTGGCATTTGTCTCTTGTAAGGGATCTGCATTTATAAGAATCTTGCTTGCTTCGAAACAAAGTTTAACGTGCATTTTAAGATCGGTATCTTTTATTTAAGTAGGGGGTGCGTGTGGTCCAGTGGAAGCTTTGCCCTGGACGACTGTGCTTTTCCTGGTCCCTGTTCTGTGTGGCTTTCTGTTGGACAGTCATACACTTAGGAAGGCCTTGTGCGTTCATTCATTCATTCATTCACCCATTCTTCCATTCGCTTAGACATGAAAATTACTGAACTGTGACCCTGACTCCATTCATCCCAGGATGGAGCTTGACTCCAGTGGCATGGGATAAGTGTGGTGGTTCACAGTGCATGAGGACACTGCTGGTTCCTATCACTCAAGGATGCCAGGGATCAAAGACCACCCTTGGAATGTTCTAAGCCCTTCGAAGCTCTTAACAAAGGGGTTTCTGAGAAGGTTCTGCCATTAGGACCAGCGGGAAGCTCACAGAGGCAACTGCCAGGGATGCGTTGCAGGGGAAACACGAGTAGGGTTGCGGCAGCAGTCTTCTGTGCAGACGACCTGTAGGGACTCACCAAGTTAGTGAAGCATGGGCGTGCAGGGATAAAGGATGGAAGCAGACAAAATGCATCCCCATCCCAGGGCAGGTTGGTAGGGGTATTCGAAATGCCCAGGGAAGTTTTCTCTGAAATAGTCAAAATTACATCTGACTACTTAAGTCTTTCCAACCCATCTGCTAATCATATTTCTTCAAATTTTATATCCCTGACCCTTGTAAAAGGATTGCATTGAAGACATGTTTTAAGCTGCATTTTAATGAGTCAGTAAGAAAGCTCAAAATTATTTAAAGCTTCTTAAAGAGGATTATATTTGATTTCTAAGGGGAATTCTGGGGTGTAGAATGGTAAAGGTGCGCCATCCTTCTGAGATGGTTTTACGTTAAGAAAGCACATCATTTTGGACAAAAACTTTTAGCTAGTTTATTGTTGGAAAGGGGGTGATTCAGTACCAGAAGACTTTTGCCACTGGCTGGCAGCATTAAGTGAGCTTGAGGTCTTCGGCAGGGGGAGGAATTGCATTTTGAGCTTTCAAGAAAATATTGGGATTCTCCTTTGCAGCTTGTTCCCTGGCCTTTAAAAATCAGAGTTTTCTGGGAATTCCCTGGTGGTCCAGTGGTTAGGACTCCATGCTTCCACTGCGGGGGGCCCGGGTTCAATCCCTGGTCGGGGAACTAAGATCACTAGAAAGCCTCGTGGCGTGGCCACAAAAAAAAAAAAAAAAAAAAAGAAAACTCAGACTTCTGATATTCTGAAAAGGACAGTCAGATTCTCCAGGTATCTGGGAGAGCCCAGCCTGGCCGTCATGTGTCATGGGGAATAGAAAATTCTAGGCCAGGGCGTATAGTTAATTTTTGTTCTAAGGTTGGTCTACAGTGGGAACATCATGGGACCCCAGGCTGGTGTCAGTCTCCCTGCTGAGGGGATGCTGGCGATTGGGGGCTGGGGGGAGGCCCACTTGGGGGCTGAGCAGATAATCCTCTTTTAACTTCCTCAGTACTTGCCGGTCACGGGGGAAATTCAGGGGAGTTGGGCAAGGAGAAAGGATAGTTTAGGGGCAGGAAAAATACAGAAGCCATGTGAAATTCGGCTGGCAGCTTTCTCTACACTGACTCACCTTTGGAGATACTTGAGAGGGAAGAGCTCAAATGTCTCACCTTGGCACTGAGTCAGGAGGGTCCTGACAGCTGCCCTCTTGGTTCAGATCTTGTCACTTCCACCTGGAGTGCAGAGCCGGACTCCTGGGGACCCCCACCAGCTGCTCTCCCTTGCGGTCTCTGCTGTACTCACCATCTGTCGGACTTTCCTAAACCACGGTACTGATCATCCCACCACCCTTGACTCACAACCATCCATGACTCCCTAAAGAAGACAGCCTGGCCCCCATACTCATCTTTCCCCTGGGTGGCTGGACCATTTTCTGCTGACCTTGTTTCTTTTTTTTTTTTCAATTAATTTTTATTGGAGTACAGTTGATTTCCAATGTTGTGTTAGTTTCAGGTGTACAGCAATGTGAATCAGTTATACATATACATATACCCACTCTTTTTTAGATTCTTTTCCCATATAGGGCATTACAGAGTATTGAGTAGAGTTCCCTGTGCTATACAGTAGGTCCTTATTAGTTATCTCTTTTATATATAGTAGTGTGTATATGTCAATCCCAAACTCCCAGTTTATCCCTCCCCCTTCCCTTCCCCCCTGGTAACCATAAGTTTGTTTTCTACATCTGTGACTCTATTTCTGTTTTGTAAATAAGTTCATTTGTACCATTTTTTAAAATTAAATTAATTAATTTATTTATTTATTATTTATGGCTGTGTTGGGTCTTCGTTTCTGTGCGAGGGCTTTCTTTAGTTGCGGCAAGTGGGGGCCACTCTTCATCGTGGTGCGCGGGCCTCTTACTATCGCGGCCTCTCGTTGCGGAGCGCAGGCTCAGTAGTTGTGGCTCACGGGCCCAGTTGCTCCGCGGCATGTGGGATCTTCCCAGACCAGGGCTCGAACCCGTGTCCCCTGCATTGGCAGGCAGATTCTCAACCACTGAGCCACCAGGGAAGCCCATGTACCATGTTTTTTTAGATTCCACATATAAGTGATTACTGAGTGAAGTAAATCAGACAAAGACAAGTATCATTTATCGCTTGTACGTGCTCTTGTTTCTGTTCGTGCTTTTGCGCCGTCTTGGCACACGTTGTGAAAAGCTGCCCCGTATCTCTCTGTCCAACGTTCCAAGTCCTTCTCCAACGCTGCCTTTTCCGGGAGGTCTGCCCCGAACCTGGCGGTCAGAGAAGGCTGCCCCCTTCTGGGAATCCCCATGGCTGTTACGCTTCCCTTACGACACTCCTGCCAATCTCCTCTGTGCCCAGGGATTCTGCATGTGTCTTTTCCTCTGCTTGGTCCCAGGGGTCGCCAGGAATGCCACACACGTGTCACTGCCGGAAAAATCCAACTCACCCCTCACTTGCTACGTCACAGACCAAGTGATCTGAGAAATCGTCCCCAAACGACCTCCCCTGGGGGAGAGGGTGGTGAGCTTCTTTCAGCTTCTGGGCCCCCAGAACTTGGCTTATCTATCTGGTCAAGCACTGATCTCTGATCTCCCGTCTCCTCATGAGCTGTAGTCAGGGACTCATACATGAGGTCAGTCCCATGAGATGGGGTCCGGCTCATCTTTTTTTCATTTTTTTTTTTTTTTTTCATTTTTTAATTGAAGTATAGTTGATTCACAATGTTGTGTTAATTTCTGCTGTACAGCAAAGTGATTCATATATATATATATATATATATATATATATATATATATATATATATATATATATAATATTCTTTTCCATTATGGTTTATCATAAGATATTGAATATAGTTCCTTGTGCTCTACAGTAAGACCTTGTTGTTTATCCATTCTATATATAAAAAGCTTACATCTGCTGACCCCAACCTCCCACTCCATCCCTCCCCAAACCCCCCCAACCCCTCTCTCTTGGCAACCACAAGTCTGTTCTCTATGTCTGTGAGTCTGTTTCTGTTTTGTAGATAGGTTCATTTGTGTCATATTTTAGATTCCACATATAACTGATGTCATATGGCATTTGTCTTTCTCTTTCTGACTTACTTCACTTAGTATGATAATCTCTAGGTCCATTCATGTTGCTGCAGATGGCATTATTTCATTCTTTATTACGGCTGAGTAGTATTCCATCGTATATCCGTACCACATCTTCTTTATCCATTCATCTGTTGATGAACATTTAGGTTGTCTCCATGTCTTGGCTATTGTGAATAGTGCTGCTATGAACACTGGGGTGCATGTATCTTTTCAAATTATAGTTTTGTCTGGATATATGCCCAGGAGTGGGATTGCTGGATCATATGGTAATTTTATTTTTAGTTTTCTGAGGAACCTCCATACTGTTCTCCATAGTGGCTGCACCAACTTACATTCCCACCAACAGTGTAGGAAGGTCCCCTTTTCTCCACACCCTCTCCAGCATTTGTTATTTGTAGACTTTTTAACGATGGCCATTCTGACCGGTATGAGGTGGTACCTCATTGTATCAATAGTTTTGTTTTGCATTGGGTCTGGCTCATCTTGACACCAAGGTGATTCCCATGACATGCAGTTTGCTCAAGGCTGGGCAATGACAGTGTCCCCACTGTGCTAGTCAGCATGGATGGCTGGATGGCATTGCTGTGTCGTGTCATTAACAGGATATGTCCCCAAACGATATGTCCAAGTCCTAACCCCCGGTGCGGGTGAATGTGAGCTTATTTAGAAATAGGGTTTTTGCAGATGTAATCAAGTTAAGGATCCCAAGATGATACCCTAGTGGATTTAGGGTGAACCCCAAATCCAATAACTGGTGTCCTTATAAGAAAAAGAAGAGAGATTTGAGACACAGACATAGGGGTAAGAGGTCAGGTGAAAATGGATGCAGAGATTAGAGTGATACACCCACAAGCCAAGGAATGCAAGGATTGCCAACAGCCCCCTGAAGCTGGGAGAGAGGCATGGAACACATCCTCCCTGAGAGCCTCCAGAAGGAACCAGCCCTGCTGATGTCTTGATTTTGGACTTCTGGCTTCCAGGACTGAGCAAAAGCAAACTTTTGCTGTTTTTAAGTCACCAAGCTTGTGGCTGTTTGTTGCAGCAGCCACAGGAAACTTGGCAACCATAAGGAGATACAGAGGAGATGTTCAGCTCAAGAGAGTGGACCTCCTGACCCGTCTGTGCTGTGACACTGACTTCCTCAGGCCTCGGGCAGCTGGAGCCATGAAGAGGCTCTTCCACTTACCTCGGTGCCTCCTATCAAGCTGATGGTTTTCTCTGTGCTCTGGGATAGTAAGAAGGCTGTAGGAGATCATACAGGCACCAGCCAGGGGGGCCCAGGGTCAGGTACCCCTGGTCTCCCAGCCCTGCCTCTGGCAGTTAGCTGGGTGACCCTGGACATGCAGGTAGCCTTGCTGAGCATTAATCTGTAAAACTGGGATAAGAGGAGCCCTGCTTCATAGGTTACAATGAGAATTCATTCATTCATTCACCATTCAGTGAAGATTTATTGAATACCTACTATGTGCTAAGAATTATTCTAGGCACTGGAGACAGAGCAGTGAACAACAATAACAAAAAAACGATCCCTGCCCCACGAAGCTCACATGTTAGGGGGGAGAGAAAGATGATGATCAAAATTCATCAGAAAAACACAGAGTTGGTGATAAGTGCTTTGGAGAAGCACAGAGCAAGCGAAGGGATGAGGAGAGGCTGGGTGCAGTTTAAATTAAAGGTCAGGTCAGGAAGAGTCAAGGGGTCAGCGGGTGTCAAACACCGAGCCCTGACTAAGACAGCAGGCACATAGGAATTGCTCAACACATAGTAGCTCTTTGTACTTGTCGTATCAGCTCGGGCTGCTATAACAAATTGTCACAGACTGGGAAGCTTAAACAACATTCATTTCTCGCAGTTCTGGGGCCCTGCAGGGTTGGGTTCTTGGTTTACAGACAGCCAACTCTCTGGCCTCTTCTTATAAGGGCACTAATCCCATTCGTGAGGGCTCCACCCTCATGACATCATCACCTTCCAAAGGCCCCACCTCTTAACACCATCACACTGGGGATTAGGTTTCAACTTAACGGATTTGTGGGAGAGAACATAAATATTCAGCCCATAATGATACTCAGGACCGGAAGGAGTTCCTGCTCCCCCTTTGCTATTTCTAGCTGCAGGATGCTCTGTGCATCCTCTGCCCCTCAGTCAGTTCAGGACCCTCCTCCTGGCTCCCTCTCTTGGGCATTCTGAAGGCCAAGGCAGGCATGGGGTGGGGTGAGGAGAGGATGGCTGAACTCACCAGGCTGCAGACAGACGGGCAGCCTGGGAGCGGGCACGCTGGGTCAGAGCCAGTGGGCGTAAAGGAGGGGTCGCTGTGATGGCTGAGCCTGGGATGGGGGTGGGCTGCCGCAGCCACCTGCTCCCTCACGCATCCAGTTGTTCCCGCTGGGAATATGAAAAAGCCCCAAAATTTGCAATTTCTTTGAAAACAAAGAGAGCTAAGCGGGGAGGCTGTAGAGTTAGCGTGAGGAAAGGGGATTTGTCTTCTCCCTTCTCATCTACCCAACCTAACCAGTCTCACAGCTTTGCTGCTTCCACTGGGGCAGCTGGGAAGATGGGTATCAGCCAATGTACAGTAAAGGGTTAACTCAGCAGGTCTGGGTTGTCCACACGCTGCACATTCTGAGAAAGGACTGGCCTTGGCCTCTGGGAGGTAAACCTCTGACCTCTAAGCCTTGGGAATGTCCTGCCTGATTAGAGTGTCTAGTTTCCCCGGGGGTCTGGGCCATGCCAGTTGGTCCATACTAACAATGCGACTGACGGCGGGGGTGAGGGGGAGCAGGTGTGGGTTGGGCCACATAGTATCAGCTCAGCCTCTGGAGGGGCTGGAGACTAAGGTCAACCACATGAGGGATCGGCCACATCTATGCGACCAACTCCCAGTAAAACCAGGGACACCAGGCTTGGGTGAGTTTCCCTGGTTGGCAATATCCTGTGCATATTGTCACACGTCACTGACATCAGAAGTAAACACTCTCCACTGGGAGAGGACAGCTGGTCTCTCCTGGACCCTGACTCATACACCTCTTTCCTTTACTGATTTTAGTCTAGATCCTTCTGCTGTAATAAACTACAGCCATGAGTATAGTGGCTTTTCTGAGTTCTGTGGGTCCTTCTGGTGAATTGTTGAACCTGAAGATGACCTTGTGAACCCATGAGCGGCACCCAAGCATTTGGCCTCTGCTTATCCCTGAAGTCTCTGTATGAGACTGAGGGGCTTGTGCCAGCATCTCTGTGTGGGGCAAGATGTGTGTTACAATCCTCTGTGGGCCAGAGAGAACCCACCCGGTCAGATGATTGAGCCTGTGATTGGCTGAAGAAGTGGGCACTCCAGCCTCAAGCCTTCAAACAGACAGCAGCCAGGGAAACTCAGGCGGATATCTGGTTTACCTCACAGGTTGCGATGCAGGGTCAGTTTTCCCCCAGTTGCTCTGTCAGTGCCAATGGCATCGGGTGTGTGTTCAACCCTCCAGACTTCAGAAGGTGCACGCTCAGAGAACAGCAGTGGATTCCTCTAATAAGCAAAACCCCATTGGCTTTTATTACTTTGGGCAAAATAAAATTTGCTCCTGAATAAGCAAGAGCTCCCTGACAGCTCTGTCGATGCGAGGTGTCCTATTTGAAAAGATATGAGAGGCAAGGGACAAGAAATGTGAGGCTCCTCCAAGGCAGGTGGGGCCTGGCACGGGCTCGAGGTGACAACGAGAGGACTAATAATCTAATGAAGAAGAGGGCTGGGCGTGAAGACGTTCATCTCAGCCTAGCCCTTTAAAACCAAAATGATGGAGTTCATTTGCATTTAGATCTCCTTGGCTCCCTCTTTCCATCTAAAGACAAATCCTCACAAAAGGCTGCTTAATTAGACCAAATTAGAAATCCGGTCAGCAGCTTGTCATTCATTACAAAATGCTGTTCTTTTTCCATTTTGGTAATTATGGGCTAGTCTATACCAGTTTGTAAGCATTCACTCCAGCCATTGAGTATGGCTAGCATTCCTGATTTTGTGCAGAGAAGAGGAAAATTATTCAGTTGCACCAAATCTGTCTATTTTATAAGTTGGATCAAGACCATCATCACTGGAGTCTTTTACAATAGTGGGTATTCTCACTCTTAATTCTTTAATGATTAATTGGAGGAGCAGCACAGAGCTTGTTAATTTCCAAGACTAAAAGCTAAGTACAAACAGACTTCACATGTAGCAATTACGCCGTATATTTAAAATCTTTACCTGTGTTATGCAGCCCTATTCCATCTGAGAAGCAGCCCATTAAATCATTTATAGCACAGCCCCTCGTCCTGAGCAGTTAATATTGCTCAGCTGTCTTTTGCATTGAACATCTCTGGGGGAGCTCAGACCTTCTCTCCCATGGTTCATTCCCCCCTGCCAACCATGGAGCCTTGGTATTTCCCGTTTTCAGTTGTATGTAGCCAAGGGTGGGTGGGTGTATGGGAGGGCCTTGGAGGACGGGGCTTGGTTTGGCTGATCCAAGGTCTTCATCATCCCATTCTCCAAATCCTTTCCATCCATTGTACATGGTGCAGCTCAGCATCTAGAGGATTTCCTACAAGCCCGGGGAGGGGCCTCAAGGTGGCTGGTGGGTTGTGCCTGAGAAACCATGGATGGAGTTCCATCCCAGGGCAGCACAGTTGGCTTTGCTTTGGTCATTCCGGTTGAGTGCAGGTGGGCAGGTCACCAGGCTCAGATGCTGCTGATGGAGGTGGCACAGGTAGCATCAACTCTCTCTAATAATAATTGCCACCCAATCCTACCACAGATATTTCGTGAGGCCTATTACACGTGGGACACTGAATGGTCTCTCCTCTCACCAGGCCTGTGAATTGGGTGGTGTTGACGGATGAGCTGACAAATGGGAGAGTTGACACTGACACCCAGACCAGGCCCACCATGACCCTAAAGCTTTCCCACTGTGCTGCTCTGCCTCCTTGAACCAAAGACTCGGATGACATGGATCCAACTGACGTGGATCCAGACATGCTCCAGAAAAAGAATGGCAGAGCCAGAGGGGCCCAGAGATCAACGAGCTCTGCTCCCTCATCTTACAGACGGGAACACCAAGGCCAGAGAAGAGGAGAGGGAGCCTCCTCCAGGCTGCCCTCCTGGATTGGTCCTCCCGTTTAGCCTCCCATCTCCCAACCCTCCTGGTTGCTGCCCACCTGTCATAGTCACAAGGCAGGAAACTGCCGGTTCTGCTGCTCCCACTGAATCCAGAAACTCCTACCTTCCTGTGGGCTCAGAGCAGACCAGGCTGGCCTTTTCCACTTTTTGCCCTCGTAGCTCAACTTCCCGGAGGGTTTAGCCCAAACAAGCAGATTTTTAGCCCATTTTGCATACCCCTTAATATTACACTGGCATCTGGCCATTGATAAGATACAGCCTCGTGGTCGTAAGACCCTCAGGCCACTGCTGACCTTTGAGATCTCAGACGCAGAGACTCTCTGGCTTGCTCTGGGCAACATCACCTGGACGCCTGAGCCCCTCTCTGGTCCCCCCTCCCCCAGAGTTCCCCTGCCCTCCTCCCCTTCTGGATGGTGGCCCCCTCGCCCATAAGCCCCTGGACAGTCTCACAAGCCCTCTTCCCTCTTACACTCCGACCAAGTGCCACCAACAAAGCTCGTGGTTAATGCCTCCCATGGTCGTGTCTTTTTCCTCCCTCCGCAGCTAGACTATCATCCATCTCTGAAAGCTCCAAGGGACCAATCACAGCGTACTATGCCCCGTACTTGGCTGCCGCCACCTCTGCCATATAAAAGAAGCATTGCTTAAGGCCCGGCCTCACTGTCCTATAAAACGGCAACCCAGAACCCACCAGGAGACAACCCCGAGGCTGCAGAGACAGGGGAGAGGTAGGACCCTGCCTGCTCTCCAGCTGCCCAGCTTTGTGCTGGAATCCACAGCCGTCCTTATCAACCGGCTTCATTTTAGAGCCCCTTCCTCCCCTCCTGTGATCTGCTGTGCTAACAGGTCAGCTGCCACTTTGTGTTAAACTCCTTCTCACTTATTACAATACCAGGTTTTTATTGACATGGAAATAAAACTTACAATCAATGAGATATTATGAAATATACATCAAAACAAAAGTCACTAGAGCTGGCGTTTTCATCTGTTCTCGGGAAGGAACAAGGGTTCATCGGGGTGAAAAAACACTGAACATTTTTCTTCCCTATTACATGATGCGATTTTCAATGAATCTATAAAGAAAATGAAAACATAAATAGCGTAACCAAACAGAATGAACCCTGCAGCTGTCAAAACTTAAAACAGTTCCATTTTCCTTTGATTTCTGTTTTAAGTTTTGAAAAGTACATAGATCATTCCCTGATTTTTCTTTTTCTTTTTCTTTCTTTCTTTTTTTTTTTTTTTTTCTTTTTGGTAGGGAGCCTCTTTCTTAAATCTGATTCCTCTATGGCCCACTGGCTTTGAGCCTTGGCAGATGAACAGACCAAATGACCAAATGAATACGCCATTTACTTCTTATGCCGTCAGCCCTACCTCGGTAGAGGGGACCTCTTATTCTATTCCTTCTCCACGGTCTGGAAACGTACCCCTTCCCTCGTTGGTGCCACATCAAAGTGGACTTAGCGTTTCTTCCTTTACTAAACTACTGGCACACGGGAGAAGGAGGGCAAAGGAGGAGCCCTTCCCAGCTGGTGGGCACCTGCTGCGTGCCCGGCACCTCACGTCGGTCATCTCTTCTAAATCTTGTCATTACACCCTGGGGTGGGGGTGGTTATCCCCGATTCACGAATGATGAGGAACTGAGACTCAGAGAGGTGAGGGAGGATCAGAGCCTGCGTTCCGTTCCCGTCTGTCTACACCAGGTGGAAGCGGCGAGGACCTCTGAGATGGCCTACTTGAGTGATTTCATAGTTTTCTTAAAATCAAAGAACCCTTTCTTCCAAAGAAGTCTGACATGGAGACCCCCATAAATAAAGGGTGTCTCCCAGCGGCCGTCTGGCTGACTCAGGATGCGGGCTTTGTGTTCCGGGAGGCTCTCCTTTGCATCCACCTGAGGTTCTCTGAGCTCCACTCTGATCTCCTCCATGGTCCCGGGGACGGGCAAGGCAGGGCCTCGGCGGGAGAGGAGGAGCCAGGCACAAGCATCCAGGTCTCTGGACCCGCAGTCCAGAGCTCCTTCTCCCCCTTCCCCCAACAGCGGCCTTCCAGAAGCGAGGCCACGCCACACAGAGGAGGGACAGAATGTGAAACGGAGTCCATCCGGTTTCACTGGTCCTCGGGTTTCAAACAAATATTCGTGAAGCTCTAAGACGCCTCTAAAAGACATGCCTGCACCAGCTTCTGCCGTACGGACCATCAGAGCAACACGACTGGGGTGGGAAATGGTCCCCCAGCCCCCGAATCCACCTCCGCCAGTCTCACCTCCTTGAAGCTGAGCAATGTCTTCCAACCACGTTGTCCCACAGCGAGACAGCAGCCACTTCATTTGCATTTCTTTCCTCTCCCATCCCGAAGAGAGACAGAGAGGAGTTTCCTAAATTGCCCGGATGGGAGGCATGGCATACCTTTCCTGTGGACGTATTAATTTTTCTTTTTATTGAGGCAAAATTTACATAAACTTAACTATTAACCATTTTTTCAATGTATGATTCGGTGGCATTTAGCACCTTTACAATGCGGTGCACTCACCCTCTCTATTTAATTCCAAGACGTGATCATCACCCCAAAAGGAAATCCCGCAGCCACTAAGCAGTCACTGCCATTCTCCCCTCCCCCCATTCCTTGGCAATCACTTATCTGCTTTCTGTCTCTGTGGATTTACCTATTCTGGACATTTCATGTAAATGGAATCACACATTATGTGGCCTCTGTCATCTGGCTTCTCTCCCTTAGCATATGTTTTCAAGGTTCATGCATGTGTGAGGACTTCATTCCTTTTTACGGCTGACTAATATTCTACTGTATATGGATAGACCACATTTTTTCCATTAACCAGTTGCTGGACATCTGGGTGCTTTCCATCTTTTGGCCCTTGTGAATAATGCTGCTGTAAACATGCATGTACACATATTAGTTTGAACACCAGTTTTCAGTTCCCTTGGGTCTATAGCTAGGAGCAGAGTTTCTGGGTCACACGGTAATTTGACGTTTAATTTTTTGAGGAGCCATCAATTTTATAGCTAGTTCTCTGTTCACACAAATGGAGACAGAGTTGCTGATAATTCCACCCAGTGGACAGGCTAATGACATCCACCGGCTAGTATGACTGTTTCTTATTGAGAACTTTCCAGGCCCTCTGCTGAGAACTCCCCCTGCATCACGAAATGCTCCAACAACCCTCCGAGCTGGGTACCCCCATTATACCTATTTGATAGGTGAGGAAACTGGGGCTCAGAGGTTCAGCAACTTGTTCAAGGCCACACAGAGTTGAGAAGCCAGAATTCCAACCTGGGCATTTGGCCCCAAACTTGTGTTTTTACGCATCAAACTGTAAAGTCCCAGTAAGCTGCCAAATGATTTCTGTTTGGAGCTGGAATGGGATGGGCCGTAGGCAGGCAGCAGCCAATCTGCAACTAGCCAATAACGTTGCTAATTATGCCCGGCTCAGACTGTTAGGAAACTGAGTCTACCTTCTTTAAGCATGCCCCAGCTGTGCATTCCCAGAGCTGGGGGCTGGGGGCTGGGATTAAACCCCACGCCGTGGATAACCCACAAAACAGGCGAGTGACACTTAGCAAAGCATTACCCCGGTGACTTCTCTCCATCAGGGCGTTTAGCTTTATCCCTTGTGTGTTCAGAAAATGGCCAGTCTTGCCCATAGCAGCTCCATTTACTGGGCACCCTCTCCGCATCCACTGTGGTGCCGAGATCATCTTGTTTACTCCTCTCAGCCACAGACCTAAGGTGGTGTGCTGTTTCCCCCATTTTACAGATCGGGAACTTGGGGCGCAGATAGGTTGAGTGACTGTTTCAAGACCACGTAGGTGTAATTGACAGAGCCCATGTTGATCCTGACGTTCCAATTCGAGAGCCCTGCTTGTAAGAAGGAGTCCATCCTCACCACCTCCCAACCGTGGAGGTACCGTCTCTTTTAGGGGCTTCTGACGTTACCCAGGAGGAAGTTTCTGGGAGTTCATTTCCCAGGACAATGAGCTACCTCTTGAGAGTGGCTTGGGTCTGCTCGTAATCAGGTGATCCCTAGCCACTTTTCATTGCTTTAAAAAAAAAAAAAAAAATCCAAATCATGGTGTTTGTTCCTTCCAACCTCTCATGTTTGCCTTTTTCGAAAGGCTGTGCGTTTCCCCTCATCCACCTAAACCTGCTGTTGAGTTACTGGCCCCCCGAGGCCGCGGGCTCAGAGCGAGGCATCCGTGCACTTTGCTGCTTGCTGCCTTCTCGGAGTGTAATCAAACATCAAGCTAAGTAGCACATAAATCTCTCGATCTCATAAGCTGCACAGCGAGATCATGTAAATGCAAATGAAGGAGCTGGTTTCAAGCTGTCGAGGGGGAGGGGAGAGAACGCCGGGGCCCTGTCACCGTGACTGCCTCACGCGGCAAGGGCCATACATCAGCTGCGGTAACGGTTCTGGCAGCACCGAGGGAGCCAGGGCTGCCCCGGGGAGGACGGAAAAGCCAGGCAGGTGGCAAAACACAGGCAGCCCTGGGTCGTGGGAACCAGGCAGGGGCCGGCCGAGTGGGGTGGCCGGGCAGGTGCAGTGGGGCCTGGAGAGGTGTCCGCACTGCCTGGGGCTCCCCTTGTCCTGAGCTGGTGAACTGCTCTAGTAATAGCAACAATGACAGCAGTAACAGAGGCCACTGGATATTGGGCTCCAATCCTCGGCCTGGGGAGATTTTACAGGTGAGGAAAGGGGACCAGACAATTCACGTGACTTGCCCAAGGTCACACAGGAAGTGGCAGAGCGAGGTCTCAGCTCTGGGACATTAACCTGCTGGTTTCCGGTATCCTCCTGCTGGACCTGCGGCTCTCCCCTCCCCTCCCTTTCCTCCCCGACCCAGCGGCGGCCAGCTCAGCCCCCATTATAAACTTGATGACACAGGAGAAGAACCTTAACTTTGACCCTTGGCAGGAGTATAGAAAATAGAAACTTTGGCTTTAACTCTGCCTTTTGACTTTTTAATTATAAAAGTAAAATCTCAGTACCCATCACCCCCACCCCACCCCCCGCCCCCGCACCCTGCCCCTGCCCAAAGGCTGCACCTCTAAGGACATATCCTCACACAATCACTTACGTTGTTATGTTTCCTTCCAGTATTTTTTCAATGAATTTTTTCTACATGTTGTAACAATAGTGTGTGTAAATTTTTGAATCCTGCTGATTTTTTTTCACTTAACGTTATTTTATATGCCTTTGATCATATATGGATGTGGTCTTCTGGTGTGTGGTTTTTCAGTATCATTATGCGATGTTCAACTGCCACTCACACAATGCACATCGTTCAAAGAATCCGGCTTCTGAGATGACGCCGGAGTCCTTTGATGCATAATGCACCTTATTTCACATGATTGTTTATCTGACGTTCTCATTATGGAAATAAATAAATATCCTCTATGCTAATCATGATCACAATTTGCATTTATATTGTGCTTTTCATTCGAGAATCTTAAGTTGTTTTATAACAATGAACTCCCCCTCCATGAGCGAGATGGGACATGTGTGCATGTGCGTGTGTGGGCAGAGCCGTATACAGATATTTATTTAATAACTACCAGGCAATAACTGTGGGATTTCATGGAACTACGCTTTAATAGGATGTGGGAAAGTGAGTGGAGACTTCTCAACTGTCGAGCAAACATACATTTAGTTCAGACTCTGGACGAGAGTGTTAATGAGCTACACTGTTCTGTGGCTGCCAGGAGGTGGGAGTGGTGCCTTTAGGGGGCTTAGTCCTCATACATGAACACCTAAGATTGGTCTAGAACCCAGGCATCAAGCTCCCAGACAGATCTAAAACCCATCTTGGAAATGACCACCAGCTCGTTTGTCCAGAGTGAGGTCCAGTTCAGACCGTCCAAGAAACGAAGCCAGTTAATTTCACCCATTTTCACCTCTTTGGTTAAGACTCAAAGTTAAGACATTTTAAAAGTATATGAAGTGGGAAATCATTAGACTGGAGTTGCAAGTTTGGGTCACTTGTTTTGAAGTTGTCCCAGGAAAATGGGCTCTGGCACAGCTCTGGGGATAGGGGTCCTCCTTCCTGGGTCTCAGGTGACTTTAGTAGCCTGTGGGAAACGCCACTGGTACTTGCCTCTGGAAAGCCCCAGAGGTCCTGATGCTGGTGACGGGCTGCTCCAAGAGGACTTCCGGGCCAGGGGCTGCCTGCCTGGCCCAGTTCTCATTGCAGGTTTCCAAGGCTTGGTCCTTGATGTCGGGGAGCGGAGGGAGCTGCCGTGCAGAAGGAGCCCAGAGAATCCCAGGACCCCCTGGGACAGGGAGCGAGATGGTTTTAATTAGAGCTGAGAGATGGGAAATAAGGCAGCGAGGGATGACATCTTAATGAGGTTTAATGAAGCTGTCTGCTGATGGGGACAGCTGTCACCCAGAGCTGTATTCTAGCCAAGCCACTTTGTGACAGAGGAAACTCAGAAAAAGGCACAGTCTGAAAGCAGCTGAGAAGGGCGGGGTGGCCAGACTCAGAGCTGGGGTTTTTCTCCTGCATTGGCCTCTTGATTCTAACACCTCAACAACAAGGGATTCCAGCTAGTAGGCCAGATTTGAATAGCTTCCAATATTTCACAATTCCCCTTTGTGCAAAGCTAAGGTATGCCTCTGAAAAGACCTTGAGGATCGTGCACGAGATGTCTTAGAATTCAGCCATAAGAAACGAGAATACAGGGAGGGCTTGCATTTGGGGGCTGAAAGGGATCCACCATCCCATCCCTTTCTGAGACTCAATTTCCCCATCTGTCTAGTGGTGACCACGTGGCCTCCGTTATAGAGATGTTGTGAGGGGCCACTGTAGGTGAGCACAGAGTTATGATGTCAGAGGGCTGGGTTTAACGCCAGCTCTTCCATTTACTACCTGGGTGCCTTTGGGCAAGTGTGAACCCCTTTAAGTTTCAGTTTTCCCAACCGTCAAATGGGAAAACAACCTCCCAGTGAGGTTGGCAGAGTTCAAGGTGAAGCACGAAAAGCTCTCAGGACACAGTAAGTGCTCAATAAAAGTGTTTGCTAAATGAGGTCACGGGGCATAACATGAGCCTTGCACGTAGGAGGTGCCCAATCAATGTTCACTCTCTTCCTCATTTCTTTCTTTACTTCTGTAGTAAAGAGAACAAGGTGGTTCCCAGGGATCCCTGGGCAGGGAGGGTGCTCTCAGCCTTCACATGGCCCCGCAACTGTGCCATCTGCCCCAGGACCTTTGGACATTCCAGCTGAGAGCCATCTCTCATCCTATTCTGGGCTGGAGGGGCAGGATGCCTGGGGGACTCAGGTGGCCAATCAAAGCTGAGATTTGTGGTCACATCTCATCAGTTTCACGACCAGTTTGCCTGCATCTAGAAGTTCAGGGTCAGGAGCTCCTCTGAGCACCTGTTTATCAGTCCTTAGCTGGTCCCCTGAGGTGCCCAGAGACCTGTAGTTTCCTCTGTCAGGAAGCTATTCTCTGTAGGCTTCTAGAAAGCCCCTCTGGACAAGGTGGGGAGGGAAGCCCAGGGTCGGTGCCGGGCCCTCTCACCTCTGGCTGGGTCCTCTTTGCTGCTTCCAGGGAGCCCCTCGGAGAACCCTCGGCACTCCTGTTCTCACTGGCTGTCCCACTGGAATCTTCTTCAGGTTGGCTCTCTCCCCAAAATGCCAATCCAAGATCTGGATCTTCTCTCCTTTCCAGCCCTGGCCCAGGCATGACTTAGCTGTCCTGTGTCCAGGTCACTGAAATGACGGCTCTTCCCATAACGCACAGTCCATACATCAAACGGCAGCCTGTAGCTGGGGCTCTCCTGGACAGAAGGCTACTTATGTCCTCTGTGTGTATGGAGGGCGCCGTGCAAACAAGTCAGATGCACCTGTTCTGCGTGAGCAAAATCCAGTCTGCAGAGCTAAGGTCCGCGCACAGGACAAAACAATGGAGAGTCCCGGGCAGTTGCTGCTAAGTGCCAAGAGGCAGCGAAAACTGCGTGGAGTCAGATGTGGGTTCAGATCCACCCTTGGCCACTCATTAGCTGGGAGGCTTTGGGCAAACAAGCCCCTACAGCTGTCTGGACCTCCCTTTCCCCCCCGAAAACCCGTGTAGTTTCCAGGGCTGCTTTACGCGTTAGTGGTACCCTGGGGGTCAGTGAAGCGCCCCCGTGGAGCCTGGCCCACGGTTGCCATGATTACGGTGTTGCCGTGGTCGGTGGTGGTGGCACCAGGGCGGGGCCAGTCGGCCCATCTCGTTGGGCAGCTGAGCTGGTGATGGGTGAATACACTGCTCCTCCAGGGCATTCACATGTTAACGCAGGGACTCTGAGACACACGGCCCGAACCTAAAGGATCAAACTGCCAAGGGTGGAATTTCAAGCATGACGGTAATATCAGGACCCCACCGCTCTTGCGACATGTGGCCGCCTTGCAGACGGATGCGCTCTGAGGGAGGGCGGGGGGGCGGGCAGGACCGCGGGGTGTGAGGGGCACCCACATCAGGTCGGGAAACAGGACCAGTGCCCCCGAAGACTCCTTGTGCTGCTTGCAGCCACCATCCCCACCCCCATGGCACCCACCCTCCCGACTTCTGAAACCAGACGTTAGTCATGCTGTGTTCGAACTTCATTTGCATGGAACAGTGCCTGCCTTGTGTGTCCAGCTCCTTCTGTCCCACATTTGTGTGAGACCCGCCCAGGTGGTTGTGTAGAGCTGTTCTCTCGTTCCCGGTGCCATCGAGCAGTTCCTAACCTATTGGCATTTGGGGCCAGATGACTCTTTGTTGTTGGCTGTGGGGCCTGTCTTGCGCATTGTGTGATGTTTCGCAGCATCCCTGGCCCCCACCCACTGGAGGGAGGGTAGTACTGCCTCCTAACTGTGACAGCCAAAAACGTCTCCAGACGCAGGCAAATGTCCTTGGGGGATGGGGGCACAATTGCCCCCAGCTGAGAACCACTGCTATAGAGTGTTCTATTGAATGAATATGTCACCATTTTTTTTTTTTATCCACCTGGGATGGCCATTTGGGTAGTTTCCGCTGCTTGGCTATCACAAACTGAGCTGCTATGAGCATTCTCAGACATCTCTTTGGGTGGACTTGGGCACTCATTTCTGTTGGGTGTCCAGGAGGGAATTGTTGGGTTATCAGTAGGCATATGTTTAGCTTTCATAGATACTGCCAAACAGTTTTCCACAGTGGTTGTACCAATTTACATTCCCACCAAGAGCATGAGTGTTCCAGTTCATGTCTTTACCAATATCATCGAGTTTTTTATTTTGTACTTCTCAGACGTTGAGCACCTTGACATATGGGTCCTGGCCACTTGGACATCCCCTTAATAAAGTGCCTATTCAAGTCTTTTGCTCGTCTTTCTATAGGATCGTCTGCCTTTTTCTTATTGATTTGTAGCAGCTCTTTATATATGATGAATAACAGCCCTTTGTCAGAAATATGTATTGCAAATACCTTCTCTCACTCTATAGACTCACACATTTTTAGAGCTAGAGGCAGTCTGTGCTCCCCTATCAAACCCTCTGGTGGCCTTGGTTGTCATTACTTGTTCAGTTTGTCCTTTTAGCAAGATAAGGAATTTCATAAGGGCAGGGGGCAGTATGTGTCTGCTTTGTTCACCTTAGAACTCCTGGCACAGAGCTTGGTGCAGAGGAGACACAAAATAAATATTTGTGCAGCAAACGAATGAGCGACTTTCCCACTGGGATGACCATTGCAGCCCAAGGCTTCAGTATTTCTGGCCGTCGTTGATTCCTAGGCAACCCTCACTAAAAAGCGTGGAGATTGAGGCACCCGCCTGCTTCCGTGCCTCCTTCACCGCCAGGCCCCGCCCAGTGGCAGCCTCTGAGTCTGTCTGTCGTTCCTCTGCCAGCTGGACTTCTGCCCACCTGCACCTGCCAGAGGGAGGCGGGGCCTCTCCCGGAGAAGTCACATTTTAATTAACTTCCCTTGCCGTCACCTCACCGGAGAGGCCAGATCATTTTCATAAACAAATGAGGAGCCAGGGCTTTGTCTGCAGCTCAGAGTGAATCACACGGAAGGAAATCCAAACAAACCACCCAGCCAGGGCCCCCACCTGAAACTCAGAACTCTCAGCTCTCGAGGGAGGTAAAGGCCTGGGATTTGAGATGAGAAGGAAGAGGGAGAAAAAGGATGAGGCAGTGTGTAGGAAAGAACTGCCAGAGTCTCCAAGGAGGCAGTTGATTCATTCATTCACTCACTCAGCCCCTCTTTACTAGCATCTGTTCTCTGCTGATCTCTTTGAAAAAGAGGGGTGAGAATAAAAACTACGTGGCATGTGGGGAATCTCTGTACTTTCTGCTCAATTTTGCAGTGAACTTTACATTGCTCTAAAAATAAAGTCTATTTTAAAAATAATTAACCTTAAAAGGAAGGAAGGAAGGAAGGGAAAAAAGAAGCAAGGAAGGGAAAAAGGAAGGAAGAAAGCAAGGAAGGAAGGGAGAAAGAAAGAAAGAAGGAAAGAAAGAAAGAAAGAAAGAAAGAAAGAAAGAAAGAAAGAAAGAAAGAAAGAAAGAGAAAGAAAGGAAGGAAGGAAGGAAGGGAAGAAAGGAAGGAAGGAAGAAGAAGAAAGGAAGGATGGAAGGATGGAAGGAAGGAAGGAAGGAAGAAGGAACGAAAGACTTAGCAGACAGTCTACCGAGGGAGACAGACATTAAACTGATCATCACACAATTAATGACTTAATTACACTACTTTGTAATCTTTAATGGCTTTACTGAGATATAATTCACATACTATACAATTCACCCATTTAAAGTATATGATCCAATGGCTTTCAGCATATACACAGGATTGTGCAACCAGCACCACAATCAATTTTAGAATATTTTCATTATCCCCCAAAGAAGCCTTATACCCCTTAACCATCACCCCTCAATCATTCCACTCCCCTCTCCATCTCAGCCATGGGCAACCACTAATCCACTTTCTGTTTCTATGGATTTGCCTGTTCGGGACATTTCTTGTAAATGAAATCATACAACCTGTGGTCCTTTGTGACTGGCTTCTTCACTGAGCACCATTTTGTAATGGCCAGTCCATGCTGAAGCAGGTTCTACTGCGTAATTTTGAAGTGCCCTAAAGGTGGAGCTCAGGGCCCTGTGGTGCCATAGACAAGGAAGTTTGTCTGCACTGAGGGCAACCCCGGAGGGCTTCCCAAAGGAAGTGGTTTTTAATCTCAGGCATTTAGAGAACACCTGTTACGTGCCACCAGGAAAAAGAAGTCAATAGAAGCCAATAGAAGACTGTGTAGGATAGTATATTCCAGGCAGGCTGGCCCAGCATGTGCATTCCTGGAAACGGAGAAGGTCATTTCAGTTCTAAGCCCCAAATGAATAGAATGGATAGTAAGTGTTACCAGACCCAGATGAGGGAGAGGCCACAGTGAGCCCGAGGGGTCCAGAGAGCTTGAAGAGTAAGAACCAGAAAGGGGAGGGCAGGCCAGGAGCAAAAGAGGCTGGGGCTCTGGCAGACCTTTCAGGGGTGGGGAGTGGTCTATTGTGCCTAAATCTCAGGACCACGTGGAGTATCCAGGAAGGCAAAGCTGCAGAGGCAGATGGGGTTGGAGGGTGCAGGGCCCAGACTGCCAGCCCAAGGGAGGGGTTTCTTCCGAGACAGTGATGAGCCTTTATGGGTGGTCCCACATCATCCACCTCTATGCGCCCAGGTCTCCGGGAGCCAGAGAAAAGGGGAGAGAGATTGATGGGGAAAGGAGAAAGGGTGAGCCCGGAGCCACCAGACTATCTGGACAGGCTTTGGTGAGGCCAGAGCCAGGGATGTCCTGGGAGATGTAACACCCTGCAACTGGGAGCCCACTGCCTGGGGCCCGTGGGGGTGGGAAGAGCAGCTGCACCCACCCAGCTCAGTAAGGTCCATGGTCCCCGGGGCCTGATGGCACTGGGAGCGTCACACACCTGGTTGGTATCTCTTTAGCAGGTGGACTTGAATGTGGGCTGGAGACACAGCCTGGGTTCAAATCTCAGCTCTGCCACTTCTTCCCGTGTGGCCTCGTGCAACCTGTTTTGACCCCTCTGTGCCTCAGCTTCCCCATCTGAGACATGGGGACAGTGGTGGGCTGCCTCACAGGGCAGCTGTGAGGACTAAGTAAGAGAGGCATGTGAAGAACCCAGTGCTGTCTGGAACACAGACCTCTGCAGGTGTCCATTGATGGAGAGCAACGATCTAAGCACCGTACGGGACAGGACCTCTGAGCTCAGGGAGCTGCTAGTCTAAAGAGAGGCAGTGCAGCATCATGCCTAAGTGCTTCACCCCGAAGCCAGACACAAGTGCATCTGACATCCAGCCCCATCCTTTAGGAGCCGTGGATCGTGACCCCGCCACTCTGGGTCTCAGCTTCCCCACCTGTACAATGGGG
Organism: Eschrichtius robustus; assembly: GCF_028021215.1. Taxonomy (NCBI): domain Eukaryota; kingdom Metazoa; phylum Chordata; class Mammalia; order Artiodactyla; family Eschrichtiidae; genus Eschrichtius; species Eschrichtius robustus. The sequence goes on along the minus strand of NC_090833.1, from coordinate 4,222,721 downwards.
GAGATGATGTGGTTGATAATAGAGCAATTTCATCCCTACAAACCCCTTCTGGTGGGTTAAGGAGTTGACCAGAGACCCAAAGAGTGAGAATGGCGGTCCAGCCGCCAGGAAGGTGACAGTGGGCCTTGTCACTGTATCCCCACCCTCAGGTGACATCCAAGGAGGCAGCTCCAGTGACAATGATTTGAGCCGTCCCCAGTAGGAATGAAGGGTTAGGGAGGAAAGATGCCCCCTCCCTCAAGGGTGGCCCCAGGTGAGTCTCCGTGAACCGGGTCTTTCCGTCCATCTGCAAGATACATCACTTCCAGCTCTAGGTTGCCAGCTCTGGGCTGGACCCCAAATACGGCTGCTCAGTGCGGGGACTGTGCCGCCCCTCTCTCCCGCCGCACAAATGCACGTCCTCCCTCAACGCCTCGGTCCCGACCGCCCCCCCCCCACCCCCACCCCACGAGGGTCCTCCTGACTCTGCTCTCCTCACCCGCCCCTGAGCAGGAGTACAGCAGGCAGGCTTCCCCGAGGTGTGTCTCAATGCCCAACAGCAGTCAGCGCTTATCTCAGGGAGGGCTCGTGTTCCACACCCTAGTAGCCCTGAGGTTGCCCACAGGGCCTGGGGTAAAGCAAGCGCCCGATGACTCCCTGCCACTGAATTTAGTATAATACCGTTGGTCTGAGGTTCCACTCCTCACCTTTGATCTCTGTCCTTCCCCCAACAGGCTGAACTTGGGAAGCCCCGGGAAAGAAGCTGCAGTCTGCCTGGAATTAATTTTAATTATGGACTCTACATCCAGGGGCAGGATGGAGGGGTCCCTGAAGGTGAGCAAGCTTCCTTTGGAACCCAGAGGGATTTGAACTCTCTACCTAGGCTACTTCCTCCAGGAAAAGAGTCAAGGGGCCTGCCGTGCAGCGCAATTCTGGCGGAAACCACAGTTTGGGCTTAGCCGAGAAGGACAGGACCACGAAGGGTCCAGGTCTAAGGTGTCAGGGAAATAGCAAGGGCCCCAGACAGTGTGGGGCAAGACTGTCCCCAGACAAACCTTGTCCCCAGGCAAGACTGTCTGTGCTCTGCACCTTTTGAGCTGCAAGCATAGACAGGCTCGTGACCAACCTTCTGATCTCCCAAACGAGGTCAAGGCCAGGCAAACCCAGCTCCATGAAGGATGCTCAGGCACCGTCTAGAATCTCTGGGAATCCTGACTCCACCCTTTCAGGGGGCCAAGCAGGGCTGTCACCCAGCGGGCTGCAGGTTAATGAGAAGGTATTCGTGCCCCAATTTCTTCTCCGTCAGATGCCACGGATTGCTTTACTTCCCAGACTGATCTCCATGCCATGGCTCTGTCTCTCCCTGCCCTCAGCCATTGGACACTGGAATGTATTTAAACAGCAGCCTACCTGCCCCCATGAGCTGAGCCGGGATTACATCGCCATGAACCGTGGGGCAGTAAAAGCTGGCCTGGTAACTGCTCGGGAGAATTTCCATTACCGTCAGCTCAATGACATCCGCATCAGTGACCAGGATGACCGGCGCCTCAAGAAGGAACCGCCCTCTCTCCCTCCAAATATGACGTTCGGGATCCGGGCACGGTAAGATGGCTGGCACCCAAGGCTGGCACCCGTGCCAGACGCCTGGCACCCGTGATGGTGAGGGGGGTGCTCAGTGGCGACTGAATTAGGGAACAATGTGGGAGGAGCATGACTCTGGGCTCCAGGGAGGGGCGAGTGATCCAGGCCTGGCCAATCAGCATATCTCACAAGCCACGGCCAAAGTGATTGGTTCAGAGGCAGACATATGACCCATGTCCCAACTCTGGAATGCATGACATTCTATAAAAGTAGATTGTGGTTCCATGTAATCAAGTCTCAACTCAAACGACTTTGATTTTTTTTTAAGGGGAATTTATTGGCTCACATGATTGAAAAGGTAGAGCTTCAGGCATAGCTGGATCTAGGCAATCAGGCAATGTCACCAGCATTGGGTATGTCTCTCCATGACTTGGCTGTGCTTCCCAGTTTTGGCTCCATTCTCCGACAGGCTTCTTCCTCATGTGGCAAAATGGCCAGAATCAGTTCCATTCTTACGTCCTATTCTTTTAGTGACCCCAGTGGGAGTGGTGTAGGAACTACAAAAGCCTTGAGATTAAGATTCTTTGGTCCAACTTCAGTATCATGCTTATCCCTGAACCAACCACAGGGGTGAGTAGAAATTGTGACATACACTGATTGGCCAGGCCTGGGTCACACTTTTGCCTCTGCACCAATTACTGAGGCCGGGGGATTCTGGTGCTCTGATTGGCCAGGCCTGATCCCTTGCCCCTCCTTGAAGGGGGCGTGGTTGGAAGCAGTCCCCACGATCTACAGGGGCTGATGGTGGAAAAGATGCAGAAATAGGGGTTCTGATCCAGAAGGAGGAGAACAGAACACAATAGCAGGCAAAAACAGCAAATGTCCAGTACAACAGGGCTTCCCAACCCATATTATGTCACAACACAAGCATTACAAAAATCACTGATATTTGTACAAATAAATAGCAGTGCTCTCAGCCAGCAGTGAATGGCCTGGGACCTCCAGTTGCCCCAAGTCCCATCTGTGACACCTGAGACTAAGCCTGTATCTTGGTCCATCTATGTGGCACTGCCCTGCTCTGCCCACGTGCAAGGCCACTGACAGTCTATCTCCAGTCCTTTCCCACCACAACCCACTGTTCTGGGACGGGTGCCTTCCTTTGGCTGTGCTACTCAACTTTTTTGGGGGGAGGTGGGGCTTCCTTTATTTCTTATTTTATTTTTTCTAATCACTTTTTACTGTGCTTAAATATACACAAGATTTACCATTTTTAGGTGTACAGTTCAAGGGCATTAAGTACATTCAGATTGTTGTACAACCATCACCACCATCCATCGCTAGAACTTTTTCTTCATCCTAAACTGAAACCGTGTACCCATTAAACAGTAACCCTCTATTTCGCGCCCCCTCAGCTCTCGGTAACCACCCTCTACTTTCTTTCTGTATTAATTCGACTACTCTGGGGACCTCATATAAGTGGAATTATACAATATTTGTCCTTTTATATCTGGCTTATTTCACTTAGCATAATGTACTCAAGATACATCCATGTCGTACTGATAGTATGGATGAGAATTCCCTTCCTTTTTAAGGCTGAATAATAGTCCATGGTGTGTATATATCACATTTTGTTTATCCATTCATCCCTTGATGGACACTTGGATTATTTCCACTTTTTGGCTACTGTGAATAATGCTGCTATGAACATGGGTGTACACTATCTGCCTGAGTCCCTGCTTTCAATTCTTTCGGGTATATACCCACAAGGGTGATTGCTGGATTGCATGGGAATCCTATGTTTGTTTTTTTGAGGAACTGCCACGGTGTTTCCCACAGTGTATGCCACCATACCTTTGTATGCTCTTCCCTCTGCCTTTCTCACCATCCTACCTGGTAAAATCTGCTTGCTCATCAAAGCTCAGCTCAACATCCTCTCTTTGGTAAGCTTTCCCACCTCCCTGGCCTCAAACTCTATGCACGTCTCTCTCACCGGAAATGCTGTTTGTTCATTGCTGTTCATCAGCCCTCAAAACCTGAAAGGTGGCACTAGAGACACATTGGAAAGTCACTTCTGGACCAGATTAAGTAATCATCTGTATACTGTCCTTCTCCCACCTTTGAAATAATGCCCAAGTGGATCTTTCAAGGCAAGGCAAGGTTCTCCAGGACTGCCTGGAGTGCAGAGGGACAGAGTCCCTGCTGTGTGATCACTAGACTGGTCCATAGTGGTCACCAGTGTCTTGAAGAGAGCATGGTGTCCAGGAGGAGTCGCCCGGGCTTTTAGTCCCACCTTTGTTCCCAACTCTCTTTCCCTCCAGGGCTTCTGTTTCCTCATCTGTAAATAGGATATTACGGCAGTCACTGGCATTCTGGGATTCTCAGGGTATGTTCTGTCTCTACGTCAACTTCATTTCATTGTCACTAAAACCCTGTGCAGCCCAATGTTCACAGCAGCACTGTCTACCATAACCAAGACATGGAATCAACCTAATTGTCCATGGACAGACGAATGGATAAAGAAGATGTGGTACATATATACAATGGAATATTACTCAGCCATAAAAAGGAACGAAATTGGGTCATTTGTAGAGATGTGGATGGATCTAGAGACTCATACAGAGTGAAGTAAGTCAGAAAGAGAAAAACAAATATCATATATTAATGCATATATGTGGAATCTAGAAATATGGTACAGATGAACTGGTTTGCAGGGCAGAAATAGAGACATAGATGTAGAGAACAAATGTATGGACACCAAGGGGGGAAAGCGGGGTTTGGGGGGGTGTGATGAATTAGGAGATTGGGATTGACATATATACACTAATATGTATAAAATAGATAACTAATAAGAACGTGATGTATAAATAAATAAAATAAAATTCAAAAAAAGAAATAAAAATAAGAGAGAAATTCAGAAAAAAAAAAGATGTGGTATATGTATACAAAGGAATACAGTACTACTCAGCCATCAAAAAGAATGAAATAATGCAAATGCAGTGACATGGATGAACCTAGAGATGATCATACTAGTGAAGCAAGTCAGACAGAGAAATACAAATATCATATGAAAAAAAAAAATATCATATGATATCACTTATATGTGGAATCTATAATGGGATGCAGATGAACTTATTTACAAAACAGAAACAGACTCACAGACATAGAAAACAAACTTATGGTTACCAAAGGGGAAAGGGAATAGGGGAGGGATAAATTAGGAGTTTGGGATTAGCAGATACAAACTACTATATATAAAATAGGTAAACAACAAGGTCTTACTGTATACAGGGAACTATATTCAATATCCTGTAATAAACCATAGTGGAAAAGAATATGAAAAATAATATACATATGTATATATGTACAACTGAATCACTTTGCCATGAACCAGAAAGTAACACAACATTGTAAATCAACTACACTTCAATAAAAAAATTAAGAAGATTTTTTTTAATTAAAAAAAAAAACCTGTGCAGGAAGTGGGCAGGGTTACTTATCCAGCTGAGTCATGGAGAGATTAATTGACCTCCACAAGTTCACACAACTTTTTCACAGCACAGCTTGGCCTGGATTCTTAATCTAGTGTACTTAGATTTAAAAATATGAGATATTAGAACACATAGCACATTAACAATCACTTGGTTTGAAGCCCCTCTTTAAAACAGGAAAACAGAAGTTCAGAGAGGCGAAGAGATTTTCACAAGGTCACACAGCAACTTGTGACCAGACAAAAGCCAGATCTCAAGCTAGGCTGGTGGACTCCCTGTCCCGTGCTCTTTCTTCCATATCTTGCCTCCTTGGGGCTGAGGTACAGCGTGATGCCCCAGAGTTTCTGGTCCTGGGGCTGCATTATTCTACATACAATGGAAAAGCTTAAGTCAGCTGGGCTCAAAAAGGACATCCATTATCATCTAGCTTTCAAGATAAAATCTTAAATTGCTATAAAACCGGGTGGCTGCAATTTCAGGGAAAGGACGTGATGAAGTGCCGGCTATATCTTCTGTGATGGTAAATGGGCTTTGCATATGCAAATTGAATGGATTTTAAAATGGTATTTAATGACAATTTTCGTAGCAGACGTTAACATTAATTGCACAAAAATGAAAATGCTGCATTAGGTTGCTGTTAGCAGCAAATATCGTGGCCATAAAGCTTTATCTTTATCAACAGCAGCCCTTTCTGATGTGACAGGGCAGCTCAGCAAATTGCAAGCAAAAGGGCTTTTATGGAACAAAAATATCCCCCAAAGCAGGCCCAAATCAGCATCAATTTCGCTTTATTTCTTCGTAAATGGAGGTTAAATGGCTGCTGGAAAAGCTTTTACTGAAATGCCCAACCTGCCCGCAAAGCCCCTCTACCTTACAACATCAATGCAAGGAACAGTTAAAAAATCATCACCCCCCGCCCCCCCCTCCATAATGGGGCTATTACTTTAAAGTTATGGGACCGAGGCCCATTCTCTAATGATCACCTTTTACAAGCCTCGATTTTATTTATTTCCTTACTTTAAAAGCATGTTAAAAACCAAATCCGATTACACCTGACTACCCGAGGACTTGTTGGGGGTGATTTGGTCCAATAACTAAAGAAGCCAAGAAACAAATGACTACCATTTACTCACAACTACAGAAGATATGTTAAAAAATAAAGTTCCACTTCAGACTAAATACGCGAGAAGCTTACTCTGAGCTAGGGATGCTGAGTGAGGGTCTGTAACTGCTGTGTGAGAGAACATTCTGGCTACAGCTCTTCCCCCGGCCCCCCACCATCAAATCCCCTTGCCCTTTACATATTTTACGATGGACAAAATAGCTAGATGTGAGGGGCAGAGCGCACGCCTCCATCCGCCTGCCCACGCAAGCCCTCAACGCCAGGTAGGGTCAAAACCTGAATTTGGGATTATTCAGTTACTTCCTTTCCAGTTAGCTGATTCGGTTTCCAATCCACACCAATTCGTTACAGATTGTCACTAAATCAGAAAGGTACATTTCGATCCACGAGGCTCTGGCTAAAAGGAAGTGGACACCTATGCACCTATTACCTGGAAAAGGATGCCCGTGTAGACATGTGATCACAAGTAGGGGCTGAGGCCAGGTCAACCCACAGAGATGTTTGTTTGGCCCAGGCAGTAATTAAAAAAATCAAAAGTTTGAACGAGGGGGCTTCCCTGGTGGCGCAGTGGTTGAGAATCTGCCTGCTAATGCAGGGGACACGGGTTTGAGCCCTGGTCTGGGAAGATCCCACATGCCGCGGAGCAACTAGGCCCGTGAGCCACAGCTACTGAGCCTGCGCGTCTGGAGCCTGTGCTCCGCAACAAGAGAGGCCGCGATAGTGAGAGGCCCACGCACCGCGATGAAGAGTGGCCCCCGCTTGCCACAACTAGAGAAAGCCCTCGCACAGAAACGAAGACCCAACACAGCCAAAAATAAATAAAATAAATAAATAAATTTAAAAAAAAAAAAGTAAAATCTTTCTCCTTTAAAAAAAAAAAAAGTTTGAACGAGTTGCCACATTAAAAAAAAAGAAAATCAGGAGATCTCATATAAAAACCCAGATTTCCTAATTCTCTTAAAAAGTCAGAAGCCCAGGCAACCTGGGTCTGCACTCCTGCCCGGCACCAGGGGATGGGGCTGAGCAGCGTCCGCTTTGGACAGATTCCACGCGTGCCCTTCTGTCTATCCCAGTCTCCACTCTCATTTTCTTGACCCGTCTGGTCCCAGTAGGCACTGAGTTTGCAACTGCTGGTGTAGGTTGGTCATGCTGACCCTTCAGCTACCTGCTGCCTCTTTTTGTGTCCTCTGATGATGGTAGGGCCCACCACTAACAGAAGCTGCTGTGAATTGAACTTACACGTGGCAGGCATTTGCACATATAATTGCTAATGAAGCCTATGAGGCAGGTACCATTCTGCTCACTTCACAGGCCAGGAAAGCGAGGGTGCGTGCACTCCCCGAGGCTGCACGATGGCAGAGCCTGGATTTGTACCCTGGCTAGCTGGCCGGCTTTGAAGACCGAACCTCTAGGATCAGGTAGCTGGAAAGAGCTGGCACCTTCTCACTCTGCCGTTTCACTGTCAAATCTCAGAATCCAAGTCAGGGAAGAATTTTAAATTCTCATTAGCAATGTGTAAGACCATAACACAGATCTCAAAGCGTGCTGTGACCCCCGGTCCATAAACAGATATGTCTGGGGGCCAGAAATGTAACTATTAAAGAAGCGCTTAATTATTGATGCATTTTAATAAGTGTTTGCAAATGTTCACATGCCCTCGGCACATCTTAATTGTTACTGCTCCTACTTGGTCCAACATTGTCAAAGATGATGAGACAGGGATGGTGGGGGATGGGGGAGCTGGGCAGTAGCTGGCGCTCCTGGCAGATTCTGGGTGTCCAGGGCTCTACCTCCACGCTGCCTGGGAACATCATGCCACAAGCAGGGCAAGGATGCTAGTAGGGGGATTCATCATTCAGTCAATGAGCAAACAGCTCCCTGCATGTCAGTATCTGACATGGGCCAGATGGAAGATGGGTAGACCCCGTTTTGAACTAATAACGGCAACTATTATTATTGTTATTATTACGTGTGCCAAGTACCTCAGAAGCATCCTCTCCTTAAATACCTGAACAGCTCAGTGAGTACAACGCTTACGTCCCCATCTTACAGAAGAAGAGACAGAGGGTCAGAGAGGGGAAGTCATTTGCCCCTGGCTGCTCTATAGTGGGATGGGGATTAGTCTGGCACAACCACCTGTGTTGGTGACCTTGGCACTGAGCTGCCTTCCTAACAAACACAAGGATGGAGGTGACACAGGTAGAGATGCTACTCAAATTTTTCCTGCACTAGATGGGGGCTGAGACAGAACATATATGGTGAAGGCCGTCCTGTCTGGATTTTCCTTAAAGCTTTAAACTTAACCTGAACGCATCAAAAGAGCTCAATGAACTTCCCTTTTGATATGTCGCTTCCCTTCACCTTCACCTACCTCCCGATAAACAAGCTCTTTGATGGGGCGTCCGGAACTTTCACTACACTGGATGCTGCAGGCCTGCTTCGGCTCAACCCCAGTATCCCTGGTGCCGACCGTAGTGCCTTTGCTCAAAGAGGCCTCAGTAAATATCTGCTGCATGAATGCATGAGCAAATGGCCACGCTGAAGTCTGAATATGAAGCCAGTAGCAACTCGGGTAGAACACTTAACTCATCCACCAATTAGTCTAGTCCAGACCCCCTCCAATCCTGGTACTGAAAGCGTTCAGACCACGGAAAAATAAGAAACACAAGAAAGCTAGGGAACACTGCCAGCCCACCCTCCCCGCTGCTGCTCGCCCGGCTATCAGATGCATCACCAGCCTGACACTGACAAACGTGAAGGATGGAGGAAATTTTACAAGCCGTTAAAAAAATGTTTGCTGCCTGACAGGCTTCCTGAATCTCTCTGCCAAGCTGATTTATTTTACAAATTTACAATGGGCCCATCAATCACTCTGGGTTATTTTGTTTCTCCTGGAGCCGACGGCCAAACTCCAAGCCACCCACCCAAACTCCTATGAAATAACAATAAACCCCTTCCCAGACACCTGTCCCCGGTATCCAAGACAGTTTCTGAACGGGGAGACCCATTCCCGGTTTACTGCGGGCCTGAAACTCAGCTGAGTGAAACCGGGCTGACCACAAGGGGGAGCATGTGGGTCTCGCAAAGACCCCTGAGCCTGCGTGCTGGCCTGCAAGGTACATCCTGCCAGGCAACCAGACGCCCAGCCCCACCGATCTGCTACCCAGCGCTGACTGCAACTGTAGTTAAATAGTTCTCTGCTTCTTCACCGGGTACGCAGGTCCTGGAGGGCACGGACAACGTCAGTTTTGTCCACCGCTATATCATCAGAGCCTGGAACATAGTAGGCACTCAATAAATATTTGTTGGAGAAATGTGGTCCAGGGCCTTTTAAGGCTTTGAGTCATTATTGAAAGGGAAGAGAAAGTTGATTTGAGACCCAGAGATGAGATGGAAAAGCCAGAGATTCCTGTCATTTAGCAGACTCTCCTGGGCTCCCCTGTGATTGAGGTTATGAATCAGCATTGCAGTGATGCTGCCTTAAAGACTGAATGTGTTCCTTGGCCACATTAATAGAGGGTAGTAGCAGGTCCAGACGAGGGAGGTGACCTACCTATTCTATTCTGCCACTCAGGTCACACTTGTAGCATCATTAAAAAATGTGGGTCATCATAGATTCAGGGGAAGGCCCATAAACAGGAGAGTGTCCAGAGGGGAGACATCAGGTTGGTGGGTGGGACAAGGGGAGGGAGATCACTGTGTACAAAGAACGTGGCAAGAAATGAGGTTTTTCCCTGCTGGCGGAGAGAAGATGCAGATGGTCCTCAACTCTCTGAGGCCCTGCTATGAGGACAGTGGCGGAGCTTTGCTCTCAGAGGCTTCAGAAAACAAAACAAGGACCAGCGTATGTGTGTTTGGGGGTCAGTCCCAGTGGATAGCATTTGCAGAGCCCTCACTAAGCGGCCGATGGATGTAATGCCGAGCAATTTAGACGCATCATCTCATTAAATCCTCACGATTTTGCCAAGTAGGGACGGTTATCCCCATTTTATAGACGGAGAAACTGAGGCTCAGAGACTCACTTGTCCAAGACCACACGGCCAGTCAGTGGCCGCAGCAGGATTTGAGCCACGTTTCCTTCCAGAGCCGGTGTCCCTATCCATAGCCTGCACTCTTCCAGGAGGCAGAGGCAGGATGCCTGGAGTGGACGGGAGTCCTCACGGCAGGATGGCATCTGTCAACAGCAGCCACTCACTGGGGGCCGGCCTTCCACAGAATAACTCAGTTAATCCTCGCCAAAGCCCGGCACCTCCATTCAGCCACTAGGAGCTGAGGCATGGAGAGAGAGGTCGTGTCCCTTAGCGGGTGGTGAGTGGAGGCGTGTTTACTCCAGGACCGGAAAAGATTCTTGCAGGAGGTGGAAGTGTTGGCTGGCACATCACAGCCTGGCTGGGGCCTGGGACACCCCACACTGGTCCCGACAGGGGACAGGGGTCCCTCTGCCTCAGAGCCAGCCGGCTTCCATGGGCCTGACCTGGACGGAGTTCTGTTAAGAGGGGCCCAGGTGGGCAGGTGTAGCTGAGGAAGGTGGAGACCTGAGGGCCCTACCCTCTCTCTCCTACCTTCCCGGAAGCCCAGCCTCTCTGGGACCCCCTGCCCGACTTCTCCTGCTCCGTCCCCTCCCATCTCCCCCAACTCCTGCGCAAGCTCCATCCTGCAAGGCAGCTTTGTTGCC